>NC_058082.1:547229562-547893720 GCF_014858855.1 Bufo gargarizans | reverse complement strand
TAGATGACTGCAATGTATATATACACATATCTATATATTTTGCCCTCCTAATTGTCCATTCTATTTTAAAACAAAGTTCGTCTAATGGCACTCTATAACAATGGTATAATTACATCTGAATAAACAGTGATAATAATAATAAAATGTGTAAAATATATATCATAAAATATATCATAAAATATAATATGCAATACACGGAGAAAAAGGCACATAATATACCCGAATTTAAAATTAATATTGTGGACACATCCATTTATAATTATATAATAAGTGCATGAAGGATGGAACACGGATATTTCCAATTGGTTTTATATGGTAGGATATATGGTTTTTTATAGTTTTTTATAGAAACTATCCTCCAAAAACGTAGTTATTTGTTAGTAAAATCGTTTCTAATGGTTTATAATAATTTTGTAATAGTTTAGTTTTGTAATGAGAGGTCCTCCATCCGGAACACGTTAGTGCCTTGAGGGCTCACTGCCGAGGGGGAAATCCGCCCAACTGCTCAAAACGTTAAGCGGAGATCACCCCCGGCAGGAAGCCCCCACTGAGTTCACAAGAAGCCAAACAACTCGTATTCCGCATTGAGGCCTCCCGGAATCATAGTTTCCATTTCGAAAATTCTCCGTGTTTCCATCCTAGACATCCTACTGATGTGATTTCCTCCTCTCCAACTTCTAGGAACTTTGTCTATAGCTACAAACTTTAGGCCAGTTGGATCACTATTGTGGGCAATCTTAAAATGTTTGGATAACGAGTGAGTTTCCATGTTTGGATAACGAGTGAGTTTGTGGGCTTCCTGCCGGGGGTGATCTCCGCTTAACGTTTTGAGCAGTTGGGCGGATTTCCCCCTCGGCAGTGAGCCCTCAAGGCACTAACGTGTTCCGGATGGAGGACCTCTCATTACAAAACTAAACTATTACAAAATTATTATAAACCATTAGAAACGATTTTACTAACAAATAACTACGTTTTTGGAGGATAGTTTCTATAAAAAACTATAAAAAACCATATATCCTACCATATAAAACCAATTGGAAATATCCGTGTTCCATCCTTCATGCACTTATTATATAATTATAAATGGATGTGTCCACAATATTAATTTTAAATTCGGGTATATTATGTGCCTTTTTCTCCGTGTATTGCATATTATATATTTATTATATATATATATTTTACACATTTTATTATTATTATCACTGTTTATTCAGATGTAATTATACCATTGTTATAGAGTGCCATTAGACGAACTTTGTTTTAAAATAGAATGGACAATTAGGAGGGCAAAATATATAGATATGTGTATATATACATTGCAGTCATCTATAATATATATGAAACTATAGATAAGTGTGCTATACGTATGAACAGAAAGGAAAAATTGGAGGATGTATTAAAGAATGGAATCATTGCGCCCAAGCTATAAAAACATATGCAAGGGTTAAACAAATAAAAAACTGGGAGTAGTTCCGGGTGATGACCTGAGCTGGACCTAGATTTCAAGCCTTTTTCACCATATAAAAGAGACACTTCGGGGGGGGGGAGGTCTGATTACCACTGAAGAAGGGGATATCTCAGCCCCGAAACGCGTCTGGTCAGACCCCCCACAACCAAAGGAGTAGTGCACTACCCACAAGGACAAAGACAGCTATTTAGTGTCCATTGAAAACCCACGTAGAAAATCACACCTAATTGGATCCGAAGCCAAACCGGCGGACCCACGTGTACAAGTCTACGCTAGGGTAAGAAATTTTGGAGGAAAGATAACGCAAGCATACTTGATCTTCGCAGGACGGCTGGAGCCGCACCAAGAGGGTAAGACCATTCCGACTTAGAGGTCGTTATACCCACAATATAACAAGACAATACTGTTGAAGCACATATACAGCGGGACGCCGCTGTTCGTTCAAATTCACTGCATGCGCTATACAGGCAGTACAAAGCTGCCTGTGAGACACGGAGTTAACTACCTCATATAGTTTGCTCGAATATACGGCAACTCATAAGGAACTCTCCCATTATCATTGTTAGCCATTCTCCACAATGATGCTATTCATATGACTATTGCGCTACTCATATGACTGCTGTCGAGCTCCATTTTTAAACCACTATCAACGCATTGGTTTTTTATGTGATTCAAGCATTTTATTAGTCAAGCATTTTAGTATTATTTAACAGTGCTCACTATCTAATTGATATTTATAAAGTGTAAATTTTTTTTATTTTTATTACTATTTGTCCGATTATACTAGTGTCAGTCTGAATATTGCTACTTTTATATTACTGTCTGTCTAATTATTTCAACCAATTTTAACCATTAAAAACAGTGGCCCAAAATCTGGAGGTGTGCCCAGTCTCTTTTTAATATATACGATTTCCATTTTTGAGTAGCGGGGTGATACTACTCGACTGTGGGCACCCCGTATGGTGGTCATTCAGACCTGTGCGTCTCAAACTATTTATCTTGAATATAAAATAATATGTAATAAAATATCTAATATAAATACTATTGATAGTATTTGGGTCAATGTTCCAGTCGTTACAGCATAATGTGGTCAATGTTCCTCTCCCAGGGGGGTTATTGGGGTGTATGTACAAATTTTTAAACATTAATGGAATTTGGGGTCCGTATGCAATTTTTTCCTGGATATTTGCATTATCTACATTTTGTGAATTCACACCACACCGTATTATCTTGGCCTTGGGAGCACATGGGGACTGATTGTGTCTTAGATACATGTAGGGTGCTAGAGAGGTCAGTTTTGGGTTGTATTTTTTAATATATTAAAGGGGATCTCCTGGCATTTGCTATTGATGACCTATCCTCAGGATAGGTCGTTAATATCAGATCAGCAGGGGTCCTACATGTATGATAGTCCAAAAATGGCGAATTGGCATTTTTATTGGCATTTTTTTCTATTATGACAGTTATCATACAGGATAAATGATTTTGTATTTTATTTTTATTATTTTTTAGTTTATTTTTATTTATAAAATGTGATAAGGAAGCATGATTAGAATTTTACCATGTTTGTGCTTTACATATTTTAAAAATATATATATTTAAAGGAGCAAATAAAGCCAGGAAAGAAAGAAAACTATTGATACTCAGAATACATTACTAAGTGCCTTGTATTAACTTGATAAATGCCATTTGCTGAAGTGAGAAAAACCCATTAAGGGCTGTTTCACACGAGCGGATGCCGTGCGTGACATCCGCTCCGTGAATGACAGCCAAGACCCGATGCGGACAGCAGAAGCACGGAGCATTAACATGATTGATGATGCTCCGTGCCTCTCTGTGATCTCTTTACTACGAAATCACAGTGAGATAAAGTTGTCACCGTGATTTCATAGTAAAGAGATCACAGAGAGGCACGGAGCATTATCAATCATGTTAATGCTCCATGCTTCTGCTGTCCACATTGGGTCTTGGCTGTCAGTCACGCAGCGGATGTCACGCACGGCATCCGCTCGTGTGAAACAGCCCTAACACTTGTTTTACTCCCCCTAGGAGACTTGAACATGCAATCATGTGATCTCTTCTCCCAAAGACTGCCATGATTTGCCATCAGTGATAGACGAACATTGGCCGCGATCGCGCAAACGCAATAAAATGTTCGCGAACTGCAAGTTTGCAGCGGGCCCTATTCACTTCAATGGCAGGCGAACCTGAAAAACCTTCAGATCATATATGCAGCCACCAAATAATTAAAAGAAGTGCACAAATCGTCCCACAACATGGACAGTAACATACCAGATGTATTATTCAAATTTGCGATCTCCATTCATTATTTTTTTCAATGCAAAATATCGGCAATGTAATTTTCACCTATACGCATGCGTAAAATATGCGCGGCCTGCTAAAGCAAATGGGTTTTCACCAGACCGAAGTTGGATGTGATCAGAAAAGATGGTTGGCAACAATTTTCACGATGTTAAGGAAGAATTTCTGATCACTGTAAGTAATTTGACGTTAATGCAGTGTATTTGATTACATTTCACATGCATGTTATAACAATCGCTGTATATGCAGATCGAGTGTTTAAAAAAAGCGCCATTGCGAAAATCCCTAATGATGCGATTTATTTTTTTCGCGGTACACACAACTTCACATTTTATAGGGTCCCATAATATATTAGTGATTGGTGCACTAAGTATTGTTGTGAGAACTTGCCACTCCGGTACAGGCCCCAAAAATTAGCCAATAGGTATTCACCTGACAGCACACAACTTTGTAGGATTCTGTGGCTGGAGGTACATTAGGCGGTCACATGATAAATATGTAACTGTCGGCCAGTACAGGCCCCAAAAATTAGCCAATAGGCATTCACCTGACAGCACACAACTTTGTAGGATTCTGTGGCTGGTAGGTACATTAGGCGGTCACATGATAAATATGTAACTGTCGGCCAGTGCAGGCCCCAAAACTTAGCCAATAGGCATTCACCTGACAGCAAAGAACTTTGGATTCTGTGGCTGGAGGTACATTAGACGGTCACAGGATAAAAATGTAACTGTAGACCAGTACAGGACCCAAAAATTTGCCAATAGGCATTCACCTGACAGCAAAGTACTTTGGATTCTGTGGCTGGAGGTACATTAGGCGGTCACAGGATAAATATGTAACTATTGGCCAATACAATCCTCAAAAATTAGGCATTCAACGGACATAAAAGGCCTTTTATGCCGCTGTATTTACCTAAGACAGGGACCATGATTTGTTCTGGGTGGTGGCGGATATTTGTGGGCTGTCATAAGGAATTTCAATCAAACATGGTCAACTCGTCACATGTGTTGAATTCATCCGAGATCCATCCCTCATTCATTTTTAGAAATGTGAGGTAGTCCACACTGTCGTGAGCTTGGCGAGTGCGCTTATCGGTCACGATCCCCCTGCTGCGGTGAACGTCCTTTCGGACAGGACACTGGACAAGGTGCAAGCCTACAGTTTCATGGAAAATTGCGCCAGCTCTGGCCACAGGTCAAGCTTGCACAACCAGTAGTCCAGGGGTTTATCGCTTCTCAGAGCTTCCACATCAGCCGTTAACCCAATGTAGTCGGACACCTATCGGTCTAGGCGTTCCCTGAGGCTGGATCCAGAGGACGGCTGTCGATGGGTTGGCTGCAAGAAGGATCTCA
This sequence comes from Bufo gargarizans, assembly GCF_014858855.1. Lineage (NCBI taxonomy): Eukaryota > Metazoa > Chordata > Amphibia > Anura > Bufonidae > Bufo > Bufo gargarizans. The sequence goes on along the minus strand of NC_058082.1, from coordinate 547,888,575 downwards.
TATCCGAAGTGACCAACACATCTTCAAATCGCCCTCTTCTTTCATGGGCTGTTGGATTGGTACCCGCAACTGTTTCTCTGTGAGTGGAAATTCCTCTGGACCAGGGGGATATTCTTCCTCTTGACAAAATGGATAATATTGAGAATCCGAGCCGTATTATCTTTTCCTTCTCTTTGTTTTACGAACCCTACCTGATCTCTGTGGATTAGCGAAGGGAGAAGTTTTGCCAATCTGTTTGCGAGCATTTTGGCTAGAAGTTTTAAATCTATATTAAGGAGGGATATGGGTCTATAATTGGGACATAAGGAGTGGTCCTTACCTTCCTTGGAGATTAGGGTTATATGAGCTCTAGTCATATCTGTTGATAGGGGTATTCCTTGTAGAGTGTTATTAAATAACGGAAGAAGATGCAGAATCAATATTTCATGAAAAGACAAATAATAGGGGATAGGGAGACCATCTGGACCAGGGCATTTCCCTCTAGGGGAATTTTTTATGGCCCCTAGAAGTTCCTCTGAGGAGAAAGGGGAGGCTAATTGCATTCTGTCTTGTTCCGACAGTTTTGGCAGGGCTAGTTTGTCTAAGTATGTTTTAGTAGGCGATGTTAGGTCCGCGTCGCCCCTGAGAGGTTGGGTAGTTTTGAGGTTGTAAAGGGATTCGTAATAATCTCTGAATAGAGATGCAATTTTTTTAGATTCAAAAGTGAATGTTCCTCCTGGGGTCTTTAGTTTATGTACGTAATTGTTAAGTTTCCTGCGTTTGAGCCTGGACATCATGTATCGTGAGGCCTTATTCCCGTGTGCGAATATTTTGTATTGGAAGTGAAGATATTGTTTTGCCGATGCTATATTTAGAAGGTTTTTGAGGGAAGCTCTACAGGATGAAAGTTCTTGCAGATGAGTTTCCAGCAAAGACCTCTTATGAGCCCTTTCCAAGAAAATTATCCTTTCATGAAGGGAGTCTATTTGTTTTTGTCTTTCTTTCTTCAGGTGAGCCCCTAAACTGATACAATGGCCCCTGATATATGCTTTATATGCGTCCCATATCGTTTGGTATGTGACCTCTGGGGTACAGTTAATGGAAAAGTAATCTCTTAACAGGTGATCAAGTTTAGATTTGATGTCTGGAGAACTAATGAGTTGTTCATTAAACCTCCAATGGCAAGTAGGTTTATGGTTAGGAGGGGGGTTCATATGAAGGTAGATCGGGGCATGGTCAGATAGGATTATGGAACCTATATCCGACCTGGAGCATAGTTGCAAATGTTCCTTTGAGACGAAAAGATAATCTAAGCGTTGATAAGACCTGTGTAGTGAGGAGTAAAAAGTGTAATCTCTAGAGTCAGGATACATGGTACGCCAAACATCAATCAGGTGGGCTTTAGCCATAGTATGCAGTAGCGAGCGTAAGCCTTTCTGGGACTGGGCAGATTTTTGGGAAGAGGAATCAATGAGAGGGTTTAGGACTAGATTTAAGTCTCCCCCTACCACCATAACGCCACCTCTAAAAGATTCTAATTTTAGTAGGGTTGATTTCAGCCAGGTAATTTGGTGCTTATTCGGGGCGTAGATGTTCACAAAGGTGTAAAGGTGTTGGCCTATTTTGCCCTTAATCATTATAAACCGGCCATCAGGGTCACATAATTGATCGTCTAGAATAAAAGTCACTTTTCCCTGAAAACCTATGCTAACTCCTCTAGAGTTTGATGACGGGGAACCACAATGGAACCAGTTGGGGTAGAATGAGAAGGAGAGGTTGGGGAAATGTTGATTCTTAAAGTGAGTTTCTTGTAGGAAAACTATGTTCGCTTTATCTCTCCTCAAGATCCTGACAATCTGGCCACGCTTAGATGGTGAATTGCATCCCTTAACATTATAAGAGGCAATATTAATAGCCATCATAGGGATGAGGAGAAGAGATAGGAAGCTGAACCTTATGAGTGTGAATTTTTTTTATAGTAGTGAGTGAGTCAGGGTACTTAACATCTGGTCGAAGTGTCAATGAAGATCTTAGTCTCGGTGAAGAAATGACCCGTCTCGGATGGACAAACCAGTGAGTAGATAATGACCTGGGAAAAAAATGATAAAAACCACACATATAAAAAACAAATGAAAAAAGAACGAAAACAGACTTAACATATAGGTCTTGAGGGACCTGAAGAGAGGGGGTAAATGGCATTTGCCTAGTTTGGACCCGGCTTTCTTAAAGTCAAATCAGCAATCACTCAGTTGAAGCTGTATCATAAGTGGAGAATAAGGCATCAAAAACAGGGATAAAAGCCTGAGGAGCTTATTTGTACTTATGGGAAAGTTAAAATCCGGGACCCTTCCCCACATAGGTTGGTCCTTAGGCTTTAGGAAACATAACATAACTCCACAATTCCAACTATGTCAGGAGATTCGTAGAGAACCTCTAATTATAAGGGTTGGTTCTAGGGCTCTGAGAGTCAAATATGTCATTTGTGGTGCCGGCTACCTATTGAAACTTTCGATAAAAACAAAAGCACAGAGGCACAGAGATGGTATGCAGTCCGGGTCATCCTCGGGGATTGCTGGGTATATAAGCTAGCCTTAAGGTGTTAAGAATCTAATATAGTATTATGGTATCTGTATCATCGTGATACACCTATATAAAAATGGGAGTCGAGTCACCATGTAAACAGGACCATCTTAATGGGCTACTGAGCAATATGGGGTCGACTAAACAACTGGATCAACACGAGTATAAAGAGGATCAAAATACTATATTGTCAATGGTCTCGCTAGGAGCTGATGAGAGCTCAAATTCATCTTAGGGCGATAATCATATAATACGGCCTACAGTGACATAGACCTCTTAGAGTCAGCTATGGAGAGAGGGTGTGAGGTGCCGCCGGGGTCATCAGAAAATTGCAGAGAGAACCTAGCACCTCTTGGCAGTACAGTGTACCTTCGCGAGTCAAGAGAACATCAGTTATCTCATGCGATTATTTAGAACGGAAATAATCGAGACTCGCGACCAAATACATCATCTGGTAGATCGCTCCCCATTTACCTTAAGAAGACAAGTGACTAATGCGATTAGATGGCTCTAAGCATTCGAAAAGGTACACCGGAGACCCGTAAGTTAAGGGAACCGTTTTGTCCTATATCAAATGTTAAACCAACGGTGATTCATCAGAGGACAGACAATGCAGGTTAAATCATACTATTTGGCGACACTTAAGTCCATATAAAGCTGCGTAATACAGGAAAATTAGAGACTTATTGCATGATATTACTCATATTGCCAGACCCAGAATGACATATCAAACCTTAAGGAAGGGTAGAAAGTGAAAGCGTTAGAGGGAGAGCCAGAGTGACGCATTACAGGAGACAGGTATGGTGAAGAGGGGAAAGAAGACTTAAAGGCATATACTCATCCATCGCAATGAAAGATGAGGAGAGGTAGAAGGTCCCTTTTTCTGACGGCAACCGCTGCTATACGCCTCGGGGTGAGAGTTTGATTCTTCTTCTCTTTCTGCCTTTGGGCTTTGGGGGTGCCTTTTGTCTCGAATGGCACGACTCTGGGAAGTTTTGGAAGTGCTGTGAGGTCCTGGACAGCGTCCCAATCCCTGATGTCTAGGGGGTCGATTTCCAACAGATCGAATGCAGGACCTAGGTCTAGATGCGACTTAACGGTGATCCGTCTGCCCTGGTAAGAAAAGGATAAGCCGAACGGGAACTGCCAGCGGTAAAGGATCTTATGGCTTCTGAGCCAATCTGTGAGGGGTTTGAGGATCCTTCTTTTCTGAAGGGTCATCGGGGCTAGGTCTTGAAAAATCGAAATCTGTACCCCTTTGTATTTAGCTCCCCCTGGCAGACGAGCATTGTTAATGATATCCTCTTTGTCTTGAAAATTAAGAAATCGGCAGATTATGTCTCTAGGAGGCTCATTGCCCTGCGGTCTCGGGCGTAGGGCTCGATGAGCTCTTTCAATTATAATAGATGAGGACCGTTCTGGGCCCAGTAGACCTTGGCATATTTCTTTCACCACGGCTGCAACATCTTGAGAGGACTCCGACTCCGCGACTCCTCTGAAACGCAGATTGTTTTCATGGTCTTCTAGGGCATTAAACGCATCGTTGAGGTGCGTTTGGCATTTTTGTAGGTTAATGGCTGTAGCCATCTGGAAGTCTAGGATTGCTACCTGGTTGTTCTCCAGGGCCTCCACTCTGCCGCCCACGTGTCTGACATCTTGCCTCAGCGAGGAGAGTTCACTTATAAGCGGTTCCATTGCTCTCTGCAGGGCAGAGTCCAGATACTTTCTGGAAATCGGGAGGTGCTTGTGGTGTCTCAAGTCTTCAATATCGCTGCCGTCAGCCTGCAGCTCGGATTCGCTATCCTCCATTTCCCTGCTAGGCTCCGGCGCCATCTTGGCCTCCCCCGCTGCACACACTGCTGCCGCTTTTTTAATAAACTTGTCCATATCACCGCAGTTTGACTGTTGCTTGTGAGACAGGGATGAGTCCCCTGCTTTTTGCTGGCCAATTTTGCCCATGTCATATGCTGAATAGCTGAAGTTAGCTGATATAAAGCCGGGTCTGAGCAGCAGAGCTCAAACGCACACGTCCATTCCGGTCTGGTGCTAGCTCCGCCCCTTATTGATTTTTTTGATTGGGTGACTAAAATAATAGATGGAGGAGGTGCAGTAGACATCGCTTATCTAGACTTTAGTAAGGCTTTTGATACTGTCCCACATAGAAGGCTTATCAATAAAGTGCAGTCTTTGGGCTTGGACTCCCATATTGTTGAATGGATTAGGCAGTGGCTGAGGGACAGGCAACAGAGGGTTGTAGTCAATGGAGTATATTCAGACCAAGGTCTTGTTACCTGTGGGGTACCTCAGGGATCTGTTCTGGGACCCATATTGTTTAATATCTTTATCAGCGAAATTGCAGAAGGCCTCAATGGTAAGGTGTGTCTTTTTACTGATGACACAAAGATTTGTAATAGGGTTGATGTTCCTGGAGGAATACACCAAATGGAAAAGGACTTAGGAAAACTAGAGGAATGGTCAAAAATCTGGCAACTAAAATTTTATGTTGATAAGTGCAAGATAATGCACCTGGGACGAAAAAACCCAAGAGCAGAATATAAAATCAGTGATACAGTCCTAACCTCAGTATCTGAGGAAAGGGATTTAGGGATCATTATTTTAGACTTAAAAAGGTAGGCAGACAATGTCACAGAGCAGCAGGAAATGCTAGCAGAATGCTTGGGTGTATAGGGAGAGGAATTACCAGTAGAAAGAGGGAGGTGCTCATGCCGCTCTACAGAGCACTAGTGATACCTCATTTGGAGTATTGTGCTCAGTACTGGAGACCATATCTCCAGAAGGATATTGATACTTTGGAGAGAGTTCAGAGAAGAGCTACTAAACTAGTACATGGATTGCAGGATAAAACTGTCACAACCAGACAGCTGAGAAGCTCTGACAGAGGCCTTTCAGAACCTCCTCCTTGAGTTTTCTTTGTTGTGGTATTCAGTTCCTCATCTCGTTAGCCTCTCTCAGCTGTCATGTAGTTGGACTGATTGCTTCCCTTTAAATTCCTCCCCATAATGCTTTACTGGACGGCTTATACTTCTTCCTGGAGTGTGTGTGCATGCTGATCTTATTTCCCAGTCTGCTACTAAGTTAAGTGCTGTACATTTATCTGTTATTTTCTGTTTGCTGGATCCCAGGTGACCCTGACTCCCTCCGTGTCTGTAGGTGTAGGGAGCCGGTGGTCGTGTCCCCTCACTATTGTAGGGTGATCAGGTGTTATATAGTCGAGGGACGTGGATATGCAACCATCCACTTTGGTATTTTTGCATAGGCTGAGCAGCCAGGGAAAGTGCCAGCTCTTGTGCAGGGGTCTCCCTTTTGGTTCCTTAGCTTTGGATCCAGTGAGTCATATATGCATGTTACATTGTCTTGTTTCCTGTACACCGTCCGTGACATTATAAGCCGCCAAAACCGTCTCAAGCATGGATCCGGTTTCACTTTTGGATGAACGCTTCCAGGGTCTTTCATTCGAGGTAGCTGATCTCCGTAAGACTTTTTCTCAGCTTCAAGTGACCGGTTCAGCTTGCGTTCATGGAGTTTGTTCTGAGCCTAAGATCTCGCTCCCGGATACGTTCTCCGGGGGTAGTGAGAATTTTGTGCGTTTTAGAGAGGCTTGCAAACTCCATTTTTGCCTTCTTCCCCATTCCTCTGGTAATGAGGAACGGAGGGTGGGGATCATTATATTGCTGCTCAGGGGTAACGCTCAGTCTTGGGCCTTTTCGCTGCCGGAGGGGGCACGGCCTCTCCGTTCAGTGGATGAATTCTTTTTAGCCCTGGGTCAGATATATGATGATCCGGATCGTATTGCTCTGGCTGAGTCTAGACTACGTCTATTATGCCAGGGTAAACAATCCGCAGAGATATACTGCTCAGAATTTCGGAGATGGGCAGCTGATACTGGTTGGAATGATGCTGCACTCCGAAGTCAATTTTGCCATGGTCTTTCAGAGGGATTGAAAGATGCATTTGCCTTTCATGAGAGGCCTATTTCCTTGGACTCTGCTATGTCTCAGGCCGTTCGTATTGACAGGCGTCTTAGAGAGAGAGGAGAGATATCTCCTTCCTGTCATACTCAGTCCCAGGACAGTGCAGCGGTCTCATTCTGTGCGCAGGGGTCTCGGTCGCTGTCAGCCCCTTCTGAGCAGGAGCCCATGCAGCTGGGGTTGATTGCTTCTGACAATAGAAGATTCAGCTCGCATGGGAGGGTTTGTTTTTGTTGTGGAGGTATAAATCATTTGGCAAATGTTTGTCCCTCTAGGAGATTCAGGCAGTTTTCTGGGAGTAATAAAGAAACAAACAGGAAAAAATCTTTTAAAAATGTTCCGTCTGTTACTATTGGCAGGGTTGAGGCGGAAATTGAAGGTTTTCCGTTTGCTTGTAGTTCCCGTTTTGTCCTGCCTGCTAGGGTGGCGCTAGAGAGCAAGAGCATTTTTTGTGAGATTTTTGTGGATAGTGGAGCAGCTGTCAATCTCATTGATAATCAATTTGCAATAACTCATGGTTTCCAGGTGCGCACTTTGGGAAAGGATATTCCTGTTTTTGCTATTGATTCCGCTCCACTTTCTCAGAAATCATTAAAGGGCATAGTTCACAATATCCGTTTAATTGTGAGTGATGCTCATGTTGAGGATGTGTCATGTTTCGTCCTTAGCGGTTTGCCTACTCCTCTAGTGTTGGGGCTACCCTGGCTCACTAAACATAACCCCATCATTGATTGGCAAGCGAGGCAAATAAATGGTTGGAGTGACTTTTGCAGAGAGAATTGCCTCACGACATCTGTTTCTGAGGTTGCTACTAAGACTGTGCCATTTTTTCTCTCTGAATTTTCGGATGTCTTCTCTGAGAGTGGAGTTCAGGATTTGCCCCCGCACAGGGAGTACGATTGCCCTATTAATCTCATCCCAGGCGCCAAGCTGCCTAAATCTCGTTTATACAATCTTTCCCAACCTGAGAGGATCGCTATGCGTGCTTATATCTCTGAGAGTCTGAGAAAAGGACACATACGACCCTCGAAGTCACCTGTTGCCGCTGGTTTTTTCTTTGTTAAGAAAAAAGATGGTTCTTTAAGACCTTGTCTGGATTTCAGGGAGCTGAACAGTATCACTATTCGTGACCCTTATCTGCTTCCTCTGATCCCGGACCTGTTTAACCAGGTTGTTGGGGCTAAAGTCTTTTCCAAATTAGATCTAAGAGGGGCATACAACCTGGTCAGGGTCAGAGAAGGGGACGAATGGAAGACGGCCTTCAATACCCCTGAGGGCCATTTTGAAAATTTGGTTATGCCTTTTGGTTTGATGAATGCCCAAGCCGTTTTTCAGCATTTCGTGAACAGCATTTTTTATCATTTGATGGGAAAATTTGTATTAGTGTATTTGGATGACATTTAGATTTTTTTCTCCTGATTTCAAAACTCATAAGGAACATTTACGTCAGGTCTTGCTCATCCTGCAGGAGAATAAATTATATGCGAAACTGGAAAAATGTGTGTTTGCGGTTCCAGAAATTCAATTTCTGGGGTTTCTTCTCTCCGCTTCTGGTTTTCGCATGGACCCCGAGAAGGTCCGCGCTGTGCTTGAGTGGGAGCTTCCTGAGAATCAGAAGGCGCTGATGCGTTTTTTGGGTTTTGCCAATTATTACAGGAAGTTTATTTTGAATTATTCCTCTATTGTTAAACCACTCACTGATATGACCAGAAAGGGGGTAGATTTTTCTTCTTGGTCAGTAGAGGCGCGTAAGGCTTTTTCTAATATCAAGGAGTTTTGCTTCCGCTCCCATCTTGGTGCAACCTGATATTTCTTTACCCTTCATAGTTGAGGTTGATGCTTCTGAGGTGGGAGTGGGGGCGGTCTTGTCTCAGGGTTCCTCTCCTGCCAAATGGCGACCGTGTGCCTTTTTCTCGAAAAAACTCTCCTCCGCAGAGAGAAATTACGATGTGGGAGATAGGGAATTGTTGGCCATCAAGTTGGCTTTTGAGGAATGGCGCCATTGGCTAGAGGGAGCCAGACACAATATTACCGTATTTACTGACCATAGAAATCTGGCCTACTTGGAGTCAGCCAAGCGTCTGAACCCGAGACAGGCCAGATGGTCTTTGTTCTTTTCTAGGTTTAATTTTGTTGTCACGTTCCGCCCTGGAGTTAAGATTGTGAAGGCAGATGCCCTGTCACGTTGTTTTCCGGGAGGCGGGAATTTTGAAGACCCGGGTCCCATTTTGGCTGAAGGTGTGGTGGTCTCTGCTCTTTTTTCTGAATTGGAAGCAGAGGTGCAGGCAGCCCAGTCAGAGGCTCCTGATCTTTGTCCTCCTGGGCGGTTGTTTGTGCCTCTCGCTTTAAGACACAAGATTTTTAAGGAACACCACGATACGGTCCTTACTGGGCACCCGGGGGCAAGAGCCACAGTGGATCTCATCGCTCGGAGATTCTGGTGGCCTGCGCTTCGTAAGTCGGTTGAGGGTTTTGTGGCAGCCTGCGAGACTTGCGCTCGTGCCAAAGTCCCTCATTCACGGTCATCAGGTCCTCTCCTTCCCTTACCCATTCCTTCCCGTCCTTGGACACATCTGTCCATGGACTTCATAACGACCTGCCTCGTTCCTCAGGGAAGACTGTTATTCCGGTGGTGGTGGACCGTTTTAGCAAAATGGTGCATTTCATCCCTTTTCCTGGTTTGCCCAATGCTAAGACGCTGGCGCAGGCATTTATTGATCACATTGTCAAATTGCACGGTATTCCTTCAGACATAGTCTCTGATAGGGGCACGCAGTTTGTTTCCAGATTCTGGAAGGCTTTCTGTTCTTGCTTGGGGGTTCGGTTGTCATTCTCTTCTGCTTTCCACCCACAGTCGAATGACCAGACAGAGCGCGTCAATCAGAATCTGGAGACATATCTGCGCTGTTTTGTGGCGGAGAATCAAGAGGATTGGTGTTATCTTTTGTCCCTTGCTGAGTTTGCTTTAAATAACCGTCGTCAGGAGTCCTCTGATAAGTCACCATTTTTTGGTGCATATGGGTTTCATCCGCAGTTTGGGACTTTCTCGGGAGAGGGGTCTTCTGGTTTACCTGATGAGGACAGATTCTCCTCGTCTTTGTCATCTATTTGGCAAAAGATTCAGTATAATCTAAAGAGCATGAGTGAGAGATTTAAGCGTGTGGCAAATAAGAGACGTGTGCTTGGTCCGGACCTGAATGTTGGTGATCTGGTGTGGTTGTCTACCAAGAATATCAAATTGAAGGTTCCCTCCTGGAAGTTGGGTCCTAGGTTTATTGGGCCTTACAAAATCCTGTCTGTCATCAATCCTGTTGCCTACCGTCTTGATTAGAGTTGAGCGAACACCTGGATGTTCGGGTTCGAGAAGTTCGGCCGAACATCCCGGAAATGTTCGGGTTCGGGATCCGAACCCGATCCGAACTTCGTCCCGAACCCGAACCCCATTGAAGTCAATGGGGACCCGAACTTTTCGGCACTAAAACGGCTGTAAAACAGCCCAGGAAAGGGCTAGAGGGCTGCAAAAGGCAGCAACATGTAGGTAAATCCCCTGCAAACAAATGTGGATAGGGAAATTAATTAAAATAAAAATTTAATAAATAAAAATTAACCAAAATCAATTGGAGAGAGGTTCCATAGCAGAGAATCTGGCTTCCCGTCACCCACCACTGGAACAGTCCATTCTCAGATATTTAGGCCCCGGCACCCAGGCAGAGGAGAGAGGTCCCGTAACAGACAATCTGGCTTCATGTCAGCAGAGAATCAGTCTTCATGTCATAGCAGAGAATCAGGCTTCACGTCACCCACCACTGTAATAGTCCATTTTCATAAATTTAGGCCCAGCACCCAGGCAGAGGAGAGAGGTCCCGTAACAGACAATCTGGCTTCATGTCAGCAGAGAATCAGTCTTCATATCATAGCAGAGAATCTGGCTTCCCGTTACCCACCACTGGAACAGTCCATTCTCAGATATTTAGGCCCCGGCACCCAGGCAGAGGAGAGAGGTCCCGTAACAGACAATCTGGCTTCATGTCAGCAGAGAATCAGTCTTCATATCATAGCAGAGAATCAGGCTTCACGTCAGCCACCACTGCAACAGTCCATTGTCATAAATTCAGGCCCAGCACCCAGGCAGAGGAGAGAGGTCCCGTAACAGACAATCTGGCTTCATGTCAGCAGAGAATCAGTCTGCATGTCATAGCAGAGAATGAGGCTTCACGTCACCCACCACTGCAACAGTCCATTTTCATAAATTTAGGCCCAGCACCCAGGCAGAGGAGAGAGGTCCCGTAACAGAGGATCTGGCTTCATGTCACCAGAGAATCAGTCTGCATGTCATAGCAGAGAATCAGGCTTCACGTCACCCACCACTGCAACAGTCCATTTTCATAAATTTAGGCCCAGCACCCAGGCAGAGGAGAGAGGTCCCGTAACAGAGGATCTGGCTTCATGTCACCAGAGAATCAGTCTGCATGTCATAGCAGAGAATCAGGCTTCACGTCAGCCACCACTGCAACAATCCATTGGCATATATTTAGGCCTAGCACACAGGCAGAGGAGAGAGGTCCCGTAACAGACAATCTGGCTTCATGTCAGCAGAGAATCAGTCTTCATATCATAGCAGAGAATCAGGCTTCACGTCAGCCACCAATGCAACAGTCCATTGTCAGATATTTAGGCCCAGCACCCAGGCAGAGGAGAGAGGTCCCGTAACAGAGGATCTGGCTTCATGTCACCAGAGAATCAGTCTGCATGTCATAGCAGAGAATCAGGCTTCACGTCAGCCACCACTGCAACAATCCATTGGCATATATTTAGGCCTAGCACACAGGCAGAGGAGAGAGGTCCCGTAACAGACAATCTGGCTTCATGTCAGCAGAGAATCAGTCTGCATGTCATAGCAGAGAATGAGGCTTCACGTCACCCACCACTGCAACAGTCCATTTTCATAAATTTAGGCCCAGCACCCAGGCAGAGGAGAGAGGTCCCGTAACAGAGGATCTGGCTTCATGTCACCAGAGAATCAGTCTGCATGTCATAGCAGAGAATCAGGCTTCACGTCACCCACCACTGCAACAGTCCATTTTCATATATTTAGGCCCAGCACCCAGGCAGAGGAGAGAGGTCCCGTAACAGAGGATCTGGCTTCATGTCACCAGAGAATCAGTCTGCATGTCATAGCAGAGAATCAGGCTTCACGTCAGCCACCACTGCAACAATCCATTGGCATATATTTAGGCCTAGCACACAGGCAGAGGAGAGAGGTCCCGTAACAGACAATCTGGCTTCATGTCAGCAGAGAATCAGTCTTCATATCATAGCAGAGAATCAGGCTTCACGTCAGCCACCAATGCAACAGTCCATTGTCAGATATTTAGGCCCAGCACCCAGGCAGAGGAGAGAGGTCCCGTAACAGAGGATCTGGCTTCATGTCAGCAGAGAATCAGTCTTCATGTCATAGCAGAGAATCAGGCTTCACGTCACCCACCACTGCAACAGTCCATTTTCATAAATTTAGGCCCAGCACCCAGGCAGAGGAGAGAGGTCCCGTAACAGAGGATCTGGCTTCATGTCACCAGAGAATCAGTCTGCATGTCATAGCAGAGAATCAGGCTTCACGTCAGCCACCACTGCAACAATCCATTGGCATATATTTAGGCCTAGCACACAGGCAGAGGAGAGAGGTCCCGTAACAGACAATCTGGCTTCATGTCAGCAGAGAATCAGTCTTCATATCATAGCAGAGAATCAGGCTTCACGTCAGCCACCAATGCAACAGTCCATTGTCAGATATTTAGGCCCAGCACCCAGGCAGAGGAGAGAGGTCCCGTAACAGAGGATCTGGCTTCATGTCAGCAGAGAATCAGTCTTCATGTCATAGCAGAGAATCAGGCTTCACGTCACCCACCACTGCAACAGTCCATTTTCATAAATTTAGGCCCAGCACCCAGGCAGAGGAGAGAGGTCCCGTAACAGAGGATCTGGCTTCATGTCACCAGAGAATCAGTCTGCATGTCATAGCAGAGAATCAGGCTTCACGTCAGCCACCACTGCAACAATCCATTGGCATATATTTAGGCCTAGCACACAGGCAGAGGAGAGAGGTCCCGTAACAGACAATCTGGCTTCATGTCAGCAGAGAATCAGTCTTCATATCATAGCAGAGAATCAGGCTTCACGTCAGCCACCAATGCAACAGTCCATTGTCAGATATTTAGGCCCAGCACCCAGGCAGAGGAGAGAGGTCCCGTAACAGAGGATCTGGCTTCATGTCAGCAGAGAATCAGTCTTCATGTCATAGCAGAGAATCAGGCTTCACGTCACCCACCACTGTAAGAGTCCATTTTCATAAATTTAGGCCCAGCACCCAGGCAGAGGAGAGAGGTCCCGTAACAGACAATCTGGCTTCATGTCAGCAGAGAATCAGTCTTCATATCATAGCAGAGAATCAGGCTTCACGTCAGCCACCAATGCAACAGTCCATTGTCAGATATTTAGGCCCAGCACCCAGGCAGAGGAGAGAGGTCCCGTAACAGAGGATCTGGCTTCATGTCAGCAGAGAATCAGTCTTCATGTCATAGCAGAGAATCAGGCTTCACGTCACCCACCACTGTAAGAGTCCATTTTCATAAATTTAGGCCCAGCACCCAGGCAGAGGAGAGAGGTCCCGTAACAGACAATCTGGCTTCATGTCAGCAGAGAATCAGTCTTCATATCATAGCAGAGAATCAGGCTTCACGTCAGCCACCAATGCAACAGTCCATTGTCAGATATTTAGGCCCAGCACCCAGGCAGAGGAGAGAGGTCCCGTAACAGAGGATCTGGCTTCATGTCAGCAGAGAATCAGTCTTCATGTCATAGCAGAGAATCAGGCTTCACGTCACCCACCACTGTAAGAGTCCATTTTCATAAATTTAGGCCCAGCACCCAGGCAGAGGAGAGAGGTCCCGTAACAGACAATCTGGCTTCATGTCAGCAGAGAATCAGTCTTCATATCATAGCAGAGAATCAGGCTTCACGTCACCCACCACTGTAACAGTCCATTTTCATAAATTTAGGCCCAGCACCCAGGCAGAGGAGAGAGGTCCCGTAACAGACAATCTGGCTTCATGTCAGGAGAGAATCAGTCTTCATGTCATAGCAGAGAATCAGGCTTCACGTCACCCACCACTGCAACAGTCCATTTTCATAAATTTAGGCCCAGCACCCAGGCAGAGGAGAGAGGTCCCGTAACAGACAATCTGGCTTCATGTCAGCAGAGAATTAGTCTGCATGTCATAGCAGAGAATCAGGCTTCACGTCAGCCACCAATGCAACAGTCCATTGTCAGATATTTAGGCCCAGCACCCAGGCAGAGGAGAGAGGTCCCGTAACAGAGGATCTGGCTTCATGTCACCAGAGAATCAGTCTGCATGTCATAGCAGAGAATCAGGCTTCACGTCACCCACCACTGCAACAGTCCATTTTCATAAATTTAGGCCCAGCACCCAGGCAGAGGAGAGAGGTCCCGTAACAGAGGATCTGGCTTCATGTCACCAGAGAATCAGTCTGCATGTCATAGCAGAGAATCAGGCTTCACGTCAGCCACCACTGCAACAATCCATTGGCATATATTTAGGCCTAGCACACAGGCAGAGGAGAGAGGTCCCGTAACAGACAATCTGGCTTCATGTCAGCAGAGAATCAGTCTTCATATCATAGCAGAGAATCAGGCTTCACGTCAGCCACCAATGCAACAGTCCATTGTCAGATATTTAGGCCCAGCACCCAGGCAGAGGAGAGAGGTCCCGTAACAGAGGATCTGGCTTCATGTCAGCAGAGAATCGGTCTTCATGTCATAGCAGAGAATCAGGCTTCACGTCACCCACCACTGTAAGAGTCCATTTTCATAAATTTAGGCCCAGCACCCAGGCAGAGGAGAGAGGTCCCGTAACAGACGATCTGGCTTCATGTCAGCAGAGAATCAGTCTGCATGTCATAGCAGAGAATGAGGCTTCACGTCACCCACCACTGCAACAGTCCATTTTCATAAATTTAGGCCCAGCACCCAGGCAGAGGAGAGAGGTCCCGTAACAGAGGATCTGGCTTCATGTCACCAGAGAATCAGTCTGCATGTCATAGCAGAGAATCAGGCTTCACGTCACCCACCACTGCAACAGTCCATTGTCATAAATTCAGGCCCAGCACCCAGGCAGAGGAGAGAGGTCCCGTAACAGACAATCTGGCTTCATGTCACCAGAGAATCAGTCTGCATGTCATAGCAGAGAATGAGGCTTCACGTCAGCCACCACTGCAACAATCCATTGGCATATATTTAGGCCTAGCACACAGGCAGAGGAGAGGTTCATTCAACTTTGGGTAGCCTTGCAATATAATGGTAAAATGAAAATAAAAATAGGATTGAATGAGGAAGTGCCCTGGAGTCCAATAATATATGGTTATGGGGAGGTAGTTAATGTCTAATCTGGACAAGGGACGGACAGGTCCTGTGGGATCCATGCCTGGTTCATTTTTATGAACGTCAGCTTGTCCACATTGGCTGTAGACAGGCGGCTGCGTTTGTCTGTAATGACGCCCCCTGCCGTGCTGAATACACGTTCAGACAAAACGCTGGCTGCCGGGCAGGCCAGCACCTCCAAGGCATAAAAGGCTAGCTCTGGCCACGTGGACAATTTAGAGACCCAGAAGTTGAATGGGGCCGAACCATCAGTCAGTACGTGGAGGGGTGTGCACACGTACTGTTCCACCATGTTAGTGAAATGTTGCCTCCTGCTAACACGTTGCGTATCAGGTGGTGGTGCAGTTAGCTGTGGCGTGTTGACAAAAGTTTTCCACATCTCTGCCATGCTAACCCTGCCCTCAGAGGAGCTGGCCGTGACACAGCTGCCTTGGCGACCTCTTGCTCCTCCTCTGCCTTGGCCTTGGGCTTCCACTTGTTCCCCTGTGACATTTGGGAATGCTCTCAGTAGCGCGTCTACCAACGTGCGCTTGTACTCGCGCATCTTCCTATCACGCTCCAGTGCAGGAAGTAAGGTGGGCACATTGTCTTTGTAGCGTGGATCCAGCAGGGTGGCAACCCAGTAGTCCGCACAGGTTAAAATGTGGGCAACTCTGCTGTCGTTGCGCAGGCACTGCAGCATGTAGTCGCTCATGTGTGCCAGGCTGCCCAGGGGTAAGGACAAGCTGTCCTCTGTGGGAGGCGTATCGTCATCGTCCTGCCTTTCCCCCCAGCCACGCACCAGTGATGGACCCGAGCTGCGTTGGGTGCCACCCCGCTGTGACCATGCTTCATCCTCATTCTCCTCCACCTCCTCCTCATCCTCGTCCTCCTCGTCCTCCAGTAGTGGGCCCTGGCTGGCCACATTTGTACCTGGCCTCTGCTGTTGCCAAAAACCTCACTCTGAGTCACTTCGAAGAGACTGGCCTGAAAGTGCTAAAAATGACCCCTCTTCCTCCTCCTCCTCCTCCTCCTCCTGGGCCACCTCCTCTTCCATCATCGCCCTAAGTGTTTTCTCAAGGAGACATAGAAGTGGTATTGTAACGCTGATAACGGTGTCATCGCCACTGGCCATGTTGGTGGAGTACTCGAAACAGCGCAACAGGGCACACAGGTCTCGCATGGAGGCCCAGTCATTGGTGGTGAAGTGGTGCTGTTCTGTAGTGCGACTGACCCGTGCGTGCTGCAGCTGAAACTCCACTATGGCCTGCTGCTGCTCGCACAGTCTGTCCAGCATGTGCAAGGTGGAGTTCCACCTGGTGGGCACGTCGCATATGAGGCGGTGAGCGGGAAGGCCGAAGTTACGCTGTAGCGCAGACAGGCGAGCAGCGGCAGGATGTGAACGCCGGAAGCGCGAACAGACGGCCCGCACTTTATGCAGCAGCTCTGACATGTCGGGGTAGTTGTGAATGAACTTCTGCACCACCAAATTCAGCACATGCGCCAAGCAAGGGATGTGCGTCAAATTGGCTAGTCCCAGAGCTGCAACGAGATTTCGCCCATTATCACACACCACCAGGCCGGGCTTGAGGCTCACCGGCAGCAACCACTCGTCGGTCTGTTGTTCAATACCCCGCCACAACTCCTGTGCGGTGTGGGGCCTGTCCCCCAAACATATGAGTTTCAGAATGGCCTGCTGACGTTTACCCCGGGCTGTGCTGAAGTTGGTGGTGAAGGTGTGTGGCTGACTGGATGAGCAGGTGGAAGAAGAGGAGGAGGAAGCCGAGAAGGAGGAGGTGGCAACAGGAGGCAAAGAATGTTGCCCTGCGATCCTTGGCGGCGGAAGGACGTGCGCCAAACAGCTCTCCGCCTGGGGCCCAGCTGCCACTACATTTACCCAGTGTGCAGTTAGGGAGATATAGCGTCCCTGGCCGTGCTTACTGGTCCACGTATCTGTGGTTAGGTGGACCTTGCTACAGATGGCGTTGCGCAGTGCACACTTGATTTTATCGGATACTTGGTTGTGCAGGGAAGGCACGGCT
This sequence comes from Bufo gargarizans, assembly GCF_014858855.1. Classification (NCBI taxonomy): domain Eukaryota; kingdom Metazoa; phylum Chordata; class Amphibia; order Anura; family Bufonidae; genus Bufo; species Bufo gargarizans. The sequence continues at coordinate 547,871,551 of NC_058082.1, read as the reverse complement.
CTCTTGGAGAAGTAGTGCCGGCTGGGAACAACATACTGTGGGACAGCAAGCGACATGAGCTGTTTGAAGCTGTCTGTGTCCACCAGCCTAAATGACAGCATTTCATAGGCCAGTAGTTTAGAAATGCTGGCATTCAGGGCCAGGGATCGAGGGTGGCTAGGTGGGAATTTACGCTTTCTATCAAATGTTTGTGAGATGGAGAGCTGAACGCTGGCGTGTGACATGGTTGAGACGCTTGGTGACGGAGGTGGTGGTGGTGGTGTTGGTGGTACATCCCCTGTTTGCTGGGCGGCAGGTGCCAACGTTCCTCCAGAGGCGGAGGAAGAGGCCGAGGCGGCAGCAGCAGAATAGGCCGAGGCGGCAGCAGCAGAAGAGGTAGCAGGGGGAGCCTGAGTGACTTCCTTGGTTTTAAGGTGTTTACTCCACTGCAGTTCATGCTTTGCATGCAGGTGCCTGGTCATGCAGGTTGTGCTCAGGTTCAGAACGTTAATGCCTCGCTTCAGGCTCTGATGGCACAGCGTGCAAACCACTCGGGTCTTGTCGTCAGCACATTGTTTGAAGAAGTGCCATGCCAGGGAACTCCTTGAAGCTGCCTTTGGGGTGCTCGGTCCCAGATGGCGGCGGTCAGTAGCAGGCGGAGTCTCTTGGCGGCGGGTGTTCTGCTTTTGCCCACTGCTCCCTCTTTTGCTACGCTGTTGGCTCGGTCTCACCACTGCCTCTTCCTCCGAACTGTGAAAGTCAGTGGCACGACCTTCATTCCATGTGGGGTCTAGGACCTCATCGTCCCCTGCATCGTCTTCCACCCAGTCTTGATCCCTGACCTCCTGTTCAGTCTGCACACTGCAGAAAGACGCAGCAGTTGGCACCTGTGTTTCGTCATCATCAGAGACATGCTGAGGTGGTATTCCCATGTCCTCATCATCAGGAAACATAAGTGGTTGTGCGTCAGTGCATTCTATGTCTTTCACCGCTGGGGAAGGGCTAGGTGGATGCCCTTGGGAAACCCTGCCAGCGGAGTCTTCAAACAGCATAAGAGACTGCTGCATAACTTGAGGCTGAGACAGTTTCCCTGGTATGCATGGGGGTGATGTGACAGACTGATGGGGTTGGTTTTCAGGCGCCATCTGTGCGCTTTCTGCAGAAGACTGGGTGGGAGATAATGTGAACGTGCTGGATCCACTGTCGGCCACCCAATTGACTAATGCCTGTACCTGCTCAGGCCTTACCATCCTTAGAACGGCATTGGGCCCCACCATATATCGCTGTAAATTCTGGCGGCTACTGGGACCTGAGGTAGTTGGTACACTAGGACGTGTGGATGTGGCAGAACGGCCACGTCCTCTCCCAGCACCAGAGGGTCCACTAACACCACCACGACCATGTCCACGTCCGCGTCCCTTACTAGATGTTTTTCTCATTGTTATGGTTCACAACAACAACAAATATATTATTTGTGGTCAGGACCTGACGAGTGGAAGATGCCCAACCACCACCCCCCTACCTGATTGGCCTGAGGTGTGCCTTGGCCTCACTAGGTCGGTATGCCTGAAAAAGGGGGCATACCCTGAATGTGATGGTTGAAATGACTGAATGAAGAATGGGAATGGGTGGGCAGGGGACGTCCGAATGCAGACGTGCTGCCTGGGAGAGCCGGACTGCTTAAGACAGGTACTGGCCCCTCCCACAAATCCAGGCTAGCCTGCGGCCAGCCTTAACACTTGTGGTCAGGACCTGACGAGTGGAAGATGCCCAACCACCACCCCCCTACCTGATTGGCCTGAGGTGTGCCTTGGCCTCACTAGGTCGGTATGCCTGAAAAAGGGGGCAAAACCCACCAGTGAGGGAAGGATTGGCCTGACGTGCTACTCTGCCAACTTACTGAATGCTTGGACCAGCTCTGCTTGTGGCTCCGGGATATACCGCACAAAGCACCCCGAGCGCCAGCGCCCCAAGTGTTTGATGATATGCGCAGGAACTCCATGCTTGGACGCTGCGGATGCCGCACCGATGCGGAAAGAATGCCCCGAGAATTGAGCCGGATTCAAACCTACACTGGTCAACAGGATGCGAATATGTTTGATGAACTGGCTGGACGTCAGTGGACCAACCGGAAATGGAAGTAATGGGTCGGTGGGGCTGTGAAGACTAAGGGCCAGCAAGAGGTTGTCCAAGACTGTCACTGGACACCATGCGTTTGTGGTCTGAAAGAACTTAACTACATGGCCGGGACCTACCTGCCTTGTTTTGTTGTGAGGCAACTGCAAATGAAAATTACTGCCCATCCTTACTAAGTCTCCCTTGTGGAGAGCCACCGCCCCTTGTCTGGCCTGTGTCACTTCACCTGGTCTTAAAAACCCGTAAAACGCCAAGTACATGGCTGCCTTGATCACCAGGCTGGGAAGGACTCCGAATGGTGACAGTGTGAGGACTTCCGACAGGCTACGAAACGTGTCCCCCGAAATCGGTTGACGGACCGACTTGACCGTGACCTGGCTTTTCTGAATGCCTCTGAGGATGGCCTTGATCGGGTGAGCAGAAAATATAGAGGGTCTGTCTGGCTCTTGAAGTGCCAAAAAATGCTGCACCCCAGCCAAATATAGCCTAATGGTGTTGTAGGATAAGCCAATACCGAGTGACAATAAGACACGAAAGCCACCATATACTTGACCTGACCAGTGTCACCCCTAGGATATGGCAACTGGAAGTCTAAGAAAACCACCCACGCTCGGCGGTATGACCTCAATGTACTGATCGACAAAGACTTTGTAATGAGTGAACTGGCGACCACCATCAGCGAGTTTAGTCCAAGACCAGCAGCCGCCAGTCCGGAACCGGGGTGCCCACTGAGTCTGCTTCTGGGTTCTGTAAGAAAAAGCGTGAAAAATCAAAGCGAGATAAAGCATCAGCTGCAATATTGCTCACCCCGTCCAAAAACAGGGCATGAAAATGAAACCCCTGTTCCAGGGCTATCCAGGTCAACCTACGCATGAAAGACATGATGAGTAACGATTTAGATCTACCCTTGTTAATGATCTCTGCAGTCGCCATGTTGTCAGTGTGGAAAACCACCGTGTGACCCGACCACCTATGCCCCCAAACTATAGCAGCTGCTACTATAGGATAGATCTCGAACAATGCCGACGTCTGAGAAAACCCCGGCATCTGTAGTACATGCGTGGGCCATGAGCCGGCGAACCAATGTGAGCCAAATATGGCCGCAAAACCTATCGAGGCAGCTGCGTCTGAAAATACGTGTGGAGAATCAGACGTGGCCCTTGGAATGAACATGGAAATGCCATTCCACCCGCTGAGAAATCTGTCCCACATGAACAGATCTGCTCGGGCGTTGGCATTAAGATGCACTGATGCGTCCAAATCACTGGTCTGTTGGAGTAGGACTAGCAATCTAGAAATAAATGATCTACCCTGAGGAATGATCCTCATGGCGAAGTTTAACATACCCAACAGAGACTGCGATTCTCTCTTGGTGCAAACCTGCGACGTGAGCAAGGAACGGACACCTAACTTGATCCTGTCGAGTTTGTCTTGTGGCAGACTGGCCGACATGTCGCGTGAATCCAGGGAGAACCCCAAGAATGTGACAACCTGCGCAGGCCCTTCTGTTTTGTGGGCAGCAACCGGAATGTTTAACTCCTTGAAAACTTGCAAGAGAATCTGCAAGTCAACAGGCGCCCGTGAGGGTTCTTCTATCAACAGAAAATCATCCAGGTAGTGAATGACATTCTGGCAAGCCCGTACTTCCAACAAAATCCATTCCAGAGCCTGCGCTAACTTATCAAACAGACTGGGGCTGCTCTTGGAACCAAACGTCAACTTGGTGGCGAAATAGTAAGCATCTCTCCATTTGATGCCATGCCACTGCCAGAGAGATGGGCTAATGGGCAGCAGTTTGAGCGCATCAGAGACATCTGCTTTGGACAGCCAAGCACCCCTGCCTGTCTGTAGAATGACCTGGATAGCCTGGTCCACGGAAGTGTACTTCAATGAAAATTCCTCAGACGGAATCAATGAGTTGAGACTAGGAACGTGAGAAGAATGTGGAGCAGACAAGTCATAAATCAAACGAAATTTATTGGAGTATTTCCCCTGTACCACCCCCACCGGGCTCACCCTCCATGTGAAAAAAGGAGAGGACTGGAAAGGACCAATTATGAAGCCCTTCTCCAGCTCACTTGCCAACAGCAGATCCACCAGGTCAGGACGTCTAGAAGCCGACTGCAGGTTGGGGCATTCATGAGTCTGCTGAGGTAAGGCGATGAGCCCGGTGTGGAACCCCCGTGAAAATCCTTCCACCAGAAAAGCGCGGAACGACTGCACCGGATGAAGTCGCAGCAGCTGGTCTAGAACCTCGACATTCACCCGGCTCAGTCATGCCGGCTTCACGGTGCAGACTGTGACCGGATGTGCCCTAAAACATGTGGCACAGATGTGCAGGAGCCTGCACTGGCTGAAATTGCAGACAGCATAGTTGAAGTTGTTGCAGAGCTGGGCTTTCCCCAAGTAATGAATGGGTCTCCCCAGTTTGGGAGACGGAGGCAAGGACACAAACTCTTCAATGTCTGAAGGCTGAGACATGACGACTGCAACCACACAACAACAACAGAGAAAGGGAGAGAGGAGGGGAAAAAGAAAACAAAAACAACCTGTTAACCCTACGACCTGCTGCCCATAAGCCGACAGACAAGGTGACAGAATCTAAACCCCCCCCCCCAGCAGCGTGGAACGTTTTAACGAGAAGCCGACGAGGCTGACAGGGAGTATGATAGTCGTTTCCACTGACGTATGAGACGAGCCCGAGTTTGTCTGAATCTGTGACGTGGCAGATTCATTAAAAACGAACACTGCGGGCTAACGAACCTACAGACGTGGTAGGTGATGTATGTAAGTATAGGATTTGTGGAAAACAGACCGTATGACGTATGACACTATTCTACGAGATGATGCGAGGTGTCTCTGTCTGTCGTGCGAGAGTGTGGCTGTACTAGCGAATGTACCTATGCTAGTGGTGTATGCACGAAGTTTGGTGGAAAAAGGTTCCCACCCCTTTTTTTTTTTTTTTTTTTTTATTAAACAATCCACCTATTTTTTTTTTTTTTTTTTTTTTCCTACTTTATTTAACAACCCACTTTTTTTTTTTTTTTTTTTTTCCGTCAAACTGGCTGATGTGCAAACTATGTGTCTAAGGTATGTATGTAGTGTATGTGAAGAGTGTCAAACATGTGCACCACCAGCAACCTTGTAAGTAATCAACCCAGTAATGGCACCAGGACCCAGCTACCAGAGTTTTAACCTGCTGAGCCCAGATGACTCGCAGCCCCTGTGTGAACTTAAATGCAGGTTATGTTGAAAAGGCAGTGAGCTCCAACCATGTGACAATGCTGCCCCCTGGTGCCAAAACTTGAATTGCATGTGCCTGAACGTAGTGAGGAGAAGCGATCCTCCGGCACACTTCCCCCTCTCTTCACACCCTCCTACCCTCCCCCACGTTGCCACACTGCCCAAACAAACCAGTTATCCTGGACAACGATCTTTAACAGCTGCAGACTGAAGGGAAAGGTACACCCGGCTTCTCTGAGGACCCACTCGTGCAGGACGCTTGCTGATGACGTCACACCCGGAAGTAGCAGACGTCCGAATGCAGACGTGCTGCCTGGGAGAGCCGGACTGCTTAAGACAGGTACTGGCCCCTCCCACAAATCCAGGCTAGCCTGCGGCCAGCCTTAACACTTGGCCCAATGTATTGTATTCAAATTCAGCGGGATATAAATTTGAGGCCTAGTATTTAGGCGCTGGGTGACCGGTATGGATTTAGTGACAGAATTAGACTTGGAAATGCACAGAAGCGTGTGTGTGAAGTTATTCTGAATGACCCTATGTGCACCTTCAATATGATCTACCCTTTTAGGGATAGATTTCAAATAGCTCTGATATAGCAGAAACGACTAAATTATGAAATTGCTAAATTGGGAATTGTATTTCAACCCAGAACAAAAAATGTGCTTTGACGGACACTAAATAACTTTCCCAGCCACAACAGGACAGCGGTAACGAGAGATTTAGCGGGATATAAATTTGAGGCCTAGTATTTAGGCGCTGGGTGACAGGTATGGGTTTAGTGACAGAATTAGATTTGGAAATGCACAGTAGCGGGTGTGTGAAGTTATTCTGAATGACCCTATGTGCACCTTGAATATTATATACCCTTTTAGGGATAGATTTCAAATAGCTCTGATATAGCAGAAACCACTAAATTATGAAATTGCTAAATTGGGAATTGTATTTCAACCCAGAACAAGAAATGTGCTTGAACGGACACTAAATAACTCGCCCAGCTACAGCACTAGGGACAGATTTAGCGGGATATAAATTTGAGGCCTAGTATTTAGGCGCTGGGTGACAGGTATGGGTTTAGTGCCAGAATTAGACTTGGAAATACACAGTAGCGGGTGTGTGTGAAGTTATTCTGAATGACCCAATGTGCACCTTGAATATTATATACCCTTTTAGGGATAGATTTCAAATAGCTCTGATATAGCAGAAACCACTAAATTATGAAATTGCTAAATTGGGAATTGTATTTCAACCCAGAACAAGAAATGTGCTTGAACGGACACTAAATAACTCGCCCAGCTACAGCACTAAGGACAGATTTAGCGGGATATAAATTTGAGGCCTAGTATTTAGGCGCTGGGTGACAGGTATGGGTTTAGTGCCAGAATTAGACTTGGAAATACACAGTAGCGGGTGTGTGTGAAGTTATTCTGAATGACCCAATGTGCACCTTGAATATTATATACCCTTTTAGGGATAGATTTCAAATAGCTCTGATATAGCAGAAACCACTAAATTATGAAATTGCTAAATTGGGAATTGTATTTCAACCCAGAACAAAAAATGTGCTTTGACGGACACTAAATATCTTGCCCAGCAACAACAGTACAGCGGTAACGAGAGATTTAGCAGGATATAAATTTGAGGCCTAGTATTTAGGCGCTGGGTGACAGGTATGGGTTTAGTGACAGAATTAGACTTGGAAATACACAGTAGCGGGTGTGTGTGAAGTTATTCTGAATGACCCAATGTGCACCTTGAATATTATATACCCTTTTAGGGATAGATTTCAAATAGCTCTGATATAGCAGAAACCACTAAATTATGAAATTGCTAAATTGGGAATTGTATTTCAACCCAGAACAAAAAATGTGCTTTGACGGACACTAAATATCTTGCCCAGCAACAACAGTACAGCGGTAACGAGAGATTTAGCAGGATATAAATTTGAGGCCTAGTATTTAGGCGCTGGGTGACAGGTATGGGTTTAGTGACAGAATTAGACTTGGAAATACACAGTAGCGGGTGTGTGTGAAGTTATTCTGAATGACCCAATGTGCACCTTGAATATTATATACCCTTTTAGGGATAGATTTCAAATAGCTCTGATATAGCAGAAACCACTAAATTATGAAATTGCTAAATTGGGAATTGTATTTCAACCCAGAACAAAAAATGTGCTTTGACGGACACTAAATATCTTGCCCAGCAACAACAGTACAGCGGTAACGAGAGATTTAGCAGGATATAAATTTGAGGCCTAGTATTTAGGCGCTGGGTGACAGGTATGGGTTTAGTGACAGAATTAGACTTGAAAATACACAGTAGCGGGTGTGTGTGAAGTTATTCTGAATGACCCAATGTGCACCTTGAATATTATATACCCTTTTAGGGATAGATTTCAAATAGCTCTGATATAGCAGAAACCACTAAATTATGAAATTGCTAAATTGGGAATTGTATTTCAACCCAGAACAAAAAATGTGCTTTGACGGACACTAAATATCTTGCCCAGCAACAACAGTACAGCGGTAACGAGAGATTTAGCAGGATATAAATTTGAGGCCTAGTATTTAGGCGCTGGGTGACAGGTATGGGTTTAGTGACAGAATTAGACTTGGAAATACACAGTAGCGGGTGTGTGTGAAGTTATTCTGAATGACCCAATGTGCACCTTGAATATTATATACCCTTTTAGGGATAGATTTCAAATAGCTCTGATATAGCAGAAACCACTAAATTATGAAATTGCTAAATTGGGAATTGTACTTCAACCCAGAACAAAAAATGTGCTTTGACGGACACTAAATAACTTTCCCAGCTACAACAGGACAGCGGTAACGAGAGATTTAGCGGGATATAAATTTGAGGCCTAGTATTTAGGCGCTGGGTGACAGGTATGGGTTTAGTGACAGAATTAGACTTGGAAATACACAGTAGCGGGTGTGTGTGAAGTTATTCTGAATGACCCTATGTGCACCTTCAATATGATCTACCCTTTTAGGGATAGATTTCAAATAGCTCTGATATAGCAGAAACCACTAAATTATGAAATTGCTAAATTGGGAATTGTATTTCAACCCAGAAGAAAAAATGTGCTTTGACGGACACTAAATAACTTTCCCAGCTACAACAGGACAGCGGTAACGAGAGATTTAGCAGGATATAAATTTGAGGCCTAGTATTTAGGCGCTGGGTGACAGGTATGGGTTTAGTGACAGAATTAGACTTGAAAATACACAGTAGCGGGTGTGTGTGAAGTTATTCTGAATGACCCAATGTGCACCTTGAATATTATATACCCTTTTAGGGATAGATTTCAAATAGCTCTGATATAGCAGAAACCACTAAATTATGAAATTGCTAAATTGGGAATTGTACTTCAACCCAGAACAAAAAATGTGCTTTGACGGACACTAAATATCTTTCCAAGCAACAACAGTACAGCGGTAACGAGAGATTTAGCAGGATATAAATTTGAGGCCTAGTATTTAGGCGCTGGGTGACAGGTATGGGTTTAGTGACAGAATTAGACTTGGAAATACACAGTAGCGGGTGTGTGTGAAGTTATTCTGAATGACCCAATGTGCACCTTGAATATTATATACCCTTTTAGGGATAGATTTCAAATAGCTCTGATATAGCAGAAACCACTAAATTATGAAATTGCTAAATTGGGAATTGTACTTCAACCCAGAACAAAAAATGTGCTTTGACGGACACTAAATAACTTTCCCAGCTACAACAGGACAGCGGTAACGAGAGATTTAGCGGGATATAAATTTGAGGCCTAGTATTTAGGCGCTGGGTGACAGGTATGGGTTTAGTGACAGAATTAGACTTGGAAATACACAGTAGCGGGTGTGTGTGAAGTTATTCTGAATGACCCTATGTGCACCTTCAATATGATCTACCCTTTTAGGGATAGATTTCAAATAGCTCTGATATAGCAGAAACCACTAAATTATGAAATTGCTAAATTGGGAATTGTATTTCAACCCAGAACAAAAAATGTGCTTTGACGGACACTAAATAACTTTCCCAGCTACAACAGGACAGCGGTAACGAGAGATTTAGCAGGATATAAATTTGAGGCCTAGTATTTAGGCGCTGGGTGACAGGTATGGGTTTAGTGACAGAATTAGACTTGAAAATACACAGTAGCGGGTGTGTGTGAAGTTATTCTGAATGACCCAATGTGCACCTTGAATATTATATACCCTTTTAGGGATAGATTTCAAATAGCTCTGATATAGCAGAAACCACTAAATTATGAAATTGCTAAATTGGGAATTGTACTTCAACCCAGAACAAAAAATGTGCTTTGACGGACACTAAATAACTTTCCCAGCTACAACAGGACAGCGGTAACGAGAGATTTAGCAGGATATAAATTTGAGGCCTAGTATTTAGGCGCTGGGTGACAGGTATGGGTTTAGTGACAGAATTAGACTTGAAAATACACAGTAGCGGGTGTGTGTGAAGTTATTCTGAATGACCCAATGTGCACCTTGAATATTATATACCCTTTTAGGGATAGATTTCAAATAGCTCTGATATAGCAGAAACCACTAAATTATGAAATTGCTAAATTGGGAATTGTACTTCAACCCAGAACAAAAAATGTGCTTTGACGGACACTAAATAACTTTCTCAGCTACAACAGGACAGCGGTAACGAGAGATTTAGCGGGATATAAATTTGAGGCCTAGTATTTAGGCGCTGGGTGACCGGTATGGATTTAGTGACAGAATTAGACTGGGATATGGCCAAAAAATAACCACACTATTGCTGGTTAAATGCACTTGGTGACGGGCGCAGCTTGCCCCTGATGTAGTATATGGCCAAAAAATGAACAGACTATTGCTGGTTAAATGCACTTGGTGTCACAGCTTGACCAACCACACTACTGAGGGTTAAATGCACTTGGTGACGGGCGCAGCTTGCCCCTGATGTAGTATATGGCCAAAAAATAAACAGACTATTGCTGGTTAAATGCACTTGGTGTGACAGCTTCACCCTGATGTAGGCTTTAGCCAGAAAACAACCACACCATTGAGGGTTAAATGCACTTGGTGACAGGCGCAGCTTGCCCCTGATTTTGTATATGGCCAAAAAATGAACAGACTATTGCTGGTTAAATGCACTTGGTGTGACAGCTTCACCCTGATGTAGGCTTTAGCCAAAAAACAACCACACCATTGAGGGTTAAATGCACTTGGTGACAGGCGCAGCTTGCCCCTGATTTTGTATATGGCCAAAAAATGAACAGACTATTGCTGGTTAAATGCACTTGGTGTGACAGCTTCACCCTGATGTAGGCTTTAGCCAAAAAACAACCACACCATTGAGGGTTAAATGCACTTGGTGACAGGCGCAGCTTGCCCCTGATTTTGTATATGGCCAAAAAATGAACAGACTATTGCTGGTTAAATGCACTTGGTGTGACAGCTTCACCCTGATGTAGGCTTTAGCCAAAAAACAACCACACCATTGAGGGTTAAATGCACTTGGTGACAGGCGCAGCTTGCCCCTGATTTTGTATATGGCCAAAAAATGAACAGACTATTGCTGGTTAAATGCACTTGGTGTGACAGCTTCACCCTGATGTAGGCTTTAGCCAAAAAACAACCACACCATTGAGGGTTAAATGCACTTGGTCGCAGCTTGTGCTGGCGCACCACAAGACACAAAATGGCCGCCGATCACCCCAGAAAAATGTGACTGACAAACGGTCTGGGCAGCCTAAAAACAGTGAGCAATTGAGGATCAGCAGCTCAATGATCCACAGCTGCAGATCGATCAGTTAATCAAGTCCTTTGGAGGAGTTAATCTGCCTAATCTCGCCCTACTGTCGCAGCCGCAACCTCTCCCTACGCTAATCAGAGCAGAGTGACGGGCGGCGCTATGTGACTCCAGCTTAAATAGAGGCTGGGTCACATGGTGCTCTGGCCAATCACAGCCATGCCAATAGTAGGCATGGCTGTGATGGCCTCTTGGGGCAAGTAGTATGACGCTTGTTGATTGGCTGCTTTGCAGCCTTTCAAAAAGCGCCAAGAAAGCGTCACAAAAGCGCCAAGAAAGCGACGAACACCGAACCCGAACCCGGACTTTTACGAAAATGTCCGGGTTCGGGTCCGTGTCACGGACACCCCAAAATTCGGTACGAACCCGAACTATACAGTTCGAGTTCGCTCATCCCTAGTCTTGATCTTCCTCAGACTTAGAAGATCCATAATGTTTTTCATAAGTCCTTATTGAAACCTTATGTTCAACCCTTTGTACCCTCGCCTTTGCCTCCTCCTCCGATTATGGTTGATAGGAATCTTGAATTTCAAGTCTCTAGGATTGTGGATTCTCATCTTGTCCGCGGTTCTCTTCAGTACCTTGTTCATTGAGAGGATGTGGGTCCCAGTGACGGACATTAAGGCCTCTCGTCTCATCAGGGCTTTCCATAGGTCCCATCCTGAGAAGGTGGGTTCTGAGTGTCCTGAGTCCACTCGTAGAGGGAGGGGTACTGTCACAACCAGACAGCTGAGAAGCTCTGACAGAGGCCTTTCAGAACCTCCTCCTTGAGTTTTCTTTGTTGTGGTATTCAGTTCCTCATCTCGTTAGCCTCTCTCAGCTGTCATGTAGTTGGACTGATTGCTTCCCTTTAAATTCCTCCCCATAATGCTTTACTGGGCGGCTTATACTTCTTCCTGGAGTGTGTGTGCATGCTGATCCTATTTCCCAGTCTGCTACTAAGTTAAGTGCTGTACATTTATCTGTTATTTTCTGTTTGCTGGATCCCAGGTGACCCTGACTCCCGCCGTGTCTGGTGTAGGGAGCCGGTGGTCGTGTCCCCTCACTATTGTAGGGTGTTCAGGTGTTATATAGTCGAGGTACGTGGATATGCAACCATCCACCTTTGGGATTTTTGCATAGGCTGAGCAGCCAGGGAAAGTGCCAGCTCTTGTGCAGGGGTCTCCCTTTTGGTTCCTTAGCTTTGGATCCAGTGAGTCATATATGCATGTTGCATTGTCTTGTTTCCTGTACACCGTCCGTGACAAAAACTTATCAGGAAAGATTAAAGGACGAAAGATGAGACAGAGGGGATATGATAGAAACTTTTAAATACATAAAGGGAATCAACAAGGTAAAAGAGGAGAGAATATGTAAAATAAGAAAAACTGCTACAAGAGGACATAGTTTTAAATTAGAGGGCAAAGGTTTAAAAGTAATATCAGGAAGTATTACTTTACTGATGCATGGAATAGCCTTCCTGCAGAAGTGGTAGCTGCAAATACAGTGGAGGAGTTTAAGAATGCATGGCATAGGCATAAGGCCATCCTTCATATAAGATAGGGCCAGGGGCTATCCATAGTATTTAGTATATTGGGCAGACTAGATGGGCCAAATGGTTCTTATCTGCAGACACATTCTATGTTTCTATGTTTCTATATAGCTCTGGGATTCCCTTCTGGGAGAAATATTTCCTTCCGGGGGCCTTCCATTGCGGTGTTCCAATGGCCACAAATAAAGGCCTCCGAGTCCACCAGTTTATATGGCAGTAGTTAGTGTGCAAGCAGTTCTGACAAGCCAGCGGTCAGCCATTGGGCAAGAGTGTTTTCCAGCATCATCATCTTTTTTTGCTTGAACATTTGGGGCAAGGAAGCCTGCCTTTTTCCAGATGAACATGACAACAGCACGGTGGAAGTGGAGTGGAAGATAACTGGGAGGAGAGAGGAGAAGAAGAAGAGGCAGGAAGGTGAGCATCAGGAGTGTGACTTTGTGGGTTCTGACAGTGTTGCTCACACTGTGCTCGGTGATGGGAGGCCAGGTGCCTTCTTATGGCAGTCGTCCAAAGGTGAGTGTTGGGCTTACTGCGACTTATGCGTTGACAGCACAGGCTGCAGATGGCAACACTATTGTCAGCAGCGAACACATTAAAAAAAGCCCACACTGCGGAGCCATGTGCCGGCATCCTGGGAGCACCAGATGTGACTGTGCATGGTGGATGTTTCGTTCCAGATACATCTGCTTTTTGCCTCCTGTGCACTGTAAGTTCTGCCTGCTTCTCCTTCCTATCTGCTGCTCTGTCTCTCTCTCTCTCTGAACTCCCCTCCTCTTCCTCTCTTGTGGGCACCCACGTGACGTTCATTGACACGTCATCATCGGATTTGTCACCTTCACCACCACTGACATTAGAGATCTCAGATTAGGCAGCAACAGCGCGGACCACCCTCCTTGGGCTGATCTGGGTACTGTCGTTAGACTGCTGGGTGGCGACCGTTGATATCTTCTCTTCCTCATCCGATGCCAAGAATGGCCGCGCATCGGTAAGGTATATGAATGTATTGGAAAATAATTCCTCTGACTCGACTGGAGGGGATATGATGGTGGTGGTGGTGGTGTCTTTGGGGGTGGACACAACAGAGAGTGAAGAGGGTGCAGAAAAATAGGATGAGGAGGGTGCAGAAGCGGAAGGCTGAATGAGCCACTCAACTAAGTCTGGTGCATCCTTTGACGTAATCGCACGCACCTTCTGCAACTTTCCACTTTGGTTCCGGCCTGATGCACCTGCTCGACCCCTACCACCCTTGCGGAATGGCCTGCCTCTTCATCTGCCTGTCATTTTCAAAATGACCCTGTGAAAAAAGTCCCTATAGAAGAGCAGTATTTGTGAAAAAAGGGATATCACACCCCTGCCTCAATAATTTTTTCTTGGGGGCAACTGGTAAATCACACCAGTAGAAATTATTGGTTCCAATAGTGTTTTTCACTCTGTGTAGATGCGGTAACGCAGCTAAACCGCAAACAAATGCTGCACGACCCAAATACACTATATAGAAAGTATATAATTGGTATATAAAATCCCTGCTTCAATCAGTTTTTTTTGGGGGGGGGGGCAACTGGTAAATCACACCAGTAGAAATAATTTCTTCAAATAATGTTTGTCACTCTGTGTAGATGTGGTAACGCAGAAAAACTGCAAACAATTGCTGCACTACCTAAATGCATTATATAGAAAGTATATTATTGGTATATAAAATCCCTGCTTCAATCAGTTTTTTGGGGGGCAACTGGTAAATCACCCCAGTAGAAATTATTGGTTCCAATAGCGTTTGTCCCTCTGTGTGGCTGCAGTATTGCAGCAGAACCTCACACAACTGCTGCACAATACAATTGCACTATAATATACTTTCTATGTTAGAAAGTATATTATAAGTATAGTACACCCTCATTATGTCACACCTATCGATAGCACACATATACCAGTACTTAAAGGGACATTTGTGGCCCTATTAGCGATTTGTGTCCCTAACAGTCAGTCCCTGCTCCACAAAGCAACCTCTCCCTACACTGGCAAAAGACTGAATGTAAAATAACGCCCAGATCAGGTTTATTTATAAGGTAGGGGGTATGTCCATGTGCTGAAATGTCTCGATTGGCTGTCCTGTACCACCTGATGGATGTGTCATGGGTCAAAGTTCTTAACAATGTAGAAGAATATGGTGGGCACGAATATCGCTATATGTTCGAATCGCGAACACGCAAAGTTCGCTGCAAAACAAGTGCCAGGCGAACCGCAAGGCCATCTCTATTTGCATTGTATTTTATGGGAGATTCAGTACAATTCTATCAAGACCTCAAAGAAAGAAGTGCTTTATAGGAACTGTCCACTGACAGGCCTCAGAGCCTTCAAAAGGACCAAGGCTGCCATAGCAACTGAAAGGATCCTGTGATCTCGTCATGAGGGACCTATTCGGTTAGTGGGAACTAAGCTCTCCCACTAAATGACCGATTAGATATCATGGTCACAAGTGACCATCGGATGATCAAAAGTGTGTGGTCGATATTATCACCAATTGCCACTGAGGGTCACTTTGCGTCTAAGGTGCCTGCTAAGTACCTACGGGGGTGCTACCTTTTAAAGGCCCAAAATTCGCCTTACAAGTACAACAGATATTGGTAAGGGATTAAACACAACAAACAATGGGATTTTATGTAGCTAAGACAGGCACTCCTCAATTGAAACCATCGAAAGAAAATGTATCCTTTATATAAATATTTATTTCACAGTAATTTAGACAGTTTACATAAGGCTTCTTTAAGACTTTAAAAACGAAAAAAAAAAACTAAACACTAATTTCCCCAAATAATAATAATATTTCTGGTAGATCTGTCAATTTGATGTTGATATTGTATGTGTATTAGATCCGCTATGGGTCTATTGGACTCACTGCACATACAATCCACTTGTAAGTTCATTCAAAAGTATATCAGATATAATATACCAACACTAGTATGCCGCATTCAACTTCAATATCTCACTTTGGGCTGTCCGTGCACTAGAACCACAACAATGGGATTTTGCTGTGGTCTTTTTCTTACTTTTGGTGAATTTAGGTGAAAAAGTAGCATGTTCTAGCTAAGGCTTTTTTAGGTGCCTCTAAAAATCGAAAATAAAAATGCATAACCAAAAAATATAAATAAAAATGCTTGTAAATACATTTCATGTCCCACCCAAAAAAGACAACTAAAATAATTTCTAAAATGCAGTAGTGCACAGTCAGGTGGGATTAATTGCACATTATATTTTTGTTTTTCTATTATTTCCCCTCTAAACCTCTGCACTATTATGTGGGGGGAGAACAATTCCCATCTGAATGACTGGAGTAGTAGTCATTGTGAGGCTTATGTCCAGGTGAGGATCTCTCACTATTGTTCTGCGGACAATCACATGTCTCTGTGAATGTGGTAGACGATACACAAGGTGCGGCTTTATCTATACATTACAGGGGAGTGATGTTGACACATGACATTTTTATTTGGATTTGTCTCAGTGACAACAGGTTTAAAGAGGTTTAATGGCAATTTTGTAAAAATTATTTTATTTATGCTTTAATTGACAGAACAAGAGCAAGAAAAGGGAAAAGGTGATTTAATTAACCCCTTAAGGACCTCAGCGGAAGTCCAGTCCCTAAACATGGTGCCCGCTCGGCGACAGTTTTCTGCCATTTTAAAAAGCAGATACCCGCGGCACATGTCTGCGATCACTCATAAGGCTGATTGCATGCATTTTACCCTTCATATGCCGTGGTCAAATGTGACCATGACATCTGATCAGTCCGGAAGCTCCCGCTCCGGTAACAGCGTCCCCCGACTGAGATCGGGGAACCTTTTACATTGCTGAAATAGTCTGAAGCCTCAAGCAGGCTTCGGTGTCTATTTCAGGATTATACCAATACAGGCCACTAGGTGGCAGCATTGTATTGTTATATTCCAAATGAAGTGTTCAATGATGGCTATATAGCCATCAATGAACACAATGGGCAATCTAATGATTGCCAGATATTGTCACCCAATAAATGTAATAAATATAATAAATAAAAACAATGAAAGTTCAAATCACCCCCTTTTTCTTAAAATAAAAATACATCATGGATATCGCCACATGCAAAAATGCCCATACAATTAAAATATAAAAATATTAATGACCTATTACAAATGTGAAAAAATAAAAACAGGCAATTTGCCATTTTTTTGTCTCTTCAACTTCCCAATAATTTATTTATTAAAAGTGATCAAAAAGTTGGACACACTGCAAGTTGGTATTGCTAAAGAGAAGAGCTCGTCCCGCAAAAAATGAGCCCTCACACAGCCCTGTACTCATAACTACTAGTGATGAGCGAGCACCAAAGTATTTGGGCGTTTGGCTCGAACACATTGCTATATTCGTGTGCTCGGCCGAGCACCAGAGTATAATCTGAAGAGGGGAGGATGCCTGGTCCATTGCAAAGGTCAGAAAGTGACAGAAACACCACCAAAATGGACCGGGAACAGCATGAGGACGATGTTTGGATGCATCTTGGACTCCCAGTTAACTGCTGGGAACCATGTTGTCCGAGTTGTACACCACTTTTACAGACTGACAAAAATACGTACAAAACCCACCCAAAAAAATCAATTTCACAGGAAAAATTGTTAGGAAACATTCTTTCCTGTATATTTACTTGTATATACAGGTAAAATTACAAGCAAATTACAAGCAAGAGGCACTCCGAAACAACCTGTATATCACATAAAGGAGGGCATCATTCACATTGTGGTACAATTGTTCAGGTAGTGGGACTCCTACACTCATAAAGCCTATGCACTAAGTGAAAGGGCTGCCAAACATTACAAGGAACCGGCACACAAAAACAACCTCATTACACATAAAGTAGGGCATCATACACACCCTCGAAAAATTATGATTGATGGCCTGCTGGTGACCCTCTAGGGGTGAGGGCCTGCAGATGAGCAGATGCTCTAAAATATTATATGCGAGTGCATGCTGTTCAGTTGAGGGCCTGCAGTTGAGCTGACCCTATAAAAAAATTTGAATGGAGGGAATATATACAATCTGGAAGAGAAGGAGGAGGAGAAAACAAGATTCAACCATATATTATTTTTTTGTGGTGGAAAAGATGCATTAGAATACACTACAGTAGATTGAGTACATTATAAACAATACATTGAAATTGCCTTTATGTTCATGATCAGCTCAGCTCTCCTCTGGTAGAGTTGAAAAGTCAGGGGCAATCCAGGCCTTGTTCATTTTTATCTGAATCAATCTGTCAGCATTGCCAGTGGACAAGAATATACGCTTATCTGTTATGATGCCACCAGCAGCACTAAGTACACGCTGAGACAAAACGCTGGCGGCAGGTACAGGCCAGCACCTCCAATACGTAGACCGCAAGTTTGTGCAACATGTCCAGCTTGGACAACCAGTAGTTGTAAAGCACTGAGGAATCATTTAGGAGGCTGACACGGTCTGCTATGTATTTCTTCACCATCTTCCAAAACTTTTCCCTCCTTGTATCACTAGGCCAGGCTTCAGGGTGAGGGTGCTGGCGGGGTGTCATGAAAGTGTCCCATGCCTTGGAGAGTGTTGCCCTGCCTTTGTTGGAACTGCTGTGTGTTCCCATTGTCTCCCTTCCTTGGTTGCCTAAGGAAGTACGGACTCTGCCGCCCACATTGTCAGATGGAAAATTTTGGAGCAATCTCTTAACAAGTACCTTTTGGTATTGCACTATTTTACTCGTCCTCAAAACCACAGGAATGAGAGAGGAGAAGTTATTTTTGTAGCGGGGGTTGAGAAGAGTGACCCATTAATGCATGTTATCTAAAATGCGTATAACGCGAGGGTCGTGGGAAAGGCAGCCTAACATGAAGTCAGCCATGTGTGCCAGAGTACCAACAGGGAAGAAGTCAATATCGCACCAGGATGACTCTCCATCTAATCTTCCTCCACCTCCTCCTCTTCTGCCCATGCACGCTAAACAGATGGAATTAAAGTTCCATTGGTACTACCCTCTGTAGCAGAGGCAACTGTCTCCAGCTCCTCCTCCTCCTCTTCATGGTCAATTCGCGCTGAGAAGACGAACTGTGGGTGGTCTGGGTATCACCCTGTGTAATGTCCTCCCCCATTTCCTCGTCTGCCACATTCAGAGCGTCGTCCTTAATTGTGAGCAGCGATCGTGCGATTGAGTAGACACAGCAGTGGGATCGTTACGCTGATAATAGCGTTATTGCCACTTACCATCTGTGTGGATTCATCAACGTTTTTTAAAACATCACAGAGGTCTGACATCAATGCCCACTCCTCGCTTGTGAATAGTGACAGTTAACTCTAAAAGCGACGACCATGTTGCTGCTGGTATTCCAAAAATGAAAAATGCCCTCTGCTGCTCACAAAGCCGGGCAAACATGCAGAATGTAGAGTTCCAGCGTGTGCTCACGTTGCACAACAGTCGGTGAGCTGAAAGCCGCAAGTGCTGCTGCAGCATTGTCAGACCGGCTGAAGCTGTGGACGACTTGCGAAAATGGGCACACACGCCTTCATTAGTAGCTCTCGCAAATTGGGGTAGGTTTTGGTAAACCGCTGAACCACTAAGTTTAAGACGTGGGCTAGGCATGGGATGTGTGTCAGGTTGCCGAACTATAAAGCCACCACTAAGTTACGGCCCTTGTCAGACACAACCATGCCTGGTTGTAGGTTGAGTGGGGAGAGCCACAGCTCGGTCTGGTTCATTATACCCTGCCAAAGCTCTGTGGCGGTCTGCTGTTTGTCCCCTAAGCAGATCAGCTTCAGCACGGTCTGTTGACGATTCCCCACAGCAGTGCTACACTGCTTCCAGCTAGCGACTGATGGCTGACTGGTGCTGGAGGTGGAAGTGGAGGCGGATGAAGCGGAAAAGAAGACGTGGGAGTTGGAGCCAGTAACATAGCTGCTGGCGGAGACCATGATGGACGTAGTGCCCGCAATCCTGGGCGTGGGTATCATCTGTGCCATCCCAGGGTACGACTCACTCCCGGGCCTCCACAACATTTAACCAGTGTGCGGTCATGGAAATGTAGCGTCCATGGCCACCAACACTTGTCCATGTTTTCGTGGTTAAGTGAACCTTCCCGGAAACTGCATTGGTCAGGGTACGGGGGATGTTGTTGGACACATGCTGGTGTAAGGCGTGCATGGCACACCATGAAAAATAGTGGCGGCTGGGGACTGCGTACTAAGGGACGGCCGCCGACATCAGGATGCAGAAATTCTCAGTGTCCATAAGCCTAAATGGCAACATTTCAAGGGCCAGAATTTTTGAAAGTTGGCAATTTAGTGCTATGGCCTGTGGGTGGGTATTTGCACTTGCGTTCAAATGACTGTGTTATGGACATTTGGACGCTGCGCTGGGACAGGGAAGTGGATGTTGTTGCTGATGATTCATGCAAAGGTCCAGGTGCAGGGCGAGGAGCATCCGGGCCAGCGCCTTTGAGAGGGGATTGGCCAGCAGTGCGTAACACAGGGAAGAGGAGGCAGTGGTGTGACCCGCAGACCCAGATTGTGGACCCAGGTGTTCGACCCACTTATTAGGGTTCTTGGATGCTATATGCCGGATCATGCTGGTGGTGAGGTTGCTAGTGTTCATCCCCGGCTCATTTTGGTACGCCACAGGTTGAAAACTACCACTCTTTTGTCGTCTGCACTTTCCTCAAAAAAGCGCCATACTGCGGAACACCTACCCCTTGGCAAGGTAGATTTACGCATGAGGGTGCTCGGTGTAACGGTTGCGGGCCTGTTTGATGTGGGCCAACTTCTCCCTTTTGCAACCAATCTGCTTCTTCCAGCCTGTTGCGGTGCTGCTGATCCCCCCCTCTGTACTGCTGTCCTCACTCGGCTTTTCACCTTACCATGTTGGGTCAGTGACCTCATCGTCCACTACCTCCTCTTCCACTTCCTGACTCTGCTCATCCTCTGTCTTGACCTAACCACAACCTCAGTGATTGACAACTGTTTCTTATCATCATCCACCTCGTTCCAAGGTTTCTCAAGTAGCTTGGGACCTAACGCTAAACCTACCTGGGCCGTATGGGCAATACCAGGAGCCAGTGGGCGAATTACAGGAGTGCAAGGTCCAACTCAAAGCAATCTCCTAGTAACCTCCAGCGTGTGATCATGCATACAATGGGAGGTGGCAGAGAGACCTGAGCCCCACCCAAGACTGGCTGATATAGCCCAGGCCTCACATGTGCACCAGAATGCTGCCTGTGGATGGAAATAAAGGAACATTTAGACTAGTAGTTTCTACACCTCCAAAAAATTCTAAGTACAAACTACAAATTGGCGTGGTATTAAAAAGCAAGAAGTGCTCAACCCCATATGCAGTGGTGCATCTAAACCGGGGGGCAGATCCTGCACTTGTGGTCCTCTGCTAATGGCAGTCCCCAGCAAAAATGCATACAATGGAGGATGCCTGCAGTGGACCAAAATACCACAATGGACATCCTACACAGGATAGCAAATGTGTGGGTGTGATAAACAGTAAAAAATAATATAACAAAAACAAAGACAGGTGCACTCTACAGTCTTACTAACCCTTGTACTAGTGTAAAATTGAGAATTAGCCAACATATCCTGCTTGGAGGAAATGTCTGAGCCCGATTATTGGATACTGCAGTACAGACACTGTTTTCTGATGTAGTTTATATTTATATTTTACATTTTTCCTTATATCTGGCCCTGACAACCACACAAGGTGTTGAAGCACAGATCACACAATTCACGGATTACACCGTTGACAGGAAAAATGTGGATAGATTATGTGAAAAAAAGTGTTTTCTGTATTTATTTTTTTTCCTATATCTGGCCCTGACAACCACACAAGTTATAGCAACGGAGATTACGCAATTCACGGATGACACAGTTGACAGCACAATGTGGATAGATTATTGGAAAAAAATAGTGTTTTCTATTTTATAATTTTTTCCCTATATTTTGGCCTGAAAACCACACAAGGTGTTGAAGCACAGATCACGCAATTCACGGATTAAACCGTTGACAGCAAAAATGTAGATAGATTATGGGGAAAAAAACTGTGTTTTCTGTATTTTCATTTTTTCCCTATATCTGGCCCTGACAACCACACAAGTTATTGCAGCACAGATCACTCAATTCACGGATTACAGCGTTGACAGCAAAAATGTGGAAAGATTATGGGAAAAAAAATGTTTTTCGTATTTTACATTTTTACCTATATCTGGGACTGACAACCACACAAGGTATTGAAGCGCAGATCACACATTTCACGGATTACCCCATTGACAATACAAATCACAGGTGATTTTTGCTTATTGATTTTGAAGTTGGAAAGGGAGCTATAGGTATCTAGGTGTTTCTGAATCGCAGGAAGTGAGTTTTTAGGGTTAGAGGTCATGATCATAATATTATCCGTAAAAGCAGCTATCTTGTGATCCAGACCTCCCAGCACCACTCCTCGGATTTCTGAATCTGCTCTCAGTTTGGTTAGAAGGGGTTCCAGAGCTAGTACAAACAGCAGGGTTGAAAGGGGGCATCCCTGTTGAGTATCATTCTGAATGCTGAAGGGATCAGAGAGGTCGCCATTGATTAAGACTGAGGCCGAGGCCTGAGCGTACATTGCAAAGGTGGCTTGTACAAAGGGATCAGGTAAGCCAAATCTATATAGGATTTGTTGCAGAAACGACCAGTTGATTCTATCAAACGCTTTTTCCACATCCGTACTCAAGAGGAGAAGAGGTCTGGATCGGATATTAGAGTAATGCACTATATTCAGAACTCTGGACGTGTTGTCTCTGCCTTATCTACCTCTGACAAAGCCCACCTGATCCCCGTGCACTATCATGGGAAGAAGGGTTAAAGAAGGGTTGAAAGCCGATTGGCTAGCATCTTTGCTAATAGTTTAAGGTCTATGTTGAGGAGGGAGATAGGTCTATAGTTGGCACAATGTTTAGGGTCTTTCCCTTCTTTGGGGATCAGGGTAATGTGAGCCATTGTCATATCTCTGGAGAGTTGTTACAAAATGAGAGCAGATGAGGGAGTAAGCATTGTTGATAGGTTTTATAATATAGAACTGGGAGGCCATCTGGGCCTGGGCTTTTGCCCAGGGGAGATTGTTTTACGGCAGTTCTCCCAATGTGAATGGGGAGGCAAGTTTTTGTTTCTGGTTTTTGGTGATGGTTGGTATTGTGAGTCTAGGAAGGAAGAGAGAAGGGATGATTGGGCCTGTGGAGTAAGCGTAGGGGGCAGGTTATATAGAGCTACGTAGAACTCACAAAATTGGTTACCTATTGCTTTGGAGGAGTAAACGGGGGTTCCTTGGGGGGATTCTATTTGGTGAAAATAGTTCATTGATCTTCTATTTTTTACTCTTTGCATCATAAACTTAAACGCCTTATCTTCATGTGCGAAGAATTTGTGTTATGAGTTCAAGAAAAATTTAGCTGTAGAATGCTGTAGTAGAGATCTCAATTCAGCTCTATAGTTTGATAGTTCGTGCAGTTGTGGGTCTGAGAGGGAGTGTTTATGTAGGGATTCTAGGGATTGTATTTTTTGGCATAGGGAATAAAGCTTTTTATTTCTTTCCTTTTTTAGAAATGCACCCAGGCTTATGAAATGTCCTCTAATATAAGTTTTATGGGCATCCCACAGGGATTAGTCTGAAATCTCTGGATCCTTATTTATGGTGAAATATTATTTGAGGAGTTCAGCTATCTTATCTCTAATGTCTTGGTTACCTAATAGGGATTAATTTAGGCACCATTTAAATTTGCTCTGGTTGGGTAAAGGAGCAGAGATTGAGAGGGATATTGGGGCATGGTCAGATAAGTGAATGGACCCTATTTTATGTCTGTGAAGGTTCTCATTTATCCAGGTCATGGTATATATATGTAAAGAATAAATCAAGGCAACTGGACGTACTGTAGATTTCTTGACAACGTTTCACTCGTTTTTCCAACGAGCTTTCTCAATTCTGAGTGATTGTACAAAAAATTCTGGGAATAAATATTTAACTGAATCCACATCTGGTAATTAGACCCAGCATTGGGTCAAAGGTGTTGAGTCCATTATCCTAATTGGAGTCAGTAGGTGATAAAGACTTCCCAGAAAAAGGTGTCAAGACAGCATTATACGTGGCATCTACGTAAAAATGGAGAAGCTAAGCTTGAATAGAGGTGGGGGGGGGGGAGGTTAGACATCTATTGTCTGCCACGTCTAATACTGTCTTGACACCTTTTTCTGGGAAGTCTTTATCACCTACTGACTCCAATTAGGATAATGGAATCAACACCTTTGACCCAATGCTGGGTCTAATTACCAGATGTGGATTCAGTTACATATTTATTCCCAGAATTTTTTGTACAATCACTCAGAATTGAGAAAGCTCGTTGGAAGAACGAGTGAAACGTTTTCAAGACATCTACAGTACGTCCAGTTGCCTTGATTTATTATTTACAGATATGGACCCTATTTTACGTCTGTGACAGAGCTGGAGGTGTTCCTTAGATACAAATAAGTGGAATAGAAGGTATAGTCAGCTGTGTTTGGGTTTAAAGTACGCCATATGTCTATAAAGTGCAGATTCCAGAAACCCTCTCTTATGAAGCGTAAGGTTCTAAGTGCAAGGGCAGATTTCAGAGTTGAGGAGTAAAGTTGTGAGTTTAGGGTAGCATTAAGGTCACCTCCTACGACAATTAGACCCTCTGCAAAGGACTCAATAATGGGGAAGACTCTGGAGAACCAGGTATACTGTCCCGTCGGTTTACACCTTTGACAGCAAAAATGTGAATAGATAGTGGGAAAAAACCTGTGTTTTCTGTATTTACATTTTTTTCCTATATCTGGCCCTGACAACCTCACAAGGTATTGCAGCGCAGATCACTCAATTCACGAAATACACTGCTGACAGCAAAAATGTGGACAGATTATTGGAGAAAAAATGTTTTCTGTATTTTACATTTTTCCCAATATCTGGGCCCGACAACCACACAAGTTATTGAAGCGCAGATCACACAATTCACGGATTACACCGTTGACAGCAAAAATGTGGATAGATTATGGGAAAAAAAATGTTTTCACTGATATTCTTCCTATCTCTGCCCCTGACACATAGAAGGTATTGCTGCACAGATGTCTCAAGTCACTGCAGACACCTTCTATATGGCAAAAGAATCGCTATTTTGAACCGCGCCGGCATCCTCCATTGTACACATTTTTTTGCTGGGGATGGTCGTTTGCTGCGGTCCACATGCGGTGGGACTGCTCCCCCAATGAGAAACACGCTACAGTGTTTGGGGTTTGAGATGTTCGAGTACTAATTTGCCCGATTAAATTGCTGCCACCGCACACAACAGTCCTTATAACGACTTTTGGGTCTATGAAAAGTTATTCACTTGAATATATTGCGATCACAATCTCCCTACACTATCTGTCCCTTCCTAAGCTCAGCTCTCCCTGAAATGCCAGCAGCCAACATGGTTACGGCATTACAGTGTTGGCAGAACTTACCTTCATGTTTATTGGCTGCTCAGCAGCCGTAAAACATGCGGGGATAAGACTAGAGCATAGCGCTCAAGCACATGTGGTAGCCAGCCAAAAACCGCCATGTGCAGAGCATAGCGATGCTCGAGCCGAACAGGTATACGACCGAGCATGCTCGCTCATCAATAATAACTACAAAAACATTATTAGGGTCAAAATATGGCTATAATTTTTTTTCCTCAAAGGATTTAACTTTTTTTGTTCAGTATTAACACAGAAGAAAAATTATATAAGAGTGGTATCATTGTAAGCGTACTGACCTGGAGAATGAAGATAACAGGTCAATTTTACTGCATAGTGTACAGTGTAAAAAATAAAATACCAATTCTACACTATTTGGAAAAGTTTTTCAGCTTCCTACTACATGTTATGCAACTGTAAATGGTGCCATTAGAAAGTACAATTTGTCCAGCAAAAAATAAGCCCTCATAAGACTATGTGAATGGAAAAATAAAAAGGTTAAGAGAATGGGAATGTGGGGAATGAAAAACGAAAATGCAAAAAAGGGTCCTCAAGGGGTTAAAAGATGAAAGATCCTTTAATACCCGGCACTGTTTTTAAAATTGTGCAACATTTACTAAACAGGATATTTATGGCTCTATTCTTATAAATTCAGCACCTCAAATCCTCTGATTCTAAAAGAAAAAAATATATATTATTAAACGATGGTCTATTCACCATTTGTACCAAAGGTGTCTTCTCCATAACTGTCCAAAGACAGGATGCGTGAAAATAACCTTTGAAATGTGGGAGTGATCCCGCACCCCCCCCCCCCCTAGAAAATGATTTACACAACAAAATTAAGGAAATTCTGACCCTTTTCTGCATCATATTAGATCGTTCATAATCTTCTCGATAAAATGGAAATGCTTATCATCGATCCATACTGGACTGACTTTGAAAATGTCCACAAATTAAGGCAAGATAATCAATTCCATATGTGCTGTCCTGTCCGTTTAAAAAAAGGTAGTTTTGACTAAATGATCATTTTAGCAGGAATGCTAGAAAATTAAAAGCATTAAATTTAGAGTATCATAATCATTTACACTTCTAGAAATCCAGTTATCTGATAATTTGTATTGATGACCTATACTCTGGCTAGGTCATCAAAATCAGATCATATCAGAGAAAGTCTGAGACCCGTGACCTCCACCGATCAGCTTTTAAAAGAAGTCTGGTGCTCCTTGAACGCTGCGTTCACCAGAGCTCCGGTCAGTGCGTGTCTCCCTAAAACAGCTGAGGACAAGTCATCATTAAATTTACCTAAATAACCCCTTTAATTTTTGATATATAAGATTGCTTCTTACTAAGTAGCAGAAATATCTCTGATGAAGTAATGGTGCAACAAGCAGCATCCAGTTTGGATTTCTATTTCAGATTGTCATGTTTTTTCCTTCTTCTATATTCGATCTCAATAAATCCAGAGTTCAAAAAAGAGCAATTAACATTCTTCTCTTAGCTGATCAATTGTTATGAAACCTCATATCTTCTATGGACTAAAGATTGTGAAATCGTCTCAATGGTATAAGTGGTATCTAATGAAGGAATAATCATAGTCAGGAGAAATCCAAGCAGATGACCAGAAGAGGTCTACATTCTCATCACTGGAAATGAAGACACAGATATCTGGGAGCCCAGTGAGGACAGTCTGAATATGTATCATGGAGATGGCCACAAGTAAACTACAGAGCAGATGATGTAGAGATTGTGTCATATATAAAAAACTGATGTATCTGATCATGAAATGTGTGTGGTTGATTAAAGCTGACCCAGTAATGCATAATTTATAACTGAATCGTATCGGCCTGATATCTGAAAATAATAAATAATCCTATAACAAGTTGTCATAGAGTGTTTATAATAAAAGTCATATGATCCGTTCTACTGAATATAATATGGAGTATTTCATATATGTGAATAATAGATGGAGAGTCATGTGGTTGTAGGTCTGGATGGAATGTATCTCAGGATGTAAATAGCTCATTGTTTACACTGATTATCACATGAAAAGGTTTCGGAGTATCCCAGGGATCTCTTACAGATGCTAAATAGGAGTGTGAACAATAGGTCTCTACCCTGCAAATACAATGTGCAAAGGAAGAACCATCTCATGAGGCCAGAAAATGCTAAACTAGTTGATGAGAAGGTGGGGCCATTATTCTTTCATTGTATATTGTAATGAAGGAAGCCAAATCTGATGAACAAAGTTTCATTTATTAGAAGGTGGGACTGGGCGCCTCCTGGGGGGAAGAGGAGGAGCAGATAGCTATAGCCACCAAAGGGGTATAAAAGACCCAAGCATGGCTCAGAAAGCCAGAATTCACCAAGGAATGTCACTTGGATCACTGACTTGCTGAGGAGAAGACACTGACTGGAGAGCAAGTGCTGAGTGTGTAGAGGGTCCATGTCTGGTAAGTACTGACTATGCTGTGTATAAGGACTGTGTCTTTGTCTGTAATGTAATTATACACGCAGTGTCCATACATGTGATAGTACATACCTGTAACTGTGCAGGGAACACGGACAATCACCAATCATGACTGCCATCAGTGGACTGTACCAATAAGTTTGTGAAAGAATAGTAAAAAGATACTGGGCACTCTCTGACTGATGGAACCTAATAGTTTAATTAAAATACAACATATACACTTCAATAAATTAAGATAAGCATAATATTACATACAATTACAATAAAAATAGATTCCTCAACCTATTGGTACCATTTTAGGTCAAATTGATTAATATGAATAGCCTCTGGGTGTTCAGGGTATGAAAAGTCCTTGAAAAAAAAGTCCTTTAGGGAAGAAAAACCTTATGATAAGATCTCCGCAGAACAAGTTGTTTCAATCGGATAGTGGTGCAGTGGTTTTATAGAGCGGCGTCCCGCTATTACTCACTGTTTCGCTGCAGCACTGAGCTCCGCTGCTGTATTGGTCCTTTGGTTTTCAGGGATTTCTCCGGCTGTCCGCGGTTCCCTGGCTGTCTTTCCGGCGCCGCTCCGTAGATAAAAGAGCCGGCGCT
The DNA here is from genome assembly GCF_014858855.1 of Bufo gargarizans. Classification (NCBI taxonomy): domain Eukaryota; kingdom Metazoa; phylum Chordata; class Amphibia; order Anura; family Bufonidae; genus Bufo; species Bufo gargarizans. Next base: position 547,843,293 of record NC_058082.1, on the reverse strand, counting down.
TGGATAATTTTGCAGCCTCCTTTTCTCGCGCTGAGCTCGCTGTACAAATGAGCGTGTTCAGCTCTTACAGTCCGTTCTCAGAGAGTGCGCGTCGGGTCTGTTGTTGAGACAGAAAAGGTTCCAACGCCAGCGGTATTTCAGTGCATAGCGTCCAAGTATATCAGGGGGTCCTGGCACCAAACGCGTTTTGGGGTCTATTGTTACCCCTTCCTCAACTATTCACTTGCTGGTTACTTGCACCAGATCAAGCAGCTTTCAAATACGTGAAACGCTGAAAGAACTGAGCCGGCACAACTCAGCAGCCGTACTTACAGTTCCACTCCGACGCAGAGTATTTTTGCTTTACAAAGGATTGGTAATGTTTTTGAAAGTTTATGTTGCACTAACCAAAATTAACAATTAATAATTCTATCAAGTGACAGTTATCTAAAGAACATAAAGAAAAAAAAGCTACCTTCATAGAGGGGACATCAATTACCACTAATATACTGATGTCAGTGAAATTGAGAATTATACAAGGGGAGTTATATGAGACAAAGTAGAGATTTATATATCATTTAATTCCAATACCAGCTGGCCAAATATATTGAAACCAACTAAAACGTATCATATATTCAGTCATTCATGTTTATAGCGCAATTTGATATTATTTTTTTTCCATTTGAGAATATCACTGATTTAATTTTTCAGATTTTACTTACATCACGTTATGATATGAATGAGTAATTATAACATGGACTCATAAAATTGCAAATCATGGGATTTATGAGCATATTCATTATGCATTTATAAATGCAACACTCATGTTTTTTTTAATTTGATAAACATTTTCTTAATATAGGTCTAATGGTTTAATAAGGTATATATATTATCCCATTGATCTTGCTGTTATTGTGATTATACTTTTCATTTTACTTTTTTTCATATTGCACTTCATCAATCCATTGATATCGCTCTTATTTTTAATTTCATATCATTGCCACCTTTAGATTTGTTCACTTTTATATACTTTTATATACTTTTTATGTATATTTTGGAATAAATGGTTTGTGTGTATTTATGCATGTGATGGGTCCTTGCAACACCACAAAGTTGAGTGCTCTTCAAACTATTGATATCTATTACTGCAATTTTATCGGCAGTGGGTGTGTCGTGCACCTAGTCTGTAGATTTGGTACGGTAGAGCCACTGCGTAGAAATGTGACTGACAAAATGTGAAGCTTTGTGAGGGATGTCAGCAGTGATAAGTGTGGGGAAGCAGGTTACATATATTTATATATTTGTAGCATTAATTAATTAGTAGCAAGGAAAATAAGGACCTATTAACTTATGAATATTTTCTTCTTTCTCCAGGTGATGACAGGATAAGAAGCTACTAGAAATATCTTTTCTCTTCCTCTTATGACGTAAAAGATAATCAAGTACGACTTGTAAGTAATAGAACTGAACACAGACTGGGTGAAATGTCAACAAGAGCTGAATGTAGGAAACCTTTAGAAATGAAATTTAAGGAAACTCGACAAGGTGAACGGCCATTTAAATGTCCAAAATGTGGGAAATCATTTATTACAAAAAGAAATCTTGTTGAACATCAGAGAATTCACATAGGAGAGAAACCGTATTCATGCTCAGAATGTGAAAAGAGTTTTAGTCTTAAAATAAATCTTGCACGTCATCAGAAAATTCACACAGGAGAGAAGCCGTTTTCATGTACAGAATGTGAGAAGTGTTTTAGTCAGAAATCACATCTTGATGCACATCTGAGAATTCACACAGGAGAGAAGCCATTTTTATGCTCAGAATGTGATAGTTGTTTTAGTCGGAAATCACATCTTGATGCACATCTGAGAATTCACACAGGAGAGAAGCCATTTTCATGTACTGAATGTATGAAATGTTTTATTCAGAAGTCACATCTTGTTGTACATCATAAAACTCACACAGAAGAGAAGCCATTTATATGTACAGATTGTGGGAAAGGATTTACTCAAACATCAAGTCTTTTAAAACATTTAACAATTCACACGAGGAAGTAACTATGTGTATGTATAGTATGAGGAAACAGTAGTATAAAATCAGGTCTTGTGGCAAATAAAAGAGCTGACAAGTAAGAAGCCACTGTAATTTTTAGACTGTATGAAATGTGGAAGGTGTGGAGCTCCACCGTAGGACTCGCTACCTTATAATGTGCTCTTTATTTTTTTCTGCAAAACTTGTTTTAAAATAAATTTTACAATGAGTGAATACTGACCGAGTAACGTCTCTTTACACTCAGAGAGTCGCCCCTTGGCTGTGATGTCCACAGAAAGCGATATATACCAAAGATTGAATTTCAAAAGAGCTTTGTGGGAAACTCCCTTTAACTCAGGCTGACAAGGGGCTCGGTGCCCAGAAGCATGTCAGTCAACTCAACTTAGCTGCCTTTAAAGGGATTCTTTCACTAGGATTAACAAAATAGCGATATTTATATGTGCTCCTTAGTCTCCATGCAGTGTTCAAAATGATCCCACTGTTTATGCTCTGTGTGTTAGATTCTTATAAAAAACAATCTTATTGATATGTGAATTACCTCTGTCAGGAGCCCAAGGCGTTGTCCCACGATATGTTGGAGTCCAGCTGTGTCCATTGATCCGGAGCCCAGCACCGCCTACAACTTAACGTATACACTCCACTATCCCTGACGTCAGTTCTTCTCAGTGCTGTAATTGCGCTCAGGAGCAGTGCACACTGTAGTCTGCGCCCATGCAGACTACTGGCATCGGCTTCGACAAGTCAAATGCGCATGCGCTGGCTCCACTGTCAAAGCATAAACAGTGAGATAATTTGAAACACTGAATTTAGACTAATGGGCACATATAAATATTGCTATTTCGTTAATCCTGGTGACAGAATCACTTTAAGTTAGTTTTTTAGGCCAGGTCCCTTTACAGTGCGGGGCCCGTGACATTGGGGAACTGGCCTGTGACCAGTACATCATCATCCAATCCCTCCCACCCTGCCCCCCGGTGACTGTGCTGTGCCCGCTGCCTGTGTGCCCCCATTGCCCAAGTTGCCCTTGCCCCTGTGACTGTGCCTCCCTGGTTTCCTCTTTCAGGAGAGCAGTGGCTGACCATTATGTGTGCCCCTGTGTTGTTTGTCTGTGCCCACCCTGGCCTGTGGCCCCCAGATGATGTAGAGCTTGAAAAACTGATGTATTGTCAAGGATGGTGTTGCAGAAAACAAGAAGTAACAAATAAAGATCCAACTGACTTGATCCCAAACTAAGGAACAAAAGGGTGAGCCCTATTTAAGCCCTATAACTCTCCCTGACTGCTCAGCCCATGCAAAGATCTCTGTGATAGAAAGTTGCATGTCCACGTACCTAGACTGAGTGACACCTGAAAACCCTATAATAGTGAGGGGACACGACCATCCCTGCACTAAATACGGAGGGAGTCAGAGTCACCTAGAATCAAGCCAACAGGAAAACACAAATAAAGGGATAGACTTATCTGAGAAACCAGCAGTAGCAAACTTCTAGCAGTGAGCACAATCCAGGAAATAGTATAAACCACAAAGTGAGGCAGTATGGGAGGGGATATAAAGGGAGGCAATCACTGCTAATAGATGACAGCTGGAAGAGGGAGAAGAGATGTCAAAGCAAAACCAAAACAAAAGAACATCATGCAGGAGGTACTGAAGAACGTCTGTCAGAACTTCTCAGAGATCTGGCGGTGACAGTACCCCTCCCTCTACGAGTGGACTCCGAACATTCAGAGCCCACCTTCTCATGATGGGACCTATGGAACGCCCTGATAAGACGAGTAGCCTTAAAATTGTTTTCACTGATATTCTTCCTATCTCTGCCCCTGACACACAGAAGGTATTGCTGCACAGATGTCTTAAGTCACTGCAGACTCCTTCTATATAGCAAAAGAATCGTTATTTTGAACCGCGCCGCCATCCTACATTGTACGCAATTTTTTGCTGGGGATGGTCGTTTGCTGCGTCCACATGCGGTGGGACTGCTCCCCCAATAAGAAACACGCTACAGTGTTTGGGGTTTGAGCAGTTCGAGTACTAATTTGCACAATTAAATTGCTGCCATCGCACACAATAGTCCTTATAAGGACTTTTGGGTCTCTGAAATGTTATTCACTTGAATATATTGCGATCACAATCTCCCTACACTATCTGTCCCTTCCTAAGCGCAGCTCTCCCTGACTCATAATGAGCCGACCTGCATCATTTGGTGCTACAAAGCACCTGATGACGCGTTCCGGCCAGCCAATCACTGTAATGCCAGCAGCCAACATGGTTACAGCATTACAGTGTTGGCAGTACTTACCTTGATGTTTATTGGCTGCTTAGCAGCCGCGAAACGTGCGGGAATAAGACTAGAGCATAGCGCTCAAGCACATATGGTAATCAGCCAAAAACCGCCAAGGATTTAACTTTTATTTGTTCAGTATTAAAACAGAAGAAAGAATATATAAGAGTGGTATCGTTGTAAGCGTACTGACCTGGAGAATGAAGATAACAGGTCAATTTTACTGCATAGTGTACAGTGTAAAAAAAAAAAAAAAAATACCAATTCTACACCAATTCTATTTGGAAACGTTTTTCAGCTTCCTACTACATGTTATGCAACCGTAAATGGTGCCATTAGAAAGTACAATTTGTCCAGATACAAATAAGCCCTCAAAAGACTATGTGAATGGGAATGTGGGAAATGAAAAACAAAACCACAAAAATTGAAAATATCAGGGTCCTCAATGGGTTAAAAGATGAAAGATCCTATAATACCCGGCACTGTTTTTAAAATTGTGCAACATTTACTAAGCAGGACATTTATGGCTCTATTCTTATAAATACAGCACCTTAAATCCTCTCATTCTAAAATAAAAAAATATATTATTAAACAATGGTCAATTCACCATTTGTACCAAAGGTGTCTTCTCCATAACTGTCCAAAGACAGGGTGCGTGAAAATAACTTTTGAAATGTGGGAGTGATCCCGCACCCCCCCCCCCCCCCCAGAAAATGATTTACACAACAAAACCAAGGAAATTCTGACCCTTTTCTGCCTCATATTAGATCGTTCATAATCTTCTCGATAAAATGAAAATGCTTATCATCGATCCATACTGGACTGACTTTTAAAATGTCCACAAATTAAGGCAAGATAATCAATTTCATATGTGCTGTCCTGTCCGTTTAAAAAAAGGTAGTTTTGACTAAATGATAATTGTAGCTGGAATGTTAGAAATTAAAAGCATTAAATTAAGAGTATCATAATCATTTACACTTCTAGAAATCCAGTTATCTGATAATTTGTATTGATGACCTATACTCTGGCTAGGTCATCAATATCAGATCAGATGAGAGAAAGTCTGAGACTCATGACCTCCACCGATCAGCTTTTAAAAGAGTCTTGTGTTCCTTGAACGCTGCGCTCTCACCAGAGCTCCGGTCAGTGCGTGTCTCCCTAAAACAGCTGAGGACAAGTCATCATTAAATTTACCTAAATAACCCCTTTAATTTTTGATATATAAGATTGCTTCTTACTAAGTAGCAGAAATATCTCTGATGAAGTAATGGTGCAACAAGCAGCATCCAGTTTGGTTTTCTATTTTAGATTGTCATGTTTTTTCCTTCTTCTATATTCGATCCCAATAAATCCAGAGTTCAAAAAAAGAGCAATTAACATTCTTCTCTTAGCTGATCAATTGTTATGAAACCTCATATGTTCTATGGACTAAAGATTGTGAAATCGTCTCAATGGTATAAGTGGTATCTAATGAAGGAATAATCATAGTCAGGAGAAATCCAAGCAGATGACCAGAAGAGGTCTACATTCTCAGTACTGAAAATGAAGACACAGATATTTGGGAGCCCAGTGAGGACAGTCTGAACATGTATCATGGTGATGGCCACAAGTAAACTACAGAGCAGATGATGTACAGATTGTGTCATATATAAAAAACTGATGAATCTGATCATGAAATGTGTGTGGCTGATTAAAGCTGACCCAGTAATGCATAATTTATAACTGAATAGTATCGGCCTGATATCTGAAAATAATAAATAATCCTATAACAAGTTGTCATAGAGGGTTTATAATGAAAGTCTTATAATCTGTTCTACTGAATATAATATGGAGTATTTCATATATGTGAATTATAGATGAAGAGTCATGTGGTTGTAGGTCTGGATGGAATGTATCTCATCAGGATGTAAAATGCTCATTGTTTACACTGATTATCACATATAAAGGTCTCGGAGTATCCCAGGAATCTCTTACAGATGCTAAATAGGAGTGTGAACAATAGGTCTCTACCCTGCAAATACAATGTGTAAATGAAGAACCATCTCAGGAGGCCAGAAAATGCTAAACTAGTTGATGAAAGGGTGGGGCCATTATTCTTCCATTGTAGGAAGCCAAATCTGATGAACAAAGTTTCATTTATTAGAAGGTGGGACTGGGCGCCTCCTGGGGGGAAGAGGAGGAGCAGATAGCTATAGCCACCAAAGAGGTATAAAAGACCCAAGCATGGCTCAGAAAGCCAGAATTCACCAAGGAATGTCACTTGGATCACTGACTTGCTGAGGAGAAGATACTGACTGGAGATCAAGTGCTGAGTGTGTAGAGGGTCCATGTCTGGTAAGTACTGACTGTGCTGTGTATAAGGACAATGTGTCTTTGTCTGTAATGTAATTATACACGCAGTGTCCATACATGTATTAGTACATACCTGTAACTGTGCAGGGAACACGGACAATCACCAATCATGATTGCCATCAGTGGACTGTACCAATTAATTTGTGAAAGAGTTTTACTTACAGGACTAATCTGTAATTAACTCACACATCATTTTCTCTATAGATACCGGTATATGCTCCTCTAACTAGAGATATCTGTGTATCTACAGTTATATAATACAGGTCTGTACACATAACACATATTGTAGACAGTACATAGTGTTGAGGATGGTGGAGCACAAAACATTTCCTTTTCATGTTATTATGTGCCGTCATGACTTCTATAAATGATGTCATGTCCTACTAGTGGGCAGTCTTCTAATGTGTACTTATATAATATGGAGGTAAAGAGTTGCCTCCTTATAGGGATTATTTAAAACTCTAATGGGGTTTAGGGTCCATTTGCCAGTTTTTTAAAATGTATTTTTGAATTGTCCATAGGAGGTAAATTCTACCATACCAATGCTATCCATGTATTACCTATATGCCAGTTAATCTAAATAGATAAATTAAGAAGACCACAATTCAATCTCCATGCTTTCCTTTAGGCCTCTTTCACACTACAGTATGTCCATTTCAGTGTTTTGCGGTCCGTTTTTCACGGATCCGTTGTTCCGTTTTTTTGCTTCCGTTGTGGTTCCGTTTCTGTTCCGTTGTTCCGTTCCGTTTTTCCGTATGGCATATACAGTATACAGTAATTACATAGAAAAAATTGGGCTGGGCATAACATTTTCAATAGATGGTTCAGAAAAAACGGAACGGAAACGGAAGACATACGGATGCATTTCCGTATGTGTTCCGTTTTTTTTGCGGACCCATTGACTTGAATGGAGCCACGGACCGTGATTTGCAGCCAAATATAGGACATGTTCTATCTTTCAACGGAACGGAAAAACGGAAATACGGAAACGGAATGCATACGGAACACATTCCGTTTTTTTTGCGGAACCATTGAAATGAATGGTTCCGTATACGGACCGTATACGGAACGCAAAAAACGGACCGCAAAACGGAAAAAAAAAACGGTAGTGTGAAAGAGGCCTAAATCTTACTTTCTGGGCAATCAGATGACATGAAAAAGTCTGGTGACTTAAAATCTTTGCCGTCTATAATCTGATTTGTCCCTTAAAACAGAAACCAATCAAAATGTATTGAATGTGAGTTTAGAGAGTGCAGATGTTTTAATGATCAATAGTGTTGGCAGTTTATTAACTACCAGCCCCTCCCTGATAGACAGAGAGCAAGGATTGTCCGGTTTTAGATTTATTAAATAAGTCATATTATAAAAAATCTAAAATAAACTTGCAAAGCACCCATAAAATTGAATCAAGGTTTCATGTCTGTGTCATGGTACAAGCCCGGGACAATGCTACATAGCACGTGGGCCAAAGTGTAAAGTTCATTTAAAAATAATATTACAGTGCAAAACAACATTTATGTGAACACAATGGTATAGACTGGTCTGCAGGATTAATAATCAACCAAAGTGCTAAAGAGGAAGAGTGCAAAAATAAATAGAGGAACATAAGTCACTAAATGTGACATCCAGTGATTGAAAATGTGTATGACTGATAAAATCGCAGTAATAGATATCAATAGTTTGGAGGGCACTCAACTATCTGGTGTTCCTGGGAACCATCAAGCACGCAACTCGCAGGTCCGAAACACGTTTTGTGTATATTGCGCTTACAGTGAACATGAAAGTAGCTATAACTTGCTTGTAGACTATTATATTACAGTGAGGGACTAGTTATCCTTTTGCAACTGAATTTTCTACAACTGAACTCTCCATATTAAGATCTATGTCAACTATTCACTTGCTGGTTATTTGCACCAGATCAAGCAGCTTTCAAATACGTGAAACGCCGAAAGAATTGAGCCGGCACAGCTCAGCAGCCGTACCATTACAGTTCCACTCCAGACGCAGAGTCTTTTTGCTTTACAAAGGATTGGTAACGTTTTTGAAAGTTTATGTTGCGCTAACCAAAATTAACAATTAATAATTCTATCCAGTGACAGTTATCTAAAGAACATAAAGAAAAAAAAGCTGCCTTCATAGAGGGGACATCAATTACCACTAATATACTGATGTCAGTGAAATTGAGAATTATACAAGGGGAGTTATATGAGACAAAGTAGAGATTTATATATCATTAAATTCCAATACCAGCTGGCCAATTATATTGAAACCAACTAAAATGTATCAAATATTCAGTCATTCATGTTTATAGCGCAATTTGATTTTTTTTTTTCCATTGGAGAATATCACTGATTTAATCATCTGATTTTACTTACATCACGTTATGATATGAATGACTAATTATAACATTTGCAAATCATGGGATTTATGAGCATTTTTATTATGAATTCATAAATGCAACAATCATGTTTTTTTCATTTGGTTTTCTAAATGGTATATATATTATCCCATTGATATTGCTGTTATTGTGATTGTACTTTTCATTTTACTTTTTATCATATTGCACTTCATCAATCCATTGATATCGCTCTTATTTTTTATTTCATATCATTTTCACCTTTCTTTTTAGATTTGTTCACTTTTATATACTTTTTATGTATATTTTGGAATAAATGGTTTAAGTGTATTTATGCATGTGATTGATCCTTGCAACACCAGAAAATTGAGTGCTCTTCAAACTATTGATATCTATTACTGCAATTTTATCGGCAGTGGGTGTGTCGTGCACCTAGTCTGTAGATTTGGTATGGTAGAGCCACTGCGTAGAAATATGACTGACAAAATGTGAAGCTTTGTGAGGGATGTCAGCAGTGATAAGTGTGGGGAAGCAGGTTACATATTTTTATATATTTGTAGCATTAAATAATTAGTAGCAAGGAAAATAAGGACCTATTAACTTATAAATATTTTCTTCTTTCTCCAGGTGATGACAGGATAAGAAGCTACTAGAAATATCTTTTCTCTTCCTCTTATGACTTAAAAGATAATCAAGTACGACTTGTAAGTAATAGAACTGAACACAGACTGGGTGAAATGTCAACAAGAGCTAAATGTAGGAAACCTTTAGAAATGAAATTTAAGGAAACTCGACAAGGTGAACGGTCATTTAAATGTCCAGAATGTGGGAAATCATTTATTACAAAAACAAATCTTGTTGAACATCAGAGAATTCACATAGGAGAGAAACCGTATTCATGCTCAGAATGTAAGAAGAGTTTTAGTCTTAAAATAAATCTTGCACGTCATCAGAAAATTCACACAGGAGAGAAGCCGTTTTCATGTACAGAATGTGAAAAGTGTTTTAGTCAGAAGTCAATTCTTTTTCAACATCAGAGAATTCACACAGAAGATAAGCCGTTTTCATGTATAGAATGTGAGAAGTGTTTTAGTCTGAAGTCAATTCTTGTTCAACATGAGAGAATTCACACAGGAGAGAAGCCGTTTTCATGTACAGAATGTGAGAAGTGTTTTAGTCAGAAGTCACATCTTGTTCTACATCAGAGATTTCACACAGAAGAGAAGCTGTTTTCATGTACAGAATGTGGGAAATCATTTATTACAAAAAGAAATCTTGTTGAACATCAGAGAATTCACACAGGAATTAAACCGTATTCATGCTCAGAATGTGAGAAGAGTTTTAGTCTTAAAACAAAACTTGCACGTCATCAGAAAATTCACACAGGGGAGAAGCCGTTTTCATGTACAGAATGTGAGAAGTGTTTTAGTCAGAAATACCATCTTGATGCACATCTGAGAATTCACACAGGAGAGAAGCCATTTTTATGCTCAGAATGTGATAGTTGTTTTAGTCGGAAATCACATCTTGATGCACATCTGAAAATTCACACAGGAGAGAAGCCATATTCATGTACTGAATGTATGAAATGTTTTAGTCAGAAGTCACATCTTGTTGTACATCATAAAACTCACACAGAAGAGAAGCCATTTATATGTACAGATTGCGAGAAAGGATTTATTCAAAAATCAAGTCTTTTAAAACATTTAACAATTCACACGAGGAAGTAACCATGTGTATGTATAGTATGAGTAAACAGTAGTATAAAATCAGGTCTTGTGGCAAATGAAAGAGCTCACAAGTTAGAAGCCACTGTAATTTGTAGACTGTATGAAATGTGGAAGGTGTGGAGCTCCTCTGTAGGACTCGCTTACCTTATAATGTGTTCTTTATTTTTTTCTGCCAAACTTGTTTTATAATAAATTTTACAATGAGTGAATACTGACCGAGTAACACTCAGAGAGTCGCCCCTTGGCTGTGATGTCCACAGAGAGCGATATAAACCAAAGATTGAATTTCAAAAGAGCTTTGTGGGAAACTCAGGCTGACAAGGGACCCGGTGCCCAGAAGCATGTCAGTCAACTCAACTTAGCTGCCTTTAAAGGGATTCTTTCACCAGGATTAACAAAATAGCGATATTTATATGTGCTCATTAGTCTCCATGCAGTGTTTAAAATGATCCCACTGTTTATGCTCTGTGTATTATATTCTTATAAAAATCAATCTTATTGATATGTGAATTACCTCTGTCAGGAGCCCAAGGCGTTGTACCACGATATGTTGGAGACCAGCCGCGCCCATCGATCCGGAGCCCAGCACCGACTACAACTTAATTTATTCACTCCACTATCCCTGACGTCAGTTCTTCTCAGTGCTGTAATCTCGCGCAGGTGCAGTGCACACTGTAGTCTGCGCCCATGCGGACTACTGGCATCGGCTTCGACAAGTCAAATGCGCATGCGCTGGCTCCATTGTCGAAGCATAAACAGTGAGATAATTTTAAACACTGAATGGAGACTAATGGGCACATATAAATATTGCTATTTCGTTAATCCTGGTGACAGAATCACTTTAAGTTAGTTTTTCAGGCCAGGCCCCTTCACAGTGTGGTGCCGGTGACATTGGGGGACTGGCCTGTGCCATGTACATCATCATCCAATCCCTCCCACCCCGCCCCCCGGGTGACTGTGCTGTGCCCGCTGCCTGTGTGCCCCCATTGCCCAAGTTGCCCTTGCTCCTGTGACTGTGCCTCCCTGGTTTCCTCTTTCAGGAGAGCAGTGGCTGACCATTATGTGTGCCCCTGTGTCCTTTGTCTGTGCCCACCCTGGCCTGTAGCCCCCAGATGATGCAGAGCTTGAAAAACTGATGTATTGTCAAGGATGGTGTTGCAGAAAACAAGAAGTAACAAATAAAGATCCAACTGACTTGATCCCAAACTAGAGAACAAAAGGGTGTGTCCTATTTAAGCCCTATAGCTCTCCCTGACTGCTCAGCCCATGCAAAGATCTCTGTGATAGAAAGTTGCATGTCCATGTACCTAGACTGAGTGACACCTGAAAACCCTATAATAGTGAGGGGACACGACCACCGGCTCCCTGCACTAAATACAGAGGGAGTCAGAATCACCTAGAATCAAGCCAACAGGAAAACACAAATAAAGGGATAGACTTATCTGAGAAACCAGCAGTAGAAAACTTCTAGCAGTGAGCACAATCCAGGAAATAGTATAAACCGCAATGTGAGGCAGTATGGGAGAGGATATAAAGGGAGGCAATCACTGCTAATAGATGACAGCTGGAAGAGGGAGAAGAGATGTCAAAGCGAAACCAAAACAAAAGAACATCATCCAGGAGTTACTAAAAAATGTCTGTCAGAACTTCTCAGAGATCTGGCGGTGACATGTATCTAATCATGAAATGTGTGTGGTTGATTAAAGCTCACCCAGTAATGCATAATTTATAACTGAATCGTATCGGCCTGATATCTTAAAATAATAAATAATCCTATAACAAGTTGTCATAGAGAGTTTATAATGAAAGTCTTATCTGTTCTACTGAATATAATATGGAGTTTTATATATGTGAATTATAATTGGAGAGTTATGTGGTTGTAGGTCTGGATGGACTATATCTCATCAGGATGTAAAATGCTTATTGTTTGCAATGATTCTCACATGAAAAGGTCTTGGAGTATCTCAGTAATCTCTTACAGATGCTAAATAGGAGTGTGAACAATAGGTCTCTACCCTGCAAATACAATGTGTAAATGAAGAACCATCTCAGGAGGCCAGAAAATGCTAAACTAGTTGATGAGATGTTGGGGCCATTATTCTTCCATTGTATATTGTAATGAGGGAAGCCAGATCTGATGAACAAAGTTTTATGATTATGAAGGTGGGACTGGGCGCCTCCTGGGGGAAGAGGAGGAGCAGATAGCTATAGCCACCAAAGAGGTATAAAAGACCCAAACATGGCTCAGAAATCCAGAATTCACCAAGGGAATTCATTTGGATCACTGACTTGCTGAGGAGAAGACACTGATTGGAGATCAAGTTCTGAGTGTGTAGAGGATCCATGTCTTGTAAGTACTGACTGTAAGTGGAAGGAATTAGAAGATATTGTAATCTGTGCTGTGTATAAGGACAACGTGTCTTTGTCTGTAATGTAATTATACACGCAGTGTCAATACATGTGAAAGTGCATACCTGTAACTGTGCAGGGAACACGGACAATCACTGATCCTGACTGCCATCACTGGACTGTACCAATACGTTTATGAAAGAGTTTTACTCATAGGACTAATCTGTAATTAACTCACACATGATTTTCTCTACAGATACCGTTATATGCTCCTCTAACTAGAGATATCTGTGTATCTACAGTTATATAATACAGGTCTGTACACCTAACACATATTGTAGACAGTACATAATGTAGAGGATAGTGGAGCACAAAACATTGCTTTTTCATGTTATTTTGTGCCGACATGACTTCTATAAATGATTTCTTAATGTCATGTCCTACTTGTGTGCAGTCTTCTAATGTGTACTTATATAATATGGAGGTAAATAGTTACCTCCTTATAGGGATTATTCAAAACTTTAATGGGGTTTGGGGTCCATTTGCCATTTTTTTATTTTATGGATTTTTGAATTGTCCATAGGATGTAAATTCAAAACATACCACAGCGCATCATCATAATCTTGAAAGCACATGGCGACTGGTTGTGTCTTAGATACATGCAGGATGCTATAAAGGTCCGGTTTAAGTTACAAACCGGATTCCAAAAAAGTTGGGACACTATACAAATCGTGAATAAAAACTTAATGCAATGATGTGGAGGTGCCAACTTCTAATATTTTATTCAGAATAGAACATAAATCACGGAACAAAAGTTTAAACTGAGAAAATGTACCATTTTAAGGGAAAAATATGTTGAATCAGAATTTCATGGTGTCAACAAATCCCCAAAAATTTGGGACACGGTCATTTTCACCACTGTGTGGCATCTCCCCTTCTTCTTACAACACTCAACAGACGTCTGGGGACCGAGGAAACCAGTTTCTCAAGTTTAGAAATAGGAATGCTCTCCCATTCTTGTCTTATACAGGCCTCTAACTGTTCAATCGTCTTGGGCCTTCTTTGTTGCACCTTCGTCTTTATGATGCGCCAAATGTTCTCTATAGGTGAAAGATCTGGACTGCAGACTGGCCATTTCAGTACCCGGATCCTTCTCCTATGCAGCCATGATGTTGTGATTGATGCAGAATGTGGTCTGGCATTATCTTGTTGAAAAATGCAGGGTCTTCCCTGAAAGAGATGACGTCTGGATGGGAGCATATGTTGTTCTAGAACCTGAATATATTTTTCTGCATTGATGGTGCCTTTCCAGACATGCAAGCTGCCCATGCCACACGCACTCATGCAACCCCATACCATCAGAGATGCAGGCTTCTGAACTGAGCGTTGATAACAACTTGGGTTGTCCTTGTCCTCTTTGGTCCGGATGACATGGCGTCCCAGATTTCCAAAAAGAACTTTGAATCGTGACTCGTCTGACCACAGAACAGTCTTCCATTTTGCCACACTCCATTTTAAACGATCCCTGGCCCAGTGAAAACACCTGAGCTTGTGGATCTTGCTTAGAAATGGCTTCTTCTTTGCACTGTAGAGTTTCAGCTGGCAACGGCAGATGGCACGGTGGATTGTGTTTACTGACAATGGTTTCTGGAAGTATTCCTGAGCCCATTCTGTGATTTCCTTTACAGTAGCATTCCTGTTTGTGGTGCAGTGTCGTTTAAGGGCCCGGAGATCACGGGCATCCAGTATGGTTTTACGGCCTTGACCCTTACGCACAGAGATTGTTCCAGATTCTCTGAATCTTCGGATGATGTTATGCACAGTTGATGATGATAGAGTCTTTGCAATTTTTCGCTGGGTAACACCTTTCTGATATTGCTCCACTATCTTTCTGCGCAACATTGTGGGAATTGGTGATCCTCTACCCATCTTGGCTTCTGAGAGACACTGCTACTCTGAGAAGCTCTTTTCATACCCAATCATGTTGCCAATTGACCTAATTAGTGTTAATTGGTCTTCCAACTCTTCGTTATGCTCAAATTTACTTTTTCCAGCCTCTTATTGCTACTTGTCCCAACTTTTTTGGGATTTGTTGACACCGTGAAAATTTGAATCAACGTATTTTTCCTTTAAAATGATACATTTACTCGGATTAAACATTTGATCTGTCATCTACGTTCTATTACAAATAAAATATTGACATTTGCCATCTCCACATCATTGCATTCAGTTTTTATTCACGATTTGTATAGTGTCCCAACTTTTTTGGAATCCGGTTTGTATATTTGTTTATACATTATAAGGAATTGACTTTACAGGGAGCTTATAGCGAAGAATTTTAAAATTTGCAGACAATAGTGTTCTCTATAAGGTGATTAATACAGTGAAGGGTAATATATTATTAGAGGGTGATTTGGACTCATGGGAGGAGAAATTTCAAGTAAAGTTTTATGCACATAAATGAAAATATTAACACCTGGGTCAAGGAAAAAAAAAATCTTCCATTATATATTATATAGCAAATACATTATAAGATTGTCACTGAAATGAACTTGGATAAGTTGGTGGACAGTAAATTTATCATTAGTGATCAATGCCAGGAGGCGGCTGCCAGTGCTGCTCCCGTTCTAGTGTACCCATGCTATTAATGTATTTCCTATATGCAGTTAATATCAATAGATAAATCAAGAAGACCACAATTCACTCTCCATGCTTTCCTAAAATCTTACTATCAGATAACATGATAAAGGTCTGTTGACTAGTGATGAGCGGACCGGTGAATGTTCGAGTTCGAAGGGTTCGACCGAACTTCGATTCATAGTTTGGTATGGGTTCCGAACTTGACCCCGAACAAGGAATTCCATTGAAGTAAATGGGGACTCGAAATTTTGGGCTGAAAAATGCCTGTAAAAAGGTAATCGAAAGGGCAAGAGGGCTGCAAAAGGATCCAAAATGGGGGTAAGTGTAGTACAATTGTCCTGCAAACAAATGCAGATAGAGTAATGACTTGAAACTACATAAAATACATAAAAATAAAAAATAAAAATATTGAACTAGGGGGTGCAATAGGAAGTTGAGGAGGCTGTTGATGTGGTAATAAAGATGGAAGGGGCAGAGGAGGTGGAGGAAGAAGCCAATACTCTTGTTTTCTCTCATCACTACTGTTGACTGAAAATGTTTGCAGTCTATAAACTGATTAGCCTCTTAAATCATAAAAAAAAACTATAGAAATATATTGAACATGAGTTTAGAGTGTGCAGAAGTTTCAATTATCAATTATGTTGCCAGTTTATGAACTATCAGTACCTCCCTAATAGACAGAGAGACATGATTGTCATGTTTTTAATTTATTTAATAAGTAATCTAATAATAAATGGCTTAGCCCGGGGATAATGATACATAGCACATGGGCTGAAGTGCAAAGGTTATAAAGTAACAATATTAACCCCTTCACGACTGCAATACGTTTATATACGTGATATTTGCAGATGACCCGTGCAGCTATCACGTCTATAAACGTCAAACCAGCTCTTTAATCCAAGCAGCAAAGCGCTTGGATTAAAGCTTCTGCCCGAGCACTGCTACTGTCACGGACAGCATACAGTTCAGTAATACCAGCAAGGGACCAATCAGAGTGGCCCCTTGCCGGCAATCGATCCGATTGGTTAGTCTGTGCAGACTAACCAATCGGATCGCGCCAGTGAAAAAATGCCGGTTTCAGGCTCTGATCTGCGCTCTGCAGATCAGGTAGTGTCTCTGTGCCCCCCGATCTGTGCCCCCCGATCTGTGCGCCTCCAACACCCCCCTGTCCATGCCTGCCCCTGATGCAGTTCCCCCGCCCATCCATATTCATGTAGTCTGCCCCTGATGCAGTCTGCCTCCTCCCCGCCCCATACATTCATCCTGCCCCCATTTGCTCCTGCCCCTCAATGTTGGCCGTACCCCCCTGACTTTCCAGTGCTGCCCCCTTGCCGTGTGGTCCCCCTGCTGTGTGTGATGGTGGCTCCATTCCTGAGCCGCCGCCATCAGCAGTGAGTGTCAGCTCTATGCTGACACTCTGCTGTAACCCCATAGATGCCGCAGTTGCGGCATCCATGGGGTTAATAGAGGGAGGGGGCTCCCTCTCTCAACCATCGGAGCTGCTGCGCTGCGATTGCAGCGCCTGATGGTTGCCATGGCAACTGGACGCTTTGCAAAAGCGTCCAGTGTTGCCACCTACAGTGCATCTAATAGTATTATACTTTGCAATCTTCATGATCCAAGAGGGACTTGATAAAAAAAGAAAGCAAAAATAATAAAAAATGAAAAAATAAATTAAAATGTAAATTAAAAAAAGAAATTGCCTTTTCCTATAAAAAAATGAAAAAATATAATAAAATACATATATTAGGTGTCACCGCGTCCGTAACGACCGTCTCTATAAATATATCACATGATAGACCCCGTCCGATAAACACCATAATAAAAAATAAAAAAACTGCCAAAACAACTATTTTTGTCACCTTACATCACAAAAAGTGCAACAGCAAGCGATCAAAAAGGTTTATGACCCCCAAAATAGTACCAATCAAACCGTCACCTCATCCCGCAAAAAATTATACCCTATTTAAGACAATCACCCAAAAAATAAAAAAGCTATGGCTCTCAGACTATGGAGACACTAAAACATCATTTTTTTTGTTTCAGAAATGCTATTATTGTGTAAAACTTAAATAAATAAGAAAAAGTATACATATTAGGTATTGCAACGTCCATAACGATCTTCTCTATAAAACTATCACATGACCTAACTCCTCAGATGAACGCTGTAAAAATAAATAAATGAAATATGTTCCAAAACAGCCAATTTTTGGTCACCTTGCCCCATAAAGTGTAATAATGAATGATCAAAAAATTCTATGTACCCAAAAATGGTACCAATAAAAACCTCAACACTTTCTGCAAAAAACGAGCCCCTGCACAAGACGATCGGCAGAAAAATAAAAAAACATATGGCGTTCAGAAAACCAATCCAGCAAAATCTGCCTTCCAAAAACCGTTCAATTCCTTTCCTTCTGCGCCCTGCCGTG
Organism: Bufo gargarizans; assembly: GCF_014858855.1. NCBI lineage: Eukaryota > Metazoa > Chordata > Amphibia > Anura > Bufonidae > Bufo > Bufo gargarizans. The sequence continues at coordinate 547,825,128 of NC_058082.1, read as the reverse complement.
TGCCCGTACAGCAGTTTACGACCACATGTGGGGTGTTTCTGTAAACCGCGGAATCAGGGTAACAAATATTCAGTTTTGTTTGGATGTTAACCCTCAATGTGTTAAAGAAAAAAAGTAATAAAATGGAAAATCTGCCAAAAAAGTCAAATTTTGAAATTTCATCTCCATTTTTCTTTAATTCTTGTGGAACGCCTAAAGGGTTAACAAAGTTTGTAAAATCAGTTTTGAATACCTTGAGGGGTGTAGTTTCTACAATGGGGTCATTTATAGGGGTATCCACTATGTAGGCCTTACAAAGTAACTTCAGACCTGAACTGGTCTTTAAAAAGTGGGTTTTGGAAATTTTCTTAAAAATTTTAAGAATTGCTTCTAAACTTCTAAGCCTTCTAACGTCCTAAAAAAATAAAATGACATTTCCAAAATGATGCCAACATAAAGTAGACATATGGGGAATGTTAAGTAATAAATATTTTATTAGGTATTGCTTTCTATTTTAGAAGCAGAGAAATAGAAATTTGGAAAATTGTGAATTTTTCAAAATTTTGGGTACATTTGGGATTTTTTCATAAATAAAGGTGAAATATATTGACTCAAATTTATGACTATCATGAAGTACAATGTGTCACGAGAAAACAATCTCAGAATGGTCTGGATAAGTAAAAGTGTTCCAAAGTTATTACCACATAAACTGACACATGTCAGATTTGTAAATTTTGACCTGGACACTAGGGCATCAATGATTATTGGTCATGAAATGGTTAAAGTGCAAAAAAAAACTTTATGTGGACACAATGGTGTAGACTTGTCTGCAGGATTAATAATCAACCAAAGTGCTAAAGAGATAAAGTGCAAAAATAAATAGAGGAACATAAGTCTCTGAATATGACATCCAAGGAGAGAAAATCTCCATACAAGACCATTCAAGAAGAGGTGTGTAATAACCCGGTGTAGCATGGAGCTCTTATCCATGTGTATGACTGATAAAATGTGGAGCCTTGTCAGGGGATGTCAGCAGTGATAAGTATGGGGAAGCAGGTTACATATATGTATGTATTGGTAGCATACATTTTTTTATTTGCAAAGAAAATAAGGACCTTTTATCTTATAAATATGTTCTTCTTTCTCCAAGTGAGGACAGGATATGAGGCTACTGGACTTGTCTTTTCTCTTCCTCTTATAAAGTAGAAGATAATCAAGTACGACTTGTCAGTAATAGTACTGAACATAGACTGGGTGAAATGTCGACAAGATCTGAATATAGTAAACTTTTTGAAAAGAGATCTAAGAAAATTCACCAAGGTGAAAGGTTGCTTAAATGTCCAGAATGTGAGAAATAATTTTTTAGAAATGCACATCTTGTTGAACATCTAAGAATTTACATGTACAGAATGTGAGAAGTGTTTTAGTCTGAAATCAAAGGTTGTTCAACATCAGAGAATTCACACAGAAGAAAAGGCATATTTATGTACTAAATGTAAAAAATGTTTTAGTCTGAAATCACAGCTTGTTCGACATCAGAAAATCCAGACTGGAGAGAAACCGTTTTCATGTCCTGAATGTGAGAAGTGTTTTAATCTGAAATCACAGCTTGGTCAACATCAGAAAATGAACACAGTCAAATGCACATGGGCTGGCTCCCTCGTCGAAGCCGGTGCCAGTAGTCCGCACAGATGCAGACTACAGTGTCCACTGCGCCTGCACGAGATTATGGCACTGAGAAGAACTGACGTCAGGGATAGTGGAGTGAATAAATTAAGTGATAGCGATAAATTAAGTGGTAGGCGGTGCTGGGCTCCAGAACGATGGGTGCGGCTGGGCTCCAACATATCGTGGGACAACCCCTTTGAGTTCCTGACAGAGGTAATTTACATATCAATAAGATCGATTTTTATAAGAATATAACACACACAGAGCATAAACAGTGGGATCATCTTAAAAACTGCATGGAGACTAATGGGCACATATAAATATCACTATTTTGTTAATCCTGGTGACAAGTTAGTTTTTCAGGCAAGGCCCCTTCACAGTGCGGTGCCAGAGACATTGGGGGACTGGCCTGTGACCTGTCCATCATCAACCAATCCCTCCCGCCCGTGACTGTGCCCGCTGCCTGTGTGCCCCCATTGCCCAAGTTGCCCTTGCCCCTGTGACTGTGCCTCCCTGGTTTCCCGTTTCAGGAGAGTAAGGGCTGACCATTATGTGTGCTCCTGTGTCCTTTGTCTGTGCCCACCCTGGCCTGTGGCCGCCAGATGATGTAGAGATTGTCAAATATAAAAAACTGAAGTCAATGGGGACCCGAACTTTTGAGCACTAAAATGGCTCGAAAAATGTAATGGAAAGGTCTAGAGGGCTGCAAATGCCAGAAAAATGTGGTTAAGAGCATCGCAAGTGCTCTGCAAACAAATGTGGATAGGGAAATTACTTTAAGTAACATAAAATACGTAAAAATAAAAAATCATAATCTAGATCTAGGAGGATGAGGTCCATATTGAGTAGGAGGTTGAGGAGGCAGTGGATGTGGCGGTGTAGGTGGAAGCGGCGGTGGAGGAGGAGGAGGTAGCCTACACTGCTTTTTATGTTTTAAATGTATTTTTATTTTTTAAAATTAGGGAAAACCCCAAAACATTGGGAAATAAAACCTGTGATAACCCCCTCCAGTCGTGCATGTTCAGACAATACACTGGCTGCAGGGCAGGCCAGCACCTCCAAGGGGTAAAGGGCAAGCTCAGACCATGTGCCCAATTTGGAGACCCAGAAGTTGCAAAGGCTGTCCCCTGTCAGTCAGTTTGTGTAGGCGTGTGCACAAATACTGCCCCACCATGTCGCATGTCCCCGGGATATTCACAATCAAATTTCTTTTCTGCGCCTACCATGTTGATCGTGGTAAGCGGCGAATAACGGCGGAGAGGGAGTGTGAGAAAGAGACCACATCCAAGGGAGATCAATGGATGAAATTTTATTGTGATCGAGCGGAAATGTGGGACAAATTATTAAAGCAGAATAATTGAAGGAAAGGAGGGGGCACGTGGCAATTACCCACTCCTGACACAGGGAGGTAGTGATTAGTGATGAGCGGCAGGGGTCATATTCGAATTTGCGATATTTCGTGAATATTTTGTAGAATATTCGTCGAATATTCGCAAATTCGAATATTCGTTATATTCTACGATTTTTTTTACTCGAAAAATCGGCAAGGTAATAGTGTAACATGCAAATTTTCTTAATTCGCATTTTATTGTGAATTTTTCAACTTACAACTATTAGACAAAGAAATATATAGCACTGTATTGGCTAAATTGCTCTATATTTGTTTTATTTTTATATTCGCTATATTGCTATATATTCTTGTTTTAGAATATTATGGATATTCGAAAAAACTAAGTTATAGCATTATAGCGAATATTCGAAAAAAACAAATATAGAGCAATTTAGCTAATATAGTGCTATAATCTTTTTTTTTTATAGTTGTGATTTTTTTCCAATCTGAACTTCAGATAAGAAAAAATTACAACTATTAGACAAAGAAGATTATAGCACTATATTAGCTAAATTGCTCTATATTTTTTTTTTTTTTTTATATTCGCTATATATTCTTGTTATAGCAATATAGCGAATATTCCAAAAAAAATATATAATCTTCTTTGTCTAATAGTTGTAAGTTAAAAAATTTGCAATAAAAATTTGCAAACAACACTACTCCTAAAGTCAAATATACTGCAGCCTTCTCATTGGCCCACAAGCTAGAAGCAGGGAGGGATCATGTGTAGAGTTGAGCGAACACCTGAATGTTCGGGTTCGAGAAGTTCGGCCGAACTTCCCGAAAATGTTCGGGTTCGGGATCTGAACCCGACCCGAACTTCGTCCCGAACCCGAACCCCATTGAAGTCAATGGGGACCCGAACTTTTCGGCACTAAAGAGGCTGTAAAACAGCCCAGGAAAGGGCTAGAGGGCTGCAAAAGGCAGCAACATGTAGGTAAATCCCCTGCAAACAAATGTGGATAGGGAAATGAATTAAAATAAAAATAAAATAAATAAAAATTAACCAATATCAATTGGAGAGAGGTCCCATAGCAGAGAATCTGGCTTCCCGTCACCCACCACTGGAACAGTCCATTGTCGGATATTTAGGCCCCGACACCCAGACAGAGGAGAGAGGTCCCGTAACAGAGATTCAGGCTTTATGTCAGCAGAGAATCAGGCTTCATGTCATAGCAGAGAATCATGCTTCACGTCACCCAACACTGGAACAGTCCATTGTCAGATATTTAGGCCCTGGCACCCAGGCAGAGGAGAGAGGTCCCATAACAGATTCAGGCTTCATGTCAGCAGAGATTCAGTCTTCATGTCATAGCAGAGAATCATGCTTCACGTCACCCAACACTGGAACAGTCCATTGTCATATAATTAGGCCCCGGCACCCAAACACAGGAGAGAGGTCCTATAACAGAGATTCAGTCTTCATGTCACCCAACACTGGAACAGTCCATTGTCAGATATTTAGGCCCAGGCACCCAGGCAGAGGAGAGAGGTCCCATCACAGAGATTCAGTCTTCATGACAGCAGAGAATCAGTCTTCATGTCATAGCAGAGAATCAGGCTTCATGTCACCCAACACTGGAACAGTTCATTGTCAGATATTTAGGCCCTGGCACCCAGGCAGAGGAGAGAGGTCCCATAACAGATTCAGGCTTCATGTCAGCAGAGAATCAGTCTTCATGTGCCGGTGAGTGTCAACTCACCAGCAGGCACTCGCATATAATGTTTTAGAGCGTAATCTCACTGGCAGGCACTCTCATATAATGTTTTAGAGCGTAATCTCACCGGCAGGCACTCGCATATAATGTTTTAAAGCGTCATTTAAAAAGCATGCACTCATATATAATGTTTTAGAGCGTCCGCTCACCGGAAGGCACTTGCATATAATGTTTTAGAGCGTCATTTGAACAGCTTATCGGCAGGCACTCACATATAATGTTTTAGAGCGTCATTTGAACAGCATGCACTCGTATATAATGTTTTAGAGCGTCAGCTTATCGGCAGGCACTCACATATAATGTTTTAGAGCGTCATTTGAACAGCATGCACTGGTATATAATGTTTTAGAGCGTCAGCTCACCGACAGGCACTCGCATTTAAGGTTTTAGAGCGTCAGCTTATAGGCAGGCACTCACATATAATGTTTTAGAGCGTCAATTGAACAGCATGCACTCGTATATAATGTTTTAGAGTGTCAGCTCACCTTTAGGCACTCGCATATAAGGTTTTAGAGCGTCAGCTTATCGGCAGGCACTCACATATAATGTTTTAGAGCGTCGTTTCAACAGCATGCACTCGTATATAATGTTTTAGAGCGTCAGCTCACCTGCAGGCACTCGCATATAATGTTTTAGAGCGTCAGCTGACCGGCAGGCACTTGCATATAAAGTTTTAGAGCATCAGCTCACCGGCAGGCACTCACATATAATGTTTTAGAGCGTCAGCTTATCGGCAGGCACTCACATATAATGTTTTAGAGCGTCATTTGAACAGCATGCACTCACATATAATGTTTTAGAGCGTCAGCTTATCGGCAGGCACTCACATATAATGTTTTAGAGCGTCATTTGAACAGCATGCACTCGTATATAATGTTTTACAGCGTCAGCTCACCTTCAGGCACTCGCATATAAGGTTTTAGAGCGTCAGCTTATCGGCAGGCACTCACATATAATGTTTTAGAGCGTCGTTTGAACAGCATGCACTCGTATATAATGTTTTAGAGCGTCAGCTCACCTGCAGGCACTCGCATATAATGTTTTAGAGCGTCAGCTAATCGGCAGAAACTCGCATATAAAGTTTTAGAGCATCAGCTCACCGGCAGGCACTCACATATAATGTTTTAGAGCGACAGCTTATCGGCAGGCACTCACATATAATGTTTTAGAGTGTCATTTGAACAGCATGCACTCGTATATAATGTTTTAGAGCGTCAGCTCACCTGCAGGCACTCGCATATAATGTTTTAGAGCATAAGCTGACCGGCAGGCACTCGCATATAAAGTTTTAGAGCGTCAGCTCCCCGGCAGGCACTCACATATAATGTTTTAGAGCATCAGCTCCCCGGCAGGCACTCACATATAATGTTTTAGAGCATCAGCTCACCGGCAGGCACTCACATATAATGTTTTAGAGCATCAGCTCACCGTCAGGCACTCACATATAAAGTTTTAGAATGTCAGCTCACCGGCAGGCACTCGCATATAATGTTTTAGAGCGTCAGCTAATCGGCAGAAACTCGCATATAAAGTTTTAGAGCATCAGCTCACCGGCAGGCACTCATATATAATGTTTTAGAGCGTCAGCTTATCGGCAGGCACTCACATATAATGTTTTAGAGCGTCATTTGAACAGCATGCACTCGGATATAATGTTTTAGAGCGTCAGCTCACCTTCAGGCACTCGCATATAAGGTTTTAGAGCATCAGCTTATCGGCAGGCACTCACATATAATGTTTTAGAGCGTCGTTTGAACAGCATGCACTCGTATATAATGTTTTAGAGCGTCAGCTCACCTGCAGGCACTCGCATATAATGTTTTAGAGCGTCAGCTGACCGGCAGGCACTTGCATATAAAGTTTTAGAGCATCAGCTCACCGGCAGGCACTCACATATAATGTTTTAGAGCGTCAGCTTATCGGCAGGCACTCACATATAATGTTTTAGAGCGTCATTTGAATAGCATGCACTCACATATATTGTTTTAGAGCGTCAGCTTATCGGCAGGCACTCACATATAATGTTTTAGAGCGTCATTTCAACAGCATGCACTCGTATATAATGTTTTACAGCGTCAGCTCACCTTCAGGCACTCGCATATAAGGTTTTAGAGCGTCAGCTTATCGGCAGGCACTCACATATAATGTTTTAGAGCGTCATTTGAACAGCATGCACTCGTATATAATGTTTTAGAGCATCAGCTCACCTTCAGGCACTCGCATATAAGGTTTTAGAGCGTCAGCTTATCGGCAGGCACTCACATATAATGTTTTAGAGCGTCGTTTGAACAGCATGCACTCGTATTTAATGTTTTAGAGCGTCAGCTCACCTGCAGGCACTCGCATATAATGTTTTAGAGCGTCAGCTGACCGGCAGGCACTCGCATATAAAGTTTTAGAGCATCAGCTCACCGGCAGGCACTCGCATATAATGTTTTACAGCATCAGCTCACCGTCAGGCACTCACATATAATGTTTTAGAATGTCAGCTCACCGGCAGGCACTCGCAAATAATGTTTAAGAGCGTCAGCTGAACAGCATGCACTCGCATATCATGTTTTAGAGAATTTGCTTACCTGCAGGCACTCGCATATAATGTTTTAGAGCGTCAGATCACCGGCAGGCACTCGCATATAATGTTTTAGAGCAGCATTTGAACAGTATGAACTCGTATATAATGTTTTAGAGCGTCAGCTCACCCACAGGCACTCGCATATAATTTTTTAGAGCGTCATTTGAACAGCATGCACTCGTATATTATGTTTTAGAGCTTCAGCTGACCGGCAGGCACTCACATATAATGTTTCAAAGCGTCAGCTCACCGGCAGGCACTCGCAATTAATGTTTTAGAGCGTCATTTGAACAGCATGCACTTGCATATAATGTTTTAGAGCGTCAGCTCACCTGTAGGCACTCGAATATAATGTTTTAGAGCGTCATTTGAACAGCATGCACTCGTATGTATTGTTTTAGAGCTTTAGCTCACCTGCAGGCACTTGCATATAATGTGTTAGAGCATCAGCTCACCGGCAGGCACTCACATATAATGTTTTAGAATGTCAGCTCACCGGCAGGCACTCGCAAATAATGTTTAAGAGCGTCAGCTGAACAGCATGCACTCGCATATCATGTTTTAGAGCATTTGCTTACCTGCAGGCACTCGCATATAATGTTTTAGAGCGTCAGATCACCGGCAGGCACTCGCATATAATGTTTTAGAGCAGCATTTGAACAGTATGTGCTCGTATATAATGTTTTAGAGCGTCAGCTCACCCACAGGCACTCGCATATAATTTTTTAGAGCGTCATTTGAACAGCATGCACTTGTATATAGTGTTTTAGAGTGTCAGCACACCTGCAGGCACTTGCATATAATGTTTTAGAGCATAATTTGAACAGCATGCACTCGCATATTATGTTTTAGAGCTTTAGCTGACCGGCAGGCACTCACATATAATGTTTCAAAGCGTCAGCTCACCGGCAGGCACTCGCAATTAATGTTTTAGAGCGTCATTTGAACAGCATGCACTTGCATATAATGTTTTAGAGCGTCAGCTCACCTGTAGGCACTCGCATATAATTTTTTAGAGCGTCAGCTCACCGACAGGCACTCACATATAATGTTTTAGAGCGTCATTTGAACAGCATGCACTTATATGTAATGTTTTAGAGCTTTAGCTCACCTGCAGGCACTCACATATAATGTTTTAGAATGTCAGCTCACCGGCAGGCACTCGCAAATAATGTTTAAGAGCGTCAGCTGAACAGCATGCACTCGCATATCATGTTTTAGAGCATTAGCTTACATGCAGGCACTCGCATATAATGTTTTAGAGCGTCAGATCACCGGCAGGCACTCGCATATAATGTTTTAGAGCGTCATTTGAACAGCATGCACTCGTATGTAATGTTTTAGAGCTTTAGCTCACCTTCAGGCACTTGCATATAATGTGTTAGAGCATCAGCTCACTGGCAGGCACTCACATATAATGTTTTAGAGCATCACTTGAACAGCATGCACTTGTATATAATGTTTTAGAGCGTCAGCTCACCTGTAGGCACTCGCATATAATTTTTTAGAGCGTTAGCTCACCGGCAGGCACTCGCATATAATGTTTTAGAGCATCACTTGAACAGCATACACTCGTATATAATGTTTTAGAGCAGGCACTCACCCATAATATTTTAGAGCGTCATCTTCCCGGCAGGCACTCGCATATAATGTTTTAGAGCATCAGCTCACCGGCAGGCACTCGCATATAATGTTTTAAAGCGTAAGGCCTCCTTCACACAGGCATTGTGGATTGGGGCTGGATGTGTTCAGAGTGCGTTCAGTGAAACTCGCACCACTTTGCAAGTAAGTTCAGTCAGTTTTGTCTGCGATTGCGTTCAGTTGTTCAGTTTTTTCCCCGCGGGTGCAATGCGTTTTGATGCTTTTTTCACGCGCGTGATAAAAACTGAAGGTTTACAAACAACATCTCTTAGCAACCATCGGTGAAAAACGCATCGCACCCGCATTTGCTTGCGAATGCAATGCGTTTTTCACGCAGCCTTATTCACTTCTATGGGGCCAGGGCTGCGTGAAAAACTCATAATTTAGAACATGCTGCGATTTTAACGCAACGCAGAAATGAAGCGTGAAAAACAACTCTCATGTACAAAGCACCATAGAAATGAATTGGTCAGGATTCAGTGCGGGTGCTATGCGTTCACGTCACGCATTGCACCCATGCAGAAATCATGCTCGTGTGAAAGGGACCTAATTTAAACAGCATGCAATCATATATAGTGTTTTAGAGCATCAGCTCACCGGCAATCACTCACATATATAACGTTTTAGAGCGTCCGCTCACCGTAAGGCACTTGCATATAATGTTTTAGAGCATCAGCTCAATGGCAGGCACTCGCATATAATGTTTTAGAGCGTCAGCTCACCTGCAGGCACTCGCATATAATGTTTTAGAGCGTCAGCTCACCGGCAGGCACTCGCATATAATGTTTTAGAGCGTCAGATCACCGACAGGCACTCGCATATAATGTTTTAGAGCGTCAGATCACCGACAGGCACTCGCATATAATGTTTTAGAGCGTCATTTGAACAGCATGCACTCGTATGTAATGCTTTAGAGCTTTAGCTCACCTGCAGGCACTCACATATAATGTTTTAGAATGTCAGCTCACCGGCAGGCACTCGCAAATAATGTGTTAGAGCATCAGCTCACCGGCAGGCACTCACATATAATGTTTTAGAATGTCAGCTCACCGGCAGGCACTCGCAAATAATGTTTAAGAGCGTCAGCTGAACAGCATGCACTCGTATATAGTGTTTTAGAGTGTCAGCACACCTGCAGGCACTCGCATATAATGTGTTAGAGCATCAGCTCACCGGCAGGCACTCACATATAATGTTTTAGAATGTCAGCTCACCGGCAGGCGCTCGCAAATAATGTTTAAGAGCGTCAGCTGAACAGCATGCACTCGCATATCATGTTTTAGAGCATTTGCTTACCTGCAGGCACTCGCATATAATGTTTTAGAGCGTCAGATCACCGGCAGGCACTCGCATATAATGTTTTAGAGCATCAGCTCACCTGCAGGCACTCGCATATAATGTTTTAGAGCGTCAGATCACCGACAGGCACTCGCATATAATGTTTTAGAGCGTCAGATCACCGACAGGCACTCGCATATAATGTTTTAGAGCGTCATTTGAACAGCATGCACTCGTATGTAATGCTTTAGAGCTTTAGCTCACCTGCAGGCACTCACATATAATGTTTTAGAATGTCAGCTCACCGGCAGGCACTCGCAAATAATGTGTTAGAGCATCAGCTCACCGGCAGGCACTCACATATAATGTTTTAGAATGTCAGCTCACCGGCAGGCACTCGCAAATAATGTTTAAGAGCGTCAGCTGAACAGCATGCACTCGTATATAGTGTTTTAGAGTGTCAGCACACCTGCAGGCACTCGCATATAATGTGTTAGAGCATCAGCTCACCGGCAGGCACTCACATATAATGTTTTAGAATGTCAGCTCACCGGCAGGCGCTCGCAAATAATGTTTAAGAGCGTCAGCTGAACAGCATGCACTCGCATATCATGTTTTAGAGCATTTGCTTACCTGCAGGCACTCGCATATAATGTTTTAGAGCGTCAGATCACCGGCAGGCACTCGCATATAATGTTTTAGAGCGTCAGCTCACCTGCAGGCACTCGCATATAATGTTTTAGAGCGTCAGATCACCGACAGGCACTCGCATATAATGTTTTAGAGCGTCAGATCACCGACAGGCACTCGCATATAATGTTTTAGAGCATCATTTGAACAGCATGCACTCGTATGTAATGCTTTAGAGCTTTAGCTCACCTGCAGGCACTCACATATAATGTTTTAGAATGTCAGCTCACCGGCAGGCACTCGCAAATAATGTGTTAGAGCATCAGCTCACCGGCAGGCACTCACATATAATGTTTTAGAATGTCAGCTCACCGGCAGGCACTCGCAAATAATGTTTAAGAGCGTCAGCTGAACAGCATGCACTCGTATATAGTGTTTTAGAGTGTCAGCACACCTGCAGGCACTCGCATATAATGTGTTAGAGCATCAGCTCACCGGCAGGCACTCACATATAATGTTTTAGAATGTCAGCTCACCGGCAGGCGCTCGCAAATAATGTTTAAGAGCGTCAGCTGAACAGCATGCACTCGCATATCATGTTTTAGAGCATTTGCTTACCTGCAGGCACTCGCATATAATGTTTTAGAGCGTCAGATCACCGGCAGGCACTCGCATATAATGTTTTAGAGCAGCATTTGAACAGTATGTACTCGTATATAATGTTTTAGAGCGTCAGCACACCTGCAGGCACTTGCATATAATGTTTTAGAGCATCATTTGAACAGCATGCACTCGCATATCATGTTTTAGAGCTTCAGCTGACCGGCAGGCACTCTCATATAATTTTTCAAAGCGTCAGCTCACCGGCAGGCACTCGCAAATAATAATTTTTTAGAGCGTCATTTGAACAGCATGCACTTGTATATAATGTTTTAGAGCATCAGCTCACCTGTAGGCACTCGCATAGAATTTTTAGAGCGTTAGCTCGCCGGCAGGCACTCGCATATAATGTTTTAGAGCATCACTTGAACAGCATGCACTCGTATATAATGTTTTAGAGCAACAGCTTACCTGCAGGCACTCACACATAATATTTTAGAGCGTCAGTTCCCCGGCAGGCACTCGCATATAATGTTTTAGAGCATCAGTTCACCGGCATGCACTCGCATATAATGTTTTAAAGCATCATTTAAACAGCATGCAATCATATATAGTGTTTTAGAGCATCAGCTCACCGGCAATCACTCACATTTAACGTTTTAGAGCGTCCGCTCACCGTAAGGCACTCGCATATAATGTTTTAGAGCAGCATTTGAACAGCATGCACTCATATATATTGTTTTACAGCGTCAGTTCACTGTCAGGCACACACATATAATGTTTTAGAGCGTCATTTAAACAGCATGCACTCGTATATAATGTTTTAGAGCATCAGCTCACCTGCAGGCACTCGCATATAATGTTTCAAAGCGTTAGCTGAACAGCATGCACTCGCATATAATGTTTTAGAGCGTCAGCCCACCGGCAGGCACTCGCAAATAAAGTTTAAGAGCGTCAGCTGAACAGCATGCACTTGCATATAATGTTTAGAGCGTCAGCTCACTGGCAGGCACTCACATATAATGTTTTAGAGCGCCAGCTGAACAGCATACATTCGTATGTTATGTTTTAGAGTGTCAGCTCACCGACAGGCACGCACATATAATGTTTTAGAGCGTCAGCTCACCTGTAGACACTCGTATATAATGGTTTGGAGCGTCAGATCACCGGCAGGCACTCGAATATAATGTTTTAAAGCGACAGCTCACCTGCAATCACTCACATATAATGTTTTAGATCATCAGCTGAACAGCATGCACTCGTATATAATGTTTTAGAGCGTTAGCTCACCTGCAGGCATGATGCCCTCCTTTATGTGTAATAAACAGTGTTTTGGAGTGCTGGTTCCTTGTAATTTTTGGCAGCCCTTTCTCTTAGTGCATAGGCTTTATGAGTGTAGGAGTCCCACTACCTGAACAATTGTACCACAATGTGAATGAGGCCCTCCTTTATGTGATTCACAGGTTGTTTCGGAGTGCCTCTTGCTTGTAATTTTTGGCAGCAATGCACTTTATATACAAGTAAAAATTGCAGGAAAGAATGTTTTCTAACAATTTTTCATCTAAAATCAATTTTATCTTCGGTTTTGTGCGTATTTTTGTCATTCTGTAAAAGTGGCGTGCAACTCGGACAACATGGTTCCCAGCAGTGACCTGGGAGTACAAGATGCATCCAGACATCGTCCCCATGCTGTTCCCGATCCATTTTGGTGGTGTCTGTCACTTTCTGCCCTTTTCCAATGGACCAGGCACCCTCCCCTCTTCAGAGCAGGGGGTGCCTGGTTGTCTCCCTTTGACTTCCATTTTACTCGGGTGCTCGGTTCATCACACGAACATAGCTATGTGTCAAGCCCGAATACCCGAAAACACCCGAATACTTTGGTTCTCAATCATCACTAATTACACCCCTTAAATCAGTATTTGGTGGAAACAGGTATATGGCACCCCTCATTCAGTATTTTGTGGACGCAGGTGTATCGCAGCCCTCAATCAGTTTTTTTTTTTGGCAACAGGTATATCACACCCGGTGCAAATAGTTGTTCCAATAGCACTTGTCCCTCTATCTAGCTGCGGTATCGCAGCAGAACCGCACTCAACTGCTGCACAATACAAATGCACTATAGTATAATTTATATGTTAGAATGTATATTAAAGGTATATTACACCCCTCAATCAGTTTTTGGGGGACAACAGGTATATCACACCCATTGCAATTAGTTGTTCCAATAGCGTTTGTCCCTCTATCTAGCTGCGGTATCGCAGCAGAACCGCACACAACTGCTGCACAATACAAATGCACTATAATATACTTTATATGTTAGAAAGTATAAGTATATCACACCCATCAGTATATCACACCTATCGATAGCACACCTACACTGGTCCTTAAAAGACCTTTTGTGGCCCTATTAGCTAGCGTTTAGTGTCCCTGCTCCGCAAAGCAACCTCTCCCTCACTTGCAAAATACAGAATGTAAAATGGCGTCCAGATCACGTTCTTTTATATAGTAGGGCTGTAGTCCATGTGCTGAAACGTCTCAATTGGCTGTCCCAGCTGATGGATGTGTCTCGGGTCAAATTTTGGCGCAATGCAAAAGAATGTGGCACACGCGAACCTGGCCATTTCTTTGCATGTTCGGCGGATCGCGAACGAGCAAATTTTGCCGCGAAACGCAAGGCCATCTCTATTAACAGATTTACTTATGTAAAAAATAACTTTAACCCTCCAAAATCTGTAGTATTAGCCCACAATTTAAACCCAAAATCAAGGATGAATAGATTTACTTATGTAAAAAATATGTAAACACCCCAAAATCTGTAGTATCAGACTGCAATTTCACCCCAATTACCCAATTAGGATTAACAGATTAAATTATGCATACAAGAATGTGAACACCCTAAAATCTGTAGTATCAGGCTGCAATTTCACTCCAATTATAAAATTAAAGATTCATGGATTTACTTATGTATGATTACATTACTTAATTCTCTTAGGACACGGGGGTGTATGTCATCTGCTTCCGGCGATTTGTCTATTTTAATCTTTTTAAGATGCTGCTCTACTTCTTCCTGGGTCAGACAGGGCACTTTTAACCACTTAAGGACCACAGGTTTATACCACCCTAGTGACCAGGCCCTTTTTTACAAATCGGCACTAAACAACTTTAGCGGTTTATTGCTCGGTCATGCAACTTGGCACCCAAATGAATTTTAAGTCCTTTTCTTCTCACAAATACAGCTTTCTTTTAGTGGTATTTGATTGCTGCTAAGATTTTTCATTTTTCCGATATTAATCAAAATAGGCCGCAATTTTCTCAAAAAAAGTGTATTTTTAACATTTTCTGGTTAAATTGTTCAAATATAATTAGGTTTCTATACAAGTTTGTGTCAGAATTTATTGTGCTAAATGTCTTTGATAAAAAAAAATCCAATAAGTGTATATTTATTGGTTTTCGCAAAAGTTATAGCGTTTACAAACTATGGTACAAAAATGTGAATTTCCGCATTTTGAAGCAGATCTGACTTTCTGAGTACCTGTCATGTTTCTTGAGGTGCTAGAATGCCAGGATAGTATAAATACCCCCCAAATGACTCCATTTTAGAAAGAAGACACCCCAAAGTATTCGCGGAGGGGCATGGTGAGTTCATGTATGATTTAATTTTTTTTTTACAAGTTAGCGGAAAATGACACTTTCTGAGGAAAAAATTTAAATAATAAAGTTTCCATTTCTGCTAACTTCTGGCAAAAAAAAAAAATCTTCCACAGACTCACTATGCCCCTCAGTGAATACCTTGGGGTGTCTACTTTCCGAAATGGGGTCATTTGTGGGGTGTGTTTACTGTTCTGGCATTTTGGGTGGGGCTAAATTGTGTGAGTAACCCTGTAAAGCCTAAGGACTGTTTCACACAAGCGGATGCTGTGCGTGACATCCGCTGCGTGAATGACAGCCAAGACCCGATGCGGACAGCAGAAGCACGGAGCATTAACATGATTGATAATGCTCCGTGCCTCTCTGTGACCTCTTTACTACGAAATCACAGTGACAACTTTATCTCACTGTGATTTCGTAGTCAAGAGATCACAGAGAGGCACGGAGCATTATCAATCATGTTAATGCTCCGTGCTTCTGCTGTCCACATCGGGTCTTGGCTGTCATTCACGTAGCGGATGTCACGCACGGCATCCGCTCGTGTGAAACAGCCCTAAAGGTACTCGTTGGACTTTCGGCCCCTTTACGCACCTAGGCTGCAAAAAAGTGTCACACATGTGGTATCGCTGTACTCATATACCCATGCTGGGTGAGAGAAATATCTCTGTTGTCAATTTACAGAGATATTTCTCTCACCCAGCATGGGTATATGTAAAAATACACCCCAAAACACATTGCCCTACTTCTCCTGAGTACGGCGATACCACATGTGTGACACTTTTTTGCAGCCAAGATGCGCAAAGGGGCCCAAATTCTAATGAGTACCTTTAGGATTTCACAGGGCATTTTTACGCATTTGGATTCCGTGAGGGGTATGATGAGTTCATGTAAAATTGTATTTTTTGTCACAAGTTAGTGGAATATGAGACTTTGTAAGAAAAAACAAAAAAATAATCAATTTCTGCTAACTTGTGCCAAAAAAAAAAATCTATGAACTCGCCATGCCCCTCAAAAGTGATCTTTAAGATAAGATAAGATGCCTTTATTGTCACTGTACAATACAATGTAATACAATGTACAATACAATGAAGTGTTGTTTGGAGCAATCCTAGATGCCATGGACAGGGGAACAAGAACTGACATTTAAACTAAAGCATTGCACTAGAAAAAAAAAACATTGCACTAGAAGGCATTACTATTCACAGTTCACAGCATATACATAGCAAGAGCAAAGTAGGAAGTGCTTATGAGTATATATACACTTATTCAGACACCACTGCAGACAAGAGGTCATCATGGGTTCATGAATGCAGCAGTCACTTTCAGTCTGTGGTAGTTTCTATCCTAGGAAGGGGCAATAATCTCTGAGCATTTAGGAGACTGATTGCTTTGGGGTAAAAGCTGTTCTTCAGCCTAGTGGTGCGGGCATGTAGGGCTCTAAGACGCCTACCAGAGGTTAGGGGAGTGAAAAGGCTGTGGCCGGGGTGAGTTGGATCCCCGCAGATAATCTTTGCCCTGTTGCTGCAGCGAGCAGTGAAGAGGTCATCCAGTGATGGTAACTGAGTACCAGTGATTCTGCCAGCCATTCTGATGATGCACTTGAGGGTCTTCTTGTCCTCAGAAGAGCAGCCGGAGGACCACCCTGTACTGCAGTATGTGATAACAGATTCTATGGTGCACCTGTAAAAATTGACAAGCAGCTGTTTTGGGAGTTGTGCTTTCTTTAGATTCCTCAGAAAATAAAGCCTCTGGAGGCCTTTTTGGTAATTTCTGTTGTGTTTTTATCCATGATAGGTCCTGACTTTATAGCGCCGCAGCGCTTTTTCGGTGTTTTTGCAGTGATCAGAAAAAAAATAATAATCTGTCACTCCAGTGGGGCGGACTGAATGCAAGTGTGCGCACAAGATAAGGCCTGATCGGGCGAACACTGCGTTTTTTGTGGAGCCTATAGAACATGTCCTATTCTTGTCCGCAATTGCAGACAAGAAAAGGCATTTTCTATATAGTTCTGGCAGTGTGCGGATCCGCAAAATGCGGAAAGCACATTGCCGGTCTCCGTGTTTTGCGGATAAAAACACAATCATTTTAAGGACGCTCCACCTACTTCTAACTTTGTCCTTGGTTCCAATATGGACCATGACTGCTGGATCTTCGCCACCCCTCCCAGTAATCTATCAACCCAATCCGCGATGTGTCGAACTCGAGCACCAGGAAGATCACACAACATTCGATGAACCGGGTCTTTGTAACAGATTGCCCTATCTGTACCATTAATAATTTAGTGACCCACTACCAGCACCTGACAGCGCAGTGACATAATCAGTGATGACATCACTGCGTCTGCCCAGTGTGATGACATCACTTGTCAGTGCGCACTCCAATTGGTGCTTTTTCTTCTATCAAGATGGCCCTCTGCAATAATATGAATAAGGAAAATGTACATTTATTCTTTTTAAAGCCCAGATTAAACCCCTCAGCATCTAAATGTGAGTCTCAGATGCCGTGTTCAGCATTTAATGTGTCATCTGAAGGGTCAATTCATGGGGGGGCAGCTCTCCCAGTAAATTACTGTTTAGATGTCATTGTCACAAGTGACCATCAGAGGGTTAAAGGTTTGTGATAAATGTTATTGCCAATTGCACACTCTGTCACTTGGTCGATATGATGCCTGATAAATACCTGAGTGGGTGCTACCTTCAAAGACCCCAAATTTGCCTTACAATTTCAAAAGATGTTGAGAAGGGGTTAAACACAACATTGGGACTTTGTTATGGTGTTTATTTCAGTTTTGGTGCATTTTAGGTCAAAAAGTAATGTTCTAGCTATGCCTTTTTTTATGTGCCTCGAAAAATTTAAAATAAAAAATGTAAACCCCCAAAATGCCAATAAAAATGCTTGTAAACACATTTCATGTCCCCTAAAAAAAAAGACAACCCAAAGAATGTCCAAAATATAGTAGTGCACAGTCAGGTGTGATTACTTGCACATTGTTTTTTCATTATTTCCCCCCTAAACCCCTGCACTATTATGTGGGGGGAGCACAATCCCCATCTGAATGACTGGAGTAGTAGTCATTGTGAGGCTATTGTCCAGATGAGGATCTCTCACTATTGTTATGTGGACAATCACACGTCTCTGTGAATGCGGTAGACATTACACAAGGCGCGGCCTCATCTACACATTATAGTGGAGCAATGTTTACACATTACATTTTTATTTGCATTTGTCTCAATGACAACAGGTTTAAAGAGATTATCCGGCAAATTATTTTTTTATTATTTTATTTATGCTTTGATTGTATGAACAAAGGCAAGAAAAGGGAAAGGGTGATTTAATTAAAAGATAAAAGATCCTTTAATACCCGGCATAGTTCATAAAATTGTGCAACATTTACTAAGCAGGACATTTAGGGCTCTAATCTTATAAATACCGCGCCTCAGCTCCTCTGATTCTAATAGAGAAAAAAATGTTATTAAACAATGGTCTTTTCACCATTTGTACCAAAGCAGGATGGCTTCTCCATAACTGTCCAAAGACAGGATGTGTGAAAATAACCTTTAATATCAAGGTAATTCTAACCCTTTTCTGCCCCATATTAGATCGTTCATAAGCTTCTCAATAAAATGGAAATGCTTAGCATCGATTCATACTTTCAAGATGACCACAATTTGGGGCAAGATAATCATTTTAATACGTGCTGTCCCATCTGCTTGAAATATAGGTAGTTTTGACTAAATGGCAATTTTAGCTTGAATCTTGGAAATTAAATGCATTTAATTAACAGTAATATAATCATTTACGCTTCTAGAAATACAGATATCCGATAATTTAAATTGATGACCTATCCTCTGACTAGGTCTTCAATATTAGATCACAGGGGGTCAGAGACTCAGGACCTCCACCGATTAGCTGTTAGAAGAGGCTGGTGCTCCTTGAACGCTATGGCGTTTTCCTAGGCCATGTGACATCACCGTGCATTGGTTGCAATGGCGCAATTGTAGTTCAGCTCCATAGATATAAATAGGGCTAAGCTATGAAACCAAGCATATCCAATATACAATGTAAGGTGCTTGACTTTGAAAGCTGTGAGGAGCCGGCTGCGCTCACCAGAGCTCCGCTCATCGCGGTGGCTTCCTATGACAATTGAGGACGGGTCATCATTACATTTACCTGAATAACCTATTAAATTTTTGATTTATCCGATTGTTTCTTACTAAGCACCAGAAATATCTCTGATGAAGTAATGGTGTAACAATCCAGTTTGGATTTCTATTCTCATGTTTTTTCCTTCTTCTACATTCAGTCTCAATAAATCCATAGTTCACAAAAGAGCAAGTGACTTTCTTCTCTAAGTTTATCAATTGTTACGAAGCCTCATACATTCTATGTATTAAAGATTGTGAAATGGACTTGATGGTAAAAGTGGTGTCTAATGAAGGAATAAGCATAGTCAGAAGAGGTCTACATTCTCAGAACTGGAGATGAAGACACGGATATCTAAGAGCCCAGTGAGGAAAACCTGAACTTGTATCATGATAGATAGCCACAAGTGAATTACAGAGCAGATAGTGTGGACCTTGTAGAGATTGTGTCATATATAAAACATCTGATGTGTCTGATCCTGAAAATGTTTGTGGCTGATGTAATCTGACCCATTAACCCTTTAAGGACCAGGCAATTTTTCACCTTAAGGGCCAGACTGATTTTTGCAAATCTGACATGTGTCACTTTATGCAGTGATAACTTTAAAACGCTTTTACTTATCCAAGCCATTTTAAAAAAAAAATTCTCGTCACATATTGTACTTCATGACAGTGGTAAATTTGAATCAAAATATTTCGTTTTTTATTTATAAAAAAATACCAAATTTACAAAAAAAAATTAAAAATTTGCAACTTTCCAAATTTTTATTTAGCTGTTTTTAAAACAGATAGTAATACCTCCTAAAATTGTTATTACTTTACATTCCCCATATGTCTGCTTCATGTTTGGATTATTTTCTGAATTACATTTTTTTTTTGGGGGACGTTAGAAGAGTTATAAGTTTAGAAGCAAATTTTCAAGAATTTTTTCTTGAAACTGGTCTTAAACCCACTTTTTAAGACCAGTTCAGGTCTGAAGTCACTTTGTGAGGCTTACATAATAGAAACTGTCATGGTTTGAATCACTCTGTGACAATGGCCACACCCATCTGCCTCCCAGCCAAGCTCTTGAACTGCTTGCTTCATTTGCATATCTAATCAGAGGGGGTTTTACAATTTACCAATTTAAAGAGGTGTTCCAACTGTCAATATAAATATATGTGAGGCATTCAATAAAGAATTTTTGTCAGTTTGAACTCACATACAGCCTGACTGGTGTTAGTTCTGTGAGAATTAAAACGACACGAGCGGTCGTTTTTAGGCCGGATCATCAACGGCGGAACTAGCAGATATTGTGGTCACATCAGGGAGTGCCTTGAGAGCAGAATAGAGCGAGCAGGGGCTCGTTACAGAAACCACCCAAAAATGACCCAATTTTAGAAACTACACCCCTCAAGGTATTCAAAACTGATTTTACAAACATTGTTTACCCTTTAGGTGTTCCACAAGAATTAATTGAAAATGGATATGAATTTTCAGATTTCCACTTTTTTGGGCAGATTTGACATTTTTATCATTTTTTTCCGCTAACAAAGCAAGGATTAACAGCCAAACTAAACTCAATAGTTATTGCCCTGATTCTGTAGTTTACAGAAACACCCCATATGTGGCCAAAAACTGCTGTATGGCCACACGGCAGGGCGCAGAAGGAATGCCATATGGCTTTTGGAGGGCAGATTTTACTGGGATAATTTTAACTTCCCATGTCACATTTGAAGACCCCCTGATGCACCCCTAGAGTAGAAACTACAAAAAAGTGACCCCATTTTGGAAACTACGAGATAAGGTGGCAGTGTTGTTGGTACTATTTTAGAGTACAGATGATTTTTGGTTGCACTATATTACACTTTTTGTGAGGAAAGGTAACCAAAAAAATAGCTGTTTTGGCACTGTTTTTATTTTTTGTTATTTACAACGTTCATCTGACCAGTTAGATCATGTGATATTTTTATAGAGCAGGTTGTTATGGATGCGACAATACCAAATATGACTATTTTTTTGGTTGTTTGTTTCAGTTTTACATAATAAAGCATTTTCGAAAAAGGACAGTTTTTTTCTTATTTTAACTTGAAACTTTATTTTTGTATTAAAAACACTTTTTTTTTTACTTTTTTTATTTTAACTTTATTTCTGTCACACTCTGGGACTTCAAATTTTGGGTGTCTGATCCCCTCTGCAATGCATTACAATACATCTCTATTGTAATACATTGTATGTTAGTGTATGACACTGAGTCATACACTAACAGGTTGCCTGAGGCTGGATATCCTGAGCACCGGTAGAAGGCAGGTCCTGATGCCGTTCAAGGCATTGGGCAGCCTCCGCACGGCATCAGGCTGCCTTCTGACACATTGAGTCCCCGCTACAGCAGCGCGGGGACTCAATGCGCTCACTCACCCGCCGGAAACAACTTCTATGTCACGGGCAGCGCGGACTGCAGCATAGAAGTGTTTTTTAATCCGCCGGCATCGCAGTAAACAGCGAGGCTGGCGGATACTGCAGGGGCCCCCAGTGATCGGGCACGCACAGCTCCGGTGCCCGCCCTATCATCCCGTACATGGCAATGCATCCCCCGCCGTACATGCACGGCTTTTTGCGTTAAGGGGTTAAATTGCATAATTTATAACTGAATCATATCGGCCTGATATATGAAAATAAATAATCATATAAAAGTTGTCATAGAGGGTTTATAATGAACGTGTTAGAATTTGTTATACTGGGTATAATATGGAGTATTTCATATCTGTGAATTATAGATGGAGAGTCATGTGGTTATATGTCTGGATGGAATGTATCTCATCAGGATGTAAAATGCTCATTGTTTACACTGATTCTCACATGAAAAGGTCTCGGAGTATCCCAGGAATCTCTTACAGATGCTAAATAGGAGTGTGAACAATAGGTCTCTACCCTGCAAATACAATGTGTAAATGAAGGACCATCTCAGGAGGCCAGAAAATGCTAAACTGGTTGATGAGAAGGCACCATTATTCTTCCAATGTATATGGTAATGGGGGAAGCCAGATCTGATGATCCTAAGTTTCACTGATTATGAAGGTGGGACTGGGCGTTTCCTGGGGGAAAGAGGAGGAGCAGATAGCTATAGCCACCAAAGGGGTATAAAAGACCCAAGCATGGCTCAGAAAGCTGGAATTTACCAAGTGAGTTTACTCAGATCACTGACTTGCTGAGGAGAAGACACTTGCTGGAGATCATGTCTTGAGTGTGTGGAGGGTCCATGTCTGGTAAGTGTCACTGAACTGACTGTAAGTGGAAGGAATTATAAAAATATTGTAATCTGTGCTGTGTATAAGGACAATGTGTCTCTGTAATGTCTCTTGTGTATGTCTCCATGTAGATCTCCATATAACTCCCATCATAACTGGACACTGATTTTCCACCATTTACAATACACATTTTCTACACTTCTTCTTGTATTCCATTTCTTGCTCTGAACCTTAGAATCAGACCCAGTAAGAGGGAGGAAATTCTTACAATGGGAATAACTCTTTCCTGGAGGTTCAGTGATGGCAGCAGTGACTGGTGATTGTCCGCACAGTAGTGTGTAAGTGATTGTACACGCAGTGTCCATACATGTGATAGTACATACCTGTAACTGTGCCGGTAATATGGACATTTACCGATCCTGACTGCCATCACTGGACCGTACCAATAATTTTGTCAGTTTTACTGACAGGGCTAATAATCTGTAATTAACGCTCACACATAATTTTCTCTATAGATATCGTTATCTGCTCCCCTAACTAGAGATATCTGCGTATCTACAGTTATATAATACAGGTCTGTACACATAACACATATTGTAGACAGTACATAGTGTAGAAGATGGTGGAGCACAAAACATTGTCATTTCATGTTATTTTGTGCCGTTGTGACTTCCATAAATGTTTTCTTAATGTCATGTCCTACTTGTGTGCAGTCTTCTAATGTGTTCTTATATAATATGGAGGTGAAGGGTATACAGTAGAAATTAACAGAGAAAAGGATGTTACTTATGTATATTATATATCTGCTATTTTATTTTTTTTTTAGTTTTATTTCTAGTGAACTGATTCAGTTGATGTTCATATGTTGACTTCTGTAAGACTCAGAGAAATGTGATATTTTTTATAATTTCAGCCTTTTCAGAGTAGATATACACTGACTGTACATTTTTTTTACTACTATTAGTTTTAAGATTACAATTAGTTTCCATCAGATCCCTTGGCACTTGTACAATATGGTATAAAATATGTATAAAATGCTGTACAGATCTAATTACACCCAGAAATCAACTTGTAGGAAAAACACAAATTCAGAATGAAGGTTAATGTTATTAGGGAGATTCCAGTCCTTAAGCTTAATGTGGTCCATGTTTCAGTCCCCAGGATTTTATTGGGGTGTAAGTACCAATTAGGGATTATTCAAAACATCAATTGGATTTGGGGTCCACATGTCAGTTTTATCTTCAGATTTTTGAATTGTCTACATGATGTGAATTCAAAATGCACCACAGCTTATTATCATAGCCTTGAAAGCACACTGTGACTGATTGTGTCTTAGATACATGTAGAATGCCATAGAGATCAGAATTAAGTTGTATTTTTTAACATATTAAGTAATAATTTTGTAGGGATCTTATAGAGAAGAAATTAAAAATTTGCATACAATACTGTTCTCTATAAGGTAATTACTACAGAAGGTAATATAGTACTACAGTGGTATGTGGTAAATATTAGTTGCCACTTAAAAAAAGCAAAAGGCTCAGCCCCTACTGATGAGCAGGGGCTGCGTAGACTGACAAACATGCTGTCCCTGCTGGTAACGAGGGACTGTACGTCCGGCTCTGGTGTGGCCATATCAGTGGCGCCATCTCCCAGCATTCAGGGAGTAGTGTGCCTCTTGCCACATGGGTTTTCAGCATCTGATACATTGTACATTTATTCCAACACAGTGTATGAGTCTTGCTAAGTGGTTTCCAGGGTCGCTAATCTCTGGCTCCTGATGATCTGGTGACTACCAGTGAAACACGTTAAGCGCATTAGATGTTCTCAGAGACCTTTAAATTTATACATACTACTGATGCACTTTAACCAACAATCACAAAGGATTGACATTGTGACAGCTTAGACTATATTCAGTCAGCAGTTACATGCACACTCAGACCTATAAGGCTGGTTAATTATTGAGAGTACGGGGATATGAATCATTAGTTGGAGTGATAAGAATTTCACTCCCCTTGATTGACATTCATATTTACATTTATCCCCAGTCCCCTTATTAATCACATCTCCACACTCCTCACGGACGCTGACACATAGTCTGTTGTACTCTGTTATAGATCCCTCTAATACAGTTTGGGACGCAACTTTGTGGGGTGTGAGCCTGTGATACAAGGGCAGTTGCCCATTATTAGAGTTTAATCAGAGTATTTCAATGAAGATTTTTAAATTTTTATTTTAGTATCTACACAGGCAGTGAACTTTTGTTAAATTTTCTTTACTTCCGTGAATTCTTAAAAAAATAAAAAACAAACTCACAAGGGACTGATAAAATCTAATCAAGGTCCGTATCATGGTACTAGTCCTGGATAATGCTATGTAGCACATAGCCAAATTGTAAAGTTCATAAAGAAATAATATTACAATGCAAAAACACCTTCATGTGCACACAATGGTATAGACTGGCCTGCAGGATTAATAACCAACCAAAGTGCGAAAGAGGTAAAGTGCAAAAGTAAATAGAGGAACATAATTCTCTGAATGTGACATCCAAGGAGAAAATCTCCATACAAGCATACAAGACCATTCAAGAACAGATGTGTAATAACCCGGTGTAGCATAGAGCTCTTATCCATGTGTATGACTGATAAAATGTGTAGCCCTTACAGGGGATGTCAGCAGTGATAAGTGTGGGGAAGCAGGTTACATATAGTTATATATCTGTAGCATTAATAAATTAGTAGGAAGGGAAATGAGGACCTTTTATCTTAAAAATATGTTATTCTTTCTCCAGGTGACAACAGGATAAGAGGCTCCTAGAAATATCTTTTCTCTTCCTGCTATGAAGTAGACGATAATCAAGTACGACTTGTCAGTAATAGAACTGAACACAGACTGGGTGAAATGTCAACAAGATCTGAATAAAGTAAACTTTTTGAAAAGACATTTAAGGAAATTCAACAAGGTGAAAGGTCATTAAAATGTCCAGAATATGATAAATCATTTATTACAAAAACAAATCTTGTTGAACATCAGAGAATTAACATGGGAAAGAAGCCATATTCATGTCCTGAATGTGGGAAATGCTCTACTTCAAAATTAAAACTAGTGAGACATCAGAGAATTCACACCGAAGAGAAGCCATATTCATGTCCTGAATGTGGGAAGTGGTTTAGTCTAATAGGAAATCTTGTAAATCATCAGAGAATTCACACAGGAGAGAAACCATTTTTGTGCTCAGAATGTGATAAATCTTTTAGTCAGAAATCATATCTTGTTAAACATCAGAGAGTTCACACAGGAGAAAAACCATTTTTATGCTCAGAGTGTGAGAAGAGATTTAGTCTGAAAAAATATCTTGTAAAGCATCAGAGAATTCACACAGGAGAGAAAGCATTTTTATGCTCAGAATGTGATAAGTGTTTTAGTCAGAAATCAGATCTTGTTAGACATCAGAAAATTCACACAGGAGAGAAGCCATTTCCATGCTCAGAATGTGATAAGTGTTTTAGTCTAATAGGAAATCTTGTAAATCATCAGAAAATTCACACAGGAGAGAAACCATTTTTGTGCTCAGAATGTGATAAATGTTTTAGTCAGAAATTAAGTCTTGTTAAACATCAGAGAGTTCACACAGGAGAAAAACCATTTTTATGCTCAGAATGTGAGAAGAGATTTAGTCTAAAAAAATATCTTGTAAATCATCAGAGAATTCACACAGGAGAGAAACCATTTTTATGCTCAGAATGTGATAAACGTTTTAGTCAGAAATCAAGTCTTGTTCAACATCAGAGAATTCACACAAAAGAGAAGCCATTTACATGTACAGAATGTGAGAAGTGTTTTAGTCAGAAATCAGGTCTTGTTAACCATCAGAGAACTCACACAGGAAATAAACCATATTCATGCTCAGAATGTGAGAAGAGATTTAGTCTGAAAAAACATCTTGTAAATCATCAGAGAATTCACACAGGAGAGAAACCATTTTTGTGCTCAGAATGTGATAAATGTTTTAGTCAGAAATCAAGTCTTGTTAAACATCAGAGAGTTCACACAGGAGAAAAACCATTTTTATGCTCAGAATGTGAGAAGAGATTTAGTCTGAAAAAATATCTTGTAAAGCATCAGAGAATTCACACAGGAGAGAAACCATTTTTATGCTCAGAATGTGATAAACGTTTTAGTCAGAAATCAAGTCTTGTTCAACATCAGAGAAATCACACAGAAGAGAAGCCATTTACATGTACAGAATGTGAGAAGTGTTTTAGTCAGAAATCAGGTCTTGTTAACCATCAGAGAACTCACATAGGAAATAAACCATGCTCAAAATGTGAGAAAAGATTTTAGTCTGAAAAAATATCTCGTAAATCATCAGAAAATTCACACAGGAGAGAAACCATTTTCATGCTCAAAATGTGATAACTGTTTTAGTCAGAAATCAGATCTTGTTAGACATCAGAAAATTCACACAGGAGAGAAGCTATTTTAATGCTCAGAATGTGATAAGTGTTTTAGTCTAATAGGAAATCTTGTAAATCATCAGAGAATTCACACAGGAGAAAAACCATTTTTGTGCTCAGAATGTGATAAATGTTTTAGTCAGAAATCGAGTCTTGTTAAACATCAGAGAGTTCACACAGGAGAAAAAACATTTTTATGCTCAGAATGTGAGAAGAGATTTAGTCTGAAAAAATATCTTGCAAAGCATCAGAGAATTCACACAGGAGAGAAACCATTTTTATACTCAGAATGTGATAAGTGTTAGTCAGAAATCAGATCTTGTTAGACATCAGAAAATTCACACAGAACAAAAGCCATTTTCATGCTCAGAATGTGATAAGTGTTTTGGTCAGAAATCAGATCTTGTTAGACATTGGAGAATTCACACAGAACAGAAGCCGTTTTCATGTACAGAATGTGAGTAAAGTTTTAGTCAGAAGTCAATTCTTGTTCAACATCAGAGAATTCACACAGGAGAGAAGCCATTTATATGTACAGAGTGTGAGAAATGTTTTACTAATAAATCAGGCCTTGTGAAACATTTCAAAATTCACACGTGGAAGTAGCCATGTGTATGTATAGTATGAGAAAACAGTAGAATAAAATTAGGTCTTGTGGCAAACTGAAGAGCTGACAAGTCAGAAGCCATTGTAATGTTCAGAGTGCATGAAATATGGAAGGTGTGGAGCTCCACTGTAGGACTTTGTAACTTATGATGTGTTCTTTCTTGTTACATTTTTTTTACAATGAGTGAATACTGACAGAGTAGCGTCTCTTTACACTCAGAGAGTCTCCCTTTGGCTGCAATGTTCATATAGAGCAATATAAACCACAAGATTTGATTTTAAGAGAGTTCTGATTTATTTTTACCAAAACAATAGTTAGGTGGTTACAATACAATGTACTATGACATTATACTCATCATTTTCAAAGCAATGTTAACCCCTTCAGGACCAGGTGATTTTACATTTGTGTATTTTCATTTTTTGCTCCCTGCTTTTCCACAGCCATAATATTTTAATTTTTCTATTCACATAGCCTATGGGGGCTTGTTTTTTAGTTGTACTTTCTAATGGCACCATTTATCATTGCACACAAAGTGAAAAGCTGGAAAAGAAATTCCATAAGTTTGCCTATATGGTAAAACTGACCTGTTCTCTTTATTCTACGGGTGAGCAAGACACCTCTAAAATTCCATCGCAGAGAGTCTGTTGAACAGCTGTAAAAATGTAAAAAAAAAAAGATTCTCCAGCGCTTGATAAAATAAATTAATTACATTCATCGAAGTAATATAATGCATTCTTTTCCAATTGCGAGTTTTAATGTCACGCTACGCTTATATTTCACTTTTGAAACCAACTTACGTTACTTTTACATTTGTGTTTGGCTGTGTGGTTTTTAGATCTGTCACAAGACGCTTCAGTTTTCTTCCTATTCATTTTCAATGGGGACAATAATGAATAAACTTGAGCAGAGTGCATCAGAATGCACTCCGTTCTGTTTCATTGCATTTTCATGGCACACACAAAAATGCTGCAAGCTGTGTCTTTGCATGCTTAATGGGATACTGAGCAAGACGGATCTGGCATGCAGCACAATGTAAGTCAATGGTTCCAGATCCGATTTTTTTCCCCCTGATTTTGGAGATAATACAATCGGATCCCCTGATGGATCCAGCAAAAACACAGATGTGAAAGTAGCATTAATACCTATCTCCATACCAGCCTTACTGCCTACATCCCCATCTTGCAACAGAGATATATTCAAAAGCTTGGTGGAATTCTAAGGGAGCAAATCTATAACATGGTTTTGGTCATAAATCAGAAAATCAAATACTTATAAGTCAGATCCTAAATATAATGAATGTACAATAAGGCCTCATGCACACGACCGTTGTGTGCATCCACGGCCGTTGTTCCGTTTTCAGTATTTCTCCGTGGACCCAGTGACTTTCAATGGGTCCATGGAAAAATCGTAAAATGCACTGTTTGGCATCCGCGTCCGTGATCCATGTTTCCAGTCCGTGAAAAAAATATGACCTGTCCTATTTTTTTCTCGGCCAACGGTTCCCGGACCCATTCAAGTCAATGGGTCCGTGAAAAATCACGGATGCACACAAGATTGTCATCCGCGTCCGTGATCCGTGTCCGTTTTTCCTATGATTTCAAAGGCAAACTTGACTTAGATTTTTTTTTCATTTTTCATGTCCGTGGATCCTCCAAAAATCAAGGAAGACCCACGGAAGAAAAAACGGACATGTATCACGGAACAACGGAAACCGTTTTTGCTGACCGCAAAAAAGAAGTCCGTGTGCATGAGGCCTAAATCTGTTTTGTAATTGAAATCAATCAAGAACTTGTATCCAACCAAATGATCTAATATGCTTCCAGATTAAATACATTTTTGTATAATGTTCTCTCATTGGTTTTTGTAGTTTCTCAATTCCATAGAGACAAAATATTTTAGGGAATTTTTGTATATTTTTTAATAAAATGTTCACTATGCCAGATGTAGCTTTGTGTTTCTTACTGATATCTGATGTACATTCTGAAATTCTTGTTTTTAGTTTCCTAGTTGTACATTCAAGGTGTAGGGAAAGAATAGGGAGGAATCATTCCACAGCATATATGTAGAACAGGGTTCGGTAGGGATGGTTATGATTATACAGCTCTGCAATTCCAGCAAACTGTTCTTGTTATTGGGATGAAAGTGCTGTCTGATACAGCCATTAAAGGGGTATTCCCATCTTAGACAATGGGGACATATCACTAGGATATGCCCCATTGTCTGATAGGTACGAGTCCCACCTCTGGAACCCGCACCTACAACGAGAACAGAGCAGGGAGAGCTGTGGCTGTAGGACCTCCGTCCACCATGTGAATGGGAGCACACCACGCACGCGCCACCCTTGTTCCCATTGATTTTTATGGGGCAGACGGAAATAACCGAGCCAGCGCTCGGCTATTTTCGGTGGCCCATAGAAATGAACGGAGGAGGGCTGCACATGCACAGTGTGTCCTCTGTTCATTTCCCCGCTCCTTTCTCATTGTAGGTGGGGTTCCCAGCGGTGGGACCTGCACCTATCAGACAATGGGGGCATATCCTAGTGATATGCCCCCATTGTCTGAGATTGGACAACCCTTTAACAGGGTTTATTACAAAGAAATATTACTACATCTTATTTGCCCTGTGCGGTGCAGTTATATGTTCTAAAGCTATTTTTGGCTTGTATTAGTGGGAAAAAGGGCTTATTAGTATTTTGGGGGTATTTGTGTGGTGAAGTGAGAAAATTACAGCCCTTTTTTTTGACAGCCCATTTATTAATGGCAAAAGAAAAATATATTTTCCGTTCAACGGTGCAGTTATATGTTGTAAAGTCCTTTTGTCATGTATTATTATTATTAGTGAAAAAGGAAAAATATTTTTGCCCTTTAGCTGTGCAATTATATGTTCTAAAGCCCTTTTTGAAGTGTATTAGTAAAAAAAGAAAAATATATTTGGCGTTCAGAGGTGCAAAGGCCTATTTGCCATTGTGTGGTGAAGTGAGAAAATTACAGACTTTTTTGGGGTGTTTTAATTTATTTGTATTTATTTATTTTCTCTAACAGTATGTCAGACAGAGAAGTGCCAGGCCCTGCACAGGAGAGTGGCAGAGGCCTAAATGTTTCTGGCGCAGGCACAGGTCACAGCAGAGTAAGGGGCGTGGCAGCAGGGGTCACTTCAAGAGGCCTGAGCTCCCAGTGTCAGCTAGCAGTTGTGTCTTACCAGTGGTTCTTGAATGGTTGACATGATCTTTGACTTCGTTGCAAGTGACATCAGACACCCCCAGCCAAGAGTCGGTGGGTTTGTCATACACAACTCTTAGTTGTGTCCTCACTTGTCCTCAACCTGCCTCTGTCATTTCCTGTTCATTCAGCCAGAGACGTACTATACGCTGTGGGCTCAGCTCCACTATACGACGAGGACAAGCTACTAGAGGACATTCAGCAGCTACTGGCCAGACAAGATTTGGAGGAGACATTTACCGCTTCCTCTTCTAGGTGGGCAAGTAGTGATGAGGAGAGTGAAGTGGAAACGGGTGTTGTGAGCCATCAGGCTCCTTACCCAGAGACCGTTGAGGAGGACATCAGTGACAAGCAGACAGTACTCAATGATGATGATGTAGCTAATCAAAATTGGGAGACGGCTGACGAAGGGGCTTCATGATCAGGAGAAGAGGGTGTCAGCTTGCCCATGAGGCAGAGAGGCCGGGAGTCAGCAGGGTGGCAGCAGTGGGAGGTCGGTAGCCAAATGGGCCCTGGGTAGACCACCCACTTTGCAGGAGCCTACCTGCCTGGAATGTAGTGGTGCACGGGTTCACGGAATGAACGGCGCTAGCAGTCAGTAAGTGCATAGTGTTGGGGGTAAAATCACCTACTCAGTGGTGTGGCAGTTTTTTGTTAAGCTACCAAAGGAGGTGAACATGGCCATATGTAGAATCTGTGGGCAGAAGGTGAAACGTGGCCAGGGTGCCAATGTTGGCACTACGGCCCTGTGTCAACATATGCAGCGTTACCATAAAGTGGTCTGGGAGAACTGTGGCTCCGATGTTGTGGTCCACACTGCCGCAGCAACCACTGCATCACCCAGTGGCACTCCGCACCCGATTTCAGGCAGTCAATGCTCCACCACCTCAGCCAGAGGGGGCTGTCTGTCCTTCCCATCATCTGCTTATCCTGATGCTCCTGATTCTCCTCCTACTCCTGATCAGTCATTCTGCCAGCAATCGCTCACTGAAGCGATTGCCAAGAGACAACAGTATGCATGCACGATGAACTTGGACAGGAAAATGGCCCAGAAGCTGGTTATGCTCCTGTCCAAGTTGCTGGTGCTGAAGTCCCTCCCTTTCCAAGTGGTGGACTCTGCTCCTTTCAGAGAACTGATTGTTTGTGCCGAGCCAAGGTAGAGAGTAGAGATGTCGCGAACATAAAATTTTCAGTTCGCGAACGGCAAACGCGAATTTCCTCAAATGTTTGCGAACGGGCGAACCGCCATAGACTTTAATAGGCAGGCGAATTTTAAAACCCACAGGGACTCTTTCTAGCCACAGTAGTGATGGAACAGTTGTTTCAAGGGGACTAACACCTGGACTGTGGCATGCCGGAGGGGGATCCATGGCAAAACTCCCATGGAAAATTACATAGTTGACGCAGAGTTGGTTTTTAATCCATAAAGGGCATAAATCACCTAACAATCCTAAATTTTTTTGAACAACGTGGTTTAAAACATCCAGTGTGTGTATACGATCAGGTATGATGTTGTATCGATCAGGTAGTGTAAGGAATACGCCCGCTTCACAGACATTGACAGACCAAACTCCCCTTTTAATGCACTGCAAACAACCACAAACAGTCCATTTGCCCAACCGCAAACTCCCCAATTGCACAAGGTTGGATACCAAGCTAGCCATGTCCCGTTGATGTCATTGAAGATTTCTTCCTCCACCCAGCCACGTACAACACCAAGGGTCCCCGAAAGGTGAATTGAATTGATTTTTCGAACGGGGGGATGGTTAAAAAAATGCTGGCTCTCTCCCCTTTGTATGAATCCACGGTCACTGCGTCTGCACCGTGCAATTTACTCTCATACCCGATATGAGTGTTATTTTCTGTAGTTCTCTTCTCATCAGTTTAATCCCTGTTACGTCCCCAATCTGGGGTCCATTTATTGAATTAATTTTTCGATCGGGGAGATGGTTAAAGAAACGCTGGCTCCCTCCCCTTTGTTTTAATCCACAGTCACTGCATCTGCACCGTGCAATTTACTGTCACACCCGATATGAGTGGTATTTTCTGTAGTACTATTCTCATCAGTTTAATCCCTGTTACGTCCCCTATCAGGACGTGTATTTAATGGATTTTAGACAACCGCAAACAGTTGTCAAAAGTTGACAAACTCCTTGCAGAAATGTGATTTATCTGTGTGCGTCCTTCTTGTTACTTCCAATTTGGGGCACGGAGCGTGCGCCGTGCAATGTACTCTGCCACACGGTATGAGTGGTGGCCTGGCCAGTGGCCACAGTACAGTCTGTGGGCCAGACACTCACTGGCTTGCAACTGCGATTATATTTATTACAGAGATAAAATAAATTGACTTTAGTTTTATCTGCAAGGTATTGTGACACTCTGTATGGTATGAGTGGTGGCCTGGCCAGTGGCCACAGTACAGTCTGTGTGGGCCAGACACTCACTGGCTTGCAACTGCGATTATATTTTTTACAGAGAAAAAAATTAATTGACTTTAGTTTTATCTGCAATGCATTGTAACACCCTGTAACGGTATGAGTGGTGG
The DNA here is from genome assembly GCF_014858855.1 of Bufo gargarizans. NCBI lineage: Eukaryota > Metazoa > Chordata > Amphibia > Anura > Bufonidae > Bufo > Bufo gargarizans. Next base: position 547,791,811 of record NC_058082.1, on the reverse strand, counting down.
CCTGGCCAGTGGCCACAGTACAGTCTGTGGGCCAGACACTCACTGGCTTGCAACTGCGATTATATCACAGAGAAAAAATAAATTGACTTTAGTTTTATCTGCAAGGTATTGTGACACCCTGTAATGGTATGAGTGGTGGCCTGGCCAGTGGCCACAGTACAGTCTGTGGGCCAGACACTCACTGGCTTGCAACTGCGATTAAATTTATTATAGAGAAAAAATTAATTGACTTTAGTTTTATCTGCAATGCATTGTAACACCCTGTAACGGTATGAGTGGTGGCCTGGCCAGTGGCCACAGTACAGTCTGTGGGCCAGACACTCACTGGCTTGCAACTGCGATTATATCACAGAGAAAAAATAAATTGACTTTAGTTTTATCTGCAAGGTATTGTGACACTCTGTATGGTATGAGTGGTGGCCTGGCCAGTGGCCACAGTACAGTCTGTGTGGGCCAGACACTCACTGGCTTGCAACTGCGATTATATTTTTTACAGAGAAAAAAATTAATTGACTTTAGTTTTATCTGCAATGCATTGTAACACCCTGTAACGGTATGAGTGGTGGCCTGGCCAGTGGCCACAGTACAGTCTGTGGGCCAGACACTCACTGGCTTGCAACTGCGATTATATCACAGAGAAAAAATAAATTGACTTTAGTTTTATCTGCAAGGTATTGTGACACCCTGTAATGGTATGAGTGGTGGCCTGGCCAGTGGCCACAGTACAGTCTGTGGGCCAGACACTCACTGGCTTGCAACTGCGATTAAATTTATTATAGAGAAAAAATTAATTGACTTTAGTTTTATCTACAAGGTATCGTGACACCCTGTAACGGTATTAGTGGTAGCCTGGCCAGTGGCCACAGTACAGTCTGTGTGGGCCAGACACTCACTGGCTTGCAACTGTGATTATATTTATTACAGAGAAAAAAATATATTTGACTTTAGTTTTATCTGCAAGGTATTGTGACACCCTGTATGAATGGTGTGCACACAGTACAGTCTGTGAGCCCGCAGCCTCTTACTGTCTGGCAACTGCGATTATATTTAAAAAATAATAATAAATTGACTTTTTTTTTATCTGCAAGGTACTGTGACACCCTATATGAGTGGTGTGCACACAGTACAGTCTGTGGGCCTGCAGCCTCTCACACACGGGAAGGCAACTGCAATATATATATAATGAAGAAAGTCCGCAGCACTCCTTAAATAATAAAATGTGCTCTTTATTCACACATATCAAATATTGACAACGTTTCGATTCTCTCCCAGAACCTTTCTCAAGTCAGGTGAAACATAAAGTGCAATAGTGCCAATATAAATACATCATCAGGTTGTTACCAATTACATCATCAACCAATACAAAAAAGTGCGCTCCCTTTTTACAGACATGTTACAATTCATTCCTTGACAACACTTTTCACAAGGACACTAGCCCATCAAGTGTCTTACAAACATATTGTGTATTTATAGCCCCGATATATTTTTCATCGGTGACATATTAAAGTGCATATATTAAAAGTGCATTTGCAATAAAAAACTACTTAACATCAAATACCTTGCTGGGCGCTAATTGAAATAGAAGGAGATGGTGATGGTGTATTGAATTCTGTAGATACACGCCGTCTCTCCGCGTCTACTCCTCGTTAGTGCGCATGTGTCAGCCTCTTGCCCCTCCTGTTAGGCGGTACGTCACTAATGGGCGGAGACCAGGCGTCATGATGTCCGGTATACTGCGTCGGCGCGCATCACACGCATCACGTGCCCGCGTGCCCGCCATCGCAATCCCCAGCCTCACTTGACCTGCTCCATCAGCCATTTTACATTAGGGCAATCTTTAGGGCAATATTTATATCTAACGTCATTCAAACTCTACCGCTTACTATTAACTATAGTTACCCACCCAGCATAGGTGAAATGCCTAATTCCACTTGCAAGTACTGCAACTATAATAAAATCAAATTATGACATTTTCCACGTAACATTCCATAAACTTCACCCTATACAGCATACTGAACATACAGAGGTCTGATTTATACAAATCGGTTTGATTTATACAAATGTGCAGCACTTCACGTTTTTGTATCCTGCAGTCTATAAAAAAAAATGCATACGTTAACGTACATTTTTTTTCTACCATGGAACTGTATGGTGAACGGACGCCACTGTACGGCATCAGTCTGAGGCATCTGTTAACGCAAACATTTTTGGGATGCATTAAATGGATGGCAAAAATAGTATGTGTATCCAGCATTAGTTTCAGAATAAGCCCCAGTACACAGCGGAGCAGAGTGGGGGAGAGGGGAGGCCACCATGTACTGACAGAGCGCTGACAGCAAATAACTTTGGATTCTGTGGCTGGAGGTACATTAGGTGTTCACAGGATAAATATGTAACTAATATAAATTAATCAGCAGGCACTCACCATCTGAATTTCACATATATAACACATTTATTAATTAAATGAAATTAGTAGATTTGATAAAATATACAATAATCAATGCTATAAAAAATATACTTAAAACTTATCTCTACATATAAGATCTAAAATTATACACTGTGACCATATAACCAATTACAAATGGATAAGAATATCAAGAATCTAATATGCAAGATTAATCGTAATAATTCGAAAGTTACTCATTAATTATAACTGCATAGCCTTAGTGTCCCAAACACCAGACACATCAGTGCATAAATTAAAGATATCAAAGACTGATCCGATCTTTGTTCATTGCAATTATATACTTTCTGTAAGGAACTTTGTATTGACTCATTTAAATCCTCAACAAAGGCATATAGACGAATATACTCTGGAAGACTAACGGATGTTTTTTCTGGTCGAATTATATTCGAAAAAAGTCACATCAAAATAATTCTATGTGCTAAATATTCGATTTTTATTCGATTTTAATATATTCGATTCTTAATATTCTTATCCATTTGTAATTGGTTATATGGTCACAGTGTATAATTTTAGATCTTATATGTAGAGATAAGTTTTAAGTGTATTTTATATTATTATTGTATATTTTATCAAATCTACTAATTTCATTTAATTAATAAATGTGTTATATATGTGAAATTCAGATGGTGAGTGCCTGCTGATTAATTTATATTTGTTTAAACTAAGAGAGTAGGTGAATCACTTACAGCAGGGCACCATTACCACGGTGATAAGTGGGGTGAGCTACTATAATCTACAATTTTAGTAAATATATAAGTGTCGGCCAGTACAGGCCCCAAAAATTAGGCATTCAACGGACATAAAAGGCCTTTTATGACGCTGTATTTACCTAAGACAGGGACCATGATTTGTTCTGGGTGGTGGCGGATACTTGTGGGCTGTCATGAGGAAATTCAATCAAAGTGGTCGACTTGTCACATGTGTTGAATTCCTCTGAGATCCATGCCTCATTCATTTTTAGAAATGTGAGGTAGTCCACACGTGAGCTAGGCGAGTGCGCTTATCAGTCACGATCCCCCCTGCTGCGCTGAACGTCTTTTTGGACATACATATGTGTATAGATTTAAATGGAGTGTGGAGCTCACGCACAAACCCATACAGCTGGAGTACTCCAATTATATATGCAATTAAATATTTAATTGCATATATAATTAGAGTACTCCAGCTATATGGGTTTGAGCGTGAGCTCCGCACTCCATTTAAATCTATACACATATGTATGTTGAAATGTGGACATTAAATTAAGTTTTATTCAATTTTAGTGAGTTAATAAATCTGTTTATGCAAAAATACTGTGAGCCAGCCTAAATTATTATTGATTTATTTGTTTTGTTTCAGTTGGTAACTGAAAGGCTGGGCTCCAGTAGTATGCTGGTGGAGCTTTTCTAAATATTTACCAATATTGTTAATCAGTCTGTTAGTTCAGTGGGTGACTTCAAAGAATGAGGAGAGCATCAAATAAGGGACGTGGCCCCGGTCGTGGTGCTGCTGGTGTTGGTGGAGCTCCTGTTGCAGGGAGAGGACATGGTCGATCTGTGCCAGCTACACGCCCAAATTAAACACCTTCCTCAGGTGCACATTCCTTCACATTGTCTCCCACCCAGTCCCCTGCTGACACCTGCAGCCCATGGGCATCTGTTGTTCACCTCACCCTCTTGCAAATCAGCCAAGCAGTCTGAGCCCCAAGACATGCAGCAGTCTCTTATGCTTTTTGATGACTCTGCTGGCAGGGTTTCTGTGGACCATCCACCTAGCTCTGTCCCAGAAGTAGAAGAGATTGAGTGCACCGATGCCCAACCACTTATGTTTTAAGAATGTTGACATGGGAGGACCAACACAGCACATCTCTAATGATGACGAAACACAGGTGCTAACTGCTGCAGCTTTCTGCAGTGTGCAAACTGGCAAGGAGGGCAGGGGTGAAGAGTGGGTGGAAGATCATGTGGAGGATGATAAGGTCCTAGACCTCATGTGGAATCAAGGTCATGCGAGTGACGTGTGCAGTTCGGAGGAAGAGGTGGTGGTCACACAGTGCCAGCCGCACAGCAAAAGAGGGAGCATGGTGCAAAAGCAGAATGGCCATCCCCTAACCAGTACGCCTGCTACTGCCCACCGAACCCAGTGACTAAGCACACCAATGCCAGCTCCAAGGAGTTCCCTGGCGTGTCATTTCTTCAGACAATGTTCTGACGACAAGACGCGAGTGGTTTGCATGCTATGCAATCAGAGCCTGACGTGAGGCATAAATGTTCTAAACCTGAGCACCACCTGCATGACCAGGCATCTAAATGCAAAGCACGAGCTGCAGTGGAGTAAACACCTCAAATACCACAAAAAATCTCAGGCTGCTGTCCCACCAGTGACAGGTTTGAGAAGGTCAGAAAGATTATCTGCTCATTAGTGATCTGACAGCATCTTTTGGTTTCACTTTGTCTGTGTGTTGCTTGTATGTCCACACCTCCTGTTCAGGAGTGGATCATGTGACCTTTACCTCCCCCTATTAAGTTTGACTTCACCCATCACTCCTTGCTCTGGATAGCTTCATTTGGTGTTGGAAGAGCTGGAGTGTGGTTCTAGTTGAAGTCCTGATCATCCATCATCCATCATCCATCATCCTTAGAAGTTAAGTATTCCGCTTGTTGTGTTTTGTATTCCTCCCCCCTTCTGTTGTTTACTAGGCCTCAGTGAGACGCTGGTTCCTTCACCAGGGAAGGAGCGGGTTGTCTCTGCCCTGTCATTAAGTCTAGGGCATCTGAGGGCCACCAGGGTTTTCTAGGTTCCTGTGTATGGGCATCTCTACCATCGAGAGGTGCCCATACGGATAGGAGTTAGGGCCAGGAGCAGAGTTTCATAGGTGGTGAGCCTTTTCCTTCCCTAGCGATGAAACCTAGTGTCTTTTCCCTTCCGTCTTGTTGTCTTTTGGTGTTCTCCCCTACTACATCTGTGACAGCTGCTCCTACTCCCTCTTCTGCTGCGGTCTCGGCCTCTTCCTCCCCCTCTGGAGTAATAGTAGCACCTGCCACCCCACAAACAGAGGATGTGGCAGCAACGCCACCACCTCAGCCACCGTCACCAAGCATCCCCACACTGTCCCATGGAAGTGTTCAGCTGTCCATCCTCCAAACACTGTAGAGAAAGAGGAAGTACGTCCCTACCCACCCGCGATCCGTGGCCCCGAATGCCAGCATTTCAAAATTCCTGGCCTTTGAAATGCTGTAATTTTGTCTGGTGGAGACAGAGACTTTGAAAAACCTGATGGCAGTGGCTGTCCCACAGTACGTCGTGCCCAGCCGCCACTACTTTTCCAGGCGAGCCATCTCTTCCCTGCACAACCAAGTGGTGAACAAAATCAGGTGTGCACTGTGCAACGCCATCTGTGGCAAGGTCCACATACCCACCGATACATGGACCAGTAAGCACAGGCAGGGACGTTATATCTCACTAACTGCACACTGGGTAAAAGCAGTGGCGGATGGGCCTGAGGCGGATAAAAGTTTGACGCATGTCCTTCTGCCACCGAGGATTGCAGGACATTGCCTCCTGCTCCTACTCTGCTTATTCCTCTACCACCTCGTCATCCAGTCAGCGTGACACCTTCACCACCAACTTCAGCAAAGCCAGAGGGAAACGATAGCAGGCTGTTTTGAAACTCATCTGTTTAGGGGAAAAACCCCACACCACACAGGAGCTTTGGACGGGCATGGAACAACAGACAGATAAATGGTTGGTGCCACTGAGCCTCAAGCCCGGCCTGGTGGTGTGTGATAACGGGCAAAATCTCATAGCAGCTCCGGGCCTAGCCGGTTTGACACACATCCCTTGCCTGGCGCATTTGTTGAATTTGGTGGTGCAGAGGTTCCTGGAAAATGACCCCGATATGTAAGAGCTGCTTCAGAAAGTGCGGGCCATCTGTGCGTGCTTTCAGTGTTCTTAACCTGCTGCTGCTCACCTGTCTGCGCTGCAGCGTAACTTCGGCATTCCCGTTCACCACCTCATATGTGACGTGCCCACAAGTGGAACTCCACCTTGCACATGCTGGAGAGTAGAGATGTCACGAACATAAAATTTTCCGTTCGCGATCAGCGAACGCGAATTTTCTCAAAGGTTCGCGAATGGGCGAACCGCCATTGACTTCAATGGGCAGGCGAATTTTAAAACCCACAGGGTCTCTTTCTGGCCATAATAGTGATGGAAAAGTTGTTTCAAGGGAACTAACACCTGGACTGTGGCATGCCGGAGGGGGATCCATGGCAAAAGGTCCCATGGAAAATTACATAGTTGACGCAGAGTTGGATTTTAATCCATAAAGGGCATAAATCACCTAACAATCAATTTTTTTTTAACAACGTGGTTTAAAACATCCAGTGTGTGTATACGATCAGGTATGATGTTGTATCGATCAGGTAGTGTAAGGGTTATGCCCGCTTCACAGACATTGACAGACCAAACTCCCCTTTTAATGCACCGCAAACCACCGCAAACAGTCCATTTGCCCAACCGCAAACTTCCCATTTGCACAAGGTTGGATACCAAGCTAGCCATGTCCCGTTGATGTCATTGAAGGTTTCTTCCTCCACCCAGCCACGTACAACACCAAGGGTCCCGGAAAGGTGAATTGAATAGATTTTTCGATGGGAAGATGGTTAAAAAAATGCTGGTTCCCTCCCCTTTGTTTGAATTAACGGTCACTGCGTCTGTGCAGTGCAATTTACTGTCCCACCCGATATGAGTGCTATTTTCTATAGTTCTCTCTTCTAATCAGTTTAATCCCTGTTACGTCCCCAATCTGGGGTCCATTTATTAAATAGATTTTTCGAACGGGGAGATGGTTAAAAAATTGCTGGCTCCCTCCCCTTTGTTTGAATCCACGCCACGGTCACTGCGTCTGCGCCGTGCAATTTACTGTCCCACCCGATATGAGTGCTATTTTCTTTAGTACTATTCTCATCAGTTTAATCCCTGTTACGTCCCATATCAGGGTGGGATTGCCTTTTGTGAAAAAAAATTTAAGCCGGGTATCTTCGACTGCCTTCACAGTGACAGACCAAACTCTGATACACCAAACTGAATTGATTTTAGGAACCGGGAGATGGAAATAGCAGCTTGGTCGGTCCTCTTACTCCCAAGTTGGGGCACTGCTCGTGCACCGAGCAATGTGCTGTGACACCCTATATGAGTGGTGTCTTAACTAGTACTATTCCTATCAGTTTAATCCCTGTTACGTCCCCTATCCGGGGACCTGTGTCGAATTGATTAACCATTGTCGAATTAACTAACCATTACGACATCCTGGAATAATTTAGTTCTGAGCTTTGTACTTGATTTGTATTGGAATTGTTGGGGATTTTTTAAATTGTCTGCATTATTTCTAAAAAACTATTAAGAGACTTTATTATGATTTTTTTATTTTATGTATTAAAAACCCACCCATACAAGTTAAAAAAAGATAAATAATTTTTATTTTTGTTTTTTTCTATGAAGCAACGGCCTTATCATCTGGGGTGTGGCAACATTGCTAACACACTCATAGAGGTGATGATCGCTTCATTGTGATACGCAAGCCCCTTCACCGCAACAAGATAACGATCACAAAAGGGGAATTGACACTTATATGTGCCTTTTTTTTGTTTTGTTTTTGCAGCCACAGTGCAGCACCATGGGCCAGAAAAATTAGGCATGTACACATGCCTGAAAAACAATGTTATTGTTGCAGCCGCTGTTGTAGCAGCGACCAGAAAAATTTATGTTTTCAATGCAGAAAGGTGACTAAAACATTGCGGCTTGAACCCTAGTTGGTGGCGGAGAATTCACGAAAGTCATCCAGTATGCAGACATTAAATACAGCAGTGTGGGGACCATTTTGAGGCCAAGGCATGTCATCAGGCCTTTTGTTAGTTAAACGTATCCCCTACTGTCAGTCCCTTCGGGATCCATGCCTCATTCATCTTAATGAAGGTGAGGTAATCAACACTTTTTTGACCGAGGCGACTTCTTTTGTCAGTGACAATGCCTCCTGCTGCACTAAATGTCCTTTCTGACAGGACACTTGAACCGGGGCAGGCCAGAAGTTCTATCGCAAACTGGGATAGCTCAGGCCACAGGTCAAGCCTGCACACCCTGTAGTCAGGGGGTTCATCACTCCTCAGAGTGTCGATATCTGCAGTTAAGGCGAGGTAGTCTGCCACCTGTCGGTCGAGTCGCTCTCTAAGGCTGGATCCCGAAGTGCTGTGGCGATGTGTAGGACTGAAAAAGCTCTGCATGTCCTCCATCAACAACACATCTGTAAAGCGTCCTGTCCTTGCCGCCGTGGTCGTGGTAGGAGGAGGATTACTTTGACCTCTTCCCCAGTTAGATTCCCGTTGTCCTGTTACATCCCCCTTATAAGCTGTGTAAAGCATATTTTTTAGTTTGGTTTCAAACTGCTGCATCCTTTCTGACTTCCGGTAATTTGGTAACCTTTCCGCCACTTTCTGCTTATACCAGGGGTCTAGTAGCGTGGCCACCTAGTACAGGTCATTCTCCTTCATCCTTTTTATACGAGGGTCCCTCAACAGACATGACAGCATGAAAGACCCCATTTGCACAAGGTTGGATGACGAGCTACTCATTTCCCGTTCCTCCTCCTCACTGATGTCATTGACGGTCTGTTCTTCCCCTCAGCCACGTACAAGACCACGGGTCCCAGATAGGTGACAACAACGAGCACCCTGGGATGCCTGCTGTGGTTGGTCTTCCTCCTCCTCAAAGCCACATTCCTCCTCTGACTCCTCATACTCCTCTTGCAGCGTTGCCGCAGGTCCAGCAAGCGATGATGACAAGACTGTTTCTGGTGGTGATGGTGACCACAACTCTTCCTCTTCACGCTCATCTACTGCCTGATCCAGCACTCTTCCCAGGGCACGCTCCAGGAAGAAAACAAATGGGATGAAGTCGCTGATGGTGCCTTCAGTGCGACTGACTAGGTTTGTCACCTCCTTAAAAGGACGCATGAGCCTACAGGCATTGCGCATGAGCGTCCAGTAACGTGGCAAAAAAATTCCCAGCTCCGCAGAGGCTGTCCTAGCACCCCGGTCATACAAATACTCGTTGAGTGCTGGTCCGGTGTGGCTCTCTGCTTTCAGGCAAGTCAACCCCAAGACTGCGTGACACTGTCGTATCCGGGATGTGGAATAGCCCCTGGGGAGCTGGGGGGGTTCAGTTGATGTGCAGCCAGACGCCGCAGCAGAAGAGGACTCAGCCGAGGAGGCTATGGAAGAGGATGGAGTAGGAGGAGTAGAGGAGGTGGCAGTAGGCCTGCCTGCAAGTCGTGGCGGTGTCACCAACTCCGCTGCAGAGCCACGCATTCCATGCTTGGCAGCCGTCAGCAGGTTGACCCAATGCGCAGTGTAGGTGATATACCTGCCCTGACTGTGCTTTGCAGACCAGGTATCAGTGGTCAGATGGACCCTTGCCCCAACACTGTATGTCAGAGATGCCATGACTACCTTTTCAATCACCGAGTAGAGGTTTGGGATTGCCTTATTAGAAAAAAAATTTGTCCGGGTATCTTCCACTGAGGTGTCCCAATAGCAACAAATTTTTTGAAGGCCTCAGACTCCACCAGCTGGTATGGTAAAAGCTGGCGGGCTAAGAGTTCCGTCAAGCCAGCTGTCAGACGCCGGGCAAGGGGGTGACTCTGTGACATTGGCTTCTTACGCTCAAACATTTCCTTTACAGACACCTGACTGTGGGCAGATGAGATGGATCTGCTCAAGGTGAGAGGCTGAGTGGCGGGTGGTTGAGAGGGGGCAAGGAGGACAGCAGTGGTTGACGTGGCTGAAGATGCTGGACCAGGAGGAGGATGGTGGCTTTGAGCTTGTGTGCTGCTTCTACTCGTCATCATGTGTTGATCCCATAGGCGTTTGTGATGTGTGATCATGTGCCTTCGCAAAGCAGTTGTACCTAGGTGGGTGTTGGATTTCCCACGACTCAGTTTCTTTTGGCACAGGTTGCAAATGGCATCGCTGTTGTCAGAGGCAGACACACAAACAAAATGCCACACTGCTGAGCTTTGCAATGACGGCATTCTGGTGGTGGCAACAGCATGCGTTGATTGGTGTGCTGTCTGGCTGACCCCGGGTGCCGATTCATGCTGTCTGACTGTGCCACTAGCTCCTTGCGATGACCTCCCCCTGCTTCCAACTCGTCTCCTCCTTCTCTCTGTCTCCCCTTCTGAACTTTCCCCCTCTTCTTCTTCTCTTCGAGCAGGCACCCACGTGGCATCCACGGACACATCGTCATCATCAACCACTTCACTTGTATCTGACACCTCAGCAAAGGAAGCAGCAGCAGGTACAACATCATCATCATCATCACACTGTACGTCCATGTGTGTAATGCTGCCTGACTGAGACATATCCCTTTTTTTTTGTTTTTAAGTTTTAAAGAAGCCTTATGTAAACTGTCTAAATTACTGTGCAATAACTATTTGTATAAAGGATATATTTTCTTTGGATGGTTTCAATTGAGGAGTGCCTGTCTTAGCTATATAAAATCCCATTGTTTGTTGTGTTTAATCCCTTACCAATATCTGTTGTACTTGTAAGGCGAATTTTGGGTCTTTAAAGGTAGCACCCACGTAGGTACTTAGCAGGCACCTTAGCCGCAACGTGACACTCAGTGACAATTGGTGATAATATCGACCACACACTTTTGACCCAACGATGGTCACTTGTGACGATGACATCTAATTGGTCATTTAGTGGGAGCGCTTAGTTTACAGTAACCGAACAGGTCCCTCATGACGAGATCACAGGATCCTTTTAGTTGCTATGGCAGCCTTGGTCCTTTTGAAGGCTCCGTGGCCTGTCAGTGGACAGTTCCTATAAAGCACTGCTTTCTTTGAGGTCTTGATAGAAGTGTACTGAATCTTCCATAAAATGCAATGTCAAATCATGGCAGTCTTTGGGAGAAGAGATCACATGTTTGCATGTTCAAGTCCCCTAGGGGGAGTAAATCAAGTGTTAATGGGTTTTTCTCACTTCAGCAAATGGCATTTATCAAGTTAATACAAGGGACTTAGTAATGAATTGTGATTATCCATAGTGTTTTCTTTCTGGCTTTATTTGCACCTTTAAATATATATATTTTTTAAATATGAAAATCACAAACATGGTAAAATTCTAATTACAGTGTCCCGGCCTTTGGTTTGCGCTGTGACACTTGTTGCCACACTTGTGGTTGCCCGCGGCAACATGTTGCTGTGAGACCATGCGGTGGCAGTGTCTCAGCCTTCTGGGTGATTGCCGTTATATGGATTCAACTCATGCTGTTGCCGGTGGTAACGTGTGGCTTGATATGCTTGTGTTTGCACTTCCTCTTTAAGTGGCTTTCTTTCTCTGTCTGGTGTTGGAAGGGTTAACTCCTTTCCTAGTGTTTTGTGAACACTGGGTTTATGTGTGTGTGGGTGTGGCTGCTTGGGCTATTTAGCCTCTGCTGGATTCCTAAAGCCCGGTGTTCCTCTAGCCTTGGTGTATGCTGGTGGTTCACTGTTCCTGGCTTTTACCATCTGTCCAGTAAGGGCCACCCTTGTGGTCATTGATGATATTATGGTGTCTCTTCACCTTCTTATCTTTTGGTTTGCGTGGGCTATGTTCAGGGTGTTGTATTTCTTGTGTTGTGTTACATGGCTGGTGATGTTTGGTGTCCAGCATGACATTCCCCTGTCTCACGTTTATTGCAGCTATGGATGTCCTGGGTTCCTGTGTGGTTGTTGTTTGTGCTGTGTCCTTTAGTGTTGGTGTGAACGGCAGCACTTGTGCATGGGTTCCAGTCAGTGTGGCTGTAGCAGGTAAGTGTGTTATGGGTTTCGCTTACCTGCCAACTCCATTTGCTGTATGTGTTCCACTCTCCTTGCAGCCTGGCCTCAGATAGAGACTCCTGTTCCTCCATGACTGGGATGAACAGGTCGTCTCTTCCTGGCTACTTGGTGAGGGATTACCAGGACGACTCAGGGTCTCTATAAATCCAGAGTATGAGCCGTCCTACCATCGGGGTCCGGTCATATGGTGAGGAGTCAGGGAGAGGATTAGGGACACTGTAGGAGGTGACCTGCTACCTTATTACTCCTTTTGGCCAGGCTGATCCCATTTTACGCTTTGACACCGCATGGTGGGGGGGGTTTCCCCAACTCCACAACGTGACACACGCTCCCTTATCACATTTTACAAATAAAAATAAACAATTAAAAAATAAATGCTTGCAAAATGCCTGCATTTTTAAAATACTAAATAATTTATCCTGTATGATAACTGTCATAATAGAAAAAAATTGCCAATTTACCTATTTTTGGACTATCATACATGTAGGACCCCTGCCGATCTGATATTAATGAACTATCCTGAGGATAGCTTATCAATATCAAATGCCAGGAGAACCCCTTTAATTTATTTAAAAAATACAACCCAAAACTGACCTCTATAGCACCCTACATGTATCAAAGACACAATCAGTCCCCATGTGCTCCCAAGTCCATGATGTAACGGTGTGGTGTGAATTCACAAGATGTAGATAATGCAAATATCCAGCAAAAAATGGCATATGGACCCCAAATCCCATTAATGTTTAAAAATTGGTACATACACCCCAATAATTTAGTATAGATATTTTTAATTCATCACTGGTTCTGAGAATGTCTTGTGGTCATCAGATTAATACTGTTGACTTTTAGAATGAGATCTAAAAAATATATTTCTATATTTTCTGCAGCTCCTATAAATCCAAGATTCAGTGTATTATCGTTTTTAATGTCACAATGCTGTTCACTGTGACACTTGGCGCCATGCAGGCTGCAGGCGTTCTTGCGTACTGGCTGAGGGCTGTTACCGTGTATGCTTATGTTTTAATAATTGATACAGTGTGGGACATATTCTTGTAGCATATCAGATAAATTACTGAGATATTGTGCCGCAAATAAAGCTTTATTGTGTGGAATACAGGAATATGATCCTATTATATCATAGGAAAACATTTCACGGTTTTCAAACTTACATCCTCTATTTGCTCACAACGGGCCTCCAGCCTTCATCTTGCTTGAAGATCTCAGCCGAAATCCCATGCAGCTGGCGTGATGACGTAATCTCGCGCCACACAGGATTTCGGCCGAGATGTTCAATCAAGATGGCGGCTGGCCCGTCGGGAGCAAATAGAGGCGGTAAGTTTGATAAAAAAAAAAAAAAAATGATTGTTAATTTTACACTCAGATGCCGCGATCATGTATGAATGCGGCATCTGAGAGGTACAATAACGGGGGTGGCGCTATCGCAGCTGCCCGTCATTGCACCCACTACTTACAAAAAAAATGCACTTTGTGACAAAGTAATTAGTCACAAAGCTAATTTTTTTGTGAAATTCAGCGAATCAGCCGAATCAAAACTTTTAAGAAATTCGCTCATCTCTAATTATATCAGGATGACATCTTATTGAAAATAGTATATATAATATATATATATATATATATATATATATACAAATATTCCCTAAAAATATTTTGTCTCTATGGAACTGAGACAGTACAAAAACCAATGAGAGAAGATTATACTAAAATGTATTTAATCTGGAAGCATATTATATTCTTTGCTTGGATACAAAGTTCTTTACTGATTTCAATTACAAAACAGATTTATTGTAAATTCATTATATTTAGGATCTTACTTATAAGTAATAGATTTTTATGATTTATGACCAAAATCATGTTATGGTATCACTCACTCTGAATTCCACCAAGCTTTTGAATATGTCTCGGCTGCAAGATGGTGATGTAGGCAGTAAGGCTGGTATGTGGATAGGTCTTAGGCCTCATGCACACGACAGTATTTTTTCACGGTCCGTAAAACGGGGTTCCGTTGTTCCGTGATCCACGTCCGTTTTTTCTTCCGTGTATCTTCGTTTTGGTGTCCCCTTGGCCATACGGAGCCAAACGGATCCGTCCTGACTTACAATGCAAGTCAATGGGGACGAATCCGTTTGACATTGACACAATATGGTGCAATTGCAAACGGATCCGTCCCCCGTTGACTTTTAATGTAAAGTCAGGAGTCCCTATCGGAGTTTTCTTCAATCCGATGGTATATTTTAACTTGAAGCGTCCCCATGACCATGGGAACGCCTCTATGTTAGAATATACCATCGGATTTGAGTTACATCGTGAAAACTCAGATCCGACAGTATATTCTATCACAGAGGCGTTCCCATGGTGATGGGGATGCTTCAAGTTAGAATATACTAAGATCTGTGTACATGACTGCCCCCTGCTGCCTGGCAGCACCCGATCTCTTACAGGGGCCTGTGATCCGCACAATTCCTCAGGTGCCGCACCTGAGGGGTTAATTGTGCATATCATAGCCCCCTGTAAGAGATCAGGTGCTGCCAGGCAGCAGGGGGCAGACCCCCCTCCCTCCCCAGTTTTAAATTCATTGGTGGCCAGTGCGGCCCCCCCTCCCTCCCTCTCCTGTATTAAATTCATTGGTGGCCAGTGCAGCCTCCCCTTCTCCCCCCCCCCGATCATTGGTGGCAGCGGAGAGTTCCGATCGGAGTCCCAGTTTAATCGCTGAGGCTCAGATCGGTTACCATGGCAACCAGGATGCTACTGCAGTCCTGGCTGCCATGGTTACTTAGCAATTTTAGAAGCATTATACTTACCTGCGCTGTCTGTGGCTGGCCGGTCGCTCCTCTTACTGGTAAGTAATTATGGCAAGAGAGAAAAAAAGGGAGAGGCGCTCATAGGGTAGTAAGCGATGATACGCGGATAAAAGTGATGGATTGAGTGTGCTCACCTTAGGGTGTTGTGCAGGTGTAAGCGCACAACAGGTTTAGACACACAATAGGTCGGGAGGGTGAGGTAGGTCCGTGCTGCCGGTACCCGTTCAATCCCTTTGGATGGAGTTGCCAGAAACTCCTTGGGATTGTTGAGGGTGAGAAGGTGATGTGTTTCTGAAAACACACGATAGGGTACCTCTTTTGGCGCACAGGGACGACCACAGTTTCAAGTTTTTTTGGGTATAAATAATATTTATTGTTCAGTTGACAACGCGTTTCAGAGTTTATAACTCCTTTATCAAGTCTAAAGTGAAACAACAAAAGGAAAAGGAAAAGGAAAAAAGGGGGGAAGAGTTGTCGGAGTCAATAAAACAACAGAAACTCCACAAAGAGGACCCCCACACGGTTGGGGGGAGGAAATATATATCTATGGGAAAAATACATATATATATATATATATATATATATATATATGTGTGTGTGCGCATAAAATTCGGTTGCAGTAAATGAATCAATTGGTTAGACTTACAGCATAAAAATATAAAAAAAAATATATATAAAAATTATATATATGGAATATATATACATGTGTATAAAAAATTAATGAATCGCACGTTGAAATGTTAAAATTCTGGATAGTTGGTGGAACTAGTGCTAGCCCAAACGTGAACGCAAAGACAGTTTCTGACCATTTGTATTGGCAAGGGTTTTAGTGTGCTCCAAAATGTCTGAATTAGACACTGTTTCAGTGAGGTATATATATATATATATATATATACGAGAATGGTGTGAGGGATGTATAATGTTAGACCGTAGTGTACAATATGCATTGGTATTATACTGATGTAGTGCGTGGTGCTTTGGTGGTGTGATATGGCGACATAAAACGGAGTGTGGTGGGTGGATGTCGGTATTATTGGAATAGTGATGTTGGGTGGTCTAGTCTCCGCTTATGATTGATCCTATTATTTTTATTTGGGGAACAGGAGGGAAGTAGGGTTTACCTTAGAGGCGCCAACAGCAAGGGGCAACAGGCAGAAGATGGCCGGATGGCTATAGAAGGAAGAAGGATGATTAAATAAATAAAATGATGATAACACAATTGAATAAAATGATTGAATGAAAAGGCCCAATGTCTGGATGTATAAGGGTAAGCTGCAGAGGGAAGCTACAATGTGGCTCAAAAGAGTTTATTATATGATGGAGTCAATAATGGAGTATATGAGTGAAGAGGCCCAAAGTGGATATTTAGGTGTCAATGATGAGGGGAGTTTAAGAGAACCTGTAGTGGAAAGGAGACATAGAAGTTCCATAGGGCTGTTGTATGGCTTACCTGGGGACTCCTGCTGTGTTAGCTGATGCTGCATCTGGCATCGCTTCACCATGTGTCTGGGAGCGCGCGCTTTTGAAGTTTGGGGGGGCGGGGACTGAGTCAGTGACATCACTTTAGGGTGTTGTGCAGGTGTTAGCAGGTGACTGAGTCATTGACGTCACTGGGGGGAAGCCTCTGTAGGCGGCGCTGTTCGGCTGGTGCGCTGGAGGCCGGGGGGAATCCTCCTGCTGCAGTGATATTATGCCGAGATCGGCGCTCAGTCTGGTGCTCCGGGGGTGGCACTGAGTTGGATGCGGCAGGCCAAACGTGGGGTGGATGAAACTGATATATTGATAGCTTAGTGTAGGTGTGTGTGTGTTTGTTTAGATGGCTGGTGCAGCGTAGCTGGTTGTGAGGGAAAAGCGAGGGGGCTGGGGGAATATGGTGAGACTGAATGACAGATGGAGGAGGATCCTGGGATGGGTAAATGGGTGAGTGGACAGATGAATGTATGGAAAAATATAAAAAAACATATATAAGAATATAAGAAAGAGAAAAAAATAAGAAAAAAAAAATATATATATATAAAAAATTCATCCCACACACAAAAGGGATAGATGCTATACGACACTTCTTACAACAAGATGTGAACCTCCCGGTTTCACAAGGACAACTTATTCTGGACGGCATTGATTTTATTCTGAACCATAACATCTTCACTTTCGATAACAAAATCTACAAGCAAACAAGGGGGACCGCAATGGGGACGCGATTCGCGCCTAGTTTTGCGAACTTATATATGGGGATCTTCGAGGAGCAACTCATTTACAATGAACACCAATGGAAAAACAAAATAGTTTTCTACAAACGCTACATTGATGATCTACTACTAATCTGGGATGGCAGCCTGGATGAGGTCATCGACTTCACCGCCCATCTGAATAACAACAACTTCAACCTTTCCTTTACAGCCAACTACTCCATGAGATCTATCGAATACCTGGACTTAGTCCTCTCCACCACAAATAACATCATTGAAACTAAGACCTTTTTTAAAAAAGTAGACGGTAACAGCTATTTAGACTACCGGAGCGCCCACCACAAAAAGTGGAAAAACAACATCCCCTTCAGCCAGTTTAAGCGCATTCGCCGGAACTGCACAAAGGACAAAGATTTCAAAAGGCAAAGCAAGGTTATCGAAAAAAGATTTTATAATAAAGGGTACCCAGGTGCTGTCGTTAAGGCAGCTCTACGGCAGGCACAAGAACACACCCAGGAAGACTGCCTACCATCAGGAAACAAACAACTGGCAATGAAGAAAACAGACCCAGACATCACCAAGAAGTATAAAACCTCCTTCATAACCACATTCAACACCAACCATAACATTGTGAGAAACATTTTTAAAAAACATTGGCAGATATTACAAGCGGATCCTTTCCTAACAAAACACATACAACCGGAGCCACACATAACCTTCAGAAGAGCGCAAACAATTAAGAACCTTATTGCCCCCAGCCGTTTGCGCCCTCCAAAGAAAGACCCCCCTCCGATTTTGAGTCTATTTCCCAAGGTGGTTGGCAGTTACAAATGCGGACATGGCAGATGCAAGTGCTGCCTCAACATTTCAACCCGAATCACGAAGTTCTCCAGTAACGTAACAAGAGAAAACTTCGAAATAAAACATTTTTTGAATTGCTCATCAACTTTCGTCATTTATCTACTGGAGTGCACATGCGGACTGCAATATATTGGCCGCACCACCCTCACCCTAAGGCCTCTTTCACACGACAGTATGTCCATTTCAGTGTTTTGCGGTCCGTTTTTCACGGATCCGTTGTTCCGTTTTTTGCTTCTGTTGTGGTTCCGTTTCCGTTCCGTTGTTCCGTTCCGTTTTTCCGTATGGCAAATACAGTATACAGTAATTTCATATTAAAAATTGGGCTGGGCATAACATTTTCAATAGATGGTTCCGCAAAAAACGGAACGGATACGGAAGACATACGGATGCATTTCCGTATGCATTCCGTTTTTTTGCGGACCCATAGACTTTAATGGAGCCACGGAACGTGATTTGCGGCCAAATATAGGACATGTTCTATCTTTAAACGGAACGGAAAAACGGAAATACGGAAACGGAATGCACACGGAGTACATTCCGTTTTTTTTGCGGAACCATTGAAATGAATGGTTCCGTATACGGACCGCAAAAAACGGCCCGCAAAACGGAAAAAAAAAACGGTCGTGTGAAAGAGGCCTAAGAGAGAGGATGAACAAACACCGCTGGAACATCACAAACGGCTTTCTCAAACATGGAGTCTCCAGGCACACAATAAAGGTCCAGGAGAACTCACCCTGTTACCCATTGAAACAATCCCAGCTACTGATGGGAACCGTTACCAAAAACTGAGGAGAAAAGAAATGTATTGGATTTTTAAACTCCGAACCATATGGTCTAAATGAATCCCTAGAGACCAACTGCTTCTAATCTCCCAATAAACGTAATTACTCCTCATTAGCTCCAATATGCGCCACCCTCACCACCCCCCATTCCCACATTTTCCCCCTCCCCCATACGCACCCACACACCACTTCATATCTATTCCCAGCATAATAAAAGTTCACCTTACTCTTTTATTCACTCACTCTTTCAATCACTCATTCATCCCTTATAGTGTTGAGCGCGAATATTCGAAAAGCGAATTTTTTTCGCGAATATTTCGAATATAGTGCTATATATTCGTAAAAACGAATATTCGTTTTTTTTTTGTTTTTTTTTTTTTCACAAAATTACAGTACACATATAATTGATTGTTTCCCAAAGGTCCAACAGCTCAGATCTTACTCACATTGCCTAGAAAGTGATTGAGGCGCGAATCTTCGTAAGGCGATTTTATTAGCGCACATGCGAATATCGGCACGTCCCAGAACAGAGGCAAAGGGCTTTGCATTCATACATTAGTGAATTGAGTTGCGAATCTTCGTAAGGCGATTTTATTAGCGCACATGCGAATATCTACACTTGTCCCAGAACAGAGGCAAAGGGCTTTGCATTCTTACATTAGTGATTGAATTGAGCTGCGAATCTTCGTGAGGCGATTTTATTAACGCAAATGCGAATATCTACACTTGTCCCCAGAACAGAGAGGCAAAGGCCTGTGCATTCATATAGTATAGCACCATATTCGCGAATACGTAGAACTTCGTAAAATTTGATTTACGAATATTCGTATTTTTTATTTTACTTTCCACCTTACAGATTACATTGATTTGTACTCTGTCAACTACTGTCATCACCCCCCCACTGTTTCTCGATTGATTCCCAAAAGTCCAAAAGCTCAGATCTTACTCACATTGCCTAGAAAGTGATTGAGGCGCGAATATTCGTAAGGCGATTTTATTAGCGCACATGCGAATATCTACACTTGTCCCAGAACAGAGGCAAAGGGCTTTGCATTCTTACATTAGTGATTGAATTGAGTTGCGAATCTTCGTGAGGCGATTTTATTAACGCACATGCGAATATCTACACTTGTCCCCAGAACAGAGAGGCAAAGGCCTGTGCATTCATATAGTATAGCACCATATTCGCGAATACTTCGAACTTCGTAAAATTCGATTTACGAATATTCGTATTTTTTATTTTAGTTTCCACCTTACAGATTACATTGATCTGTACTCTGTCAACTACAGTCATCACCCCCCACTGTGTCTCGATTGATTCACAAAAGTCCAAAAGCTCAGATCTTACTCACATTGCCTAGAAAGTGATTGAGGCGCGAATCTTTGTAAGGCGATTTTATTAGCGCACAGGCGAATATCGGCACTTGTCCCAGAACAGAGGCAAAGGGCTTTGCATTCTTACATTAGTGATTGAATTGAGTTGCGAATCTTCGTAAGGCGATTTCATTAGCGCACATGCGAATTTTGCATCTCATAATATGTATTATGCGATGCGAAAATTCGAATTATCGCATATGCGAAATAATAACGAATTCGAATATTCGCGAATATTTTACGAATATTCTTTCGAATATTCGCGAAATTTCGCAAATTCGAATATGGGACATGCCGCTCAACACTAATCCCTTATATCTACTTTCACATTTATATTTATTTTTATTTATTGTTTATATTTTCTCTTTTTTTTTTTTTGTATTTATATTTATATTCCTTTGTTTTTTACTTTCCTCTTTATATTTATTTTTATATATCTTTTTTCATTTCATTTATATATATATATATATATATATATATATATATATATATATATATTATTTTTTTTCCTTATTTTTTTCTCTTTCTTATATTCTTATATATGTTTTTTATATTTTTCCATACAGTCATCTGTCCACTCACCCATTTACCCATCCCAGGATCCTCCTCCATCTGTCATTCAGTCTCACCATATTCCCCCAGCCCCCTCCCTTTTACCTCACAACCAGCTACGCTGCACCAGCCATCTAAACAAACACACACACCTACACTAAGCTATCAATATATCAGTTTCTTCCACCCCACGTTTGGCCTGCCGCATCCAACTCAGTGCCACCCCCGGAGCACCAGACTGAGCGCCGATCTCGGCATAATATCACTGCAGCAGGAGGATTCCCTCCGGCCTCCAGCGCACCAGCCGAACAGCGCCGCCTACAGAGGCTTCCCCCCAGTGACGTCAATGACTCAGTTACCGCCCCCAGTGACGTCACTGACTCAGTCCCCGCCCCCCAAACTTCAAAAGCGCGCGCTCCCAGACACATGGTGAAGCGACGCCAGATGCAGCATCAGCTAACACAGCAGGAGTCCCCAGGTAAGCCATACAACAGCCCTATGGAACTTCTATGTCTCCTTTCCACTACAGGTTCTCTTAAACTCCCCTCATCATTGACACCTAAATATCCACTTTGGGCCTCTTCACTCATATACTCCATTATTGACTCCATCATATAATAAACTCTTTTGAGCCACATTGTAGCTTCCCTCTGCAGCTTACCCTTATACATCCAGACATTGGGCCTTTTCATTCAATCATTTTATTCAATTGTGTTATCATCATTTTATTTATTTAATCATCCTTCTTCCTCCTATAGCCATCCGGCCATCTTCTGCCTGTTGCCCCTTGCTGTTGGCGCCTCTAAGGTAAACCCTACTTCCCTCCTGTTCCCCAAATAAAAATAATAGGATCAATCATAAGTGGAGACTAGACCACCCAACATCATTATTCCAATAATACCGACATCCACCCACCACACTCCGTTTTATGTCGCCATATCACACCACCAAAGCACCACGCACTACATCAGTATAATACCAATGCATATTGTACACTACGGTCTAACATTATACATCCCTCACACCATTCTCGTACGTATGTATACAATATATATATATATATACCTCACTGAAACAGTGTCTAATTCAGACATTTTGGAGCACACTAAAACCCTTGCCAATACAAATGGTCAGAAACTGTCTTTGCGTTCACGTTTGGGCTAGCACTAGTTCCACCAACTATCCAGAATTTTAACATTTCAACGTGCGATTCATTAATTTTTTATACACATGTATATATATTCCATATATATATAATTTTTATATATATATTTTTTTTATGCTGTAAGTCTAACCAATTGATTCATTTACTGCAACCGAATTTTATGCACACATATATATATATATATATATATATATATATATATATGTATTTTTCCCATAGATATATATTTCCTCCCCCCAACCGTGTGGGGGTCCTCTTTGTGGAGTTTCTGTTGTTTTATTGACTCCGACAACTCTTCCCCCCTTTTTTCCTTTTCCTTTTGTTGTTTCACTTTAGACTTGATAAAGGAGTTATAAACTCCGAAATGCGTTGTCAACTGAACAATAAATATTATTTATACCCCAAAAAACTTGAAACTGTGGTCGTCCCTGTGCGCCAAAAGACTTACTGGTAAGTGAAAGGTCTGTGCGGCGCATTGCTTATAGCACAGACCTGTCACTTACCAGTAGGAGGAGCACCCGGCCGGTCAAAGACAATGCAGGTAAGTATAATGCTTCTAAAATTGCTAAGTAACCATGGCAGCCAGGACTGCAGTAGCGTCCTGATTGCCATGGTTACCGATCGGAGCCACCAATGAATTTAATACTGGGGAGGGAGGGTGGGGGGTGCTGGCACACTGTGTCCAGCAACTGTAAGATTTAAACTGGGGAGGAGAGGGGGTTTCCCTCTGCTGGCCACACTCGTACAGGGGTATGATACGCCATTAACCGGGGGGCACTGAGGGGTTACTGTGCGATACAGCCCTGTAGAGACGAATTCACACAGGGGGCATAGTCACGATATTGAACTTGAAGCAAAACCCCTCAGGTGCTCTGGTTAGAATTTATCACTGAGTTTTCACGATGGCTCATGGATGGAAAAAAAAAATATTATGGCTATGGGAAAGCAGGGAGCAAAAAACAAAAATACAACAATGGAAAAGACCGGACCTTTGAAAAATTGCATTTGAAAAATGATGAGTTTATAATTGTGAATATTACAATTTTATTGTAAACACCTAACATGATTGGTATAAATGAATTAGTTAAGGATTTCCAGCAAAGCTCTGTTAACATGTTACGGAAACAGTCGTACAGGTACGGCCTTAGTCCTGGTACTTAAGGGACACAGGGGTATCTGTACACCCTGTGTATTTCGATCCCACCGTCCGCGTGGTGGGTGGCGATCGGAGAAAGGTGCCTGCTCAAATCATTGAACAGGCAACTTGGTTCAATGTCCAGGGGGGTCCTGTGACCTCCCCGTGTCAGCGATCGCAGCAAACCCAGGTCAATTCAGACCTGCGGTTTGCTGCGTTTCTGGGTTATTCGGGTCTCTGGTGACCCGATAACCCGGAATAGGATGCTGATCGGTGGTGTTATAATACACCACCAATCACCGTCCTGCGATCCTGAGAGGATCGCTTCTCAGGATCGCTTCTGATTGGCCAGGTGGGCGGGTGCAGCTACAATTTTTAATTGACAGAGCTTCTCTCCCCGCTCATACAGGTACGTGGAGCGGGAAAGAGAGTAGCTTGGCTGTACTGTATGTTTTTTTTTTTTGTGCCATCAGGCACAAATCTGTGTACTTTGGAGAGGTAGGGAGGGAGAGTTAGGGAAAAAAATGTTTTTTTTTTATTGTGGTCTAGCACCTTGCCCCCAGGAGGCGCCCGGATCGTCCCTGGCCAACACTTTCCTGGTGTGGTCCCCCATACTGGAAAGAAGTAACGGTCCCCAAAAAAGTGCAGAGTGTGTCACAGGAGGGGGATACGGAAGGACACCACCTACTCAGTGTGACACGTGCCCCGATCATCCGGGCCTCTGCATTGACGGTTGCTTCAGGGAGTACCACACTTCCATGGAGTACTAAATTTATAAACCCCTTCCCCAATTTTTATTCCATTTAGCCACCTGACAATCTAAAAAAAAAACTATAGTTCTCAGATATGAGACACTAAAACAAAAAAAAGTTTATTTCAAAAATATTATTTTGTAAAACTTAAATAAATTAAAAAAGTAGACATATTAGGTATCTCCGCGTCCCTAATAATCTGCTCTATAAAAATGCCCCATGACCTAACCCCTCAGATGAACACGGTCAAAAAAATTAAATCAAAACGGTGCAAAAAAAGAGTTTTTTTGTCACCTTACATCACAAAAAGTGTAATAGGAAGTGATCAAAAAGTCATATGCCCGTCAAAATAGTGCCAATAAAACCGTACTCTCATCCCTCAAAAAATTAGTCCCTACCTAATATAATCGGCTAAAAAATAAATAAAAAAATACTGTTAGACTATGGAGATACTAAAATGTTTTTTTTTTTGTTTATAAAAAGATAATATAGTGTAAAACCTAAATAAATTTAAAAAAGTAGACATATTAGGTATCGCCGTGTCCGTAAGAACCTTCTCTATAAAAATCCCCCATTACCTAACTACTCAGATGAACACGGTCAAACAAATAAAATAAAAACAGTGCCAAAACAGCTATTTTTGGCAAATTTTCCATTTTAATATTTTTTTTCCAGTAACAAAGCATGGGTTAACAGCCAAACAAAACTTAATATTTATTACCCTGATTCTGCATTTTACAGAAACACCCCATATGTGGTTGTAAACTTCTGTATGACCAAACGGCAGGGCGCAGAAGGAAAGGAACGCAGTATGGTTTCTGGAAGGCAGATTTTGATGGCCTTTTTTTTTTTTTCACCATGTCCCATTTGAAGAACCCCTGATGCACCCCTAAAATAGAAACTTCATAAAAGTGACCCCATTTAAGAAACAAAACCCCTCAAGGTATTCAAAACTGATATTACAAACTTTATTAACACTTTAGGTATTCTTTAACAGTTTATGGAAAATGGAGATTTGCAAAAAATGGCCTGGTCCTTAAGGTGAAGATGAGCCCAGTTCTTAAGGGGTTAAAATCCTATCTTGTGCTCTCTATGAACATCACAGCCAAGGGGAGACTCTCTGAGTGTAAAGAGACGGTTCTCTGTCAGTATTCACTCAATGTAAAATTTATTATAAAAGAAGATTTAAATAAAAAATAAGAACCATCATAAGGCACCAAGTACTACAGTAGAGCTCCACACCTGCCACATTTCATACAATCTAAACATTACAAAGTCTTCTGACTTCTCCGCTCTTCAATTTGCCACAAGACCCAATTTTATTCGATTGTTTTCTCATACTATACATACACATGGCTACTTCCTCGTGTGAATTTTTAAATGTTTGAAAAGATTTGATTTATCACTAAAACATTTCTCACATTCTGTACATGAAAACGGCTTCTCTCCTGTGTGAATTCTCTGATGTTGAACAAGATGTGACTTCCGACTAAAACACTTCTCACATTCTGTACATGAAAACGGCTTCTCTTCTGTGTGAATTCTCTGATGTTGAAAAAGAATTGACTTCTGACTAAAACACTTCTCACATTCTGTACATTTAAATGGCTTTTTCCCTGTGTGAATAATCTGATGTTGAACAAGATTTGACTTCTGACTAAAACACTTCTCACATTCTGTACATGAAAACGGATTCTCTCCTGTGTGAATTCTCTGATGTTGAACAAGATGTGACTTCCGACTAAAACACTTCTCACATTCTGTACATGAAAACGGCTTCTCTCCTGTGTGAATTTTCTGATGATGTGCAAGATTTATTTTAAGACTAAAACTCTTCTCACATTCTGAGCATGAATACGGTTTCTCTCCTGTGTGAATTCTCTGATGTTCAACAAGATTTGTTTTTGTAATAAATAATTTCCCACATTCTGGACTTTTAAATGACCTTTCACCTTGTCGAGTTTCCTTAAATTTCTTTTCTAAAGGTTTCCTACATTCATCTCTTGTTGACATTTCACCCAGTCTGTGTTCAGTTCTATTAATGACAAGTCGTACTTGATTATCTTTTACGTCATAAGAGGAAGAGAAAAGATATTTCTAGTAGCTTCTTATCCTATCGTCACCTGGAGAAAGAAGAAAATATTTATAAGTTAAAAGGTCCTTATTTTTCTGGTTACTAATTAATTAATGCTACAAATAGAGTTGAGCAGACACCTGGATGTTCGGGTTCGACGGACCCGAACTTGTCCTGAACTTGACCCCAAACCCGAACCCTATTGAAGTCAATGGGGACCCGAACTTTTGAGCACTAAAATGGCTGTAAAAATGTCATGGAAAGGGCAAGAGGGCTGAAAATGGCATCAAAATGTGGTTAAGAGCATGACTAGTGCTCTGCAAACAAATGTAGATAGGGAAATGACTTTAAATAACATAAAATAAGTAAAAATAGGTAAAAATACAAAATTATAATCTTGATCTAGGAGGACGAGGTCCATATGGAGTAGGAGGTTGAGGAGGCGGCGGATGTGGCGGTGTAGGTGGAAGCGGTGGTGGAGGTAGCCTTCACTGCTTTTTGGTTTTAAATTTTATTTTTAAAATTAGGGTGCACCCTAAAACAATGGGAAATATAACTTGTGATAACCCCCTCCAGTCATGCTAAACACACGTTCAGACAATACACTGGCTGCAGGGCAAGCCAGCACCTCCAAGGGGTAAACGGCAAGCTCAGGCCATGTGCCCAATTTGGAGACCCAGAAGTTGCAGGGGCTGACCCCTGTCAGTCAGTTCGTGTAGGCCCCACCATGTTGCACGTCCCCGTGATGTTCACGATCCAATTTGATATCTGCTCTATCAACTTTCGATGTTCTTTTATGCGCCTACCATGGAGATCAGCGCTTTAATTACTGAATAATTTATTACATTTTATTCCCTGTCACCTATGCATAGCAGGTGTGTATTCACATCTAAAATTGTATAATGTCAACCTAAGAATGTAACAGAAAAATTATTGAAATTTGTTAAGCTGTCGACTTTTTTTTTTAAACCTGTCGACTTTTTTTTAACCGGCCTACTAGGTATAGCAGTTATACTATACACCCAAAAATGTGTTAATTTCACCAGAAAATGTAACTGAGAATTTTTTTAATTTTTTTTATCAGTCTACAAAGTATAGCAGTGGTACTACACACACCAAAATTGGTGAATTTCACCCGAAAATGTAAATGACCATTTATTTTATTTTTTAGCCGGCCTACTTGGTATAGCAATCAACTGGATCGACACCTGAATCCTCCTGAAGAAGCTAACGCCACGACAGTGACAGCCCATTCACACACAGCGAGATATCGGGTAAGAGAGATCTGATCTGCTCGGTGAACATAGGATTTGCACCTTACTGATGTATATAAATGTACACTTGATTTACAGCACCGGCTACATTGTATATGTATTATCTGTACCCGCTATACTTGCATCGCATATTGAAGATAGCAATTATGATAGATACGTTCTTTATTAGATATATGCTATGCAGACTTTGAATATTCTTGCTGTGGACACCACATGTGATCTTCTGTAGCTGCTATGCTATGGAATCTTTGTGAGCTGCCGCTGTGGGCACTTTGTATTGTCTCTACAGATTTGTATCTGTGTTTATGTCTTTAATACATTTTTGATACTTTGGGTATTTTGTGGTACCTGGTCTCTTTGTTGATATACTTGGTATAGCAGTGGTACTATACACCAAAAAATTGCTGAATTTCACCAGAAAATGTAAGTGACAAAGTAGTGAAATTATATAAAATAAAAAAAAATGGCTGGTTAGTGCCAGTATACATGTCAATTCTGCACAAGGTATGGACAAGTCCTGAGGGATCCGTGCCTGGTTCCTTTTAATGACCGCGAGCTTGTCCACATTGGCTGTGGACAGGTGGCTGCGCTTGTCTATGATGACGCCCCCTGCCGTGCTAAACACACGTTCAGATAATACACTGGCTGCAGGGCAGGCCAGCACCTCCAAGGCGTAAAGGGCAAGCTCAGGCCATGTGTCCAATTTGGAGACCAAGGAGTTGAAGGGGGCAGACCTGTCATTTAGTATGTGTAGGCGTGTGCACACATACTGCTCCACCATGTTGGTGAAATGCTGCCTCCTGCTAAGACGTTCCATATCAGCTGGTGGTGCTGGTTGTTGTGGCGTGCTGACAAAGCTTTTCCACATTTCTGCCATTCTAACCCTGCCTTCTGAGGTCCTGGCGGTGCCCCAGCTGCATTGGCGACCTCTTCCTCGTCCTCTGCCTTCGCCTTGTACTTCCACTGTGCCCCCGCTTTCAGGTGGGAATGCCACCAGCACCGCGTCTACCATCGTGTGCTTGTACTCGCGCATCTTACGATCACGCTCCAGTGACGGAATTTAGGACGGTACTTTGTCCTTGTAACTGTGATCTAGCAGTGTGGCCACCCAGTAATTACTGGGTGACAAGTTAGAATGTGAACAACTCAGCGGTCGTTGCGGAGACACTGCAGCATGTAATCGCTCATGTGTGCCAGGCTGCCAAGAGGCAACTAAAAGCTGTCCTCTGTCGGAGGTGTATCGTCTGTGTCCTCTGTATCCCCCCCATCCATGCACCAGTGATGGCCATGAGCTGGTCTGGGTGCTACCCTGCTGTGAACATGGTTCCTCCTCCTCCATCTCCTCCTCCTCATCCTCAACCTCCTCATCCTCCAAAACTGTGCCCTGGCTGGACAATTGTGTACCGGGCGTTTGTGGGTGCAGGAACCCACCCTCGGAGCCACTTGGGAATGACTGGCCGTAAACCCTACAAAATGATCCCTCTTTCTCCTCCTCCTCTTGTGCCACATCCTCTTCCATCATCGCCAGGAGCGTTTTTTCAAGGAGGCATAGAAGTGGGATAGTAACGCTGAGAACGGCGTTACGGCACTGGCCATGTTGGTGGAGTACTCAAAACAGCGCAACAAGGAACACAGGTCTTACATGGAGACCCAGTCATTGGTGGTGAAGTGGTGCTGTTCCGCCAAGCGACTCACCCGTGCGTGCTGCAACTGAAACTCCACTATAGCCTGCTGCTGCTCGCACAGTCTGGCCAGCATGTGCAAGGTGGAGTTTCACCTTGTGGGCACGTTGCATATGAGGCGGTGAGCGGGAAGGCCGAAGTTACGCTGCAGCGCTGACAGGCGAGCAGCAGCAGGGTGAGAACGCCGAAAGCACACACAGACGGCCTGCACTTTATGCAGCAGCTCTGACATATCAGGGTAATTTTAAAGGAATCTCTGCACCACCAAATTCAGCACATGCGTCAGGCAAGGGTTATGCGTTAAACCGGCTGGTCCCAGAGCTGCTACGAGATTTTACCCATTATCACACACCACCAGGTGGGCTTGAGGCTGACTGGCACAAACCACTCATCGGTCTGTTGTTCAAGGCCCGTCCACAGCTCCTACCTGGTGTGGTGTTTGTCCCCCAAAAAGATACGTTTTAAAACTGCCTGCTGTTGTTTACCCCAGGCTGTGCTGAAGTTGGTGGTAAAGATGTTACGCTGACCGGATGAGGAGCTGGTAGAGGATGAGGAAGCAGAGTAGGAGGAGGAAGCAACAGGAGGCAAACTGAAGCGCCCTGCAATCCTCGGTGGTGGAAGGACATGCGCCAAACTTGTATCCGCCTCAGGCCCAGCCGCCACTGCTACCCAGTGTGCTGTTATGGAGATATAATGTCCGTGATCGTGCTTACTGGTCAACGTATCCGCAGTCAGGTGCACCTTGCCACAGATGGCGTTGCGCAGTGCACACCTGATTTTGTCCCTTACTTGGTTGTGCAGGGAAGGGATGGCTCGCCTTGAAAAGTAGTGGCGGCTGGGCACGACGTACTGTGGGACAGCCACCGCCATAAGGCCTTTAAAATTCTGTCTCCACCAGACGGAATGACAGCCTTTCAAAGGCCAGTAATTTAGAAATGCTGGCATTCAGGGCTAGGGATCTCGGGTGGATAGGGGGCTACTTCCTCTTCCTGTGCAGCATTTGGGAGATGGAGAGCTGAACACTTCCGTGGGACATTGTGGAGATGCTTGGTGACCCAGGTGTTGGTGTTGCTGGCAGATCCTCTGTTTGCGGGGTGGCAGGTGGCACTGTCACTCCAGAGGTGGATAAGGAGGCCGAGACTGCAGCAGAAGAGGAAGCAGGAGGAGCCAGAGACCTTTCTTTGTTTTTGAGGTGTCTACTGGTGCAAACAACTCGTGTCTTGTCGTCAGCACATTGTCTGAAAAACTGCCACGCCAGGGAACTCCTTGGAGCTGGCTTTGGTGTGCTCGGTGCCTTGATATGGTGGGCAGTAGTAGGCATACTAGGGGATGGCAGCATAGCTTTTTCACCCTGCTCCCTCTTCTGCTGTGCTGGTGGCTCTGTGCGACCACAGCCTCTTCCTCCAAACTACATAGGTCACTCACATGACCTTGATTCCATGTGGGGTCGAGGACCTCATTGTCCTCCACATCATCTTCCACCCAGTCTTCACCCCTGCCTTCCTTGTCGGTATGCACACTTTCGAAAGCCCCAACAGTTGGCACCTGTGTTTCGTTATCATCCGAGACGTGCTGCGATGGTCCTCCCATGTACTCATCTTGAAAGATAAGTGGTTGTGCATCAGTGCACTCAATCTCTTCCACTTCTGGGGCAGGGCTAGGTGGATGGCCCTGGGAAACCCTGCTAACAGTCATCAAAAAGCAGAAGAGACTGCGGCATGACTTGGGGCTCAGACTGCTTGGCTGATTTGCAAGGGGGTGAGGTGAAAGACTGATGGACATCGTCTGCAGGTGCCAACTGTGGACTTTCAGCAGGAGACTGGGTGGGAGACAATGTGAAGGAACTGGATCCTCTGTCAGCAACTTAATCTACTATCGCCTGTACTTGTTCAGGCCTCACCATTCGTAGAGCCGCATTAGGCCCGACCAAATACCGCAGCAGGTTCTGTCGCCTAATCGCACCTAAGGAAGGTGTTTCACTTGTGCGTGTAGCTGGCACAGTTCGACCACGTCCTCTTCCTGCAACAAGAGCTCCACCAGCAGCACCACGACCTGGGCCACATACCTTATTTGACGCTTTCCTCATATTTCTCGAATTTAGGATCTTGCCCTAAATGGTTGTTTAATTAATAGTAGAATAGAACGACAGTACTTAAAGGGTGTATCTCACACGGCCTGAACCAGACTAGGGCTTAATTAAAGATTTATTTGGCCCAAAATGGCTGTATTTCAAATGCCTGAATCAAACCCCTGTATGTAAAGGGTGCATCTCATACGGCCTGAACCACTGTAGGCCTGAATTAAATATTGGTGCACCAATTGGCGGTATTTCAAATCTCTGAATCTACCCCAAATGTATTAAGGGTGTATCTCACAATGACATATGCAGCAAAGACTGCCAAACTTTTTTTACCCAAACGGGTGTTTGTTTTTTAACTCAATATGGCAGCGGGATATAACCCAGGAATTTGCAAACGTGCTTATGCTGCAAGGCCTGAAATATTGTGTCTGCGTGACCCCCCCCCCCATGTCGGCGTTCGCTGCTAACCGCAGGTCATTTCAGACCTGTGGTTTGCGGCTTTTACCTATTACGGTGGCGGCGGGCGGTGCCATAGGGTCCCCATGCGGCTGTAGGGGGGACCAGATGGCATGGAATGCAGCGTGATGTCTAAGGAAGGCATCTCACTGCTTTCCGATGACAAGCCTGTGGGATCCAGCCCACTGGATCTCACAGGCCGGAAGCTGTATGAGTAATACACACAGTATTACTCATATAGTGAATGCATTCCAATACAGAAGTATTGGCATGCATTGAAAAGTTCAAGTCCCAAAGTGGGACAAAAAAAATTGTGAAAAAATAGTTTAAAAAATAATGTTTTCCCCCCAAAAAATTAAAAGTTTCAAGTAGAAATAAACAAACTTTATTTTCCCCAAATAAAGTTAAAAAAAATTGGTAAAAAAGAAGTATACATATTAGGTATCGCCGTGTCCGTATCGACCAGCTCTATAAACATATCACATCACCTAACCCCTCAGATGAACACCGCAAATAAAATAAAAATAAAACTGTGCTAAATAAACCATTTTTTTGTCACCTTACATCACAAAAAGTACAACAGCAAGCGATCAAAAAGGCATTTGCCCACCAAAATAGTACTAATCTAACCGTCACCTCATCCCGCAAAAAATAAGCCCCTATCTGAGACAATCGCCCAAAAAATAAAAAAAACTATGGATGGAGACACTAAAACATAATTTTTTTTTTGTTTTAAAAAGCTGTTTAAAACTTACATAAATAAAATAAAAGTATACAAATTAGGTATCACCGCGTTCGTATCGACCAGCTCTATAAAAATATCTTATGACCTAACCCCTCAGATGAACACTGTAAAAAATAAAAAATAAAAACTGCGCAAAATAAACAATTTTTTTGTCATCTTACATCACAAAAAGTGTAATAGCAAGCGATCAAAAAGTCATATGCACCCCAAAATAGTGCCAATCAAATCGTCATCTCATCCAGCAAAAGATGAGATCCTACCTAAGACAATTGCCCAAAAACTGATAAAACTATAGCTCTCAGACTATGGAGACACTATAACATGATTTTTTTTTTGTTTTAAAAATTATATTATTGTGTAAAACCTGCATAAATAAAAAAAAGTATACATATTGGGTATTGCCGCGTCCGTATCGACCGGCTCTATAAAAATATCGCATGACCTAACCCCTCAGATGAACACCGTAAATTTTTTTAAATAAACCATTTTTTGTCACCTTACATCACAAAAAGTGTAATAGCAAGCGATCAAAATGTCACACGCACCCCAAAATAGTGCCAATAAAACCGTCATCTCATCCCGCAAAAATCATTCCCTACCCAAGGAAATCGCCCAAAAACTGAAAACATTATGGCTCTCAGACTATGGAAACACTAAAACATGATTTTTTTTTTTTGCTTCAAAAAAGGATATCATTGTGTAAAACTTACATAAATAAAAAAAAGGATACATATTAGGTATCGCCGTGTCCGTGACAACCTGGTCACAATGGTGCCAAAAGAGCTATTTCTTGTTATCTTGCCTCACAAAAAGTGTAATATAGAGCAACCAAAAATCCTATGTACCCTAAACTAGTACCAACAAAACTTCACCATATCCCGTAGTTTCTAAAATGGGGTCACTTTTTGGAGTTTCTACTCTAGGGGTGCATCAATTCTGAAATTTCATCTCCATTTGCAGAATCAGGGCCATAAATATTGAGTTTTGTTTGGCTGTTACTCCTTGCTTTGTTACTGGAAAAAATGGATTAAAATGGAAAATTTGCCATAAAATTTAAATTCTGAAATTTCATCTCCATTTGCCAATAACTCTTGTGGAACACTTAAAGGGTTAACGACGTTTGTAAAATCAGTTTTGAATACCTTGAGGGGTGTAGTTTTTTAGATGGGGTACATTTATGGAGTTTCTATTCTAGGGTTGCATCAGGGGGGTTTCAAATGGGACATGGTGTCAAAAAAACAGTCCAGCAAAATCTGCCTTCCAAAAACCGTATGGCATTCCTTTCCTTCTGCGCCCTGCTGTGCGCCCGTACAGTAGTTTACAACCACATATGGGGTGTTTCTGTAAAGTACAGAATCAGGGCCATAAATATTGAGTTTTGTTTGGCTGTTAACCCTTGCTTTGTAAAAGTAAAAAAAAAAAATTGGAAAATCTGCCAAAAAATTTAAATTTTTAAATTGTATCTAGTTTTTTAATTGTTGTGGAACACCTAAAGGGTTAACACTGTTTGTAAAATCAGTTTTGAATACCTTGAGGGGTGTAGTTTCTAAAATGGGGTCACTTTTATGGAGTTTCTACTCTAGGGTTGCATCAGGGGGGCTTCAATTGGGACATGGTGTAAAAAAAACAGTCCAGAAAAACCTGCCTTCCAAAAACCGTATGGCATTCCTTTCCTTCTGCGCCCTGCCGTGTGCCCGTACAGCGCTTTTGCGACCACATATGGGGTGTTTCTGTAAACTACAGAATCAGAGCCATAAATATTGTTTCGTTTGGCTGTTAACCCTTGCTTTGTAACTGAAAAAAAATTATTAAAATGGAAAATCTGCCAAAAAAAGTGAAATTTTGAAATTGTATCTCTATTTTCCATTAATTCTTGTGGAACACCTAAAGGGTTAACAAAGTTTGTAAAATCAGTTATGAATACCTTGAGGGGTGTAGTTTCTAGAATGGGGTCATTTTTGGGTGGTTTCTATTATGTAAGCCTCGCAAAGTGACTTCAGACCTGAACTGGTCGCTAAAAATTGGGTTTTTGAATTTTTTTTTAAAAAATTTCAAGATTTGCTTCTAAACTTGTAACATCCCCAAAAAATTTAATATCATTCCCAAAATGATCCAAACATGAAGTAGACATATAGGGAATGTAAAGTAATAAATATTTTTGGAGGTATTACTATGTATTCTAGAAGTAGAGAAACTGAATCTTGGAAATTTGCAATTTTTAGAAATTTTTGCTAAATTTGGTATTTTTTATAAATAAAAATGAATTTTTACTTGATTTTACCAGTGTCATGAAGTACAATATGTGACGAAAAAACAATCTCAGAAGCTTTGCAAAAAATGGCCTGGTCCTTAACCCCTTAAGGACTTAGCCCTATTTCACCTTAAGGACTTGGCCATTTTTTGCAAATCTGACTAGTGTCACTTTGTGCTCATAACGTTAAAACACTTTGACTTATCCAGGCCAGTCTAAAATTGTTTTTTCGTCACATATTGTACTTCATGACACTGGTAAAATCAAGTAAAAAATAAATATATATTTTTGCATTAAAAAAAAACTAATTTACCAAAAATTTGGAAACATTTGCAAATTTCAAAGTTTCAGTTTCTCTACTTCTGTAATACATAGTAATACCCCCAAAAATTGGGATGACTTTACATTCCCCATATGTCTACTTTATGTTTGAATTATTTTGGGAATGATATTTTATTTTTTTGGGGATGTTACAAGGCTTAGAAGTTTAGAATCAAATCTTGAAATCTTTCAGAAATTTACAAAAACCCAATTTTTAGGGACCACTACAGGTCTGAAGTCACTTTGCGAGGCTTACATAATAGAAACCGCCCAAAAATGACCCCATTCTATAAACTACACCCCTCAAGGTATTCAAAACTGATTTGACAAACTTCGTTAACCCTTTAGGTGTTGCACAAGAGTTATTGGCAAATGGGGATGAAATTTGAGAATTTCATTTTTTTGCCTAATTTTCCATTTTAACCCATTTTTTTTTCCACTAACAAAGCAAGGGTTAACAGCCAAACAAGACAGTATCTTTATTGCCCTGCCATTTACAGAAACACCCCATATGTGGCCGTAAACTACTGTACGGGCACACTGTAGGGCGTAGATGGAAAGGTGCGCCATATGGTTTTTGGAAACCAGATTTTGCTGGACTGGTTTTTTGACACCATGTCCCATTTGAAGCCTCCCTGATGCACCCCTACAGTAGAAACTCCAAAAAAGTGACCCCATCTAAGAAACTACACCCTCAAGGTATTCAAAACTGATTTTACAAACTTAGGTTAACCCTTTAGGTGTTGCACAAGATTTAATGGAAACTAGAGATACAATTTCAAAATGTCACTTTTTTGGCAGATTTTCCATTTTAATATTTTTTTTCCAGTTACTAAGCAAGGGTTAACAGCCAAACAAAACTCAATATTTATGGCCCTGATTCTGTACTTTACAGAAACACCCCATATGTGGTCGTAAACTACTGTACAGGCACACGGCAGGGCGCAGAAGGAAAGGAATGCCATATGGTTTTTGGAAGGCAGATTTTGCTGGACTGGTTTTTTTGACACCATGTCCCATTTGAAGCCCCCCTGATGCACCCCTAGAGTAGAAACTCCAAAAAAGTGACCCCATTTTAGAAACTACGGGATAGGGTGGCAGTTTTGTTGGTACTAGTTTAGGGTACATATGATTTTTGGTTGCTCTATATTACACTTTTTGTGCGGCAAAGTAACAAGAAATAGCTTTTTTGGCACTTTTTTTTTTTGTTATTTACAACATTCATCTGACAGGTTAGATCATGTGGTAATTTTATAGAGCAGGTTGTCACGGACGCAGTGATACCTAATAAGTATACAATTTTTTTTATTTATGTAAGTTTTATACAATGACTTTAGTGTCTCCATAGTCTAAGAGCCATAGTTTTTTCAGTTTTTGAGCGATTATCTTAAGTAGGGTCTCATTTTTTGCGGGATGAGATGACTGTTTAATTGGCACTATGTTGGGGTGCATATGACTTTTTGATCGCTTGCTATTACACTTTTTGTGACGTAAGATGACAAAAAATTGCTTTTTTTTACACCGTTTTTATTTTTTTACGGTGGTCACCTGAGGGGTTAGGTCATGTGATATTTTTATACAGCCGGTCGATATGGACGCGGCGATACCTAATATGTATACTTTATTTTTATTAATGTAAGTTACATTTTTGAAACAAAAAAAATCATGTTTTAGTGTTTCCATAGTCTAAGAGCCATAGTTTTTTTCAGTTTTTCGCGATTATCTTGGGTAGGGTATGATTTTTGCGGGATGAGATGACGGTTTGATTGGTACTATTTTGGCGTACATGCAACTTTTTTGATCACTTTTTATTACCTTTTTTGGGAAGTAAGGTGGGCAAAATTTCAATTTTCTCATAGTTTTTATTTTTTTATTTTTATGGTGTTCACCGTGCGGGGAAAGTAACATGACCGTCTTATAGATCAGGTCGTTACTGACGTGGCGATACCTAATGTGTAGTGTATTTCATTTTTTGAATTTTTATTCAGTGATAAATGTGTTTTTTTCCTCTAACTTTTTTTCATGTTTTTTTTGTTTTTTTTTGACCCAGACCCACTTGGTTCTTGAAGATCCAGTGGATCTGATGTCTGTATAATACAGTACAGTACACTATATAGGGTACTGTACTGTATTTTACTTTACACTTTGTCTGAACAGATCTATGCCTTTAGCACAGATCTGTTCAGCACCAGGGACAGCAGGATGCCTGAGAAAGCAACCTGTTGCCATGGGAACCTTCCCCGTCTGCCACAACTTCACAGACGGGAAAGGGTAAGGACGGGGCTGTCGGGGGGCTCTCTCCCTCTCCATCGGGGGGCTGCAAAGGCACAGCTGCCCCCCGATGGGAGAGGGAGGGAGCTCTCTGACCCTGACAGTTAATCTTTTCCATACAGCGGTCCGTACGTCAATGTGCTGACACTCTGGTATAACCACTTGCCACCAACGAATTTTCAAGAGGAGGCGGGCGGGGTTTCGCGATCCCGCCTGCCGCACCGCCCGCCTCCCGGGTGCAGGGGGGGTGCAAAATCGACATTTTGGGCATTTAAGAGTTTCTGATCCCAGCGGTCAGGGACCGCGGGGATCAGAAACTGCAGAAAGCGCAGCAAACCGCAAGTCTGAATTGACCTGCAGTTTGCGGTGATCACCGATACGGGGGGGGTCACATGACCCCCCTGGCGTTGTGACAGGATGCCGGCTGAATTATTTCAGCCGGCATCCCGTTCCGATTAACCCCCGCGGCGCCGGAATCTCAATTTAAAGTTAGGACGTACCTGTACGCCCTGAGTCCTTAAGGACTCGGGGAAATAGGGCGTACCGGTACGCCCTACGTCCTTAAGGGGTTAAGGTGAAATAAGGCTGTGTCCTTAAGGAGTTAAACCCCCAGAAAATGATGGGTGTATTTCTAGCTTAAATTGCACACTGGCTAATCCAGATGTTGCATATTACCAAAAAAGAGTTTTTTTGGTAACAGAATATGAAAGCTGTATATATTAAACTTAAATTTAACAGTTGCAGATCAGGAAAATAGTATTTTTTGGCAAAAATGTATGTTTATAAAACCCCAGAAAATGATGGGTGTATTTCTATCTTAAATTGTAAACTGACTAATCCAGATGTTATATATTGCCAAAAAAGTGTTTTGGTAACAGAATATGAAAGCTGTATATATTAAACTTGAAATCACCACTTGCAGATTGGGAAAATACTGTTTTGCCAAAAAAAAGTGTGTTTTTAAAACACCAGAAAATGAAGACTGTATTTCTAGCTTAAATTGCACACTGACTAATCCAGATGTTGTATATTGCCAAAAAAATTGTAATTTTCAATGTCCCAAAAGCTCAGATGCAGTGCAGTGCTGGTGCACTGAGCTTGCATAAAATGGTCGCCGCTGCACTTATTTAAGTTATTTTTTTTCGGTCACTGGGCTCAGGGCAGGATAAAAAAATTGTGCCCTGCACCCACAAAACACAATGTATGTAGATTGCTGAGTTAGATTCTGATTTTGAGCAAAAAGAGTCTCTCCTATTCTCTCCCTGAAATCACCAGCCGCATCCTCTCCCTACACTAAGCTTATATAGAGGCTGGGTCACATGCTACACTGGCCAATGCTACACCATTCGGTGTTCAGTGCTTTCTTGGCGCTTTTTGAAAGGCTGCAGAGCAGCCAATCAACAAGCGGTTAACTGTCTGACTTTAGAAGCCATCACAGACATGCCTACTAATGCCTACTTTTACTGAAATGCTCGGGTTTGGGCCCGGGGTCCAAAAATCCTAAAGTTCGGTACAAACCCGAACTTTACAGTTCGGGTTCGCTTAACCCTAGCTACAAATATATAAATATATGTAATCTGCTTCCCCACACTTATCACTGTTGACATTCCCCAACAAAGCTCCACATTTTATCAGTCATATTTCTACGCAGTGGCTCTACCATCCCAAATCTACAGACTAGGTGCACTCTCCACGACAAACCCACTGCCGATAAAATCGCCGTAATAGATATCAATAGTTTGGAAGGCACTCAACTTTCTGGTGTTACAAGGAACCATCAAATGCATAAATACACATAAACCATTTATTTCAAAATATACATAAAAAGTATATAAAAGTGAACAAATCTAAATAAAGGGGAAAATGATATGAAATAAAAAATAAGAGCAATATCAATGGACTAATGAAGTGCAATATGATAAAAAGTTAAATGAAAAGTACAATCACAATAACAGCAATATCAATGGGATAATATACAGTCAGGTCCTTAACTATTGGGACATCAACACAATTCTCAATACAATGAGCAGATAAAAGGTCCAGAGTTCATTTCAAGTGTGCTATTTGCATTTGGAATCTGTTGCTGTCAACTCTCAAGATGAGATCCAAAGAGCTGTCACTATCAGTGAAGCAAGCCATTATTAGGCTGAAAAAAACAAAACAAACCCATCAGAGAGATAGCAAAAACATTAGGCGTGGCCAAAACAACTGTTTGGGACAGTCTTAAAAAGAATGAACGCAGCGGTGAGCTCAACAACACCAAAAGACACGGAAAACAACTTTGGTGGATGACCGAAGAATTCTTTCCCTGGTGAAGAAAACACCATTCACAACAGTTGGCCAGATACAGAACACTCTCCAGGAGGTAGGTGTATGTGTTTCAAAGTCAACAATCAAGAGAAGACTTCACCAGAGTGAATACAGAGGGTTCACCACAAGATCTAAACCATTGGTGAGCCTCAAAAACAGAAAG
Organism: Bufo gargarizans; assembly: GCF_014858855.1. NCBI lineage: Eukaryota > Metazoa > Chordata > Amphibia > Anura > Bufonidae > Bufo > Bufo gargarizans. Next base: position 547,752,229 of record NC_058082.1, on the reverse strand, counting down.
GCCAGATTAGAGTTTGCCCTCCTCCCCACTTACATACACATCAATATTATATAATTATGATTTTTGAACAGGTCAAAGACAAAATAAATTGAGAAAAAAAATTATAAATTTTTTTTAGAAACAATTGAGAAAAAATTAAAAAATCTGAGATATAGAAACCTTGAAATATAAAAACTCTGAGATATAAAAACTCTGAGATATAAAAACTCTGAGATATAAAAACTCTGAGATATAAAAATTCTGAGATATAAAAACTCTGAGATATAAAAACTCTGAGATATAAAAACTCTGAGATATAGAAATTCTGAAATACGAAAATCCTGAGTTATAGAAACTTTGAGATATGAAAATCCTGAGATATAAAAATTCTGAGATATAAAAATTCTGAGATATAAAAACTCTGAGATATAAAAACTCTGAGATATAAAAACTCTGAGATATAAAAACTCTGAGATATAAAAACTCTGAGATATAAAAACTCTGAGATATAAAAATTCTGATATATAGAAATTCTGAAATACGAAAATCCTGAGATATAGAAACTTTGAGATATGAAAATCCTGAGATATAAAAATTCTGAGATATAAAAACTCTGAGATATAAAAACTCTGAGATATAAAAACTCTGAGATATAAAAACTCTGAGATATAAAAACTCTGAGATATAAAAACTCTGAGATATAAAAATTCTTTCAACATTTAAGATTTTATAATTCAACATTTAAGATATTATAAATGTCATGTCGATATGTATTTTTGTATCATAAATAAAATATGGAGATTGAAAAAAAAGAGATATAAAAATTCTGATGTATAGAAATTCTGAAATACGAAAATCCTGAGATATAGAAACTTTGAGATATGAAAATCCTGAGATATAAAAATTCTGTGATATTAAAATTGATAAAAATCCAGTGATAATAAATCCGAAAAATTTCGAGATACTCAAATAAAGAATTCTGAGATACCACATTGAATATACATTTCCTCTGCCGACTAACAAGATCATTATCTTTATCATAAATTACTTCTATTATTTATTATTATTCACTATCAATCCCTATTATGAATTACACTTTATTGCCGATTTTGATGTTGACAATTTTAAAATTTTTATCTTCCTATTTTTACTATTTCTTATTATTCCATATCTGTCGCAACAATATCACTCTGACTTGAATAATCAGACATTTATTATAAGCCTCTATACTATATAGATATATATACATATATACGAAAGATATTGATTAAATCCAGCCCACATTTTACCAGCTACCACCATATTCCAATGACCCCCTCCCTTATAAATAGGAGGGAGACCAATAATACTGTCCACCACTGATGAAGGTGCAAGTGTGCACCGAAACACGTTTGGTAGAGACAGTATACGGGCTTAGAATATCGGAGTCAGTTCAGAAGACTGTATAAAGAAAATTCCTAGCCGATAACCTACATAAGGATTTTACTATTTACACACGGAGCCGACCGGAACAACAAAGTCGATTCTCCGATCACGTGAGATACCACCCCCCGAATCACGTGAGGCACAGGAAGCGGAAGCAGGGATCCAGGACGCCGCAGCGGAGAGAGACGCCGAGGGAGCATCAAATTACAGCTGACAGTCTGCAGGTAAAGCACATCTTGTTTGTTTCATTTCAAATCCACTGTGATGGTGTATAGAGCCAAAAATGTTAGGATTGTGTCGATGTCCCAATATTTATGGACCTGACTGTATATAATACAGGTCTGTACACACCACACATATTGTAGACAGTACATAGTGTAGAGGATGGTGGAGCACAAAACATTGCCTTTTTATGTTATTTTGTGCCGTCATGACTTCCATAAATGATTTTTTTATGTCATGTCCCACTTGTGGGCAGTCTTCTAATGTATAATATGGAGGTAAAGAGTTGCCTCCTTATAGGGATTATTCAAAATGTTAATGGTGTTTGGGGTCCATTTGCCATTTTTTTTTTAGGGATTTTTGAATTGTCCATAGGATGCAAATTCTACCATACCAATGCTATCCAAAAATGTTATAATTGTTTTGATGTCCCAATATTTATGGACCTGACTGTAACTGTAGATACACAGATATCTCTAGTTAGAGGAGCAGATAATTGTATCTATAGAGAAAATGATGTGTGAGTTTATTACAGATTAGTCCTGTGAGTAAAACTCTTTCACCAACTTATTGGTACAGTCCAGTGATGGGAGTCAGGATCGGTGATTGTCCGTGTTCCCTGCACAGTTACAGGTATGTACTATCACATGTATGGACACTGCGTGTATAATTACATTACAGACAAAGACACATTGTCCTTATACACAGCACAGTCAGTACTTACCAGACATGGACCCTCCACACACTCAGCACTTGATCTCCAGTCAGTGTCTTCTCCTCAGCAAGTCAGTGATCCAAGTGAATTTCCTTGGTGAATTCTAGCTTTCTGAGCAATGCTTGGGTCTTTTATACCTCTTTGGTGGCTATATCTATCTGCTCCTCCTCTTCCCCCCCCCCCATGAGGCGCCCAGTCCCACCTTCATAATCATGAAACTTTGTTTATCAGATCTTTCTTCCCTCATTACAATATGCAATGGCAGAATAATGGCCCCACCCTCTCATCAACCAGTTTAGCATTTTCTGGCCTCCTGAGATGGTTCTTCATTTACATATTGTATTTACAGGGTAGAGACCTATTGTTCACACTCCTATTTAGCATCTGTAAGAGATTCCTGAGCTACTCCAAGACCTTTTCATGTGGGAATCAGTGTAAACAATGAGCATTTTACATCCTGATGAGATACATTCCATCCAGACCTACAACCACATGACTCTCCATCTATAATTCACAGATATGAAATACTCCATATTATATTCAGCAGAACAGATTATACGACTTTCATTATAAACCCTCTATGACAACTTGTTATAAGATTATTTATTATTTTCAGATATCAGGCCGATACGATTCAGTTATACATTATGCATTACTGGGTCAGCTTTAATCAACCACACACATTTCATGATCAGATACATCAGTTTTTTTATATATGACACAATCTCTACATCATCTGCTTTGTAGTTTACTCATGGCCATCACTATGATATCTGTGTCTTCATTTCCAGTTCTGAGAATGTAGACCTCTTATGATCATCTGCTTGGATTTCTCCTGACTATGATTATCCCTTCATTAGATACCACTTATACCATTGAGTCCCTTTCACAATCTTTAGTCCATAGAACATATGATGCTTCATAACAATTGATCAGCTAAGAGAAGAATGCCACTTGCTCTTTTGTGAACTCTGGATTTATTTATATTAAATATAGAAGAAGGAAAAAACATGACAATCTAAAATAGAAATCCAAACTGGATGCTGCTTGTTACACCATTACTTCTTAAGAGATATTTCTGCTGCTTAGTAAGAAGCAATCTGATAAATAAAAAATTAAAGGGGTTAGGGTGGGTTCACACTAGCGTTAGGGATTCCGTTATGGTTTTCTGTTATAGCCTGGTTATAACTAGTGTTGAGTAGAGATGTCGCGAACACAAAATTTTCCGTTCACGCACAGCGAACGCGAATTTTCGCAAATGTTCGCGAACGGGCGAACCGCCATTGACTTCAATGGGCAGGCAAATTTTAAAACCCACAGGGACTAACACCTGGACTGTGGCATGCCGGAGGGGGATCCATGGCAAAACTCCCATGGAAAATTACATAGTTGACGCAGAGTTGGATTTTAATCCATAAAGGGCATAAATCACCTAACAATCCAATTTTTTTTGAACAACGTGGTTTAAAACATCCAGTGTGTGTATACGATCAGGTATGATGTTGTATCGATCAGGTAGTGTAAGGGTTACGCCCGCTTCGCAGACACTGACAGACCAAACTCCCCTTTTAATGCACCGCAAACCACCGCAAACAGTCCATTTGCCCAACCGCAAACTTCCCATTTGCACAAGGTTGGATACCAAGCTAGCCATGTCCCGTTGATGTCATTGAAGGTTTCTTCCTCCACCCAGCCACGTACGGGTATCTTCGACTGCCTTCACAGTGACAGACCAAAATCTGATACACCAAACTGAATTGATTTTAGGTACCGGGAGATGGAAAAAGCAGCTTGGCCGGTCCTCTTACTCCCAAGTTGGGGCACTGCTCGTGCACGGAGCAATGTGCTGTGACACCCTATATGAGTGGTGTCTTAACTAGTCCTATTCCTATCAGTTTAATCCCTGTTACGTCCCCTATCCGGGGACATGTGTTGAATTGATTAACCATTGTCGAATTAACGAACCATTACGACATCCTGAAATAATTTAGTTCTGAGCTTTGTACTTGATTTGTATTGGAATTGTTGGGGATTTTTTAAATTGTCTGCATTATTTCTAATAGACTATTAAGAGACTTTATTATGATTTTTTTTATTTTATGTATTAAAAACCCACCCATACAACTTAAAAAAATATAAATAAAAAAATGTAAGTTTTTTCTATGAAAAAACATCCAGCCGTCCCGATCGCTTTTGGTCTGATCATAATGAAGCAACGGCCTTATCATCTGGGGTGTGGCAACATTGCTAACACACTCATAGAGGTGATGATTGCTTCATTGTGATACGCAAGCCCCTTCACCACAACAAGGTAACAATCACAAAAGGGGAATTGACACTTGTATGTGCCTTTTTTTTTGTTTTGTTTTTGCAGCCACAGTGCAGCACCAGAGGCCAGAAAAATTAGGCATGTACACATGCCTGAAAAACAATGTTATTGTTGCAGCCGCTGTTGTAGCAGCGGCCGGAAAAAAATTATGTTTTCAAGGCAGAAAGGTGACTAAAACATTGCGGCTTGAACCCTAGTTGGTGGCGGAGAATTCACGAAAGTCATCCGGTATGCAGACATTAAATACAGCAGCGTGGGGACCATTTTGAGGCCAAGGCATGTCAGGCCTTTTGTTAGTTAAACGTATACCCTACAGTCAGTCCCTTCGGGATCCATGCCTCATTCATCTTAATGAAGGTGAGGTAATCAACACTTTTTTGACCGAGGCGACTTCTTTTGTCAGTGACAATGCCTCCTGCTGCATTAAAAGGTCCTTTCTGACAGGACACTTGAAGCGGGGCAGGCCAGAAGTTCTATCGCAAACTGGGATAGCTCAGGCCAAAGGTCAAGCCTGCACACCCAGTAGTCAAGGTGTTCATCGCTCCTCAGAGTGTCTATCTGCAGTTAAGGCGAGGTAGTCTGCCACCTGTCGGTCGAGTTGTTCTCTAAGGCTGGATCCCGAAGGGCTGTGTCAATGTGTAGGACTGAAAAAGCTCTGCATGTCCTCCATCAACAACACATCTGTAAAGCGTCCTGTCCTTGCCGCCGTGGTCGTGGTAGGAGGAGGATTACTTTCACCTCTTCCCCAGTTAGATTCCTGTTGTGCTGTGACATCCCCCTTATAAGCTGTGTAAAGCATATTTTTTAGTTTGGTTTTGAACTGCTGCATCCTTTTTGACTTCCGGTAAGATAGGTGACAACAACAAGCACCCTGGGATGCCTGCTGTGGTTGGTCTTCCTCCTCCTCAAAGCCACATTCCTCCTCTGACTCCTCATACTCCTCTTGCAGCGTTGCCGCAGGTCCAGCAAGCGATGATGACAAGGCTGTTTCTGGTGGTGATGGTAACCACAACTCTTCCTCTTCACGCTCATCTACAGCCTGATCCAGCACTCTTCGCAGGGCACGCTCCAGGAATAAAACAAATGGGATGAAGTCGCTGATGGTGCCTTCGGTGCGACTGACTACGTTTGTCACCTCCTTAAAGGGACGCATGAGCCTACAGGCATTGCGCATGAGCGTCCAGTAACGTGGCAAAAAAATTCCCAGCTCCGCAGAGGCTGTCCTAGCACCCCGGTCATACAAATACTCGTTGACGGCTTTTTCTTGTTGGAGCAGGCGGTCGAACATTAGGAGTGTTGAATTCCAACGTGTCGGGCTGTCGCAAATCAAGCGCCTCACTGGCATGTTTCGGCGCTGAATGTCTGCAAAGTGCGCCATGGCCGTGTAGGAATGCCTGAAATGGCCACACACCTTCCTGGCCTGCTTGAGGACGTCCTGTAAGCCTGGGTACTTAGACACAAAGCGTTGTACGATGAGATTCAACACATGTGCCATGCACGGCACATGTGACAACTTGCCCAAATTCAATGCCGCCAACAAATTGCTTCCATTGTCACACACCACTTTGCCGATCTTCAGTTGGTGCGGGGTCAGCCACTGAGACACCTGTGCGTTCAGGGCGGACAGGAGTGCTGGTCCGGTGTGGCTCTCTGCTTTCAGGCAAGTCAACCCCAAGACAGCGTGACACTGTCGTATCCGGGATGTGGAATAGCCCCTGGGGAGCTGGGGGGGGGTTCAGTTGATGTGCAGCCAGACGCCGCAGCAGAAGAGGACTCAGCCGAGGAGGTTATGGAAGAGGATGGAGTAGGAGGAGTAGAGGAGGTGGCAGTAGGCCTGCCTGCAAGTCGTGGCGGTGTCACCAACTCCGCTGCAGAGCCACGCATTCCATGCTTGGCAGCCGTCAGCAGGTTGACCTAATGCGCAGTGTAGGTGATATACCTGCCCTGACCGTGCTTTGCAGACCAGGTATCAGTAGTCAGATGGACCCTTGCCCCAACACTGTATGCCAGAGATGCCATGACTTCCTTTTCAATCACCGAGTAAAGGTTTGGGATTGCCTTATTAGAAAAAAAAATTCATCCGGGTACCTTCCACTGTGGTGTCCCAATAGCGACAAATTTTTTGAAGGCCTCAGACTCCACCAGCTGGTATGGTAAAAGCTGGCGGGCTAAGAGTTCCGTCAAGCCAGCTGTCAGACGCCGGGCAAGGGGGTGACTCTGTGACATTGGCTTCTTACGCTCAAACATTTCCTTTACAGACCCCTGACTGTGGGCAGATGAGTTGGAACTGGTCAAGGTGAGAGGCGGAGTGGCGGGTAGTTGAGAGGGGGCAAGGAAGACAGCAGTGGTTGATGTGGCTGAAGATGCTGGACCAGGAGGAGGATGGTGGCTTTGAGCTTGTGTACTGCTTCTACTCGTCATCATGTGTTGCTCCCATAGGCGTTTGTGATGTGCAATCATGTGCCTTCGCAAAGCAGTTGTACCTAGGTGGGTGTTGGATTTCCCACGACTCAGTTTCTTTTGGCACAGGTTGCAAATGGCATCGCTGTTGTCAGAGGCAGACACACAAAAAAAATGCCACACTGCTGAGCTTTGCAATGACGTGCTGTCTGGCTGACCCCGGGGGCCGATACATGCTGTCTGACTGTGCCACTAGCTCCTTGCGACGACCTCCCCCTGCTTCCAACTCGTCTCCTCCTTCTCTCTGTCTACCCTTCTGAACTTTCCACCTCTTCTTCTTCTCTTCGAGCAGGCACCCATGTGGCATCCACGGACACATCGTCATCATCAACCACTTCACTTGTATCTGACACCTCAGCAAAGAAAGCAGCAGCGGGTACAACATCATCATCATCATCACACTGTACGTCCATGTGTGTAATGCTGCCTGACTGAGACATATCCCTGTTATCTACATCCCCTGGCAATAATGGTTGCGCATCACTAATTTCATCCAACTGATGTGTAAATAACTTCTCTGAGGGATCAAGTGAAGCGGCTGTGGTGGCTGTGGTGGTAGTTGTGGTGGTGGCGGCGGGCGGGAGAGTGGTGACCAAAGCTGAGCTGGAGGAGGATGGTGCGTCAAGGTTCTTAGCGGAAGCTGTTGAAGATTGGGTGTCCTGTGTAAGCCAGTCAACTATTTTCTCAGAATGTTTTGGGTTCAGGGTACGTGGCCTCTGAACACTGGGCATTATTCCAGGGCCAGTGGAAATCACAGCACCACGAACACGACGGCCCCTGCGGCGTGGCCTGCCTCTGCCTGTCATTTTTTATTAGATAAATTACTAGTGTTACTATGCGTGCAAGGTACTGTGCCACCCTATATAAGTGGTGGGCAGTGGGCACAGTACAGTCTGTGTGGGCGCCTGACACACGGGCTTGCAAATGTGATTAGATCACAGTTACATTTAAAATAGATTATTTATTTTTTTCTAAAAGGTATTTGGGTGAATGACACCCTGTAACGGTATGAGTGCAGGCCTAGCCATTAGCCAGTGGCCACAATACAGTATGTGTGGGGGAACTGACACACACGGGCTTGCAAATGTGATTAGATCACAGTTAAATTTAAAATACAATTTTTTTTTAATGAAAGGTATTTGGGTGAATGACACCCTGTAATGGTATGAGTGCAGGCCAGCCACTAGCCAGTGGCCACAATACAGTATGTGTGGGCGCCTGACACACAAGGGCTTGTAAATGTGATTAGATCACAGAAAAATATTAAATATAATTTTTTTTTATCTGCAAGGTATTTTCTGTCACACCTTGTATGAATGGTGCGCACGTGCTGTCTATGACTGAGCCTGCAGCCTCTCACACACGGGCAGCCAGGCAACTGCAATATATATATATATGGAAAAAAAAAAAAAAGCAGACTGATGTTCCATCCCTGAAAAGGGCTTTTTGGGGTGCTGTCCTTACAGCAGATGAGTCTGTGGACACAGAACGATGCCCTAGCTAACGCTTTCCCTATTGAATCAGCAGCAGCAGTACTCTCCCTCCTCTCTCTGTGAATGCAGCTTCCGAATGAATCTAAAATGGATGCTGTCCTGGAGGTGGGAGGGTCTGGGAGGGAGGGTCTGCTGCTGATTGGCTGGAATGTGTCTGCTGACTATGAGGTAGAGGGTCAAAGTTTACTCAATGATGTATAGGGGGTGGACCGAACATCGCATATGTTTCGCCACATGCGTGGCTTCGTCAAGGGAAGTGGGGTATAGGTCTATACCCCACTTTCCCTGACGAAGCCACGCATGTGGCAAAACATGTCGGGAGGGGTGTATTAGTGTAGCGCATATTTTAGACAGAGTCAGTAAGTAGATACAGGAGCATTACGAGCGGCATAGGGAGCCACAGGTAGCATGTAGTGAGGGACAAAGTGCCTGGTGTATTCCATATTTACTAAATATCAATTTCCATTGAGAAAACAACAGCAGTTACCAGTAGGAGACTGACGCCGGCCCCTGTGTTATCTATCAGCCTGTAGGGCATCAGCACAAACCTGAGGAGATAGCCAATTGTTGCCAATCCTGGAACCTCCTCCCAGGAAGGTGTGTGCTCGGACAGGCTGATATATATGGTGGGCGTACTTCAGTGTTAGGGCTCCACGGCAGATATATAGTAACAGAGAAAATGAAAACAACAATATACACATCTATGACTAAAGGACGATTATACTAATCGATCAAGGTGGCCCCGTAGAGTGACAAAAGTAATGCACCTTACAGGCATCAATATATAAATATAAGGTTGCCATCAGCAACCAGGACAAACAAAAAATAGCCCATTCCATAATTCACTGCACTCTGATAATTTTAACAATGGGTTTTCTTGTTGTGTGTATGTTTTAAATGAACTAAATAAAGATAAGATTTTATTATTAGTAGTTAGGGACCCCTAAAGGGATTGTTGGTCCCACAGACCGTATATAAATTCCAAGAATACTTAGTGCACCCATCTGTATTATCTACTCTTACCATAAAAAAAATTGGTAAGAAAAAAAATTAACATTCATATAGCAAATATTAGTACTTACGAATATTTCGCTAGACTCGATCTACATATAATAATTGTTCTGACATGCATGCTATATGATAAAAATTAAGTACTGTAATATAATATTACTTACGGCTATCACGATTTTATCCTCGGCTTTTATAAAGCGCTGTCTTATAATCTTTGCAGAGCACATTGTACTGTCTGCGAGTGTCTAGAGACTGTCTGGAAATACTTTCTTTGAAAAAACTTTATCGGCGCCAATTAAATGATGTCATGCGGTCGCGCACACTGTAGGACATATTACATTCATGATTTTTCAGTTTAAATCGTGATCTCGAATATTAAAAATATTCGATATTCTTGGATTAGAATATGACAAATATTCTAAAAAGCTAATATAAAGCAATATAGCGAATATATTCGTTATTTAGAATATTCGTCATTTTTTTGTCCATCTGAAAACGTGATTCCTTCCTGCTTCAGTTGCTTGTGGGCCAATGACTCATTGACCCACAAGCAAGAAGCAGAGAGGAATCACGTTTTCAGATGGAAAAAATATGAATATTCGATATAGCGAATATATAGCACTATATTCGCAAATTCTCAAAGTTGCGATATTCGAGATAAAAATTTGCTATTTGAATGTTCGTGCTCAACACTAGTTGTAACCATGCTATAACAGAAAACCATAACGGAATCCCTAACGCTAGTGTGAACCCACCCTAACCCCTTTAATTTTTTATTTATCAGATTGCTTCTTACTCAGCAGCAGAAATATCTCTGATAAAGTAATGGTGTAACAAGCAGCATCCAGTTTGGATTTCTATTTTAGAATGTCATGTTTTTTCCTTCTTCTATATTTAATCTGAATAAATCCAGAGTTAACAAAAGAGCAACTGACATTCTTCTCTTAGCCGATCAATTGTTATAAAGCACCATTTAGTCCATAATGTTCTATGGACTAAAGATTGTAAAATGGACTCAGTGGTATAAGTGGTATCTAATGAAGGAATAATCATAGTCAGCAGAAATCCAAGCAGATGACCAGAAGAGGTCTACATTCTCAGTACTGGAAATGAAGACACAGATATCTGGGAGTCCAGTGACGACAGTCTGAACATGTATCATGGTGATGGCCACAAGTAAACTACAGAGCAGATGATGTAGAGATTGTGTAAAAAACTGATGTATCTGATCATGAAATGTGTGTGGTTGATTAAAGCTGACCCAGTAATGCATAATTTATAACTGAATCGTATCGGCCTGATATCTGAAAATAATAAATAATCCTATAACAAGTTGTCATAGAGGGTTTATAATGAAAGTCGTATAATCTGTTCTACTGAATATAATATGGAGTATTTCATATATGTGAATTATAGATGGAGAGTCATGTGGTTGTAGGTCTGAGTGGAATGTATCTCATCAGGATGTAAAATGCTCATTGTTTACACTGATTCTCACATGAAAAGGTCTCGGAGTATCCCAGGAATCTCTTACAGATGCTAAATAGGAGTGTGAACAATAGGTCTCTACCCTGCAAATACAATGTGTAAATGAAGGACCATCTCAGAAGGCTAGAAAATGCTAAACTGGTTGATGAGAGGGTGGGGCCATTATTCTTCCATTGCATATTGTAATGAGGGAAGAAAGATCTGATAAACAAAGTTTCATGATTATGCAGGTGGGACTGGGCGCCTCATGGGGGGAAGAGGAGGAGCAGATAGCTATAGCCACCAAAGGGGTATAAAAGACCGAAGAATGGCTCAGAAAGCCAGAATTCACCAAGGAAATTCACTTGGATCACTGACTTGCTGAGGAGAAGACACTGACTGGAGATCAAGTGCTGAGTGTGTAGAGGGTCCATGTCTGGTAAGTACTGACTGTGCTGTGTATAAGGAAAATGTGTCTTTGTCTGTAATGTAATTATACACGCAGTGTCCATACATGTGATAGTACATACCTGTAACTGTGCAGGGAGCACGGACAATCACCGATCCTGACTGCCATCACTGGACTGTACCAATAAGTTGGTGAAAGAGTTTTACTCACAGGACTAATCTGTAATAAACTCACACATCATTTTCTCTATAGATACCATTATCTGCTCCTCTAACTAGAGATATCTGTGTATCTACAGTTACAGTCAGGTCCATAAATATTGGGACATCAAAACATTTATAACATTTTCACAGGGTTCAATGTGTACTTATATAATATGGAGGTAAAGAGTTGCCTCCTTATAGGGATTATTCAAAACGTTAATGGGGTTTGGGGTCCATTTGCCAGTTTTTTTTAAATGGATTTTTGAATTGTCCATAGGATGTAAATTCTGCCATACCAATGCTATCCATGTATTACCTATATGCCAGTTAATATCAATAGATAAATCAAAAAGACCACAATTCAATCTCCATGCTTTCCTTAAATCCTACTTTCTGGGCAATCAGATGACATGAAAAAGTCTGGTGACTGAAAATGTTAGCCATCTATGATCTGATTTGTCCCTTAAAACATGAGAAACCAATAAAAATGTATTGAACGTGAGTTTAGAGAGTGAAGAAGTTTCAATGATCAATAGTGTTGGCAGTTTATGAACTACCAGTACCTCCCGGATAGACAGAGAGCAAGGATTGTCCAGTTCTAGATTTATTAAATAAGTTATCTCATAAAAAATAAAAAAATAAACTCACAAGGGACCGATAAAATCTAATCAAGGTGTCATATCTCTGTCATGGTACAAGCCCGGGATAATGCTACATAGCACATGGGCCAAAGTGTAAAGTTCATATAGAAATAATTTTACAGTGCAAAAAAAACCTTTATGTGAACACAATGGTATAGACTGGTCTGCAGGATTAATAATCAACCAAAGTGCTAAAGAGGTAAAGTGCAAAAATAAACAGAGGAACATAAGTCCCTGAATGTGACATCCAAGGAGAGAAAATCTCCATACAAGACCATTTAAGAAGAGGTGTGTAATGACCAGGTGTAGCATGGAGCTCTTATCCATGTGTATGACTGATAAAATCGCAGTAATAGATATCAATAGTTTGGAGGGCACTGCAACTATCTGGTGTTGCAGGGAACTATCAAGAAAAAAAATAACTTTAATAAGTGCGGCGGCGGCCATCTTATGCAAGCTCAGTGCACCAGCACTGCACTGCATCTGAGCTTTTGGGACATTGAAAATCAACATTTTTGGGCAATATACAACATCTGGATTAGTCAGTGTGCAATCTAAGCTAGAAACACAGCCATCATTTTCTGGTGTTTTAAAAACACACTTTTTTGCCAAAAAACTGTATTTTCCCAATCTGCAAGTGTTAATTTCAATTTTAATATATACAGCTTTCATATTCTGTTACAAATAAAAACCCACTTTTTTTGGCAATATACAACATCTGCATTAGTCAGTGTGCAATTTAAGCTAGAAATACACCCATCATTTTCTGGCGTTTTAACTCCTTAAGGACACAGCCTTAAGGACCCGGCCATTTTTTGCAAAGCTTCTGAGATTGTTTTTTCGTCACATATTGTACTTCATGACACTGGTAAAATGAAGTAAAAATTCATTTTTATTTATAAAAATATACAAAATTTCTAAAAAATTTCTAAAAAATTGCAAATTTCCAAGTTTCAATTTCTCTACTTCTATAATACATAGTAATACCTCCAAAAATAGTTATTACTTTACATTCCCCATATGTCTACTTCATGTTTGGATCATTTTGGGAATGATATTTTATTTTTTGGGGATGTTACAAGGCTTAGAAGTTTAGAAGCAAATCTTGAAATTTTTCAGAAATTTACAAAAACCCAATTTTTAGGGACCACTACAGGTCTGAAGTCACTTTGCAAGGCTTACATAATAGAAACCGCCCAAAAATGACCCCATTCTATAAACTACACCCGTCAAGGTATTCAAAACTGATTTTACGAAACTTCGTTAACCCTTTAGGTGTTGCACAAGAGTTATTGGCAAATGGGGATAAAATTTGAGAATTTCATTTTTTTGCCTAATTTTCCATTTTAACCAATTTTTTCCACTAACAAAGCAAGGGTTAACAGCCAAACAATACTGTATCTTTATTGCCCTGACTGCCATTTACAGAAACACCCCATATGTGGCCGTAAACTACTGTACAGGCACACAGTAGGGCGTAGAGGGAAAGGTGCGCCGTATGGTTTTTGGAAGCCAGATTCTGCTGGACTGGTTTTTTGACACCATGTCCCATTTGAAGCTCCCCTGATGCACCCCTAGAGTAGAAACTCCAAAAAAGTGACCCCATCTAAGAAACTACACCCCTCAAGGTATACAAAACTGATTTTACAAACTTTGTTAACCCTTTAGGTGTTGCACAAGAATAAATGGAAAATAGAGATACAATTTCAAAATTTCACTTTTTTGACAGATTTTCCATTTTAATATTTTTTTCCAGTTACAAAGCAAGGGTTAACAGCCAAACCAAACTCAATATTTATGGCTCTGAATCTATAGTTTACAGAAACACCCCATGTGTGGTCGTAAAACCGCTGTATGGGCACACGGCAGGGCGCAGAAGGAAAGGAATGCCATACGGTTTTTGGAAGGCAGGTTTTACTGGACAGTTTTTTTTGACACCATGTCCCATTTGAAGCCCCCCTGATGCAACCCTAGAATAGAAACTCCATAAATGTACCCAATCTAAGAAACTACACCCCTCAAGGTATTAAAAACTGATTTTACAAACGTCATTAACCCTTTAGGTGTTCCACAAGAGTTATTGGCAAATGGAGATGAAATTTCAGAATTTAAATTTTATGGAAAATTTTCCTTTTTAATCCAATTTTTTAAAGTAACAAAGCAAGGATTAACAGCCAAACAAAACTCAATATTTATGGCCCTGATTCTGTAGTTTACAGAAACACCCCATATGTGGTCGTAAACTGCTGTATGGGCACACGGCAGGGCGCAGAAGGAAAGGAATGCCATACGGTTTTTGGAAGGCAGGTTTTGCTGGACAGTTTTTTTTTACACCATGTCCCATTTGAAGCCCCCCTGATGCACCCCTACAGTAGAAACTCCAAAAAAGTGACCCCATTTTAGAAACTACGGGATAGGGTGGAAGTTTTGTTGGTACTAGTTTAGGGTACATATGATTTTTGGTTGCTGAATATTACACTTTTTGTGAGGCAAGATAACAAGAACTAGCTGTTTGGCACCGTTTTTATTTTTTGTTATTTACAACATTCATCTGACAGGTTAGATCATGTGATATTTTTATAGACCAGGTTGTCACGGACACGGCGATACCTAATATGTATGCTTTTTTTTATTTATGTAAGTTTTACACAATGATTTTATTTTTGAAAGCAAAAGAAATCATGTTTTAGTGTTTCCATAATTTTTTCAGTTTTTGGGCGATTACCTTGGGTAGGGTATGATTTTTGTGGGATGAGATGATGGTTTGATTGGCACTACTTTGGGGTGCGTGTGACTTTTTGATCGCTTGCTATTACACTTTTTGTGATGTAAGTTGACAAAAAATGGTTTATTTAGCACAGCTTTTATTTTAAATTTTTTACGGTGTTCATCTGAGGGGTTAGGTCATGTGATATTGTTATAGAGCCGGTCGATACGGACGTGGCGATACCTAATATGTATACTTTTCTTTTATTTAAGTTTTACACAATAATATAATTTTTGAAACAAAAAAAAAATCATGTTTTAGTGTCTCCATAGTCTGAGAGCCATAGTTTTCTCTGTTTTTGGGCGATTATCTTAGGTAGGGTCTATTTTTTGCTGGATGAGATGACGGTTTTATTGGCACTATTTTGGGGGTGCATATGACTTTTTGATCGCTTGCTATTACACTTTTTGTGATGTAAGTTGACAAAAAATGGTTTATTTAGCACAGCTTTTATTTTTTATTTTTACGGTGTTCATCTGAGGGGTTAGGTCATAAAGCCGGTCATATCTTTATAAATCCGGTCGATACGGACGCGGTGATACCTAATATGTATAATTTTATTTTATTTATGTAAGTTTTATACAATAACAGCTTTTTAAAACAAATAAAATGATGTTTTAGTGTCTCCATATTCTGAGCCATAGTATTTTTTTTGGGGCGATTGTCTCAGGTAGGGGCTCATTTTTTGCGGGATGAGGTGACGGTTAGATTGGTACTATTTTTGTGGGCAAACACCTTTTTGATCGCTTGCTGTGGTTCTTTTTGTGATGTTAGTTGACAAAAAAATGGTTTAATTAGCACAGTTTTTATTTTTTATTTTTTTACGGTGTTCATCTGAGGGGTTATGTCATGTGATATGTTTATAGAGCCGGTTGATACAGACAACAGCAATACCTAATATGTATACTTTTTTTTTTAATGGAAGATTCAGCCCGCACAACCCCTAGCAGGTGCAGATTGCTATGGCGAAATACAGATAGAAACGTAAAAACACAAAATGCAATCGCACACTGCAACCAGCACTCTGCCCTGCCTTTATGCTGGATGTTCAATAAGGCATTGGTGTACATTTTGGCCAAAGCGTAATAAGCCACTCACCACGTCAAGGTCACCTTCATGAGTGGTCCCTAACACTAGTTCCTACCTTTTATGGGCCATGACAGCCACACAAAGTCCAGGGAGCGCAGGTACAGCATGCACGCCAAGCACACTCTGCTTTTAACCCCGTCCGGTGCCATTACAGCTTTCATCGGATCCAGGGATGCAAGTACCAACATGCATGCTGAGCCCACTATATGCTTCTCCTGGAGCTAAAGGAGGAAGAAGTATGCACATTTTGGTAATCCTGACCAGATTTTGGGAGGAATCCCAATTAAAAGAAAGGGTGGGACTTATAATGATTTATAAGGAGGAAGTGAGGATCTCAAAAACCAGCTACTGAGGAAGAGGTACGCAACCTCGAAACGCGTATAGCGGGAGTGGATGAGATCCTTATAGTAATTAGACGTCTTATATTACTGCAACCAGCAACAAACTACTGCGAAAAACTAGCAAAATTATCGCTAGAAAGCTGTACAAGCGGAGGTTGGTACCGCCTCCGGAACTTGAATCAATCCAATCGCATCAGATCTAGGTTACGTGGAATACCGTGACGCTCTGAAGCTCCGATCACGTGACAAGCTCTCTACACGTGGGACGTTGAACAGAGACCGACAGGAAACCTTACGGACCTAGCAACAATATTGCCAAGTGGAAAGTGCAGTTCACATACGGCATATAAGAAGAGGGGTGAGTGAACTGACCATTAGTGGGACGCCACCAAAGTCAGAGAAACTAACGAACATCAAGCAGTAAGTTAATCTCAATAAACTGCATACAACTAACCCCTGAATAGCTACCATTGCAAACCTCCATAGAAGCGGGATTTATTGACCCTAATACATAAGCGGATGAACATTGCCAAAGCTCAGTGCATAATACATCGTATATCATATTTTTTTTCGGAAGATTTTAAAGGGACTTTTAGGAAATAAATGTGAATATCTATATATATTTTTATGAACCTCTATGAATATTTATAGAAACATTTTACTGAATTGTACTGTCATATAATTGGGAATATTTAGCAAGTTTTATTTTATGTATGTAATTAATTGATAATATTGTTTTATCCGATTAAATCTGTTGTACCCAACACGTAGTGCCAGATATTGAGTGCCCACTATACCCATATTTCTCAAACGAGTGCATCTACAGCCTGCCAGCGGCGATCGTTCGCTGGCAGGCTGTAGATGCGATTTTTTAACCCTTGAAAGGTATATCAGACGCTGTTTTGTTAACAGCGTCTGATATACCTGCTACCTGGTCCTCTGGTGGTCCCTTTTGCTTAGATCGACCACCAGAGAACACAGGCAGCTCAGTAAGTAGCACCAAACACCACTACACTACACTAACCCCCCTGTCACTTATTAAACCCTGATCACCCCATATAGACTCCTTAATCACCCCCCTGTCATTGATCACCCCCCTGTAAGGCTCCTTTCAGACGTCCGTATGTGTTTTGTGGATCCGCAGATCCATAAATCCGCAAAACACATACGGATGTCTGAATGGAGCCTGACAGGGGGTGATCACCCCATATAGACTCCCTGATCACCCCCCTGTCATTTATCACCCCCCTGTATGGCTCCATTCAGACGTCCGTATGTGTTTTGTGGATCCGCGGATCCATAAATCCGCAAAACACATACGGACGTCTGAATGGAGCCTTACAGGGGGGTGATCAATGACAGGGGGTGATCACCCTATATAGACTCCCTGATCACCCCCCCTGTCATTGATCACCCCCCTGTAAGGCTTCATTCAGACGTCAGTATGTGTTTTGCGGATCCGATCCATGTATCCATGGATCCGTAAAAATCATACGGACGTCTGAATGGAGCCTTACAGGGGGGTGATCAATGACAGGGGGGTGATCAGGAAGTCTATATGGGTAATCACCCCCTTGTCATTGATCACCCCCCTGTAAGGCTCCATTCAGACGTCCGTATGAGTTTTGCAGATCCGATCCATGTATCCGTAAAAATCATACGGAAGTCTGAATGGAGCCTTACAGGGGGGTGACAATGACGGGGGGTGATCAATGACAGGGGGGTGATCAGGAAGTCTATATGGGTGATCACCCCCTTGTCATTGATCACCCCCCTGTAAGGCTCCATTCAGACGTCCGTATGTGTTTTGCGGATCCGATCCATGTATCCATGGATCCGTAAAAATCATACGGACGTCTGAATGGAGACTTACAGGGGGATGATCAATGACAGGGGGCGATCAATGACAGGGGGGGGATCAGGAAGTCTATATGGGTGATCACCCCCTTGTCATTGATCACCCCCCTGTAAGGCTCCATTCAGACGTCCGTATGTGTTTTGCGGATCCGATCCATGTATCAGTGGATCCGTAAAAATCATACGGACGTCTGAATGGAGCCTTACAGGGGGGTGATCAATGACAGGGGGGTGATCAATGACAGGGGGGTGATCAATGACGGGGGAGTGATCAATGATGGGGGGAGTGATCAGGGAGTCTATATGAAGTGATCAGGGGTTCATAAGGGGTTAATAAGTGACAGGGGGGGTAGTGTAGTGTAGGTGGTGTTTGGTGCTACTTTACACAGCTACCTGTGTCCTCTGGTGGTCGATCCAAACAAAAGGAACCACTAGAGGACCAGGTAGCAGGTATATTAGACGCTGTTATCAAAACAGCGTCTAATATACCTGTTAGGGGTTAAAAAAAAATCACATCTCCAGCCTGCCAGCAAACGATCGCTGCTGGCAGGCTGGAGATCCTGTCTCTTACCTTCCGACCCTGTGAACGCGCGTGCCCGTGTGCGCGCGTTCACAGGAAGTCACGCGCCTCGCGAGATGACGGGCAGACGCGTGACTGTGCGCAGGGCTGCCGCCTCCGGACCGCGATCCTGCGTTAGGCGGTCCGGAGGCAGTTAAAGTCATTTCCCTATCCACATTTGTTTGCAGAGCACTTGCCATGCTCTTAACCACATTTTGATGCCATTTGCAGCCCTCTAGCCCTTTCCATGACATTTTTACAGCCATTTAAGTGCTCAAAAGTTCGGGTCCCCATTGACTTCAATAGGGTTCGGGTTTGGGGTCAAGTTCGGGTCCCCATTGACTTCAATAGGGTTCGGGTTTGGGGTCAAGTTCGGGTCCCGAACTCAAACTTTTTTCTCAAGTTCGGCCGAACCCTTCGAAGCTGAACATCCAGGTGTCCGCTCAACTCTATTTGTAGCATTAATTAATTAGTTGCCAGGAAAATAAGGACCTTTTAACTTATAAATATTTTCTTATTTCTCCAGGTGACGACAGGATAAGAAGCTACTAGAAATATATTTTCTCTTCCTCTTATGACGAAAAAGATAATCAAGTCCGACTTGTCAGTAATAGAACTGAACACAGACTGGGTGAAATGTCAACAAGAGATGAATGTAGGAAACCTTTAGAAAAGAAATTTAAGAAAACTCGACAAGGTGAAAGGTCATTTAAATGTCCAGAATGTGGGAAATCATTTATTACAAAAACAAATCTTGTTGAACATCAGAGAATTCACACAGGAGAGAAACCGTATTCATGCTCAGAATGTGAGAAGAGTTTTAGTCTTAAAATAAATCTTGCACAACATCAGAAAATTCACACAGGAGAGAAGCCGTTTTCATGTACAGAATGTGAGACATGTTTTAGTCAGAAGTCAATTCTTTTTCGACATCAGAGAATTCACACAGAAGAGAAGCCGTTTTCATGTACAGAATGTGAGAAGTGTTTTAGTCGAAAGTCACATCTTGTTCAACATCAGAGAATTCACACAGGAGAGAAGCCGTTTTCATGTACAGAATGTGAGAAGTGTTTTAGTCTGAAGTCAAATCTTGTTCAACATCAGATTATTCACACAGGGAAAAAGCCATTTAGATGTACAGAATGTGAGAAATGTTTTAATGATAAATCAAATCTTTTGAAACATTTAAAAATTCACACGAGGAAGTAGCCATGTGTATGTATAGTATGAGAAAACAATCGAATAAAAATGGGTCGTGTGGCAAATTGAAGAGCGGAGAAGTCAGAAGGCTTTTTTAATGTTTAGATTGTATGAAATGTGGCAGGTGTGGAGCTCTACTGTAGGACTTAGTGCCTTATGATGGTTCTTTATTTTTTATTTCAATCTTCTTTTATAATAAATTTTACATTGAGTGAATACTGACAGAGAAACGTCTCTTTACACTCAGAGTCTCCTCTTGGCTGTGATGTTCATAGAGAGCACAAGATAGGATTTTAACCCCTTAAGGACTGGGCTCATTTTCACCTTAAGGACCAGGCCATTTTTTGCTAATCTCCATTTGCCATAACCTGTTAAAGAATACCTAAAGGGTTAATAAAGTTTGTAATATCAGTTTTGAATACCTTGAGTGGTTTTGTTTCTTAGATGGGGTCACTTTTATGGAGTTTTTATTCTAGGGGTGCATCAGGGGTTCTTCAAATGGGACATGGTGACAAAAAAAAGGCCATCAAAATCTGCCTTCCAGAAACCGTACGGCGTTCCTTTCCTTCTGCGCCCTGCCGTTTGGTCATACAGAAGTTTACAACCACATATGGGGTGTTTCTGTAAACTGCAGAATCAGGGTAATAAATATTAAGTTTTATTTGGCTGTTAACCCATGCTTTGGTACTGGGAAAAAAAAAATTAAAATGGAAAATTTGACAAAAAAATTGCTGTTTTGGCACTGTTTTTATTTTATTTGTTTGACCGTGTTCATCTGAGGGGTTAGGTAATGGGGGATTTTTATAGAGCAGATTCTTATGGACTCGGCGATACCTAATATGTCTACTTTTTTAATTTATTTAAGTTTTACAAAATAATATTTTTGAAATACATTTTTTGTTTGTTTTAGTGTCTCTTATCTGAGAACCATATTTTTTTATTTTTTTCAATTGTCAGTGGCTAAATGGAATAAAAATTGGGGAAGGGGTTTATAAATTTAGTACTCCATGGAAGTGTGGTACTCCCTGAAGCAACCGTCAATGCAGAGGCCCTGGATGATCGGGGCAAGTGTCACACTGAGTGGTGGTGTCCTTCCGTATCCCCCTCCTGTGACACACTCTTTGTGACACACTTTTTTTGGGACCGTCACTTCTTTCCAGTACACCAGGAAAGTGTTGGCCAGGGACGATCCGGGCGCCTCCAGTTCCCGAGGTACTCCGGCCTGCTCTTTCCTGGTCTGTAAAGATGAGGGCCTTGAGGACTGCCTCATAGAACTGGAGTAATTTTTCTGTGTTGCCAGCGCTCCGAATCAGCACAAAATAGTTGTACAAGGCAACCTGTACCAAGTAGACCGCAACTTTTTTGTACCATGCCCGGGTTTTGCGCATGGCGTTATATGGCTTGAGGACTTGATCAGAGTGATCAACTCCTCCCATATATATTGTAGTCGAAGATACAATCGGACTCGAGGACCGTTGCTGCGGTACCTCACACAGGGACAGGGGTGATGCCGTTACGGTGAATTGTGGACAGTACAAGGACATCCCTCTTGTCCTTATATCTGACCAGCAACAGGTTTCCACTTTAAGGGCACGGGTCTCACCCCTGGGGATAGGTACCTGGAGGGGGTGGGTAGGGAGGTCGCATTGATTTTTCCGCATGGTCCCACAAGCGGACGTGGATCTGGCGGAAAGGGACTGGAACAAAGTGATACTAGTATAAAAGTTATCCACGTACAGGTGGTAACCTTTATCTAGCAGTGGATGCATAAGGTCCCACACAAGTTTCCCGTTAACACGGAAACTTGTGTGGGACCATGAATACGGGAGTTGAATACGGGAATGGGAGTTGAATACGGGAATCTCGCCCCTCGTACACACAAAACTTGTAAGTGTACCCTGAGGTACTCTCACAAAG
Source organism: Bufo gargarizans (assembly GCF_014858855.1). Taxonomy (NCBI): domain Eukaryota; kingdom Metazoa; phylum Chordata; class Amphibia; order Anura; family Bufonidae; genus Bufo; species Bufo gargarizans. The sequence continues at coordinate 547,730,145 of NC_058082.1, read as the reverse complement.
TTTGTACAGCTTCATGCCATACCTCGCCCGCTTAGAGGGAACATACTTGCGGAAAATGAGTCTCTCCTTCAAAGCAATGAGAGACTCATCAACCGCGACCTCCCTTCCAGGTGCATAGGCCTCCAAAAATTTGGCCCCGAAGTTATCGATGACCGGCCTGATTTTGTACAGGTGGTCATAGGCAGGATCACCTTGGGGTGGGCATGCTGCATTATTTGAATAATGCAGGAATTTCCGGATGGCCTCAAACCGGGTACGTGTCATGGCTGTACTGTAAATTGGGGTCTGGTAGAGGACGTCCCCACTCTAGTAATGTCTGACACTGGGTTTTTTGACTAGGCCCATGTGCAGCACGAGGCCCCAAAACATCCTAATCTCGGCTGCACTGACCGGAGTCCAGCTACTGGCCCTAGCCAAAAAGGAGCCCTGGCGATGCGCAATGAACTGTTGGGCGTACAGGTTCGCTTGCTCCACCATCAGATTCACAAAATGGTCACTGAAAAAAAGACTAAAATAGTCATTTTTAGTGAAGCCCACTGTGGGAATCTGGATTCCTGCTTGGCCAACAAAATCCGGAAACACAGGCTAAAAATGCTCTGGGGTACACCAGAAAAGTTCACCGGTAGGGGGCTCAGTTGGACTTATCTGGTGGGCCGGAAAACTAGTATGAGCCCCAGAGCTGCTCGAACTAGTGTGGGCCACAGGGTCCCTGGCATGGCGGTCCCCTTGCTCTGCCTGGCGGCGTCTCCACTGCCTTGGGGGCTCATCATCATCGCTAAATGATGAGGAGGACGCGGATAACAAGAGGAAATTGGGGTCATCCTCATCCTCACTGGGACTCTCAGATTCGGAGGCAATCAGGGCGTATGCCTCCTCGGCAGAGAACGTCCGCCGGGCCATAGGGAAGTGCACGTGTGTGCGTGCATGGAAAACTTTATTCAGTGTGCCTGTGTGTGGGGGACGGGTGTTCGCGTACTTTTCCCTACACCTAACAGAAAAAAATAAAAAAATAAAAATAAATTGAAAATCCCAAAAAGTGCAAAAAAATTAAGATTTAAACGTGCTGATCAGCGGTACAAAGATGATCAACGATGGGGTGGGCAATGCGCTAACAGTGGCCGGACGCTAAGAGTGCCGGCCACAGTCAGCGCATGCAAAAAAAAAAAAAAACACTTACGCCCCAAAAAATGTGTGTCTGCAGCACCCCTGGGGAGTCTAGGGTCACACATTTGATTGCTGTAGACCCCAGACACCCAATCTGGGTGCTAGACAACAATAAAAACTTTTTTTCCCCCCCTAACTCTCCCTCCCTAATCTACCTCTCCCTACCTCTCCCAAGTACACAGATTTGTGCCTGATGGCACAAAAAAACGTACAGTACAGCCAAGCTACTCTCTTTCCCGCTCCACGTACCTGTATGAGCGGGGAGAGAAGCTCTGGCAATTCAAAATTGCAGCTGCACCTGCCCACCTGCCCAGCCGGCCAATCAGAAGCGATCCTGAGAAGCGATCCTCTCAGGATCGCAGGACGGTGATTGGTGGTGTATTATAACACCACCGATTAGCGTCCTATTCCGGGTTATTGGGTCACCAGAGACCCGAATAACTCAGAAACGCAGCAAACCGCAGGTCTGAATTGACCTGGGTTTGCTGCGATCGCTGACACGGGGAGATCACAGGACCCCCCTGGGCATTGTACCAAGTTGCCTGTTCAATGATTTGTGCAGGCACCTTTCTCCGATCACCGCCCACCACGTGGCGGTGATCGGAAATACACAGGGTGTACAGATACACCCTGTGTCCTTAAGTACCAGGACATCAGGGCGTACCTGTACGACCTGTGTCCGTAACTTGTTAACAAAGTTTTGCTGGAAAGTCCCTTTAACTAATTCATTTATACCAAATCAATAGTTAGGTGGTTACAATAAAATGTAATATCACATTATACTCATCATTTTCAAAGCAATTTTTCAAAGGTCCAAGTCATTTTCCATTTTTGTATTTGTTTTTTGCTCCCTGCTTTCTCATAGCCATAATATTTTTATTTTTCCATTCATGTAGCCATCGTGATAACTCAGATCCGACAGTATATTCTAACACAGAGGTGTTCCCATAGTGATGGGGACGCTTCAAGTTAGAATATACTAAGAACTGTGTACATGACTGCCCCCTGCTGCCTGGAAGCATCCGATCTCTCATAGGAGGCTGTGATCCGCACAATTAACCCCTCAGGTGCCGCACCTGAGGGGTTAATTGTGCGTATCATAGCCCCCTGTAAGAGATCAGGTGCTGCCAGGCAGCAGGGGGCAGACCCCCCTCCCTCCCCAGTTTTAAATTCATTGGTGGTCAGTGCGGCCCCCCCTCCCTCCCCAGTATTAAATTCATTGGTGGCCAGTGCGGCCCCCCCTCCCTCCCCAGTGTTAAATTCATTGGTGGCTCCGATCGGTAACCATGGCAATCAGGACGCTACTGCAGTCCTGGCTCCCATGGTTACTTAGCAATTTTAGAAGCATTATACTTACCTGCGTTGTCTGTGACTGGCCGGGTACTCCTCCTACTGGTAAGCGACAGGTCTGTGCTATAAGCAATGCGCCGCACAGACCTTTCACTTACCAGTAAGAGGAGCGACCGGCCAGCCACAGACAGCGCAGGTAAGTATAATGCTTCTAAAATTGCTAAGTAACCATGGCAGCCAGGACTGCAGTAGCGTCCTGGTTGCCATGGTAACCGATCGGAGCCCCAGCGATTAAACTGGGACTCCGATCGGAACTCTCCGCTGCCACCAATGATCGGGGGGGTGGGGGAGGGGAGGCCGCACTGGCCACCAATGATTTTAATACAGGGAAGGGAGGGGCGCCACACTGGCCACCAATGAATTTAAAACTGGGGAGCGAGGGGGGTCTGCCCCCTGCTGCCCGGCAGCACCTGATCTCTTACAGGTGCGGCACCTGAGGGGTTAATTGTGCGGATCACAGCTCCCTGTAAGAGATCGGGTGCTGCCAGGCAGCAGGGGGCAGTCATGTACACAGATCTTAGTATATTCTAACTTGAAGAGTCCCCATCACCATGGGAACGCCTCTGTGTTAGAATATACTGTCGGATCTGAGTTTTCACGATGTAACTCAAATCCGATGGTATATTCTAACATAGAGGCGTTCCCATGGTGATGGGGAAGCTTCAAGTTAAAATATACCATCGGATTGGAGAAAACTCCGATAGGGACTCCTGACTTTACATTGAAAGTCAATGGGGGACGGATCCGTTTGCAATTGCACCATATTGTGTCAACGTCAAACGGATCCGTCCCCATTGACTTGCATTGTAAGTCAGGACGGATCCGTTTGGCTCTGCACGGCCAGGCGGACACCAAAATGACATTTTTTTTAACTTTCCTTCATGTCTGGTGATCCTCTAAAAATCACGGAAGACACACGGAAGAAAAAACGGAAACTGATCCCGGAACAACGGAACCCCGTTTTGCGGACCGTGTAAAAAAATACTGTCGTGTGCATGAGGCCTAAGACCTATCAACATACCAGCCTTACTGCCTACATCACCATCTTGCAGCCGAGACATATTCAAAAGCTTGGTGGAATTCAAAGTGAGTGATACCATAACATGATTTTGGTCATAAATAGGGATGAGCGAACTCGAACTGTATAGTTCGGGTTCGTACCGAATTTTGGGGTGTCCGTGACACGGACCCGAACCCGGACATTTTCGTAAAAGTCCGGGTTCGGGTTCGGTGTTCGTCGCTTTCTTGGCGCTTTTGTGACGCTTTCTTGGCGCTTTTTGAAAGGCTGCAAAGCAGCCAATCAACAAGCGTCATACTACTTGCCCCAAGAGGCCGTCACAGCCATGCCTACTATTGGCATGGCTGTGATTGGCCAGAGCACCATGTGACCCAGCCTCTATTTAAGCTGGAGTCACATAGCGCCGCCCGTCACTCTGCTCTGATTAGCGTAGGGAGAGGTTGCGGCTGCGACAGTAGGGCGAGAATTAGGCAGATTAACTCCTCCAAAGGACTTGATTATTGATCGATCTGCAGCTGTGCATCATTGAGCTGCTGATACTCAATTGCTCACTGTTTTTAGGCTGCCCAGACCGTTTGTCAGTCACATTTTTCTGGGTTGATCGGCGGCCATTTTGTGTCTTGTGGTGCGCCAGCACAAGCTGCGACCAAGTGCATTTAACCCTCAATGGTGTGGTTGTTTTTTGGCTAAAGCCTACATCAGGGTGAAGCTTTCACACCAAGTGCATTTAACCAGCAATAGTCTGTTTATTTTTTGGCCATATACTACATCAGGGGCAAGCTGCGCCCGTCACCAAGTGCATTTAACCCTCAGTAGTGTGGTTGGTCAAGCTGTCACACCAAGTGCATTTAACCAGCAATAGTCTGTTCATTTTTTGGCCATATACTACATCAGGGGCAAGCTGCGCCCGTCACCAAGTGCATTTAACCCTCAGTAGTGTGGTTGGTCAAGCTATCACACCAAGTGCATTTAACCAGCAATAGTCTGTTAATTTTTTGGCCATATACTAAATCAGGGGCAAGCTGCGCCTGTCACCAAGTGCATTTAACCAGCAATAGTGTGGTCATTTTTTGGCCATATACTACATCAGGGGCAAGCTGTGCCCGTCACCAAGTGCATTTAACCAGCAATAGTGTGGTTATTTTTTGGCCATATCCCAGTCTAATTCTGTCACTAAATCCATACCGGTCACCCAGCGCCTAAATACTAGGCCTCAAATTTATATCCCGCTAAATCTGTCGTTACCGCTGTACTGTTGTGGATGGGCAAGTTATTTAGTGTCCGTCAAAGCACATTTTTTGTTCAGGGTTGAAATACAATTCCCAATTTAGCAATTTCATAATTTAGCGGTTTCTGCTATATCAGAGCTATTTGAAATCTATCCCTAAAAGGGTATATAATATTCAAGGTGCACATTGGGTCATTCAGAATAACTTCACACACACGCTACTGTGCATTTCCAAGTCCAATTCTGTTAGTAAATCCATACCGGTCACCCAGCGCCTAAATACTAGGCCTCAAATTTATATCCCGCTGAATTTGAATACAATACATTGGGCCAAATAATATTTTTGTTGTTGTGGTGAACCATAACAATGAGGAAAACATCTAGTAAGGGACGCGGACGTGGACATGGTCGTGGTGGTGTTAGTGGACCCTCTGGTGCTGGGAGAGGACGTGGCCGTTCTGCCACATCCACACGTCCTAGTGTACCAACTACCTCAGGTCCCAGTAGCCGCCAGAATTTACAGCGATATATGGTGGGGCCCAATGCCGTTCTAAGGATGGTAAGGCCTGAGCAGGTACAGGCATTAGTCAATTGGGTGGCCGACAGTGGATCCAGCACGTTCACATTATCTCCCACCCAGTCTTCTGCAGAAAGCGCACAGATGGCGCCTGAAAACCAACCCCATCAGTCTGTCACATCACCCCCATGCATACCAGGGAAACTGTCTCAGCCTCAAGTTATGCAGCAGTCTCTTATGCTGTTTGAAGACTCCACTGGCAGGGTTTCCCAAGGGCATCTACCTAGCCCTTCCCCAGCGGTGGAAGACATAGAATGCACTGACGCACAACCACTTATGTTTCCTGATGATGAGGACATGGGAATACCACCTCAGCATGTCTCTGATGATGACGAAACACAGGTGCCAACTGCTGCTTCTTTCTGCAGTGTGCAGACTGAACAGGAGGTCAGGGATCAAGACTGGGTGGAAGACGATGCAGGGGACGATGAGGTCCTAGACCCCACATGGAATGAAGGTTGTGCCACTGACTTTCACAGTTCGGAGGAAGAGGCAGTGGTGAGACCGAGCCAACAGCGTAGCAAAAGAGGGAGCAGTGGGCAAAAGCAGAACACCCGCCGCCAAGAGACTCCGCCTGCTACTGACCGCCGCCATCTGGGACCGAGCACTCCAAAGGCAGCTTCAAGGAGTTCCCTGGCATGGCACTTCTTCAAACAATGTGCTGACGACAAGACCCGAGTAGTTTGCATGCTGTGCCATCAGAGCCTGAAGCGAGGCATTAACGTTCTGAACCTGAGCACAACCTGCATGACCAGGCACCTGCATGCAAAGCATGAACTGCAGTGGAGTAAACACCTTAAAACCAAGGAAGTCACTCAGGCTCCCCCTGCTACCTCTTCTGCTGCTGCCGCCTCGGCCTCTTCCTCCGCCTCTGGAGGAACGTTGGCACCTGCCGCCCAGCAAACAGGGGATGTACCACTAACACCACCACCACCACCTCCGTCACCAAGCGTCTCAACCATGTCACACGGCAGCGTTCAGCTCTCCATCTCACAAACATTTGAGAGAAAGCGTAAATTCCCACCTAGCCACCCTCGATCCCTGGCCCTGAATGCCAGCATTTCTAAACTACTGGCCTATGAAATGCTGTCATTTAGGCTGGTGGACACAGACAGCTTCAAACAGCTCATGTCGCTTGCTGTCCCACAGTATGTTGTTCCCAGCCGCCACTACTTCTCCAAGAGAGCCGTGCCTTCCCTGCACAACCAAGTATCCGATAAAATCAAGTGTGCACTGCGCAACGCCATCTGTAGCAAGGTCCACCTAACCACAGATACGTGGACCAGTAAGCACGGCCAGGGACGCTATATCTCCCTAACTGCACACTGGGTAAATGTAGTGGCAGCTGGGCCCCAGGCGGAGAGCTGTTTGGCGCACGTCCTTCCGCCGCCAAGGATCGCAGGGCAACATTCTTTGCCTCCTGTTGCCACCTCCTCCTTCTCGGCTTCCTCCTCCTCTTCTTCCACCTGCTCATCCAGTCAGCCACACACCTTCACCACCAACTTCAGCACAGCCCGGGGTAAACGTCAGCAGGCCATTCTGAAACTCATATGTTTGGGGGACAGGCCCCACACCACACAGGAGTTGTGGCGGGGTATAGAACAACAGACCGACGAGTGGTTGCTGCCGGTGAGCCTCAAGCCCGGCCTGGTGGTCTGTGATAATGGGCGAAATCTCGTTGCAGCTCTGGGACTAGCCAATTTGACGCACATCCCTTGCTTGGCGCATGTGCTGAATTTGGTGGTGCAGAAGTTCATACACAACTACCCCGACATGTCAGAGCTGCTGCAAAAAAGTGCGGGCAGTCTGTTCGCGCTTCCGGCATTCACATCCTGCTGCTGCTCGCCTGTCTGCGCTACAGCGTAACTTCGACCTTCCCGCTCACCGCCTCATATGCGACGTGCCCACCAGGTGGAACTCCACCTTGCACATGCTGGACAGACTGTGCGAGCAGCAGCAGGCCATAGTGGAGTTTCAGCTGCAGCACGCACGGGTCAGTCGCACTACAGAACAGCACCACTTAACCACCAATGACTGGGCCTCCATGTGAGACCTGTGTGCCCTGTTGCGCTGTTTCGAGTACTCCACCAACATGGCCAGTGGCGATGACGCCGTTATCAGCGTTACAATACCACTTCTATGTCTCCTTGAGAAAACACTTAGGGCGATGATGCAAGAGGAGGTGGCCCAGGAGGAGGAGGAGGAGGAGGAGGAGGAGGAAGAGGGGTCATTTTTAGCACTTTCAGGCCAGTCTCTTCGAAGTGACTCAGAGGGAGGTTTTTGGCAACAGCAGAGGCCAGGTACAAATGTGGCCAGCCAGGGCCCACTACTGGAGGACGAGGAGGACGAGGATGAGGAGGAGGTGGAGGAGGATGAGGATGAGGATGAAGCATGGTCACAGCGGGGTGGCACCCAACGCAGCTCGGGTCCATCACTGGTGCGTGGCTGGGGGGAAAGGCAGGACGATGACGATACGCCTCCCACAGAGGACAGCTTGTCCTTACCCCTGGGCAGCCTGGCACACATGAGCGACTACATGCTGCAGTGCGTGCGCAACGACAGTAGAGTTGCCCACATTTTAACCTGTGCGGACTACTGGGTTGCCACCCTGCTGGATCCACGCTACAAAGACAATGTGCCCACCTTACTTCCTGCACTGGAGCGTGATAGGAAGATGCGCGAGTACAAGCGCACGTTGGTAGACGCGCTACTGAGAGCATTACCAAATGTCACAGGGGAACAAGTGGAAGCCCAAGGCCAAGGCAGAGGAGGAGCAAGAGGTCGCCAAGGCAGCTGTGTCAATGCCAGCTCCTCTGAGGGCAGGGTTAGCATGGCAGAGATGTGGAAAACTTTTGTCAACACGCCACAGCTAACTGCACCACCACCTGATACGCAACGTGTTAGCAGGAGGCAACATTTCACTAAAATGGTGGAACAGTACATGTGCACACCCCTCCACGTACTGACTGATGGTTCGGCCCCATTCAACTTCTTGGTCTCTAAATTGTCCACGTGGCCAGAGCTAGCCTTTTATGCCTTGGAGGTGCTGGCCTGCCCGGCGGCCAGCGTTTTGTCTGAACGTGTATTCAGCACGGCAGGGGGCGTCATTACAGACAAACGCAGCTGCCTGTCTACAGCCAATGTGGACAAGCTGACGTTCATAAAAATAAACCAGGCATGGATCCCACAGGATCTGTCCGTCCCTTGTCCAGATTAGACATTAACTACCTCCCCTTAACCATATATTATTGGACTCCAGGGCACTTCCTCATTCAATCCTATTTTTATTTTCATTTTACCATTATATTGCGAGACTACCCAAAGTTGAATGAACCTCTCCTCTGTCTGGGTGCCGGGGCCTAAATATATGCCAATGGACTGTTCCAATGTTGGGTGACGTGAAGCCTGATTCTCAGCTATGACATGCAGACTGATTCTCTGCTGACATGAAGCCAGATCCTCTGTTACGGGACCTCTCTCCTCTGCCTGGGTGCTGGGCCTAAATTTATGAAAATGGACTCTTACAGTGGTGGGTGACGTGAAGCCTGATTCTCTGCTATGATATGAAGACTGATTCTCTGCTGACATGAAGCCAGATTGTCTGTTACGGGACCTCTCTCCTCTGCCTGGGTGCTGGGCCTAAATATATGCCAATGGACTGTTGCAGTGGTGGCTGACGTGAAGCCTCATTCTCTGCTATGACATGCAGACTGATTCTCTGCTGACATGAAGCCAGATTGTCTGTTACGGGACCTCTCTCCTCTGCCTGGGTGCTGGGCCTAAATATATGCCAATGGACTGTTGCAGTGGTGGGTGACGTGAAGCCTCATTCTCTGCTATGACATGCAGACTAATTCTCTGCTGACATGAAGCCAGATTGTCTGTTACGGGACCTCTCTCCTCTGCCTGGGTGTGGGGCCTAAACTTATGAAAATGGACTCTTACAGTGGTGGGTGACGTGAAGCCTCATTCTCTGCTATGACATGCAGACTAATTCTCTGCTGACATGAAGCCAGATTGTCTGTTACGGGACCTCTCTCCTCTGCCTGGGTGCTGGGCCTAAATTTATGACAATGGACTGTTGCAGTGGTGGGTGACGTGAAGCCTGATTCTCTGCTATGACATGCAGACTGATTCTCTGCTGACATGAAGCCAGATTGTCTGTTACGGGACCTCTCTCCTCTGCCTGGGTGTGGGGCCTAAACTTATGTAAATGGACTCTTACAGTGGTGGGTGACGTGAAGCCTCATTCTCTGCTATGACATGCAGACTAATTCTCTGCTGACATGAAGCCAGATTGTCTGTTACGGGACCTCTCTCCTCTGCCTGGGTGCTGGGCCTAAATTTATGACAATAGACTGTTGCAGTGGTGGGTGACGTGAAGCCTGATTCTCTGCTATGACATGCAGACTGATTCTCTGCTGACATGAAGCCAGATTGTCTGTTACGGGACCTCTCTCCTCTGCCTGGGTGCTGGGCCTAAATATATGCCAATGGACTGTTGCAGTGGTGGCTGACGTGAAGCCTGATTCTCTGCTATGACATGCAGACTAATTCTCTGCTGACATGAAGACAGATTCTCTGTTACGGGACCTCTCTCCTCTGCCTGTGTGCTGGGCCTAAATATATGCCAATGGACTGTTGCAGTGGTGGCTGATGTGAAGCCTCATTCTCTGCTATGACATGCAGACTAATTCTCTGCTGACATGAAGCCAGATTCTCTGTTACGGGACCTCTCTCCTCTGCCTGGGTGCTGGGCCTAAATTTATGAAAATGGACTCTTACAGTGGTGGGTGACGTGAAGCCTGATTCTCTGCTATGACATGAAGACTGATTCTCTGCTGACATGAAGCCAGATTGTCTGTTACGGGACCTCTCTCCTCTGCCTGGATGCTGGGCCTAAATATATGCCAATGGACTGTTGCAGTGGTGGCTGACGTGAAGCCTCATTCTCTGCTATGACATGCAGACTTATTCTCTGCTGACATGAAGCCAGATTCTCTGTTACGGGACCTCTCTCCTCTGCCTGGGTTCCGGGGCCTAAATATCTGAGAATGGACTGTTCCAGTGGTGGGTGACGGGAAGCCAGATTCTCTGCTATGGGACCTCTCTCCAATTGATTTTGGTTAATTTTTATTTATTTAATTTTTATTTTAATTCATTTCCCTATCCACATTTGTTTGCAGGGGATTTACCTACATGTTGCTGCCTTTTGCATCCCTCTAGCCCTTTCCTGGGCTGTTTTACAGCCTTTTTAGTGCCGAAAAGTTCGGGTCCCCATTGACTTCAATGGGGTTCGGGTTCGGGACGAAGTTCGGATCGGGTTCGGATCCCGAACCCGAACATTTTCGGGAAGTTCGGCCGAACTTCTCGAACCCGAACATCCAGGTGTTCGCTCAACTCTAGTCATAAATCATAAAAATCAATTACTTATAAGTAAGATCCTAAATATAATGAATTTACAATAAATCAGTTTTGTAATTGAAATCAATAAAGAACTTTGTATCCAAGCAAAGAATATAATATGCTTCCAGATTAAATACATTTTAGTATAATCTTCTCTCATTGGTTTTTGTACTGTCTCAATTCCATAGAGACAAAATATTTTTAGGGAATATTTGTATATATATATATATATATATATATATATACACTATTTTCAATAAGATGTCATCCTGATATAATTAGAGATGAGCGAATTTCTTAAAAGTTTGATTCGGCTGATTCGCCGAATTTCACCCAAAAATTTGCTTTGTGACGAATTGCTTTGTCACAAAGTGCTTTTTTTTGTAAGTGGTGGGTGCAATGACGGGCAGCTGCGATAGCGCCACCCCCGTCATTGTACCTCTCAGATGCCGCATTCATACATGATCGCGGCATCTGAGTGTAAAATTAACAATACTTACCGCCTCTATTTGCTCCCGACGGGCCAGTCGCCGCCATCTTGATTGAACATCTCAGCCGAAATCCTGTGTGGCGCGAGATTACATCATCACGCCAGCTGCATGGGATTTCGGCCGAGATCTTCAAGCAAGATGGAGGCTGGGGGCCGGTTGTGAGCAAATAGAGGATGTAAGTTTGAAAACCGTGAAATGTTTTCCTTTGATATAATAGGATCATATTCCTGTATTCCACACAATAAAGCTTTATTTGCAGCACAGTATCTCAGTGATTTAGCTGATATGCTACAAGAATATGTCCCACATTGTATCAATTATTAAAACATAAGCATACACGGTAACAGCCCGCAGCCAGTACGCAAGAACGCCTGCAGCCTGCTTGGCGACAAGTGTCACAGTGAACCGCACTGTGACATTATAAACGATAATACACTGAATCTTGGATTTATAGGAGCTGCAGAAAATATAGAAATATATTTTTTAGATCTCACTCTAAAAGTCAACAGTATTAATCTGATGACCACAAGACATTCTCAGAACCAGTGATGAAGCCAAAAATATCTATACTAAATTATTGGGGTGTATGTACCAATTTTTAAACATTAATGGGATTTGGGGTCCATATGGCATTTTTTCCTGGATATTTGCATTATCTACATCTTGTGAATTCACACCACACTGTATCATCATGGACTTGGGAGCACATGGGGACTGATTGTGTCTTAGATACATGTAGGGTGCTATAGAGGTCAGTTTTGGGTTGTATTTTTTTAATAAATTAAAGGGGTTCTCCTGGCATTTGATATTGATAAGCTATCCTCAGGATAGTTCATTAATATCAGATCAGCAGGGGTCCTACATGTATGATAGTCCAAAAATGGTAAATTGGCAATTTTTTTCTATTATGACAGTTATCATACAGGATAAATTATTTAGTATTTTAAAAATGCTGGCAGTTTGCAAGCATTTATTTTTTAATTGTTTATTTTTATTTGTAAAATGTGATAAGGGAGTGTGTGTCACGGTGTGGAGTGGGGGAACCCCCCAACATGCTGTGTCAAAGGGTAAAATGGAATCAGCCTGGCCAAAAGGAGTAATAAGGTAGCAGGTCACCTCCTACAGCGTCCCTAATCCTCTCCCTGACTCCTCACTGTATGACCGGACCCCGATGGTAGGACAGCTCATACTCTGGATTCCTAGAGACCCTGAGTCGCCCTGGTCATCCCTCACCAAGTAGCCAGGAAGAGACGACCTGTTCATCCCAGTCATGGAGGAACAGGATTCTCTATCTGAGGCCAGGCTGCAAGGAGAGGGGAACACATACAGCAAATGGAGTTGGCAGGTAAGCGAAACCCATAAAACACTTACCTGCTACAGCCACACTGACTGGAACCCATGCACAAGTGCTGCCGTTTACACCAACACTAAAGGACACAGCACAAACAACAACCACACAGGAATCCAGGACACCCATAGCTGCAATAAACGTGAGACAGGGGAATGTCTAGCAAACAAGCTGGACACCAAACATCACCAGCCATGTAACACAACACCCTGAACATAGCCCACGCAAACCAAAAGATAAGAAGGTAAAGATACACCATAATAACATCAATGACCACAAGCGTGGCCCTTACTGGACAGATGGTAAAAGCCAGGAACAGTGAACCACCAGAATACACCAAGGCTGGAGGAACACCGAGCTTTAGGTATCTAGCAGAGGCTAAATAGCCCAAGCAGCCACACCCAAACACACATAAACCCGGTGTTCACAAAACACTAGGAAGGGAGTTAACCTTCCAACATCAGAAAGAGAAAGGGGAAGTGCAAACACAAGCATATCAAACCACACGTTACACCGGCAACAGTATGAGTGGAAACCATGTAACGGCAATCAACTAGAAGGCCGAGACACTGCCACCGCATGCTCTCACAGCAATATGTTGCCGCGGGCAACCGCAAGTGTGGCAACAGTGTCACAGCGCAAACCAAAGGCGATGACACTGTTATTTGAATTTTACCATGTTTGCGATTTTCATATTTAAAAAATATATATTTAAAGGAGCAAATAAAGCCAGAAAGAAAACACTATGGACAATCAAAATTCATTACTAAATCCCTTGTATTAACTTGATAAATGCCATTTGCTGAAGTGAGAAAAAACCATTAACACTTGATTTACTCCCCCTAGGGGACTTGAACATGTAATCACGTGATCTCTTCTCCCAAAGGATGCATGATTTGACATTGTATTTTATGGAAGATTCAGTACACTTCTATCAAGACCTCAAAGAAAGCTGTGCTTTACAGGAACTGTCCACTAACAGGCCTCAGAGCCTTCAAAAGGACCAAGGCTGCCATAGCAACTGTAAGGATCCTGTGATCTCGTCATGAGTGACCTGTTCGGTTACTGGAAACTAAGCTCTCCCACTAAATGACCGATTAGATGTCATCATCACAAGTGACCATCGGAGGGTCAAAAGTGCGTGGTCGATATTATCACCAATTGCCACTGAGTGTCACGTTGCGGCTAAGGTGCCTGCTAAGTACCTACGTGGGTGCTACCTTTAAAGACCTAAAATTTGCCTTACAAGTACAACAGATATTGGTAAGGGATTAAACACAACAAACAATGGGATTTTATATAGCTAAGACAGGCACTCCTCAATTGAAACCATCCAAAGAAAATGTATCCTTTATACAAATATTTATTGCACAGTAATTTAAACAGTTTACATAAGGCTTCTTTAAGACTTTAAAAACGAAAAAAAAAAAAAAAAATTATATATATATATATATATATATATATATATATATTTGTGGTAGGAGCTTAACCGAGGAACAGAATAGGCATGCCTATGTGCTGCCCTAACCTGACTGGCTGGAGTGTGCCCGGCGCCAGTGACGAGGTAAGGCCTAGAGAAGTGGGCAAAAAGAGAACTGACCCGGTGTAGGGTACAAGTATTTATTGGAACATGGTGATGCCTATAAAGCCAGTGAACAGAAGGCTCTGGAGATCTCAGCTCGCGAGTTGGGAATATACCTTGCATAGCAGGATGACCGCCATCGACCCATCCTGCGGATGACGTGCGCCGGAACCTGATGACTGGACGCTGCGGACGCGGCCCCTATGTGAAAAGAGTGTCCAGATATCGTGCTGGGGTTATACCCCAGTCCTGCCTCCAGGGTGCGGATATTGGAGACAAACTGGGTCGAAGATAGGGGCCTACCATTAACTGGGAGCAATGGTTCATCTGCTGCGGTAGACTGGAGGGAGGCCAGAAGCTCCTGTAGCACCTTGACGGGACACCAACAGTTGGCCGTAGGGAAAAACTCCACCTCGGTGGGAGGACCTGCCTGGTTGGTCTTGGTAGATGGGATGGACAGTATGAAGTGGTCCGCGTGCCAGGTGAGATGTCGCCTGAGCAGGGTCGCTCGACTGACCGTGCCGCAGGTGAACTCCCCGGGCCTAAGGAACCCATAGAACCCTAGGTACATGGCCGCTTTGGTGATGATGCTTGCCAATTGCCCAAAAGGGAGACCGTCTAGGGCTACGGACAATCTGCGGAAAAGCTCACCCGACACCGGTTGCCTGCGCACTTGGACCACCGTGCTAGCTTTCTGAATGCCCCTGAGGGTGGCTTTGATGGCCTGATTGGAAAATATGGATTTGGCAGAGGGGTCGCCAAGCATCCGGTGGTGCTGAATGCCGGCCAAATACAGCCTGATGGTGTTGACTGACAGGTGCCGGTGCGTGTGGCAATAGGCTATGAAAGCCATGATGAACGTGACCTCGTCCACCTCCCCCCGGGGATGGGTGTCACTGAACTCCCTGAAAACTCTGAACCCGGCGTCATAGTTCCTGGCGGTGTTGGCGGCTAGCGAGCGCTGGACCAATGACCGTGCAGACGCTATCAGGGGCTCTAGTCCAACAGGAGGGAGGTGAACGGCGGAGCTGGAACACCGACGGGGTCTGCCTCTGGGAGCTCCTGAAAGAAGACATCATAATTAAAACGAGACAGGGCGTCCGCTGCTACGTTCTGTGCCCCTTGGATGTGGACCGGGACGATTTGGAAATTGAAAGACAAGGACAGCCACACAAGTCTACGAAAAAGGGACATGATCCTGCGGGACTTTGCCCTCCCTTTGGATATGATCTCTACTAGGACCTGGCTGTCAGTCCGGGAGATAACCAACCTATTTGCCCAGAGAGAACCCACACCTGGGCTGCCGCCACAATTGGGTACAATTCTAACAGCGGGGAGGATTTCATGGCCTCAGTCTCGGATATGAGCTCCACCGGCCAACCGCCGACCAACCACTGTGGATGGAAGATGGCAGCGAACCCGCAGGAGGCCGCGGCATCGGTGAAGACCGTGGGGGACGCTGAATCCGGGGATGGTACAAACAAAGAGATACCATTCCACCCGGCCAGGAAAGCCTGCCACATCTGGAGATCCGCCATGGCGTGTCCGTCTAGTTGGATGGTGAAGTCCTGATCCGGGGCTGTCGGGAGGAGACTGAGGAGCCGGGAAGTGAAGGCCCTGCCCTGGGGCATGATCTTAAGAGCACAGTTGAGGAATCCAAGCAGGGACTGGAGCTCCCGCTTGGACAGGACCCTGGAAGAGGCCGCGGAGGAGACGGCGGACTGGATCTTGGCCAGCTTGGCTGTGGGGAGGCTGGCCTCCATGCGGACCGAATCCAGGGTGATGCCCAAGAAGGTGACTCTGGTGCCCGGACCTTCTGTTTTAGCCGACGCCACAGGGACCTCGAGACTGGCGAATAGCTGAAGCAGGCTTGCCAACCCCGAGGGGGAACCCTGGGGCCTCTCCACGATCAGAAAGTCATCCAAATAATGGATGACCATGTCCAGACCCCCGTGGTGGACCAGGATCCAGTGCAGCTCACAGGAGAACCTGTCAAACAGCCACGGGCTGCTCTTGGACCCAAAGGTGAGCCGGTTGGCAAAATAGTACCCGTCCTCCCAACGCAACCCGTAATACTGCCACAACTGGGGAAGGATGGGGAGTAGTTTAAAGGCGTCCGCAATGTCGGCCTTGGCCAGCCAAGCCCCTTCCCCGGCCAGCAGGACGTACTGGATGGCCTCATCAATGGACGCGTATGACATGGAGAACTCCTCTGACGGGATCAGGGAGTTGATGCTGGGGACACTTGACATGTGTGGAGCCGACAAGTCATAAATTAAGCGCTTTTTATTAGAGGCCTGCTTGGAGACCAAACCAATCGGGTTTATCCTCCAAGTGCTAAAGGGAATGGCCTCGAACGGGCCCAGCAAAAAACCCTTCCGGACCTCGTCCTGCAAGAGGGTGGCCACCGCCGCCGGATCTTGACAAGCTGACTGCAGGTTCCTTCCCTCCCAGGAAACTTGGGGGAGGGCAATGAGGCCCGTATGGAAACCCCTTTCGAAACCGGTGAGCAGGAACTGGACGGCTTGGTGATCGGGGTGGTTTTGCAATAGGACGCCCAGGAGCTCGACGTTAACATCGGTCAGTCATAGGTTCTTTCGCTGTCTCTTGGGGCAGCTGGGGCGGGGATGGGCCCTGAAACAGAGGGAGCAGATGTGCAATGCGCGACAGCTATTGAAACTGCAACCCCCCGCGTTGAAATTATTGCACACCTGACTCTGCCCCAGGTATGTGATGGGCCTACCCAGTTTATCGGTGAAGCCCTGGAACCGCTGGGTGCCAGAGGGGCCTGGCAAGGAACCCTCCCGGGCCGGGTGGGGAGGTTGGGACACCAGTCGGCGGTGTGCTGAATTGACTGGCACGCTGCGCAAGTTGGAGCCTGTAACCCTGCAAAATGGCGACAAAACAGCTCCATATTTAGATTGGCCCAGTCCGTGCGGAACTGAAATTGGGCGAGGGCTGCGGCTGCCTTGGCCGAGAAAGACCGGTGGTAATCGTAGAAGTTGGTCCCGCCGTACTTGTACCCCAAGTCAGTGACCTGGTACAAGTACCAGTCCATCTCTTCCCACCTCTGTGGCTGGACGCCACATATGGTGTCCCTATAGAGGCTAAAAGCCAGGACGAACTCCGGAATCGATAGTTTTCGGTTCAGTCGGGCATCCTTGGCCCTGAGAACTACCGAGACCTTCCCGCAACTGATCACTTTGTTCTCTGACACGTCCTGGGACGCAATGAGAATGGATGCCAGGTTGACGTCCCTCCCTTCCAGAATGTCCCATTTCAGGTTCTCAGGGATGAAGTGCGAGGGGGCAATCTGGGGGCTGGCACAGACCGTACCTGGAGCTGCGTCCTGAGACGTGGAAGGCAAGGCAGGAGGGGCTGGGGAAGGTGGTGCCACCGGAGGCCGGGACTCCAATTCCCCCATCCTGGTCTGTATGTCTGCCACTGAACCTGCCAGGCTGCCAATGGTAGCCTGCAACTGCAGAATGGACAGCTGTATAGCCGACAGAGAGGGCTGGTCGTTGGGGCCCTCTGGTTCTGTCATCAGGAGGCGGTACAGCTCCGCCTTCCTCGCGGAAGCGGGATGACGGATTCCCCTCCTGTTGAGCTCTGCGATGAGCTTCAGGATGGTCCAGCTTCGCAGAGAGGGGTTGCTGGCGCGCCCTAACACGGAAGTCCTGGGTAAAGATAGGCTATCGTCTGTTTCTGGAGCCTGAGACATCTTTACGTTGCCTGAGGAGGTATGACAACGACAGATGAATAAAAATTCCCCCCCCCCTACGGACAACAAGACAACACCCATCAGAGGACGGGTTGGTACGTTTTCAGGGAACGATTCAGGGAGCGATTCAGGGAACGCACCAGGCCTGAGCGATTCAGGGAACGCACCAGGCCTGAGCGATTCAGGGAACGCACCAGGCCTGAGCGATTCAGGGAACGCACCAGGCCTGAGCGATTCAGGGAACGCACCAGGCCTGAGCGATTCAGGGAACGCACCAGGCCTGAGCGATTCAGGGAACGCACCAGGCCTGAGCGATTCAGGGAACGCACCAGGCCTGAGCGATTCAGGGAACGCACCAGGCCTGAGCGATTCAGGGAACGCACCAGGCCTGAGCGATTCAGGGAACGCACCAGGCCTGAGCGATTCAGGGAACGCACCAGGCCTGAGCGATTCAGGGAACACACCAGGCCTGGAACGTTACCCCTAAGTGACTAAGGGGAGGCAGCCGCCGGAGTGATTCAGGGAACCTGAGCCCTGAGCCCTCTAGGGAAGACATGGCACAAGCGACTCTTGGGGACATGACACCTGCGATGTTTAAAAAACATAACCTGAGTGATTCAGGGGAGGCAGCCGCCAGAGTGATTCAGGGAACCTGAGCCCTGAGCCCTCTAGGGAAGACATGGCACAAGCGACTCTTGGGGACATGACACCTGCGATGTTTAAAAAACATAACCTGAGTGATTCAGGGAAGACATGACACATGCGATTCTTGGGGACATGACACCTGCGATTTGGAGAAAACATAACCTGAGCGATTCAGGGAAGACATGACACATGCGATTCTTGGGAACATGACACCTGCGATTTGGAGAAAACATAACCTGAGCGATTCAGGGAAGACATGGCATGACACCTGCGATTTGGAAAAAACATAACCTGAGCGATTCAGGGAAGACATGACACCTGCGATTCTTGGGGACATGACACCTGCGATTTGGAGAAAACAATAACCTGAGCGATTCAGGGAAGACATGACACCTGCGATTCTCGGGGACATGACACCTGCGATTCTTGGGGACATGACACCTGCGATTTGGAAAAAACATAACCTGAGCGATTCAGGGAAGACATGACACCTGCGATTCTTGGGGACATGACACCTGCGATTTGGAGAAAACAATAACCTGAGCGATTCAGGGAAGACATGAAACATGCGACTTTTGGGGGCATGACACCTGCGTTTTGGAGAAAACATAACCTGAGCGATTCAGGGAAGACATGACACAAGCGATTTTTGGGGGCATGACACCTGCGTTTTGGAGAAAACATAACCTGAGCGATTCAGGAAAGACATGACGCATGCGATTTGGAACCGTGAAACCTGAGAATCCGAGAACATGACACCTGAGCGAAACAGGGAACAAAACCTGCGTGATTCAGGGAAGCCAGAGCACCAGCATGCTTCAAGAATACCACAAAAAACACAAACGCCTGTGCGGTTCAGGGGACGTATGGCCCCTGACTGATTCCGGGAATTTGCGTACTGAAGGAACCCTGGAATAAACAAATAACGTACCCTGCGCGATTTGCAACCCCAGTGCCCTGGGGACACTGGGCACCGTTGAGGCCGCCGCCGGCCAGCAGAACCCACCCCCTGATCTGTGGGGAACAGAGGAGCGGCCCCCGCAGCCGGCTGGCTGAGGATTGTGACACGCCGCGCCGCCTGCTAGCCACCCCAAGCTCCCCGGGAACAGCCTGGCCCCCCCCATGCTGACCCTGAGTGACAGGGACAGCTGGGGTGCACGTTGGAGGACCCGGCATAGCTAGCAGGAGCGGCGCAAGCCCAGGAAGACAGGAGGTGACCGGGATCCCGCCGCCTGACCGGACAGATGGAGTCCATATCTGCAGGGAACCTGTCCCTCACCTGAGGACCGCGGCTTCAACTAGGCCCCAGTGCTGCCGTACCGACCACCCCCGTGCCAGTGAAGCCCGGCACCCGACAGAGGGGGGGGGGACGCAGGAGACGCCGACCGGACCTGCTATGACCCCCACGGTCATAGCAGGTCCGGTCGGCGTCTCCTGCGTCCCCCCCCCCCCCTCTGTCGGGTGCCGGGCTTCACTGGCACGGGGGTGGTCGGTACGCGGTGGTCGGTACGCGGTGGTGCATGCCCTGATGATAGGGCTCAGCTGCCCAGCCGGGACCACTTACCGGAGGCGCCGCGGTCTGGATTCCTCGAGGACGCGAAAACCGGAAGTGACATCACGGAAGGTGCCGAAACCGGAAGTGGCGTCACGGACGGGCGGAACTGCAAACGAACGGGCGCCCTCCTGCTTGTACCCGGGGGTTTAAATGCAGGAGGGCGCTCCGCCCACAATTACAAGCTGCAAGCAGCCTTAAATATATATATATATATATATATATATATAAATCCGGAAGAATGAGCGGCACTCCAATTGTAGAAAAACAAGTGAACCTTTATTCACCCAGGTGCAACGTTTCGGCTCTGCTCTTGAGCCTTTTTCAAGCCTTCTTTTTTTTCTTGAACTATATATATATATATATATATATAATAAAAACAATAATATGGAATATTTCTAGCAGATATGTCAATTTGATGTTAATATTGTATGTGTATTAAATCCGCTATGGGTCTATTGGACTCACTGCACATACAATCCACTTGTAAGTTCATTCAAAAGCATATCAGATATAATATACCAACAGTAGTATGCTGCATTCAATTTCAATATCTCACTTTGGGCTGTCCGTGCACTAGAACCACAACAATGGGATTTTGCTGTGGTCTTTTTCTTACTTTTGGTGAATTTAGGTGAAAAAGTAGCATGTTCTAGCTAATGCTTTTTTAGGTGCCTCTAAAAATAAAAAATAAAAATGCATAACCAAAAAATATTAATAAAAATGCTTGCAAACACATTTCATGTCATAGCCAAAAGAGACAACTAAAATAATTTCTAAAATGCAGTAGTGCACAGTCAGGTGGGATTACTTGTATATTATATTTTAGTTTTTTCATTATTTCCCCCCTAAACCCCTGCACTGTTATGTAGGGGAAGAACAATTCCCATCTGAATGACTGGAGTAGTAGTCATTGTGAGGCTAATGTACAGGTGAGGATCTCTCACTATTGTTGTGTGGACAATCACACTTCTCTGTAAATTTGGTAGATGATACGCAAGGCGTGGCCTCGTCTACACATTACAGGGGAGCGATGTTGACACATGACATTTTTATTTGCATTTGTCTCAGTGACAACAGGTTTAACCGCCTCCGGACCGCCTAACGCAGGATTGCGGTCCGGAGGCGGTCGGTTCAGGCACCTTCACGCACCGGCGCCTCATCTTGCGAGATTTCCTGTGAACGTGCGCACACAGGAGCGTGCGTTCACAGGAACCGGAGGTAAACTAGCTGATCTACAGCCTGCCAGCGGCTATCGTTCGCTGGCAGGCTGTAGATGCAATTTTTTTGACCCCTGAAAGGTATATTAGATGCTGTTTTGATAACCTGGTACCTGGTCCTCTGGTGGTCCCTTTTGCTTGGATCGACCACCAGAGGACACAGGCAGCTCTGTAAAGTAGCACCAAACACCACTAAACTACACCCAGCTGTCACTTATTAACCCCTTATTAACCCCTGATCATCCCATATTAGACTCCCTGATCACCCCCCTGTCATTGGTCACCCCCCTGTAAGGCTCCATTTAGACGTCCGTATGTGTTTTGCGGATCCGCAGATCCACGGATCAGATCCGCAAAACACATACGGACGTCTGAATGGAGCCTTACAGGGGGGTGATCAATGACAGAGGGGTCGACTCCCTGATCACCATACTGTCAATGATCACCCCCCTGGAAGGCTCCATTCAGACTTCCGTATGTGTTTTGCGGATCCATGGATCGGATCCGCAAAACACATATGGACGTCTGAATGGAGCCTTATAGGGGGGTGATCACCCCATATAGACTCCCTGATCACCCCCCTGTCATTGATCACCCCCCTGTAAGGCTCCATTCAGACGTCCGTATGTGTTTTGCGGATTTGCGGATCCACTTATCCGCGGATCCGCAAAACACGGACACCGCGGATCCGCAAAATAAGGGCACCGGCAATGTACTTTCCTCATTTTGCGGATCCGCACATTGCCAGAACTATATAGAAAATGCCTTTTCTTGTCCGCAATTGCGGACAAGAATAGGACATGTTCTATAGGCTCTACAAAAAACGCAGTGTTCGCCCGATCAGGCCTGATCTTGTGCGCACACTTGCGTTCAGTCCGCCCCACCGCAGTGACAGAAATATGTTTTTTTCTGATCACTGCAAAAACACCGTAAAATTGCTGCGGCGCTATAAAAAGATCACTTTTGAGGGGCATGGCGAGTTAATTGAAGATTTTTTTTTGTCAAAATTTTCCTTACAAAGTCTCATATTCCACTAACTTGTGACAAAAAATAAAATCTCACATGAACTCACCATACCCCTCACGGAATCCAAATGTGAAAAATTTTTTAGACATTAGGCTGAACATTTAGGCTGCAAAAAAATGTCACACATGTGGTAACTCCGTACTCAGGAGAAGTAGGGCAATGTGTTTTGGGGCGTCTTTTTACATATACCCATGCTGGGTGAGATAAATATCTCTCTAAAAATACAACTTTGTATAAAAAAATGGGAAAAGTTTACTTTTGGAGAGATATTTATCTCACCCAGCATTGGTATATGTAAAAATGCACTCCAAAACACATTGCCCTACTTCTTCTGAGTGCGGGGATACCACATGTGTGACACTTTTTTGCAGCCAAGATGCGCAAAGGGGCCCAAATTCCAAAGAGCACCTTTAGGATTTCACAGGGCATTTTTTATGCATTTGGATTCCAGACTTCTTCTCACGCTTTAGGGCCCCTAAAATGCCAGGGCAGTATAAATACCCCACATATGACCCCATTTTGGAAAGTAAACACCCCAAGGTATTCGCTGAGGGGAATATTGAGTTTATGAAAGATTTAACTTTTTGTCACAAGTTAGCGGAGAGGGAGACTTTGTGAGAAAAAAACTAAAACAAATCTATTTCCGCTAACTTGTGCAAAAAAAAAAAACTTCTATGAACTCGCCATGCCCCTCATGGAATAACTTGGGGTGTCTTCTTTCCAAAATGGGGTCACATGTGGGGTATTTATACTGCCCTGGCATTTTAGGGGCCCTAAAGCGTGAGAAGTCTGGAATCCAAATGTCTAAAAATGCCCTCCTAAAAGGAATTTGGGCCCCTTTGCCCATCTAGGCTGCAAAAAAGTGTCACACATGTGGTATCGCCGTACTCAGGAGAAGTAGGCCAATGTGTTTTGGGGTGTCTTTTTACATATACCCATGCTGGGTGAGATAAATATCTCTCTAAAATTACAACTTTGGATAAAAAAATGTGAAAAGTTGACTTTTAGAGAGATATTTATCTCACCCAGCATGGGTATATGTAAAAATGCACCCCAAAACACATTGCTCTACTTCTTCTGAGTACGGCGATACCACATGTGTGACACTTTTTTGCAGCCAAGATGCGCAAAGGGGCCCAAATTCCAAAGAGCAACTTTAGGATTTTACAGGGCATTTTTTATGCATTTGGATTCCAGACGTCTTCTCACACTTTAGGGCCCCTAAAATGCCAGGGCAGTATAAATTCCCCACAAGTGACCCCATTTTGGAAAGAAGACACCCCAAGGTATTTTGTGATGGGTAGTGAGTTCATGTAAGTTTTTATTTTTTGTCACAAGTTAGTGGAATATGAGACTTTGTAATAAAAAAAATAAAAAAATAAAAATCATAATTTTCTGCTAACTTGTGACAAAAAATAAAAAAGTTCTATGAACTCACTATGCCCATCAGTGAATACCTTAGGGTGTCTACTTTCCAAAATGGGGTCATTTGTGGGGCGTTTCTACTGTCTGGGCATTGTATAACCTCAGGAAACATGTCAGGTGCTCAGAAAGTCAGAGCTGCTTCAAAATACGGAAATTCACATTTTTGTACCATAGTTTGTAAACGCTATAACTTTTGCGCAAACCAATAAATATACACTTATTGCATTTTTTATGTCAAAGACATGTAAAACAATACATTTACAGAAAAATGTATATAGAAATGTAGTTTAAAAAAAATAATTTACAACTGAAAGTGAAAAATGTCATTTTTTTGCAAACATTTCGGTAAATTTCGAATAATTACAAAAAAAGTTAAAATGAAATACCACCAAATGAAAGCTCTATTAGTGATAAGAAAAGGAGGTAAAATTCATTTGGGTGGTAAGTTGTATGACCGAGCAATAAACGGTGAAAGTAGTGTAGTGCAGAATTGTAAAAAGTGGTTTGGTCATTAAGGGGTTTTAAGCTAGGGGAGCTGAGGTGGTTAAAGGGGTTATCTGTAAAGTTTTTTTTTTTATATTTTATTTATTCTTTAATTGACAGAACAAGAGCAAGAAAAGGTAAAAGTGAATTAATTAACCCCTTAATGACCTCCTCCGTATATGTACGGCCGAAGTCTAGTCCCAAAACATGGTGCCCGCTCGCATGCGCAGCTGGCACCATAGCCGCCAGGTTTCTGCTATTTTAAAAAGCAGAGACCCGCGGCACATGTATGCGATCAGTCATAAGGCTGATTGCATGCATTTTACCCTTTGACCACGGCATCTGATCAGTCGGAAGCTCTTGCTCAGGTAACAGCGTCCCCCGACTGAGATCGGGGAACCTTTTACATTGCTGAAATAGTCTGAAGCCTCAAGCAGGCCTCGGTGTCTATTTCAGGAATATGCCAATACAGGCCACTAGGTGGCAGCATTGTATTGTTATATTCCAAATGAAGTGTTCAATGATGGGTATATAGCCATCAATGACCTCAATGGGCAATCTAATGATTGCCAGATATTGTCACACAAGGAGACTTAAAAAAAAGTTTAAAAAAAAGTTTAAAAAAGTTAACAAATAAAGTTTAAATCACCCCCTTTTTCCTAAAATAAAAATACATCATGGACATCGCCGCATGCAAAAATGCCCATACAATTAAAATATAAAAATATTAATGGCCTATGGCAAATGGCATAACAGGAAACAAATAAAAATAGGCAATATGCCATTTTTTGTCACTTCAACTACCCAATAATTTATTTATTAAAAGTGATCAAAAAGAGCACACACTGCAAATTGATATCACTAAAAAGAACAGCTCATCCCGCAAAAAATGAGACCTCACACAGCCCAGTACACATAACTACTAGTGATGAGCGAGCACCAAAGTATTCAGCTGTTCAGGTGTTTGGCCTGAACACATTGCTATATTCGTGTGCTCGGCCGAGCACCAGAGTATAATGGAAGTCAATTGGAGACAACCAGGCACCCCCTGCTCTGAAGAGGGGAGGGTTCCTGGTTCATTGGAAAAGGTCAGAAAGTGACATAAACACCACCGAAATGGATCAGAAACAGCATGGGTACGATGTTTGGATGCGTCTTGGACTCCCAGTTCCCTGCCGGGAACCATGTTGTCCGAGTTGTACATAAAAAAAATGTGGGAGGGGGGTAGGGTGTGAGTACACTCCCAGTCCCTCTCCAAGTAGACACTGGAAATAGCGCCAATCAAATAGTGGGTGATGGAAAAAAGGGAGGTGGGGGGTAGGCTAGGTCACAGATGGTGGGAGGACGGGTTGTGGACATTAAAGGCCGATTAAAAACAATATGAGGCAATAAAAAGATATTAATAAACAAATATTAATAAGCAATAATAAAGCCATTAAAAAATGGTGCATATTGAAAACATCAGTGGGAGACAGGGAGGAGGGGAGTGACATAAATTAAAAGTATTGGAATTAAAAATAAAATACAATGTGTTTTGCTTAAAATCACTTTAAGAAAAAAAATATAATACTAATTTTGTGTTACACTGAAAAAACTAAAAATCGCCGCCTGAGTGGCGAATAGATGTACAGGTGAATACACTTCAGTGTAAGTGTGCACAATAAGATGTTACTCACTTCACGGGTGGAGGGGGGGTTTACTCGGATAAGCATAATACACCGGTAAACCAATACCCCCCCAGCCGGGTTCACCTCTAGATGGTGAAAGATGAAAGCAGCCACAGTCAGGAAGCTTCTGTTCAAATTTCTTTTATTAGTGTTTAAAAAGCTGGCTCAACGCATTTCGAGACGATGTCCCTTCATCAGGAGTAGTGCGAGTTGTACGCCACTTTTACAGACTGACAAAAATACGCACAAAACCCCCCAAACAATCAATTTCACAGGAAAAATTGTTAGGAAACATTCTTTCCTGTATATTTACTTGTATATAAAGTGCATTGCTGCCAAAAATTACAAGCAAGAGGCACTCCGAAACAACCTGTGAATCACAAAAAGGAGGGCCTCATTCACATTGTGGTACAATTGTTCAGGTAGTGGGACTCCTACACTCATAAAGCCTATGCACTAAGGGAAAGGGCTGCCAAAAATTACAAGGAACCAGCACTCCAAAACAACCTTTGTTACACATAAAGGAGGGCATCATACACAGCCTTGAAAAGTTATGATCGATGGCCTGCTGGTGACCCTCTAAAACAATAGGGGCGAGGGCCTGCAGATGAGCTGACGCTCTAAAACATTATATGCGAGTGCCTGCAGATGAGCAGATGCTCTAAACTTTATTTGAGAGTACATGCTGTTCAGCTGACGCTCTAAAACATTATATGTGAGTGTCTGCAGATGAGCTGACCCTCTAAAACATTAGGGGCAAGGGCCTGCTGGTGAGCTGACGCTCTAAAACATTATATGTGAGTGCCTGCAGATGAGCTGACGCTCTAAAACATTATATGCAAGTGCCTGTAGATGAGATGGCACTCTAAAACATTATATGTGAGTGTCTGCAGATAAGCTGACCCTCTAAAACAATAGGGGCGAGGGCCTGCTGGTGAGCTGACGCTCTAAAACATTATATGCGAGTGCCTGCAGATGAGCTGACGCTCTAAAACATTAGGGGCAAGGGCCTGCTGGTGAGCTGACGCTCTAAAACATTATATGCGAGTGCCTGTAGATGAGATGGCACTCTAAAACATTATATGTGAGTGTCTGCAGATGAGCTGACCCTCTAAAACAATAGGGGCGAGGGCCTGCTGGTGAGCTGACGCTCTAAAACATTATATGCGATTGCATACTGTTCAGCTGACGCTCTAAAACATTATATGCGAGTGCATGCTGTTCAGCTGACGCTCTAAAACATTATATGCCAGTGCCTGCAGATGAGCTGACGCTCTAAAACATTATATGCGAGTGCCTGCCGGTGAGCTGAATCTCTAAAACATTATATGCGAGTGAATGCTGTTCAGTTGAGGGCCTGCAGTTGAGCTGACCCTATAAAGAAAATTAGAGTGGAGGGAATATATACAATCTGGATGAGGAGGAGAAGAAAACAAGATTCAACCATATACTCTTTTTTTTTTTTTTTGTGGTGGAAAAGGTGCATTAGAATACACTACTGTAGATTGAGTACATTATAAACAATACATTGAAATTGCCTTTATGTTCCTGATCAGCTCAGCTCTCCACTGGTGGAGTTGAGAAGTAAGGGACAATCCAGGCCTTGTTCATTTTTATCTGAGTCAACCTGTCAGCATTGCCAGTGGACAAGCGGATACGCTTATCTGTTATGATGCCACCAGCAGCACTAAATACACACTCAGGCAAAACGCTGGCGGCAGGTACAGGCCAGCACCTCCAAGGCGTAGAGCGCAAGTTCGTGCCACTTGTCCAGCTTGGACACCCAGTAGTTGTAAGGCACTGAGGGATCATTTAGGAGGCTGTCATGAAAGTGTCCCATGCCGTGGAGAGTGTTGCCCTGCCTTTGTTGGAACTACTGTGTGTTCCCATTGTCCCACTTCCTCGGTTGCCTAAGGAAGTATGGACTCTGCCGAAAATGTTGTCAGATGGAAAATTTTGGAGCAATCTCTCAACAAGTACCTTCTGGTATTGCACCATTTTACTTGTCCTTAAAACCACAGGAATGAGAGATGAGAAGTTCTCTTTGTAGCGGGGGTCAAGAAGGGTGAACACCCAGTAATCTGTGTTATCTAAAATGCGTATAACGCGAGGGTCGTGGGAAAGGCAGCCTAACATGAAGTCAGCCATGTGTGCCAGAGTACCAACAGTGAAGAAGTTGATGTCGACACCAGGATGACTCTCCATCTAATCTTCCTCCACCTCCTCCTCTTCTGCCCATCAACGCTGAACAGATGGAATTAAAGTTCCATGGGTACTACCCTCTGTAGCAGAGGCAACTGTCTCCTGCTCCTCCTCCTCCTCTTTATGGTCAATTCGCGCTGAGAAAATGAACTGTGGGTGGTCTAGGTATCACCCTGTGTAATGTACTCCCCCAGTTCCTCGTCTGCCACATTCAGAGTGCCGTCTTTAACTGTGAGCAGCAATCGTTTGAGTAGACACAGCAGTGGGATGGTTACGCTGATAATAGCGTTATCGCCACTAACCACTCCTCGCTTGTGAATAGTGACAGTTGACTCGAAATAAGACGACCATGTTGCTGCTGGTATTCCACAACTGCCTTTTGCTGCTCACAAAGCTGGGCTAACATGCAGAATGTAAAGTTCCAGCTTGTGCTCACGTTGCACAACAGTCGGTGAGCTGAAAGCCGCAAGCGCTGCTGCAGCGTTGACAGATACAAGATACTAGGCCTACGATTTATATTCAGCTAAATCTGTGGTTACTGGTAACAATGAGGAAAACATCTAGTAAGGGACGCGTACGCGGACATGGTCGTGATGGTGTTAGTGGACCCTCTGGTGCTGGGAGAGGACGTGGCCGTTCTGCCACAGCCACATGTCATAGTGAACCAACTACCTCAGGTCCCAGTAGCCGCCAGAATTTACAGCGATATTTGGTGGGGCCCAATGCCGTTCTAAGGAAGGTAAGGCCTGAGCAGGTACAGGCATTAGTCAATTGGGTGGCCGACAGTGGATCCAGCACGCTCACATTATCTCCCACCCAGTCTTCTGCAGAAAGCGCACAGATGGCGCCTGAAAACCAAGCCTGTCACATCACTCCCATGCATATCAGGGAAACTGTCTGAGCCTCAAGTTATGCAGCAGTCTCTTATGCTGTTTGAAGACTCTGCTGGCAGGGTTTCCCAAGGGCATCCACCTAGCCCTTCCCCAGAGGTGGAAGACATAGAATGCACTGACGCACAACCACTTATGTTTCCTGATGATGAGGACATGGGAATACTACCTCAGCATGTCTCTGATGATGATGAAACACAGGTGCCAACTGCTGCGTCTTTCAGCAGTGTGCAGACTGAACAGGAGGTCAGGGAGGAAGACTGGGTGGAAGACGATGCATGGGACGATGAGGTCCTAGACCCCACATGGAATGAAGGTCGTGCCACTGACTTTCACAGTTCGGAGGAAGAGGCATTGGTGAGACCGATCCAACAGCGTAGCAAAAGAGGGAGCAGTGGGCAAAAGCAGAACACCCGCTGCCAAGAGACTCCGTCTGCTACTGACCGCCGCCATTTGGGACCGAGCACCCCAAAGGCAGCTTCAAGGAGTTCCCTGGCATGGCACTTCTTCAAACAATGTGCTGACGACAAGGCCCGAGTGGTTTGCACGCTGTGCCATCAGAGCCTGAAGCGAGGCATTAACGTTCTGAACCTTAGCACAACCTGCATGCAAAGCATGAACTGTGGTGGAGTAAACACCTTAAAAACAAGGAACTCACTCAGGCTCCCCCTGCTAGCTCTTCTGCTGCTGCTGCCTCGGCCTCTTCTGCTGCTGCCGCCTTGGCCTCTTCCTCCGCCTCTGGAGGAAAATTGGCACCTGCCACCCAGCAAACAGGGGATGTACCACCAACACCACCACCTCCGTCACCAAGCATCTCAACCATGTCACCCGGCAGCGTTCAGCTCTCCATCTCACAAACATTTGAAAGAAAGCGTAAATTACCACCTTGCCACCCTCGATCCCTGGCCCTGAATGCCAGCATTTCTAAACTACTGGCCTATGAAATGCTGTCATTCAGGCTGGTGGACACAGACAGCTTCAAACAGCTCATGTCGCTTGCTGTCCCACAGTATGTTGTTCCCAGCCGGCACTACTTCTCCAAAAGAGCCGTGCCTTCCCTGCACAACCAAGTATCTGATAAAATCAAGTGTGCACTGTGCAACGCCATCTGTGGCAAGGTCCACCTAACCACAGATACGTGGACCAGTAAGCAAGGCCAGGGACGCTATATCTCCCTAACTGCACACTGGGTAAATGTAGTGGCGGCTGGGCCCCAGGCGGAGAGCTGTTTGGCGCACGTCCTTCCGCCGCCAAGGATCGCAGGGCAACATTCTTTGCCTCCTGTTGCCTGCTCCTCCTACTCGGCTTCCTCCTCCTCTTCTTCCACATGCTCATCCAGTCAGCCACACACCTTCACCTCCAACCAACCTTCAGCCAACTTCAGCACAGCCCGGGGTAAACGTCAGCAGGCCATTCTGAAACTCATATGTTTGGGGGACAGGCCCCACACCGCACAGGAGTTGTGGCAGGGTATAGAACAACAGACCAACGAGTGGTTGCTGCCGGTGAGCCTCAAGCCCGGCCTGGTGGTGTGCGATAATGGGCGAAATCTCGTTGCAGCTCTGGGACTAGCCGGTTTGACGCACATCCCTTGCCTGGCGCATGTGCTGAATTTGGAGGTGCAGAAGTTCATTCACAACTACCCCAACATGTCAGAGCTGCTGCATAAAGTGCGGGCCGTCTGTTCGCGCTTCCGGCGTTCACATGCTGCCGCTGCTCGCCTGTCTGCGCTACAGCGTAACTTCGGCCTTCCGGGTCACCGCCGCATATGCGACGTGCCTACCAGGTGGAACTCCACCTAGCACATGCTGGACAGACTGTGCGAGCAGCAGCAGGCCATAGTGGAGTTTCAGCTGCAGCACGCACGGGTCAGTCGCACTGCGGAACAGCACCACTTCACCACCAATGACTGGGCATCCATGCGAGACCTGTGTGCCCTGCTGCGCTGTTTCGAGTATTCCACCAACATGGCCAGTGGCGATGACGCCGTTATCAGCGTTACAATACCACTTCTATGTCTCCTTGAGAAAACACTTAGGGCGATGATGGAAGAGGAGGTGTCCCAGGAGGAGGAGGAGGAGGAACAGGGGTCATTTTTAGCACTTTCAGGCCAGTCTCTTCGAAGTGACTCAGAGGGAGATTTTTTGCAACAGCAGAGGCCAGGTACAAATGTGGCCAGCCAGGGCACACTACTGGAGGGCGAGGAGGACGAGGATGAGAAGGAGGTGAAAGGGGGATGAGGATGAAGCATGTTCACAGCGGGGTGGCACCCAACGCAGCTCGGGCCCATCACTGGTGCGTGGCTGGGGGGAAACGCAGGACGATGACGATACGCCTCCCACAGAGGACAGCTTGTCCTTACCTCTGGGCAGTCTGGCACACATGAGCGACTACATGCTGCAGTGCCTGCGCAACGAAAGCAGAGTTGCCTACATTTTAACATGTGCGGACTACTGGGTTGCCACCCTGCTGTATCCCCGGTACAAAGACAATGTGCCCACCTTACTTCCTGCACTGGAGCGTGATAGGAAGATGCGCGAGTACAAGTGCACGTTGGTAGACACGCTACTGAGAGCATTCCCAAATGTCACAGGGGAACAAGTGGAAGCCAAAGGCGAAGGCAGAGGAGGAGCAAGAGGTCACCAACGCAGCTGTGTCACGGCCAGCTCATCTGAGGGCAGGGTTAACATGGCAGAGATGTGGAAAAGTTTTGTCAACACGCCACAGCTAACTGCACCACCACCTGATACGGAACGTGTTAGCAGGAGGCAACATTTCACTAACATGGTGGAATAGTACGTGTGCACACCCCTCCAAGTACTGACTGATGGTTCGGCCCCATTCAACTTCTGGGTCTCCAAATTGTCCACGTGGCCAGAGCTAGCCTTTTATGCCTTGGAGGTGCTGGCCTGCCCGGCAGCCAGCGTTTTGTCTGAACGTGTATTCAGCATGGCAGGGGGCGTCATTACAGACAAACGCAACCGCCTGTCTACAGCCAAAGTAGACAAGCTGACGTTTATAAAAATGAACCAGGCATGGATCCCACAGGACCTGTCCCTCCCTTGTGCAGATATATTATTGTACTCCAGGGCACTTCCTCATTCAATCCTATTTTTATTTTCATTTTACCATTATATTGCGGGGCAACCCAAAGTTGAATGAACCTCTCCTCTGTCTGGGTGCCGGGGCCTAAAAATATCTGACAGTGGCCTGTTCCAGTGTTGGGTGACGTGAAGCATGATTCTCTGCTATGACATGAAGCCTGAATCTCTGCTATGGGACCTCTCTCCTCTGTCTGGGTGCCGGGGCCTAAATATATGACAATGGACTGTTCCAGTTTTGGCTGACGTGAAGCCTGATTCTCTGCTATGACATGAAGACTGATTCTCTGCTGACATGAAGCCTGAATCTCTGTTATGGGACCTCTCTCCTCTGTCTGGGTGCCAGGGCCTAAATATATGACAATGGACTGTTCCAGTTTTGGCTGACGTGAAGCCTGATTGTCATGGTCTTACCTTCTCACTGTTCTCCTTCGTTTGACATGTGCTGGCGGCCATCTTGGTTTCTGGGTTTCTTGTAGCCTCCCACCCTGCGGCTCCTCCTTCCCACTGGGAGGAGCTGGATGCCTAGCTCATATATATAGAAGGTCTGTGGCTTCAGTTCCTTGCTTGGTCCTCCTGTGTGCACATGCTTCAAAGACTGCTGCTGCTTCTGGTTCCTGATCCTGGCCTCGTCTGACTACCCCGTTGGTTCCCGATCCTGGCTTCGTCTGACTACCCCGTTGGTTCCTGATCCTGGCTACGTCTGACTACCCTCCTGGTTCCTGACCTCCGTCTACGCAAGACCCTGCTTCAGTTTAGCCATCCGTTTGGACTTTAGCTACGGCTTGATTTTCAATAAAGCCTTCTTATTCCACCTATCTCTGTTGTACGTCTGGTTCATGGTTCCATGACATTAGGACCAAGCCATGAATTCTGACGGTACAGGGCCATCCTCGCTACCTACGCTGGTTGCCAGACTTGATCAGCAGGATCACCTGTTGGGTCGGTTCGCTGTGGCGTTACAAACCCTGCTTGAACGCACGGCTCATTTAGCTTCCGTTGCCGATGGGTCGGTTGTCGCTCCTGGGCCCGCTCCTACTGCCGCTCCGGTTGTTGCGCCAGAGTCTACCCCGACACCTGTTGCTGCACCTGCGGTGTTTCGGGGTATGACCGGTTCTGCCCCCCTTCCACAGCGCTTTGGGGGAGAGCCAACTCAGTGCCGAGGTTTCCTTAACCAGGTGGCCATTTATTTCGAGTTGCTGCCACATGCCTTTCCTACTGAGAGATCAAAAGTGGGCTTCTTGATCTCGCTGCTCTCGGACAAGGCCTTGGCCTGGGCCAGCCCTTTATGGGAGAACAACAATCCGGTGGTTGCCGAGTTTTCCGGTTTTGTTGCTTCTCTTCAGAAGGTATTCGATGTGCCGGCTCGTGCTGCCTCTGCTGCGAAGCTCCTTATGTCCATCAGACAGGGTTCACGATCCGTAGCTGAATACGCCATTGAGTTTCGTACCCTGGCAGCAGAGGTGGGCTGGAATAATGAGGCTCTGGTCGCTGCTTTCTCTCATGGTCTCTCGGATGCCTTGAAGGATGAGATTGCAGCCAAGGACCTACCAGTGGAGCTCGAGTCCCTTATTTCTTTCCTGATTTTGATTGACACCAGACTCAGGGAGAGACCTTACTTTAAGGAGAGCCCGCGGAGGCCTTCTAACAGATTGGCGCCTACGTTTGCTGTCCCACCCGTGCCTCCCTCTCCTCCCACGCCTCCTGGGGATGACTGGTCTGGGGGTCAACCCATGCAGCTGGGGGTTGCTCGCCTGTCCGAGGGGGAGAGGGTACTCCGGAGACGCGAGGGCCGATGCATGTACTGTGGTCTCGGTGGGCATTTTCGGTTGGCATGCCCGAACCGTCCGGGAAACGCTCGCACCTGAGATCCTGTCGGGGGCAGATCTTGGGTGGAGTCTCCTCGTCCCCGGTTTCCCGTGTTGACAAACCACTGATTACTGTTGTCCTCTCCTGGGTCGGGGGCTCGGTGACGACCCAGGCGTTGGTGGACTCTGGTGCTGGTGGCTTGTTCATTGATAGTGTGTTCGCCGCCGCCAATTCCATTCCTCTGCAGCCTCGAGGTTCCCCACTGGCCCTTGAGGCGATAGACGGCAGACCCCTTCTGCCGCCACACGTGACTCAGGAGACCCTTCCAGTGGGGATGGCCATTGGTGCCGTTCACAGAGAGTCGGTCTGTCTCCAGGTTATTTCGTCTCCACACTACTCGGTGGTCTTGGGGTACCCCTGGCTCCAGAAGCATAATCCGACTTTCGATTGGAGATCGGCCGAGATCCTCTCGTGGTCACCGCAGTGTGGGGCTAGTTGCATCCATGGGCCTGTCAAGTTGCTGTGTACTTCCTCGGACTCTCTGTTGCCTCCTGAATACGAGGAGTACCGGGATGTATTCGATAAGGTGCGTGCGGTTGCCCTACCTCCGCACCGCCCATACGATTGTGCCATAGAGTTACAATCTGGTGCCATTCCTCCTCGTGGCAAAGTCTATCCACTGTCGGTAGCGGAGAATGAGGCCATGGAGGAGTACGTGAGGGAGGCGCTTTCACGCGGACACATTCGCAAATCCTCGTCCCCGGCAGGGGCTGGATTTTTCTTTGTGAAAAAGAAGGGCGGTGAGTTGAGGCCTTGCATCGATTACAGGGGTCTCAATCGCATCACGATCAAGAACGCTTACCCGATACCCTTGATTTCCGAGCTGTTCGATCGCCTCAAAGGGGCCACGGTCTTTACCAAACTCGACCTGAGGGCGGCATATAACCTGGTAAGGATCAAGGCGGGCGATGAGTGGAAGACCGCGTTTAACACCAGGACCGGCCATTATGAATCCTTGGTTATGCCCTTTGGGTTGTGCAATGCGCCCGCAGTCTTCCAGGAATTCATCAACGATGTTTTCCGTGACCTGTTGCAGCAGTGTGTGGTGGTCTATTTGGATGACATCTTGGTATATTCTGCATCCATGGAGGCCCACATTCTGGATGTCAGACGAGTGTTGCAACGCTTACGAGAGAACAAGCTGTTCGGTAAGCTTGAGAAATGCGAATTTCACCGATCCCAGGTAACCTTCTTAGGTTACATCATTTCCGCTGAGGGGTTCTCCATGGATCCTGAGAAGGTTTCGGCTGTCTTACAGTGGCCCCAGCCCAGTGGGCTTCGTGCCCTGCAGCGCTTTTTGGGCTTCGCCAATTATTATCGGAAGTTCATCAGGGACTTTTCCATGCTAGCCAAGCCTCTCACGGATCTGACCAGGAAGGGCAGTAATCCTCAGGTCTGGCCGCTCGAGGCCATCCGAGCTTTTGAGGCTCTAAAGTCCGCCTTTGTGTCGGCTCCGATTCTGTCGCATCCCAACCCTGGGTTGCCTTTTGTCCTCGAGGTGGACGCGTCTGAGACGGGAGTAGGCGCCCTCCTGTCTCAGCGTAGAACACCAGAGGGTCCTCTGCTTCCTTGTGGGTTTTACTCCCGGAAACTGTCTTCCGCGGAGTGCAACTATCAGATTGGTGACAGGGAGTTATTGGCCATCGTGCAGGCCCTTAAAGAATGGAGGCACTTGCTCGAGGGCTCGGTGGTTCCGGTTCTCATCCTGACGGACCACAAGAATCTGACCTACCTCTCTGAGGCCAAGAGATTGACACCACGTCAGGCCAGATGGGCTCTGTTCTTGTCACGTTTTAATTACGTGGTCTCCTACCTACCCGGCTCCAAGAACATCAGAGCGGATGCCTTATCACGGCAGTACTCCGAGCTGTCCGGGGAGGAGTCGATTCCGACTACGGTCATACCCCCGAATCAGATCCTGGCTGCTATTCGCACCAGCCTGACCTCTCCTCTGGGTGAGCAGATTTTGGCGGCTCAATCTGGTGCTCCCTCTGGGAGACCCAACGGCAGATGTTTTGTGCCTGAGGAGTTGCGCACTCGGTTGTTGCGAACCTACCATAACTCCAAGGCCGCGGGGCACCCTGGAAAGAATCAGCTGTCCTGGGCGGTTTCACGTCTGTTCTGGTGGCCTTCTCTACGTTCCGACATCGCCGCATATGTAGCGGCATGCTCCGTTTGTGCCCAGAGTAAGTCCCCTCGGCACCTTCCGTTGGGCCTTTTGCAACCCATAGCCACCGGGGAGCGTCCATGGTCACACCTGGGGATGGATTTCATTGTGGACCTTCCTGCATCCCGAGGCCATACGGTCATTCTCATGATTGTGGATCGGTTTTCCAAAATGTGCCACTGTGTTCCTCTGAAGAAGTTACCCTCTGCACAAGAGTTGGCCTCGATTTTTGCCAGGGAGGTCTTCCGGTTGCACGGTTTGCCCAAGGAGATTGTGTCGGATCGGGGGAGTCAGTTTGTGTCCAGGTTCTGGCGCGCCTTTTGCTCCCAGTTGGGGATTTATCTCTCTTTCTCCTCGGCCTACCACCCTCAGTCCAATGGGGCCGCAGAACGATCCAATCAGGCCTTGGAGCAATTCCTTCGTTGCTATGTCTCCGATCACCAAGACAATTGGGTTGACCTCCTGCCTTGGGCTGAGTTTGCCAGGAACACGGCGGTGAACTCTTCCTCTGGGACGTCTCCCTTCATGGCCAATTATGGGTTCCAACCTGCCGTGTTACCGGAGGTATTCTCTCCCCAGGATACTCCGGCTGTGGAGGATCACCTTTCCGTCCTACGTACTTCTTGGGTACAGATCCAGAGGTCCCTTGAGGTCTCTGCGCAACGCCAGAGACTCCAGGCTAATCGCAGACGAGCGCCCGCTCCTTCCTACCAGGTCGGAGACCGTGTATGGTTGTCCACCCGCAACCTCAACCTTCGAGTGCCCACTCCCAAGCTGGCGCCTCGCTTTGTTGGTCCCTTCCGAGTGCTTCACAGGGTAAACCCGGTAGCCTATGCCCTTGCGCTTCCTCCTGGCATGCGGATCTCCAACGTGTTTCATGTCTCCCTGTTGAAGCCATTGGTGTGTAATCGTTTCACTTCCTCGGTTCCTCGGCCCCGTCCGGTCCAAGTGGGCAATCGTGAGGAATATGAGGTGAGCAATATCCTGGACTCACGCCTGGTCCGCGGTCGGTTGCAGTTTTTGGTCCATTGGCGTGGTTATGGTCCAGAGGAGCGTTCCTGGGTTCCCTCCACAGATGTCCATGCTCCTGCGTTGCTCCGAGCCTTCCACGCACGCTTCCCTCTGAAACCGTTCCTTACTCCGCGGAGGAGGGGCCCTTGAGGGGGAGGTACTGTCATGGTCTTACCTTCTCACTGTTCTCCTTCGTTTGACATGTGCTGGCGGCCATCTTGGTTTCTGGGTTTCTTGTAGCCTCCCACCCTGCGGCTCCTCCTTCCCACTGGGAGGAGCTGGATGCCTAGCTCATATATATAGAAGGTCTGTGGCTTCAGTTCCTTGCTTGGTCCTCCTGTGTGCACATGCTTCAAAGACTGCTGCTGCTTCTGGTTCCTGATCCTGGCCTCGTCTGACTACCCCGTTGGTTCCCGATCCTGGCTTCGTCTGACTACCCCGTTGGTTCCTGATCCTGGCTACGTCTGACTACCCTCCTGGTTCCTGACCTCCGTCTACGCAAGACCCTGCTTCAGTTTAGCCATCCGTTTGGACTTTAGCTACGGCTTGATTTTCAATAAAGCCTTCTTATTCCACCTATCTCTGTTGTACGTCTGGTTCATGGTTCCATGACACTGATTCTCTGCTATGACATGCAGACTGATTCTCTGCTGACATGAAGCCTGAAACTTTGTTATGGGACCTCTCTCCTCTGTCTGGGTGCCGGGGCCTAAATATATGACAATGGACTGTTCCAGTTTTGGCTGATGTGAAGCCTGATTCTCTGCTATGACATGAAGACTGATTCTCTGTAGAGTTGAGCGAACACCTGGATGATCCGGTTCGAGAAGTTCGGCCGAACTTCCTGGAAATGTTCGGGTTCGGGATCCGAACCCGACCCGATATTCGTCCCGAACCCGAACCCCATTGAAGTCAATGGGACCCCAACTTTTCGGCACTAAAATGGCAGTAAAACAGCCCAGGAAAGGGCTAGAGGGCTGCAAAAGGCAGAAACATGTAGGTAAATCCCCTGCAAACAAATGTGGATAGGGAAATGAATAAAAATATAAATAAAATAAATAAAAATTAACCAATATCAATTGGAGAGAGGTCCCATAGCAGAGAATCTGGCTTCACGTCACCCACCACTGTAACAGTCCATTGTTATATATTTAGGCCCCGGCACCCAGGCAGAGGAGAGAGGTCCCATAACAGAGAATCTGGCTTCATGTCAGCAGAGAATCAATCTTCATGTCATAGCAGAGAATCAGGCTTCACGTCAGCCAAAACTGGAACAGTCAATTGTCATATTTAGGCACCGGCACCTCGGCAGAGGAGAGAGGTCCCATAACAGAGAATATGGCTTCATGTCAGCAGAGAATCAGTCTTCATGTCATAGCAGAGAATCATGCTTCACGTCACCCAACACTGGAACAGTCCATTTTCAGATATTTAGGCCCAGGCACCCAGGCAGAGGAGAGAGGTCCCGTAACAGAGAATCTGGCTTCATGTCAGCAGAGAATCAGTCTTCATGTCATAGCAGAGAGTCATGCTTCACGTCACCCACCACTGGAACAGTCCATTGTCAGATATTTAGGCCCCGGCATCCAGGCAGAGGAGAGAGGTCCCGTAACAGAGAATATGGCTTCATGTCAGCAGAGAATCAGTCTTCATGTCATAGCAGAGAATCATGCTTTACGTCACCCAACACTGGAACAGTCCATTGTCAGATATTTAGGCCCAGGCACCCAGGCAGAGGAGAGAGGTCCCGTAACAGAGAATCTGGCTTCATGTCAGCAGAGAATCATTTTTCATGTCATAGCAGAGAATCATGCTTTACGTCACCCAACACTGGAACAGTCCATTGTCAGATATTTAGGCCCAGGCATCCAGGCAGAGGAGAGAGGTCCCGTAACAGAGAATCTGGCTTCATGTCAGCAGAGAATCAGTCTTCATGTCATAGCAGAGAATCATGCTTTACGTCACCAACCACTGGAACATTCCATTGTCAGATATTTAGGCCCAGGCACCCAGGCAAAGGAGAGAGGTCCCGTAACAGAGAATCTGGCTTCATGTCAGCAGAGAATCAGTCTTCATGTCATAGTAGAGAATCATGCTTTACGTCACCCAACACTGGAACAGTCCATTGTCAGATATTTAGGCCCAGGCATCCAGGCAGAGGAGAGAGGTCCCATAACAGAGAATATGGCTACATGTCAGCAGAGAATCAGTCTTCATGTCATAGCAGAGAATCATGCTTAACGTCACCCAACACTGGAACAGTCCATTGTCAGATATTTAGGCCCAGGCATCCAGGCAGAGGAGAGAGGTCCCGTAACAGAGAATATGGCTTCATGTCAGCAGAGAATCAGTATTCATGTCATAGCAGAGAATCATGCTTTACGTCACCCAACACTGGAACAGTCCATTGTCAGATATTTTGGCCCAGGCACCCAGGCAGAGGAGAGATGTCCCGTAACAGAGAATCTGGCTTCATGTCAGCAGAGAATCAGTCTTCATGTCATAGCAGAGAATCATGCTTTACTTCACCCATCACTGGAACAGTCTATTGTCAGATATTTAGGCCCAGGCATCCAGGCAGAGCAGAGAGGTCCCGTAACAGAGAATATGTCTTCATGTCAGCAGAGAATCAGTCTTCATGTCATTGCAGAGATTCACGCTTCACGTCACCCAACACTGGAACAGTCCATTGTCAGATATTTCGGCCCAGGCATCCAGGCAGAGGAGAGAGGTCCCATAACAGAGAATATGGCTTCATGTCAGCAGAGAATCAGTCTTCATGTCATAGCAGAGAATAGCAGAGAATCATGCTTTACGTCACCCACCACTGGAACAGTCCATTGTCAGATATTTAGGCCCAGGCACGCAGGCAGAGGAGAGAGGTCCCGTAACAGAGAATCAGTCTTCATGTCATAGCAGAGAATCCTGCTTCACGTCATCCAACATTGGAAAAGTCAATTGTCATATATTTAGGCCCCGGCACCCAGACGAGAGGTACATTTAACTTTGGGTTGCCCCGCAATATAATGGTAAAATGAAAATAAAAATAGGATTGAATAAGGAAATGCCCTGGAGTACAAAAATTATATGGTTAAGGGGAGGTAGTTAATGTCTAATCTGCACAAGGGATAGACAGGTCCTGTGGGATCCATGCCTGGTTCATTTTTATGAATGTCAGCTTGTCCACATTGGCTGTAGACAGGCAGCTGCGTTTGTCTGTAATGACGCCCCCTGCAGTGTTGAATACACGTTCAGACAAAACGCTGGCCGCCGGGCAGGCCACATCCTCCAAGGCATAAAAGAATAGCTCTGGCCACGTGGAAAATTTAGAGACCCAGAAGTTGAATGGGGCCGAACCATCAGTCAGTACGTGGAGGGGTGTGCACACGTACTGTTCCACCATGTTAGTGAAATGTTGCCTCTTGCTAACACGTTGCGTATCAGGTGGTGGTGCAGTTAGCTGTGGCGTGTTGACAAAACTTTTCCACATCT
The DNA here is from genome assembly GCF_014858855.1 of Bufo gargarizans. NCBI lineage: Eukaryota > Metazoa > Chordata > Amphibia > Anura > Bufonidae > Bufo > Bufo gargarizans. The sequence goes on along the minus strand of NC_058082.1, from coordinate 547,689,510 downwards.
CTGCCATGCTAACCCTGCCCTCAGAGGAGCTGGCCGTGACACAGCTGCCTTGGTGACTTCTTGCTCCTCCTCTGCCTTGACCTTGGGCTTCCACTTGTTCCCCTGTGACATTTGGGAATGCTCTCAGTAGCGCGTCTACCAACGTGCACTTGTACTCGCGCATCTTCCTATCACGCTCCAGTGCAGGAAGTAAGGTGGGCACATTGTCTTTGTACCGTGGATCCAGCAGGGTGGCAACCCAGTAGTCCGCACACGTTAAAATGTGGGCAACTCTGCTGTCGTTGCGCAGGCACTGCAGCATGTAGTCGCTCATGTGTGCCAGGCTGCCCAGAGGTAAGGACAAGCTGTCCTCTGTAAGAAGGCGTATCGTCATCGTCCTGCGTTTCCCCACAGCCACGCACCAGTGATGAGCCCGAGCTGCGTTGGGTGCCACACCGCTGTGACTATGCTTCATCCTCATCCTCCTCCACTTCCTCCTCATCCTCGTCCTCCAATAGTGGGCCCTGGCTGGCCACATTTGTACCTGGCCTCTGCTGTTGCAAAAAACCTCCCTCTGAGTCACTTCGAAGAGACTGGCCTGAAAGTGCTAAAAATGACCCCTCTTCCTCCTCCTCCTCTTCCTGGGCCACCTCCTCTTCCATCATCGCCCTAAGTGTTTTCTTAAGGAGACATAGAAGTGGTATTGTAACGCTGATAACGGCGTCATCGCCACTGGCCATGTTGGTGGAGTACTCAAAACAGCGCAACAGGGCACACAGGTCTCGCATGGAGGCCCAGTCATTGGTGGTGAAGTGGTGCTGTTCCACAGTGCGACTGACCTGTGCGTGCTGCAGCTGAAACTCCACTATGGCCTGCTGCTGCTCGCACAGTCTGTCCAGCATGTGCAAGGTGGAGTTCCACCTGGTAGGCACGTCGCATATGAGCCGGTGAGCGGGAAGGCCGAAGTTACGCTGTAGTGCAGACAGGCGAGCAGCGGCAGGATGTGAATGCCGGAAGCGCGAACAGACGGCCCGCACTTTATGCAGCAGCTCTGACATGTCGGGGTAGTTGTGAATGAACTTCTGCACCACCAAATTCAGCACATGCGCCAGGCAAGGGATGTGCGTCAAACCGACTAGTCCCAGAGCTGCAACGAGATTTCGCCCATTATCGCACACCACCAGGCCGGGCTTGAGCCTTACCGGCAGCAACCACTGGTCGGTCTGTTGTTCTATACCCCGCCACAACTCCTGTGCATTTCATAGGCCAGTAGTTTAGAAATGCTGGTATTCAGGGCCAGGGATCGAGGGTGGCTAGGTGGCAATTTACGCTTTCTCTCAAATGTTTGTGAGATGGAGAGCTGAACGCTGGCGTGTGACATGGTTGAGATGCTTGGTGACGGAAGTGGTGGTGTTGGTGGTACATCCTCTGTTTGCTGGGCGGCAGGTGCCAACGTTCCTCCAGAGGCGGAGGAAGAGGCCGAGGCGGCAGCAGCAGAAGAGGCCGAGGCGGTAGCAGCAGAAGAGGTAGCAGGGGGAGCCTGAGTGACTTCCTTGTTTTTAAGGTGTTTACTCCACTGCAGTTCATGGTCATGCAGGTTGTGCTAAGGTTCAGAACGTTAATGCCTCGCTTCAGGCTCTGATGGCACAGCGTGCAAACCACTCGGGTCTTGTCGTCAGCACATTGTTTGAAGAAGTGCCATGCCAGGGAACTCCTTGAAGCTGCCTTTGGGGTGCTCGGTCCCAGATGGCGGCGGTCAGTAGCAGGCGGAGTCTCTTGGCGGCGGGTGTTCTGCTTTTGCGCACTGCTCCCTCTTTTGCTACGCTGTTGGCTCGGTCTCACCACTGCCTCTTCCTCCGAACTGTGAAAGTCAGTGGCACGACCTTTATTCCATGTGGGGTCTAGGACCTCATCGTCCCCTGCATCGTCTTTCACCCAGTCTTGATCCCTGACCTCCTGTTCCGTCTGCACACTGCAGAAAGAGGCAGCAATTGGCACCTGTGTTTCGTCATCATCAGAGACGTGCTGAGGTGGTATTCCCATGTCCTCATCATCAGGAAACATATGTGGTTGTGCATCAGTGCATTCTATGTCTTCCACCGCTGGGGAAGGGCTAGGTGGATGCCCTTGGGAAACCCTGCCAGCGGAGTCTTCAAACAGCATAAGAGACTGCTGCATAACGTGAGGCTTAGAGAGTTTCCCTGGTATGCATGGGGGTGATGTGACAGACTGATGGGCTTGGTTTTCAGGCGCCATCTGTGCGCTTTCTGCAGAAGACTGGGTGGGAGATAATGTGAAAGTGCTGGATCCACTGTCGGCCACCCAATTGACTAATGCCTGTACCTGCTCAGGCCTTACCATCCTTAGAACGGCATTGGGCCCCACCAAATATCGCTGTAAATTATGGCGGCTACTGGGACCTGAGGTAGTTGGTACACTAGGACGTGTGGCTGTGGCAGAACGGCCACGTCCTCTCCCAGCACCAGAGGGTCCACTAACACCACTACGACCATGTCCACGTCCGCGTCCCTTACTAGATGTTTTCCTCATTGTTACCGTTCACCACAATAAGAAAAATATTATTTGGCCCAATGTATTGAATTCAAATTCAGGCCTTTTTTTTACAGACACCTAACACTATCTGGCTATCTACACTACGTGCAGAATTTTTAGGCAAATGAGTATTTTGACCACATCATCCTCTTTATGCATGTTGTCTTACTCCAAGCTGTATAGGCTCGAAAGCCTACTACCAATTAATCATATTAGGTGATGTGCATCTCTGTAATGAGAAGGGGTGTGGTCTAATGACATCAACACCCTATATCAGGTGTGCATAATTATTAGGCAACTTCCTTTCCTTTGGCAAAATGGGTCAAAAGAAGGACTTGACAGGCTCAGAAAAGTCAAAAATAGTGAGATATCTTGCAGAGGGATGCAGCACTCTTAAAATTGCAAAGCTTCTGAAGCGTGATCATCGAACACTCAAGCGTTTCATTCAAAATAGTCAACAGGGTCGCAAGAAGCGTGTGGAAAAGCCAAGGAGCAAAATAACTGCCCATGAACTGAGAAAAAGTCAAGCGTGCAGCTGCCAAGATGCCACTTGCCACCAGTTTGGCCATATTTCAGAGCTGCAACATCACTGGAGTGCCCAAAAGCACAAGGTGTGCAATACTCAGAGACATGGCCAAGGTAAGAAAGGCTGAAAGACGACCACCACTGAACAAGACACACAAGCTGAAACGTCAAGACTGGGCCAAGAAATATCTCAAGACTGATTTTTCTAAGGTTTTATGGACTGATGAAATGAGAGTGAGTCTTGATGGGCCAGATGGCTGGATTGGTAAAGGGCAGAGAGCTCCAGTCCGACTCAGACGCCAGCAAGGTGGAGGTGGAGTACTGGTTTGGGCTGGTATCATCAAAGATGAGCTTGTGGGGCCTTTTTGGGTTGAGGATGGAGTCAAGCTCAACTCCCAGTCCTACTGCCAGTTTCTGGAAGACACCTTCTTCAAGCAGTGGTACAGGAAGAAGTCTGCAAGGTAAAAAAAACATGATTTTCATGCAGGACAATGCTCCATCACACGCGTCCAAGTACTCCACAACGTGGCTGGCAAGAAAGGGTATAAAAGAAGAAAATCTAATGACATGGCCTCCTTGTTCACCTGATCTGATCCCCATTGAGAACCTGTGGTCCATCATCAAATGTGAGATTTACAAGGAGGGAAAACAGTACACCTCTCTGAACAGTGTCTGGGAGGCTGTGGTTGCTGCTGCACGCAATGTTGATGGTGAACAGATCAAAACACTGACAGAATCCATGGATGGCAGGCTTTTGAGTGTCCTTGCAAAGAAAGGTGGCTATATTGGTCACTGATTTGTTTTTGTTTTGTTTTTGAATGTCAGAAATGTATATTTGTGAATGTTGAGATGTTATATTGGTTTCACTGGTAAAAATAAATAATTGAAATGGGTATATATTTGTTTTTTGTTAAGTTGCCTAATAATTATGTACAGTAATAGTCACCTGCACACACCGATATCCCCCTAAATAGCTAAAACTAAAAACAAACTAAAAACTACTTCCAAAAATATTCAGCTTTGATATTAATGAGTTTTTTAGGTTCATTGAGAACATGGTTGTTATTCAATAATAAAATTAATCCTCAAAAATACAACTTGCCTAATAATTCTGCACTCCCTGTATTTAGGTACCGTATTACACTAACAAAGGCACAGCAGTAACGACAGATTTAGCTGAATATAAATTTGAGGCCTATTATTTAGGCGCTGGATGACAGGTATACGTTTACAGACAGAATTAGACTTGGAATTGCACAGTAGCGTGTGTGAAGTTATTGAGAATGACCCTATCAGCACCTTGAATCTAATATACCCTTTTAGGGATAGATTTAAAGTAGGCCTGATACAGCAGAAACCACTAATTTAGGAAATTGCTAAGTTGGGAATTGTATTTCAATCCTGAACAAAAATATATCCTTTGCCAGACAGCAGACAGTATTACAATTGGCTGGCCACAGCTGAAACACCAGATTTAGGGTACTGCTATTTTGGCAATTGTATTTCACCCCTCAATAAAATAGCAAGCACAGCCAAGCCCCTGATGTAGGATATAGCCAAAAAATAACCACACTATTGATGGTTAAATGCACTTGGTGACAGCTTGCCCCTGATGTAGGATATAGCCAAAAAATAACCACACTATTGATGGTTAAATTAACTTGGTGGCAGCTTGTGCTGGCGCACCACAAGACACAAAATTGCCGCCGATCACCCCAGAAAAAAGTGACTGAAAAACACTCTGGGCAGCCTAAAAACAGTGAGCAATTGAAAAGTAGCAGTTCAATGATCCACAGCTGTAGATCGATCACTGACTTAAGTGTTTTGGAGGAGTTACTCACTGCCTAATCTCGCCCTAACAGTCGCAGCTGCAACCTCTCCCTACACTGTTCAGAGCAGAGTGACGTGCGGCGCTACGTGACTCCAGCTTAAATAGAGGCTGGGTCACAGTGCTGCACTGGCCAATCACAGCCATGCCAATAGTAGGCATGGCTGTGACGGCCTCTTGGGGCAAGTAGTATGACGCTTGTTGATTGGCTGCTTTGCAGCCTTTCAAAAAGCGCCAAGAAAGCGACGAACACCGAACCCGAACCTGGACTTTTACGAAAATGTCACGGACACCCCAAAATTCGGTACGAACCCGAACTATACAGTTCGGGTTCGCTCATCCCTAATTCTCTGCTGACATGAAGCCTGATTCTCTGCTATGGGACCTCTCTCCAATTGATATTGGTTAATTTTTATTTATTTTCTTTTTATTTTAATTCATTTCCCTATCCACATTTGTTTGCAGGGGATTTAACTACATTTTGCTGCCTTTTGCAGCTCTCTAGCCCTTTCATGGGCTGTTTTACAGCCTTTTTAGTGCCGAAAAGTTCGGGTCCCCATTGACTTCAATGGGTTTCGGGTTCGGGGCGAAGTTCGGGTCCGGTTCGGATCCCGAACCCGAACATTTCCGGGAAGTTCGGCCGAACTTCTCGAACCCGAACATCCAGGTGTTCTCTCAACTCTACTGACTGGTGCTTGAGGTGGAAGTGGAGGAGGATGAGGCAGAGGAGGAGAAGAAGAGGTTGGAGCCAGTAATAAAGCTGCTGGTGGAGACCCTGATGGACGTAGGGTCCGGAATCCTGGGCGTAGGTAGCACCTGTGCCATCCTAGGGTACGCTCATTCCCGGCCTCCACAACATTCAACCAGTGTGCGGTCAGGGAAATGTAGCATCCCTGGCCACCAGCACTTGTCCATGTGTCCGTGGTAAGGTGGACCTTCCCAGAAACTGCATTGGTCAGGGTACGGGTGATGTTGTGGGACACATGCTGGTGTAAGGCGGGCACAGCACACCATGAAAAATAGTGGTGGCTAAAGAATGCGTACTAAGGGACGGCCGCTGACATCAGGCTGCAGACGTTCTCAGTGTCCACAGGCCTAAATGGCGACATTTCAAGGGCCAGTAATTTTGAAAGTTGGCAATTTAGTGCTATGGCCTATGGATGGGTGGGTATTTGCGCTTGCGTTCAAATGACTGTGTTATGGACATTTGGACGCTGCGCTGAGACAGGGAAGTGGATGTTGTTGCTGATGGTTGATGCGAAGGTCCAGGTGCAGGGCGAGGAGCATCCGGGCCAGCGCCTTTGAGAGGGGATTGGCCAGCAGTGCGTAACACAGGGAAAGAGGAGGCAGTGGTGTGACCCGCAGACCCAGATTGTGGATCCAGGCGTTCGACCCACTTATTAGGGTGCTTGGATGCCATGTGCCAAATCATGCTGGTGGCGGTGAGGCTTCTAGTGTTCATGCCCCAGCTCATTTTGGTACGGCACAGGTTGCAAACTACCACTATTTTGTCGTCTGCACTTTCCTAAATAAAGCACCATACTGCGGAACACCTACCCCTTGGCAAGGTACATTTATGCATGAAGGTGCCTGGTGTAACGGTTTGCGGGCCTGTTTGGTGTGGGCCGACTTCTCCCTTTTGTAACCCCTCTGCTTCTTCCAGCCTGTTGCGGTGCTGCGGATCCTTCCCCCTCTGTACTGCTGTCCTCACTCGGCTTATCACCTTCCCATGTTGGGTCAATGACCTCATCGTCCACTACCTCCTCTTCCACTTCCTGACTCTGCTCATCCTCCTGTTTGACCTAACCACAACCTCAGTGATTGAAAACTGTTTCTCATCATCATCCACCTCGTGAACGAGTGATTGCCATTCACCACCGTCATCTTCTTGAGACTGTGAAGGCTCAAGAGGTTGGGAATCAGGGCACAAGATCTCATGTTCCTCTTCAAGCATGCTTGACGAGAGAGCCAAACTGGTGCTGAAAAGAGGTCCTGTGAATATACGAGTGTGGGATCAATTGTTTGGCCAGACTCTCCATGGTGGGAGGAATGATGATCTGATTGAGGATTCGGTTGACCAGACTCTTAGCTACAGAGTCTGGACTTGGTGGAAGAGAGGGTGGTGCTTAACCGACTGGAAGCATTATCTTCAGCAATCCAATCGAACAACTGTTTGCACAGGTCCGACTTGGACAGTGTTTGTCGTGCGCTGCCCAGTTAAGTTAGACATAAGGCTGGGTCATTTTTATTTTTTTTGTGGTACACTGGCAGCAGGCACAGTTTCATTGCACCCAGGGCCACGGCCTCTGCATGCACCATCAGCATCACGCCCACTTCCCTGCTCACCTTCTTCATAATAATGGTTTTGTCACTAGATGTGGCGCAGATATTTTGACTGTCCGCTAAAGACACAGTTTTTGGGTGCAGGACAGTATATGACACAGAATAACACATAATATGGACACTAGATTAGGCCCAGATTATTGGAAAAATAATATAACAAAAACATGGACAGGTGCACTCTGCGGTCTTACTAACCCTCGTACTGGTGTAAAATTGAGAATTAGCCAACATATCCTGCTTGAAGGACATGTCTGAACCCGAGCACTGCGCCAAGGTTTTTCAAATAGCTCGGGACCTAAAAATAGTGTTTTCTGTATTCCCCCTTATATCTGGCCCTGACAACCACGCAAGTTATTGCAGCCCATATCAAGCAATTCACGGATTACACCATTGACAGCAAAAAGGTGGATACATTATGGGGGGAAAAAAGGGTTTTCTGTATTTAAATTTTTTCCCTATATCTGGCCCTGACAACCACATAAGGTATTGAAGCACAGATCACACAATTCATGGATTACACCTTGGACAGCAAAAATGTGGATAGATTATGGGAAAAAAAATGTTTTCACTAATATTCTCTACCCCTGACACACAGAAGGTATTGCTGCACAGATGTCTCAAGTCACTGCAGACACCTTCTATATAGCAAAAGAATCACTATTTTGAAAAGGATGAAAAAGAAAACGAGTACTAATTTGCACAATTAAATTGCTGCCACCGCACATAATAGTCCTTTTGGGTCTCTGAAATGTTATTCACTTGAATATATTGCGATCACAATCTCCCTACACTATCTTTCCCTTCCTAAGCGCAGCTCTCCCTGACACATAATGAGCCGACCTGCATCATCAGGTGCTACAAAACACCTGATGAAGCGCTCCGGCCAGCCAATCACTGTAATGCCAGCAGCCAACATGGTTTGCGGCATTACAGTGATGGCAGTACTTACCTGCACGTTTATTGGCTGCCTAGCAGCCGCGAAACGTGCGGGTATAAGACTCGAGCATGGCGCTCGAGCACATGTGGTACACAGCCAAAAACCGTCATGTGCCGAGCATAGCGATGGTCGAGCCGAACAGGTACAAAAATATTATTGGGGTCAAAATATGGCTATAATTTTTTTTTGTTCCTCAAAGGTTTTAATTTTTTTTCCAGTATTAAAATGGAAGAAAAATTATATAAGTGTGGTATCGTTGTAACCGTATTGACCTGGAGAATGAAGCTAACAGGTCAATTTTACTGCATAGTGTACAGTGTAAAAAAAAAAAGAAAAAGTTATCAGAATTGCGTGTTTTCCCAATTCTACACTATTTGGAAATGTTTTTTTGTTTCCTACCACATGTTATGCAATCGTAAATGGTGCCATTAGAAAGTACAATTTGTCCGCCGAACCCACATAGACATCCCGGATCAAAGATTGGTCACCACTAGAGACAAACCCCAAAGTCCCGGTACATCTAAGGGGCACGGCTGTGATCACAAAGCCTTGCAGGGCTAGGTCCGGAAGGGGTCGGCCCGACATTGCATACAAACAACCGCAGCAGCCACCCGCCGCTGGCAGAGCCTCTTCACGACACCTTACTCACTGGGGACTAGGTAAGATCCCACAAGGCCTACTCGGGCCTAGTTGCTGGTCTGGACTCACGGCCCAAACTATCCTACCTGCCACTGAACACAGCTAGACCCCAGATCACCGCTGATATATAGGGGCCTCAGACAGACGAAACTTGCAGCTACAGTATACCCCTTCCCGGTGCTGCACTAGGAACCCTCCGGCCCAGCGACAGGGTTCTCAACATCAAATATCCTTGTTTCCTGCTGCAGACGCCACTGCCAAGGGCGAACCATCTTACCTCTGCGGTACCAACCGGTCTCAGAGGTCCCACACACCGCTTACAATTCTGATCCACCTGAGGGCACTGCCCTAATATTTTGCCTGGTCTCTAAAAGACTGATCCGTAACAAGCTACTTTGGCTCTCTAAGAGGCATTACAAGTCATAGTTTGGGGTCTCTGGCCCAATTTTTTCAGCCTTTTCCCAGAGGAATAATTGAGGCACCATAATACAACTGTACATGTAATCAGCAGCTGGGGCCAGTGAGGACCACAAGATAAGAGGGACTTACAATATCCTTATATCGTTCCGCACTTCTCAACGCTTCTACACCCGTAGAGCCGGCAATTTCAGACACCTGTTTTAACAGTGATGGTCAAAATCGGCCCAGGCAAACCCAGGCCTTCCTCCAATAAGTGTATTTCGGGCTCATTAGACTCTTATATGCAAAAACCACCTGCAAAAGTATTCCATACGCAAAGAGCCACACCCGCTAGCTCTTCACTCAAAGATCTCACCTCCAATAACCCTTCAGAGATAGAAAGCGACCAGGAAGACAATACAAGCCTACCCATATCCAGAGCGTACTTGGGACAGGCCCTTTCAAGAGCACTTGAACCAGTGGTGAAAGAACTTTAAGATATAAAACAAGAAATGAAATACATGGGAGGAAGAGTTGAACAATTGGAAAATACTCAAGCCCAAATAGTCTCATACACAGAAGTGACTTTTGCAAATTTTTCATCATGTCAGACACACATGAACAAAAGTGTAAATTGGATGGAAGACCAGGAGAACAGAGCCAGGCGCAACAACCTGCGACTCAAGGGTATCCCAGAATCCATTTCTCTGGAGGTCTTACCCGACACCGTCAAACAAATATTCTCATCCATACTGGGAGACAACTACCTCCTAGAGATCTCCATTGAAAGAGCACACAGGGCACTACGAGCCAAACCACAAGAGTCAGACCCACCAAGAGATGTAATCTTAAAATTCGCTTGTGCCAAACCCATGGTCAAAGTAGAGGGATCTGAAATATCAATATATCAAGACCTAGCCAGAGTCACCCTATCTAAAAGAAATATCCTTCGTCCCTTAACAGAAATACTATGCCATAGGAACATTCCATACAGATGGCTATTCCCATTTGGCCTCTCCTTTGCTGTTGAAGGGAAATGATACATTTTGAGAGACCACTCTGAACTGGCGGATATCCTATCCTCACTCCAGATTACAGGTATTGACTGGTCTCCAATACTAGATCTCACCAGCCTCCCGACGATTCCTCCACCCACGCCATGGGAAACCGTTGGAGCAGAAAGGAAGAGCCGTAACCGAAAACGTCAGGGAAAACTGACCCCGAGATGGCTCGACGTCGAACCTACCTGAGAATTGACCTGATATAGGTGATATCTACCCATTGCTACCCCTTGGGTACAATCTCCTTCGTATATATATTGTTTGTATTCACTGTTTATTGCAGTTGTTTTTTGCTGATTTTACCTCTATTTCTATTGTTTTGTTATTTGGAGCGGGATGACGGAGGGAACCATGACTTTATATAATTATATAAAAATTATACTTTAGTCCAATATGTACTCCCACATCTGCTGGGAGGCTGTTGCGGCTCCTTCCCTCACCCCTTACCACTCCTTATGCTTAGATGGATGGCTCGGATATTTCTCTCCGACCCGGTGTATATTTTTTGATTGTTAGCTCCCTCATACTATTTAGAGCACTGTTAAAATGAATATGGCCCTCACGGCTGTAGCCTTTCTCTATCAACACATATGTCAGATATACTCAGTTTTCTACTGTGTTTTCATATGTTCTTTTCATTTTGTATGTTCTAACTGTTGTCCTTAAAGACAAATTCCTACTGTTTGCTACCTCCCCCCCCCCCACCCCCCTTCAATCTACGATCCCTGGACCTCCCACCTTGCTATCCTGCGACGCCCGGGTATAATATAGACACTCGAATTACATCTTACTACCCCCCTCCATGACCACTATACATCTAATCACTTATAACGTTAGAGGTCTGAACTCACCAATCAAGCGCAGCCAATTACTCCAGACCCTGAAAAAATCACGAGCTGACATCCTGTTCTTACAGGAATCCCACTTCCTCGCAGAAAAGACTCCCTCTTTTCAAAAGCATTTTTACAACAAATGGTACCACTCACATAACCCCACAAAGAACTCCAAAGGAGTGGCCATAATCTTCTCCAAGCACACCACATTCAAACTTGATAGTTCATATAAAGATAAAGAGGGCAGACTGCTCATCCTCATTGGGTCGCTGAATGGTAAACAGGTCACCTTAGCGAACCTTTATGCCCCCAACGTACAGCAACCCCAATGGATTAGGGACTCCACGACACTGATACATAGCATGACAAAGGGAGAACTTGTGGTAGGTGGTGATCTCAATGTTGCCCTTGACCCGCTCCTTGACACATCTTCTGGACGATCCACCCTCTCATACAAGGCACTAAGTCAGATCAAGAAATCATTGCAAATACTGTCCCTGACTGATGTGTGGCACTTCCTCCACCCTTCAGTGAAGGACTACACCCTGTACTCAGCACCACACAATTCTTACCACAGAATTGATGACTTTTTCCTTCAGCAGTCATCTCTTCCTAAAATACAATCTTCTACAATAGGTTCGGGAGTACACTCGGATCACTTTCCATTAGGAATGTATATACTAATGTCCGACCACCCCTCCGCGCAGCCACCATGGAGACTCAATGAAACTCTCCTCACTACTTCAGAGGTTCATAAAAGAGTATCGGAACGACTCAACGCGTACTTTAAGCTGAATAGCAATACTGAAGTCTCTATGCTGGTAGTGTGGGAGGCACATAAGGCAACCATTAGGGGCGAATTTATCTCAATTGGCACATATTGCAAAAAACAAAGAGATCAACAGATCAGATCCCTACAGACAGAGATCTCCCACCTTGAAAAACTCCATAAACAATCCCTTATAGCGCCAATCCTACAAAGACTCACAGAAATCCGCCTACAATTCAGATACCTACTAAACAAGAACTCAGCTAAACTCTACATGTTTGTCAAGCATTCTTTTTATGCCCATGGCGATAAAGCCTCCAAACTAATGATGTCCCTTATTAAGAGACGAAAATCCCAAACTTTTATAAAAGAAATTAAAGACAACACGGGAGCCACCACTACCGACCCCGAAAAGATTGAAAAATAATTCCTTACCTTTTACTCCTCATTGTACCAACTGCGCCCCTCAGAGCAGCAGGTAAACCCGCAGGATACTCTTGCAGCAATATCCAAATTCCTAGCTCGAGCTCCCTTCCCCAAACTAGACCCTAGTACACATACAAATTTGATGAAACATTTCTCACAGGAAGCAGTCTGGTCCACCCTGCAAAGGTGACCTAAGCAGAAAGCACCGGGTCCAGATGGTGTCCCCTGCTCATACTATAAATCCTTCTCAGACATCCTTCTCCCTCACCTGACGGACACATTCAATGCTTACCTCTCAGGCTCTAGCATACCGAGACAGGCCCTTGAAACCTATATTACTTTAATTCACAAGGAAGGAAAAGATGCCACCATATGTGGAAGTTACAGGCCCATCTCTCTGTTAAATACGGACTTGAAACTTTACGCAAGCTTGCTAGCTAATAGGCTTAAACCTCTAATTCCTTCATTGATATCTCTGGAGCAGGTGGGGTTTGTGTCCGGAAGGGAGGGGAAGGACAACACGCTGAGAATTCTCTCCATTCTGCAATTAGCTAGTCGGAAGAAGATACCTCTGGTCCTGCTAGGAACAGACGCAGAGAAAGCTTTCGACAGGGTGGACTGGACCTACATGAGGCAGGTACTCCTGCATTTTGGTTTTCCACAAGAATTCGTCAACGCCATATTCCTGATGTATGATACCCTTTCAGCGAGACTACGCATAAATCAAGCTCTTTCAGCGCCTTTTTATATACTCAATGGAACGCGACAGGGCTGCCCCTTATCACCAATCCTTTTTGTCCTCTCCCTAGAACCATTGTTAGCTTCTATCAGACTCCACCCAGACATAAAAGGGTTTGATGATGGCAAAAACATACATATCTCAGCTGCGTATGCAGATGATATCTTACTGATCCTGTCAAATCCATTCTCCGCCTTGCCAGCGCTGCGTTGCATCCTACAGGAATATGGCGTGATATCAAATTTTAAAATAAACACCTTCACATCAGAAGCACTGGGCATTAACATTAGTAGAGAAGAAATTGAAGCTTTGCGCTCCCAGCATCCCTTTCACTGGCCAAAATCACATATCACATACCTAGGTATAAAAATTTGCTCCAATTGGAGCGAACTATATTCTCTCAATTACGCCCGATTCCGAACGCCTTTAATCAAATACTATTCTCATGGTCCCAACCCTTCCTATCCTGGATGGGACGAAAAAGCCTAATAAAGGCAATACTACTCTCTAAATTGATATACCTGTTCCAGACCCTCCCGATACCACTCCCAGTAACTTTTTTTTTATAATATCCGCAAAATTGTCAGCAACTACTTATGGGATGGTAAAAAACCTAGATTAAACTATAACCTGTTAACCCAGCATAAATAAACTATAAAGCTATCCAAATCTCCAGGATCGTACACTGGCTGAGAGCGGATAGAAATAAACTTTGGCTCTCACTAGAGGATTTACTAGCTACAGTCCCTCTTAGAGCACTGCTTTGGCAAAAAGAATCTAAACCTACCCCCCAACTCACGCTAAATGTCATCACGCAATCTACCCTATCAGTAGAGTCCCACAGTATCTCCCGTAATGACGATAGCAGACATCCCAGAATTGTATCAGAAAAAATATACAGATACTGGTCTCAAGATTACAGATCATAGCTCTGTTATGCTACATACCTTTCTTAATCCAGAACAAACAGATGACCCACTGGGCCACACCTCAATACACACTCTACACCAGTGTTTCCTAACCAGCGTGCCTCCAGCTGTTGCAAAACTACAACTCCCAGCATGCCCGCACAGCCAAAGGCTTTGCGGGCATGCTGGGAGTTGTAGTTTTGCAACAGCTGGCGGCACGCTGGTTGGGAAACACTGCTCTACACAAAGCACATGTCCGCTCACTAATAAAACCGTATCTCACCCAAGCTACAAGCTCTAGAGAATTAACCCAATTAGAAAAATTGGCGGCCTCCTCTAACCCTCCCAAACACTTGCTGTTGCAGACTTATAATATTATACAGCAAATTAAACACCCACACATTAAGGGGTATCTGGGGGAATGGGAAAAAGACCTTGACACCACCTGGTCCACTACAGAGATTAAACAAATCTACCTTAAATCTCATTGTATATCCAGATGTACCCGGCTTCAAGAAAACTCATATGATAGCCACTAGGTGGTACCGCACACCTGTGAGACTTAACTCAGACACTTGCTGGAAATGTAAAAGCTCAAGAGGCTCATATATCCACATGTGGTGGGAGTGCCCAGTGATAAAACCATTCTGGAATAACGTGCTTAACTCAAGCAAAGAGATATGTACCTTGACACAGGACCCATCTTTGATCTCTAATATCTGCCTAGAGAACATGCCATCAGAGAAAAGATTACTTTTCCAACATCTTACAGCTGCAGCAAAACTTTATACCTCAGCACTGAAACCAACCGAGCTTCACCCTTTCACAATGGTTACACAAAGTTAATCATATTTTCTACATGGAAGAACTTTCAGCATTAAGAACCCACGCTAAATGTCTCAAGATCTGTGAAGGCTGGGTAAAATACCGTGCCTCAACTCCTGCTTTACAGCTGCTAACAGAACCAGCTTAATCAATACCCCGGGCGATCATAGCCCTTCCCATATACTGGAGGTCCCACCCCTTCCCCCCCTCTCCCTCCACTCGCCCCCGCCCACTACTTCTATACTGATGCTACAAAGAATATTCAACATTAGGATATTTATACCTCTGCCCCCCCACCCACTGTTTTAATATTTTCTTACAGCTCTAAAGTTTAAAATGACTTATTGTACTATTTGTCATATAGCTGTACATTGTAATTACTGTTGCTGTATATTGGACATTTCACACCAATCTGTAAACAATGTACTTTTTTCACTGTATTACCTATTCTTATCATAAAATCAATAAAAAGAAAATTGAAAAGAAAAGAAAGTACAATTTGTCCCGCAAAAAAAAAGCCCTCATAAGGCTATGTGAATGGAAAAATAAAATAATTAAGACAATGGGAATGCGGAGAATGAAAAACAAAAACGCAAAAAAGGAAAATCTCAGGGTAAAAGATTAAAGATCCTTTAATACCCGGCACTTTTTTTTTAAATTGTGCAACATTTACTAAGCAGGACATTTATGGCTCTATTCTTATAAATACAGAGTCTCAAATGCTCTGATTCTAAAAGAAAAAAAAAATATTAAATGATATTAAAAAATCTTGATGGACATCAAAGAATTCACACAGGAGAGAAGCCATTTTCTTGTCCTGCATGTGAGAAGTGCTTTAGTCAAAAATCACATCTTGATGGACATCAAAGAATTCACACAGGAGAGAAGCCATTTTCATGTCCTAAATGTGAGAAGTCCTTTATTCATAAATCACATCTTAATAGACATCTAAGAATTCACACAGGAGAGAAGCCATTTTCTGCCGAACGACATGCTTTCCACGAAAAACTCTTGAGATAATATCCCCAACAAACCAACTTCGACATAAAATAAAGGAATATCTGACGTGTAACACTATGAGTGTCATCTACGTAATAAAATGCCCTTGTAATAAGATCTATGTAGGAAGGACTAAACGGATGTTAACCCCTTCCCGACTGCAATCTGTATATATACGTGATAGCTGCACATACCCCGTGCAGCTACCACGTATATAAACGTTCTGGCAGCTCTTTAATCCAAGCGCTGCAAAACGCTTGGATTAAAGCTTCTGCCCCTGCCCTGTATGCTGTCACGGACAGCATACAGTGCAGTAATGCCGGCAAGGGACCAATCAGAGTGGCCCCTTGCCGGCAATCGATCCGATTGGTTAGTCTGTGCAGACTAACCAATCGGATCGCGGCAGTGTTAAAATGCCGGTTTCAGGCTCTGATCTGCGCTCTGCAGATCAGAGCCTGAAAGCAGTATCCTCGCAGCCCCCCCATCTGTGCAACGCCCCCCCCCCCAATCTGTGCGTGCAGACACCAAATCCCCCCCCCCGCGATCTGTGCGTGCAGACACTTACCCCCCCGCCCCGATCTGTGCTTGCCTATCTGTGCCCCCTCCATCTGTTCCTAGTGCTGCGGCGCTGCCCCCTCCTTGAGTCCGCCCCCTGCTGCCGTGACATACCTCCCCCCCTTCCAGCGCTGACCCCCGTCTGCCCCCCTGCTGTTTGATGGCGGCGGCTCCATTCCTGAGCCGCCGCCATCATCAGAGTGTCAGCTCTATGCTGACACTCTGCTGTAAATTCTGTAACCCTATAGATGCCGCGGCAGCGGCATCCATGGGGTTAATAGAGGGAGGGGGCTCCCTCTCTCCACCATCGGGGCTGCTGCGCTGCGATGGCAGCCTCGATGGTTGCCCTGGCAACCGGACGCTTTGCAAAAGCGTCCGCTGTTGCCACCTACAGGGCATCTGAATGTATTACACTTTGCAATGCAAGAGCATTGCAAAGTATAGTACAGCCATCAGCCCCACTGGATCTTCATGATCCAAGAGGGACTTGATAAAAAAAAAATGTGAAAAAAAATTAAAGTAAAAATAAATAAATAAAAACGTAAAATTAAAAAAAAATTGCCTTTTCCTATAAAAAATTAAAAATTAAAAAAACTACACATATTAGGTATCACCGCGTCCGTAACGACCGTCTCTATAAAGATATCACATGATAGACCCCGTCCGATAAACACCATAAAAATAAATAAATAAAAACTGTGTAAAAAAAAGCCATTTTTGTCACCTTACATCACAAAAAGTGCAACAGCAAGCGATCAAAAAGGCTTTTGACCCCCAAAATAGTACCAATCAAGCCGTCACCTTGTCCCGGAAAAAATGATACCCTATTTAAGACAATCGCCCAAAAAATAAAAAAGCTATGGCTCTCAGACTATAGAGACACTAAAACATCATTTTTTTGGTTTCAGAAATGCTATTATTGTGTAAAACTTAAATAAATAAGAAAAAGTATACATATTAAGTATTGCCACGTCCGTAACGATCTTCTCTATAAAACTATCACATGACCTAACTCCTCAGATGAACGCTGTAAAAATAAATAAATGAAAACTGTTCCAAAACAGCCAATTTTTGGGTCACCTTGCCCTATAAAGTGTAATAATGAATGATCAAAAAATCCTATGTACCCAAAAATGGTACCAATATAAACCTCCACACTTTCTGCAAAAAACGAGCCCCTGCTCAAGACGATCGGCAGAAAAATAAAAAACATAATGCGTTTAGAAAACCAATCCAGCACAATCTGCCTTCCAAAAACCGTATGGCATTCCTTTCCTTCTGCGCCCTGCCGTGTGCCCGTACAGCAGTTTACGACCACATGTGGGGTGTTTCTGTAAACCGCGGAATCAGGGTAATAAATATTGAGTTTTGTTTGGCTGTTAACCCTCAATGTGTTAAAGAAAAAATTTTGGGAAAATGGAAAATCTGCCAAAAATTTGAAATTTAGAAATTTTATCTCCATTTTCGTTTAATTCTTGTGGAACGCCTAAAGGGTTAACAAAGTTTGTAAAATCAGTTTTGAGTAACTTGAGGGGTGTAGTTTCTACAATGGGGTCATTTATGGGGGGTTTTCCACTATGTAAGCCCCACAAAGTGACTTCAGACCTGAACTGGTCCTTAAAAAGTGGGTTTTGGAAATTTTCTTAAAAATTGTAAGAATTGCTTCTAAACTTCTAAGCCTTCTAACGTCCTAAAATAATAAAATGACATTTCAAAAATGATGCCAACATAAAGTAGACATATGGGGAATGTTAAGTAATAAATATTTTATTAGGTATGACTTTCTGTTTTAGAAGCAGAGAAATTGAAATTTGGAAAATTGTGAATTTTTCTAAATTTTGGGTAAATTTGGGATTTGTTCATAAATAAAGGTGAAATATATTGACTCAAATATATGTCTATCATGAAGTACAATGTGTCACGAGAAAACAATCTCAGAATGGCATGGATAAGTAAAAGTGTTCCAAAGCTATTACCACATAAAGTGACACATGTCAGATTTGTAAATTTTGACCTGGACACTGGGGCATCAATGACCCTTGGTCATGAAAGGGTTAAAGATAAGGATTGCGGAACATCTAAATAATATCCGAAAAGGCCACATGGATCACCCACTCTCAAACACCCACTTTATTCATAAATCACATCTTAATAGACATCTAAGAATTCACACAGGAGAGAAGCCATTTTCTGCCGAACGACATGCTTTCCACGAAAAACTCTTGAGATAATATCCCCAACAAACCAACTTCGACATAAAATAAAGGAATATCTGACGTGTAACACTATGAGTGTCATCTACGTAATAAAATGCCCTTGTAATAAGATCTATGTAGGAAGGACTAAACGGATGTTAACCCCTTCCCGACTGCAATCTGTATATATACGTGATAGCTGCACATACCCCGTGCAGCTACCACGTATATAAACGTTCTGGCAGCTCTTTAATCCAAGCGCTGCAAAACGCTTGGATTAAAGCTTCTGCCCCTGCCCTGTATGCTGTCACGGACAGCATACAGTGCAGTAATGCCGGCAAGGGACCAATCAGAGTGGCCCCTTGCCGGCAATCGATCCGATTGGTTAGTCTGTGCAGACTAACCAATCGGATCGCGGCAGTGTTAAAATGCCGGTTTCAGGCTCTGATCTGCGCTCTGCAGATCAGAGCCTGAAAGCAGTATCCTCGCAGCCCCCCCATCTGTGCAACGCCCCCCCCCAATCTGTGCGTGCAGACACCAAATCCCCCCCCCGCGATCTGTGCGTGCAGACACTTACCCCCCCGCCCCGATCTGTGCTTGCCTATCTGTGCCCCCTCCATCTGTTCCTAGTGCTGCGGCGCTGCCCCCTCCTTGAGTCCGCCCCCTGCTGCCGTGACATACCTCCCCCCCCTTCCAGCGCTGACCCCCGTCTGCCCCCCTGCTGTTTGATGGCGGCGGCTCCATTCCTGAGCCGCCGCCATCATCAGAGTGTCAGCTCTATGCTGACACTCTACTGTAAATTCTGTAACCCTATAGATGCCGCGGCAGCGGCATCCATGGGGTTAATAGAGGGAGGGGGCTCCCTCTCTCCACCATCGGGGCTGCTGCGCTGCGATGGCAGCCTCGATGGTTGCCCTGGCAACCGGACGCTTTGCAAAAGCGTCCGCTGTTGCCACCTACAGGGCATCTGAATGTATTACACTTTGCAATGCAAGAGCATTGCAAAGTATAGTACAGCCATCAGCCCCACTGGATCTTCATGATCCAAGAGGGACTTGATAAAAAAAAAATGTGAAAAAAAATTAAAGTAAAAATAAATAAATAAAAACGTAAAATTAAAAAAAAATTGCCTTTTCCTATAAAAAATTAAAAATTAAAAAAACTACACATATTAGGTATCACCGCGTCCGTAACGACCGTCTCTATAAAGATATCACATGATAGACCCCGTCCGATAAACACCATAAAAATAAATAAATAAAAACTGTGTAAAAAAAAGCCATTTTTGTCACCTTACATCACAAAAAGTGCAACAGCAAGCGATCAAAAAGGCTTTTGCCCCCTAAAATAGTACCAATCAAGCCGTCACCTTGTCCCGGAAAAAATGATACCCTATTTAAGACAATCGCCCAAAAAATAAAAAAGCTATGGCTCTCAGACTATAGAGACACTAAAACATCATTTTTTTGGTTTCAGAAATGCTATTATTGTGTAAAACTTAAATAAATAAGAAAAAGTATACATATTAAGTATTGCCACGTCCGTAACGATCTTCTCTATAAAACTATCACGTGACCTAACTCCTCAGATGAACGCTGTAAAAATAAATAAATGAAAACTGTTCCAAAACAGCCAATTTTTGGGTCACCTTGCCCTATAAAGTGTAATAATGAATGATCAAAAAATCCTATGTACCCAAAAATGGTACCAATATAAACCTCCACACTTTCTGCAAAAAACGAGCCCCTGCTCAAGACGATCGGCAGAAAAATAAAAAACATAATGCGTTCAGAAAACCAATCCAGCACAATCTGCCTTCCAAAAACCGTATGGCATTCCTTTCCTTCTGCGCCCTGCCGTGTGCCCGTACAGCAGTTTACGACCACATGTGGGGTGTTTCTGTAAACCGCGGAATCAGGGTAATAAATATTGAGTTTTGTTTGGCTGTTAACCCTCAATGTGTTAAAGAAAAAATTTTGGGAAAATGGAAAATCTGCCAAAAATGTGAAATTTAGAAATTTTATCTCCATTTTCGTTTAATTCTTGTGGAACGCCTAAAGGGTTAACAAAGTTTGTAAAATCAGTTTTGAGTAACTTGAGGGGTGTAGTTTCTACAATGGGGTCATTTATGGGGGGTTTTCCACTATGTAAGCCCCACAAAGTGACTTCAGACCTGAACTGGTCCTTAAAAAGTGGGTTTTGGAAATTTTCTTAAAAATTGTAAGAATTGCTTCTAAACTTCTAAGCCTTCTAACGTCCTAAAATAATAAAATGACATTTCAAAAATGATGCCAACATAAAGTAGACATATGGGGAATGTTAAGTAATAAATATTTTATTAGGTATGACTTTCTGTTTTAGAAGCAGAGAAATTGAAATTTGGAAAATTGTGAATTTTTCTAAATTTTGGGTAAATTTGGGATTTGTTCATAAATAAAGGTGAAATATATTGACTCAAATATATGTCTATCATGAAGTACAATGTGTCACGAGAAAACAATCTCAGAATGGGATGGATAAGTAAAAGTGTTCCAAAGCTATTACCACATAAAGTGACACATGTCAGATTTGTAAATTTTGACCTGGACACTGGGGCATCAATGACCCTTGGTCATGAAAGGGTTAAAGATAAGGATTGCGGAACATCTAAATAATATCCGAAAAGGCCACATGGATCACCCACTCTCAAAACACTTCAAAGAATAACATGACCAACAAACAAAAAATCTGAGCTTTACAGCAATAGAAATGGTCGAATTGGATTGGAGGGGTGGGAACCATGTGGATAAAATGTCTAGAATAGAATCGAGATAAATTTTAGAGTTGGATACCCTTATCCCACACGGATTAAATGCCGAAATTGAAATTTTAGTTTTTTTATAAATATAAGAAGCTCTTGGGTGGGTGCTTGTCCACTGATGCACAGTCGGATGGTATTTATTACGTATGTCCGGCTGTTCCTTGGTGGAAAGCACCTACCTCATAATTAACCATATTCTCATATTCACCAAAACAAGCCTTAGCATCCCATATAAGTCCGAAAGTAAAATTTGTCCCACAAAAAATAAGCCCTATGTGAATAGAAAAATAAAATAATTAAGACAATTGGAATGCGGAGAATGAAAAACAAAAACGCAAAAAAGGAAAATCTCAGGGTCCGCAAGGTGTAACAGATTAAAGACCCTTTAATACCCGGCACTTTTTTAAAATTGTGCAACATTTACTAAGCAGGACATTTATGTCTCTATTCTTATAAATACCGAGTTTCAAATCCTCTGATTCTAAAAGAAAAAAAATATTAATAAACGATGGTCTATTTACCATTTGTACCAAAGCAGGATGGCTTCTCCATAACTGTCCAAAGACAGGATCTCAATAAATCCAGAGTTCAAAAAAGAGCAAATAACATTATTTTCTTAGCTGATCAATTGCTATGAAGCCTCATATGTTCTATGGACTAAAGATTGTCAAATTGACTCAATGGTATAAGTGGTATCTAATGAAGGGATAATCATAGTCAGGAGAAATCCAAGCAGATGACCAGTAGAGGTCTACATTCTCAGAACTGGAAATGAAGACACAGATATCTGGGAGCTCAGTGAGAACAGTCTCAACTTGCATCATGGCGATAGCCACAAGTGAATTACGGAGCAGATGATGTAAAGATTGTGTCATATATATATATATATATAGTCTGAAATTCAAAATTGGTGGCTCACCTCAGGCAGGGTTCTGGATGGTGCTGCTAGCCCAAATTAGAGGATCACCCCTCCTCTAGTGATATATGTAGCAAAAATTTAGAAGTGAGGGCGAGCACTCAACACCTGGAATCAGTTAGTGATGCATAAAATAATTTATTAAATCACCATATAACAGTATGACATACAAATGGACCCTATAAACTAAAATCTGATGGATACAATAAAAACAATAAATAAAAAAATATAAAAATAATAATAAAAATACCACTTGAAAATTCGTTGAATAATAACAGTCTTTTCTGTTCAGTGCTGCTAATATATTAAATAGGTTTTGCCGCTATGCTTTAGTATCCCATGTGTATTTTGCAATAGTCAGTGGAATTCGCTGGCTCTTAAATGCAGCTCCGATAGCAGCCCCACAGTAATACAAAAGGATTCAGTATGTCCACCACCGCATATAATCAGGGCTAGATCTCCTTGGATGCCAAATGATCTTAAAAACATGCACCTTCCAGAGGTACGCCTCACCATGTGAGGTTTAGGCTGATAGTGTTCCTACCTTCCTCTGTTTGCGAGGACGTCCCGTCGGACGTGTACGGTGGATAGGCTGCAGGCGGCTGTTCCGGCGTCTTCCTCGTGGTGTCTGTGATCCAGATCACAGACACCACGAGGAAGACGCCGGAACAGCCGCCTGCAGCCTATCCACCGTACACGTCCGACGGGACGTCCTCGCAAACAGAGGAAGGTAGGAACACTATCAGCCTAAACCTCACATGGTGAGGCGTACCTCTGGAAGGTGCATGTTTTTAAGATCATTTGGCATCCAAGGAGATCTAGCCCTGATTATATGCGGTGGTGGACATACTGAATCCTTTTGTATTACTGTGGGGCTGCTATCGGAGCTGCATTTAAGAGCCAGCGAATTCCACTGACTATTGCAAAATACACATGGGATACTAAAGCATAGCGGCAAAACCTATTTAATATATTAGCAGCACTGAACAGAAAAGACTGTTATTATTCAACGAATTTTCAAGTGGTATTTTTATTATTATTTTTATATTTTTTTATTTATTGTTTTTATTGTATCCATCAGATTTTAGTTTATAGGGTCCATTTGTATGTCATACTGTTATATGGTGATTTAATAAATTATTTTATGCATCACTAACTGATTCCAGGTGTTGAGTGCTCGCCCTCACTTCTAAATTTTTGCTACATATATATATATATATATATATATATAAAAAAGATGTATATGATCATGAAATGTGTGTGGTTGATTAAAGCTGAACCAGTATTGCATAATTTATAACTGAATCATATCGGCCTGATATCTGAAAATAAAAAAGAATCCTATAACAAGTTGTCATAGAGGGGTTATAATGAAAGTCTTATAATCTGTTCTACTGAATATAATATGGAGTATTTCATATATATGAAATAAAAATGAAGAGTTATGTGGTTGTAGGTCTGGATGGAATGTATCTCATCAGGATGTAAAATGCTGATTATTTACACTGATTCTAATTTGAAAAGGTCTCGGAGTATCCCAGGAATCTCTTACAGATGCTAAATAGGAGTGTGAACAATAGGCCTCTACCCTACAAATACAATGTGTAAATGAAGAACCATCTCAGGAGGCCATAAAATGCTAAACTTGTTGATGAGAAGGTGGGGCCATTATTCTTCCATTGTATATTGTAATGAGGGAAGCCAAATCTAATTAAAAAAGTTTCATGATTATCAAGGTGGGACTGGGCGCTTCCTGTGGGGGAAGAGAAGGAGCAAATAGCTATAGCCACCAAAGAGGTATAAAAGACCCAAGCATGGCTCAGAAAGCTAGAATTCACCAAAGGAATTTACTTGGATCACTGACTTACTAAGGAGAGGACACTGACAGGAGATCAAATCCTGAGTGTGTACAGGGTCCATGCCTGGTAAGTACTGACTGTAAGAGGAAGGAATTAGAAGATATTGTAATCTGTGCTGTGTATAAAGACAATGTGTCTTTGTCTGTAATGTAATTATACACGCAGTGTCCATACATGTGATAGTACATACCTGTAAATGTGCAGGGAACACGGACAATTACTGATCCTGACTGCCATCACTGGACCGTACCAATACGTTTGTGTCATGGAACCATGAACCAGACGTACAACAGAGATAGGTGGAATAAGAAGGCTTTATTGAAAATCAAGCCGTAGCTAAAGTCCAAACGGATGGCTAAACTGAAGCAGGGTCTTGCGTAGACGGAGGTCAGGAACCAGGAGGGTAGTCAGACGTAGCCAGGATCAGGAACCAACGGGGTAGTCAGACGAAGCCAGGATCGGGAACCAACGGGGTAGTCAGACGAGGCCAGGATCAGGAACCAGAAGCAGCAGCAGTCTTTGAAGCATGTGCACACAGGAGGACCAAGCAAGGAACTGAAGCCACAGACCTTCTATATATATGAGCTAGGCATCCAGCTCCTCCCAGTGGGAAGGAGGAGCCGCAGGGTGGGAGGCTACAATAAACCCAGAAACCAAGATGGCCGCCAGCACATGTCAAACGAAGGAGAACAGTGAGAAGGTAAGACCATGACAGTACCTCCCCCTCAAGAGCCCCTCCTCCGCGGAGTAAGGAACGGTTTCAGAGGGAAGCGTGCGTGGAAGGCTCGGAGCAACGCAGGAGCATGGACATCTGTGGAGGGAACCCAGGAACGCTCCTCTGGACCATAACCACGCCAATGGACCAAAAACTGCAACCGACCGCGGACCAGGCGTGAGTCCAGGATATTGCTCACCTCATATTCCTCACGATTGCCCACTTGGACCGGACGGGGCCGAGGAACCGAGGAAGTGAAACGATTACACACCAATGGCTTCAACAGGGAGACATGAAACACGTTGGAGATCCGCATGCCAGGAGGAAGCGCAAGGGCATAGGCTACCGGGTTTACCCTGTGAAGCACTCGGAAGGGACCAACAAAGCGAGGCGCCAGCTTGGGAGTGGGCACTCGAAGGTTGAGGTTGCGGGTGGACAACCATACACGGTCTCCGACCTGGTAGGAAGGAGCGGGCGCTCGTCTGCGATTAGCCTGGAGTCTCTGGCGTTGCGCAGAGACCTCAAGGGACCTCTGGATCTGTACCCAAGAAGTACGTAGGACGGAAAGGTGATCCTCCACAGCCGGAGTATCCTGGGGAGAGAATACCTCCGGTAACACGGCAGGTTGGAACCCATAATTGGCCATGAAGGGAGACGTCCCAGAGGAAGAGTTCACCGCCGTGTTCCTGGCAAACTCAGCCCAAGGCAGGAGGTCAACCCAATTGTCTTGGTGATCGGAGACATAGCAACGAAGGAATTGCTCCAAGGCCTGATTGGATCGTTCTGCGGCCCCATTGGACTGAGGGTGGTAGGCCGAGGAGAAAGAGAGATGAATCCCCAACTGGGAGCAAAAGGCGCGCCAGAACCTGGACACAAACTGACTCCCCCGATCCGACACAATCTCCTTGGGCAAACCGTGCAACCGGAAGACCTCCCTGGCAAAAATCGAGGCCAACTCTTGTGCGGAGGGTAACTTCTTGAGAGGAACACAGTGGCACATTTTGGAAAACCGATCCACAATCATGAGAATGACCGTATGGCCTCGGGATGCAGGAAGGTCCACAATGAAATCCATCCCCAGGTGTGACCATGGACGCTCCCCGGTGGCTATGGGTTGCAAAAGGCCCAACGGAAGGTGCCGAGGGGACTTACTCTGGGCACAAACGGAGCATGCCGCTACATATGCGGCGATGTCGGAACGTAGAGAAGGCCACCAGAACAGACGTGAAACCGCCCAGGACAGCTGATTCTTTCCAGGGTGCCCCGCGGCCTTGGAGTTATGGTAGGTTCGCAACAACCGAGTGCGCAACTCCTCAGGCACAAAACATCTGCCGTTGGGTCTCCCAGAGGGAGCACCAGATTGAGCCGCCAAAATCTGCTCACCCAGAGGAGAGGTCAGGCTGGTGCGAATAGCAGCCAGGATCTGATTCGGGGGTATGACCGTAGTCGGAATCGACTCCTCCTCGGACAGCTCGGAGTACTGCCGTGATAAGGCATCCGCTCTGATGTTCTTGGAGCCGGGTAGGTAGGAGACCACGTAATTAAAACGTGACAAGAACAGAGCCCATCTGGCCTGACGTGGTGTCAATCTCTTGGCCTCAGAGAGGTAGGTCAGATTCTTGTGGTCCGTCAGGATGAGAACCGGAACCACCGAGCCCTCGAGCAAGTGCCTCCATTCTTTAAGGGCCTGCACGATGGCCAATAACTCCCTGTCACCAATCTGATAGTTGCACTCCGCGGAAGACAGTTTCCGGGAGTAAAACCCACAAGGAAGCAGAGGACCCTCTGGTGTTCTACGCTGAGACAGGAGGGCGCCTACTCCCGTCTCAGACGCGTCCACCTCGAGGACAAAAGGCAACCCAGGGTTGGGATGCGACAGAATCGGAGCCGACACAAAGGCGGACTTTAGAGCCTCAAAAGCTCGGATGGCCTCGAGCGGCCAGACCTGAGGATTACTGCCCTTCCTGGTCAGATCCGTGAGAGGCTTGGCTAGCATGGAAAAGTCCCTGATGAACTTCCGATAATAATTGGCGAAGCCCAAAAAGCGCTGCAGGGCACGAAGCCCACTGGGCTGGGGCCACTGTAAGACAGCCGAAACCTTCTCAGGATCCATGGAGAACCCCTCAGCGGAAATGATGTAACCTAAGAAGGTTACCTGGGATCGGTGAAATTCGCATTTCTCAAGCTTACCGAACAGCTTGTTCTCTCGTAAGCGTTGCAACACTCGTCTGACATCCAGAATGTGGGCCTCCATGGATGCAGAATATACCAAGATGTCATCCAAATAGACCACCACACACTGCTGCAACAGGTCACGGAAAACATCGTTGATGAATTCCTGGAAGACTGCGGGCGCATTGCACAACCCAAAGGGCATAACCAAGGATTCATAATGACCGGTCCTGGTGTTAAACGCGGTCTTCCACTCATCGCCCGCCTTGATCCTTACCAGGTTATATGCCGCCCTCAGGTCGAGTTTGGTAAAGACCGTGGCCCCTTTGAGGCGATCGAACAGCTCGGAAATCAAGGGTATCGGGTAAGCGTTCTTGATCGTGATGCGATTGAGACCCCTGTAGTCGATGCAAGGCCTCAACTCACCGCCCTTCTTTTTCACAAAGAAAAATCCAGCCCCTGCCGGGGACGAGGATTTGCGAATGTGTCCGCGTGAAAGCGCCTCCCTCACGTACTCCTCCATGGCCTCATTCTCCGCTACCGACAGTGGATAGACTTTGCCACGAGGAGGAACGGCACCAGATTGTAACTCTATGGCACAATCGTATGGGCGGTGCGGAGGTAGGGCAACCGCACGCACCTAATCGAATACATCCCGGTACTCCTCGTATTCAGGAGGCAACAGAGAGTCCGAGGAAGTACACAGCAACTTGACAGGCCCATGGATGCAACTAGCCCCACACTGCGGTGACCACGAGAGGATCTCGGCCGATCTCCAATCGAAAGTCGGATTATGCTTCTGGAGCCAGGGGTACCCCAAGACCACCGAGTAGTGTGGAGACGAAATAACCTGGAGACAGACCGACTCTCTGTGAACGGCACCAATGGCCATCCCCACTGGAAGGGTCTCCTGAGTCACGTGTGGCGGCAGAAGGGGTCTGCCGTCTATCGCCTCAAGAGCCAGTGGGGAACCTCGAGGCTGCAGAGGAATGGAATTGGCGGCGGCGAACACACTATCAATGAACAAGCCACCAGCACCAGAGTCCACCAACGCCTGGGTCGTCACCGAGCCCCCGACCCAGGAGAGGACAACAGTAATCAGTGGTTTGTCAACACGGGAAACCGGGGACGAGGAGACTCCACCCAAGATCTGCCCCCGACAGGATCTCAGGTGCGAGCGTTTCCCGGACGGTTCGGGCATGCCAACCGAAAATGCCCACCGAGACCACAGTACATGCATCGGCCCTCGCGTCTCCGGAGTACCCTCTCCCCCTCGGACAGGCGAGCAACCCCCAGCTGCATGGGTTGACCCCCAGACCAGTCATCCCCAGGAGGCGTGGGAGGAGAGGGAGGCACGGGTGGGACAGCAAACGTAGGCGCCAATCTGTTAGAAGGCCTCCGCAGGCTCTCCTTAAAGGAAGGTCTCTCCCTGAGTCTGGTGTCAATCAAAATCAGGAAAGAAATAAGGGACTCGAGCTCCACTGGTAGGTCCTTGGCTGCAATCTCATCCTTCAAGGCATCCGAGAGACCATGAGAGAAAGCAGCGACCAGAGCCTCATTATTCCAGCCCACCTCTGCTGCCAGGGTACGAAACTCAATGGCGTATTCAGCTACGGATCGTGAACCCTGTCTGATGGACATAAGGAGCTTCGCAGCAGAGGCAGCACGAGCCGGCACATCGAATACCCTCCGAAGAGAAGCAACAAAACCGGAAAACTCGGCAACCACCGGATTGTTGTTCTCCCATAAAGGGCTGGCCCAGGCCAAGGCCTTGTCCGAGAGCAGCGAGATCAAGAAGCCCACCTTTGATCTCTCAGTAGGAAAGGCATGTGGCAGCAACTCGAAATAAATGGCCACCTGGTTAAGGAAACCTCGGCACTGAGTTGGCTCTCCCCCAAAGCGCTGTGGAAGGGGGGCAGAACCGGTCATACCCCGAAACACCGCAGGTGCAGCAACAGGTGTCGGGGTAGACTCTGGCGCAACAACCGGAGCGGCAGTAGGAGCGGGCCCAGGAGCGACAACCGACCCATCGGCAACGGAAGCTAAATGAGCCGTGCGTTCAAGCAGGGTTTGTAACGCCACAGCGAACCGACCCAACAGGTGATCCTGCTGATCAAGTCTGGCAACCAGCGTAGGTAGCGAGGATGGCCCTGTACCGTCAGAATTCATGGCTTGGTCCTAATGTCATGGAACCATGAACCAGACGTACAACAGAGATAGGTGGAATAAGAAGGCTTTATTGAAAATCAAGCCGTAGCTAAAGTCCAAACGGATGGCTAAACTGAAGCAGGGTCTTGCGTAGACGGAGGTCAGGAACCAGGAGGGTAGTCAGACGTAGCCAGGATCAGGAACCAACGGGGTAGTCAGACGAAGCCAGGATCGGGAACCAACGGGGTAGTCAGACGAGGCCAGGATCAGGAACCAGAAGCAGCAGCAGTCTTTGAAGCATGTGCACACAGGAGGACCAAGCAAGGAACTGAAGCCACAGACCTTCTATATATATGAGCTAGGCATCCAGCTCCTCCCAGTGGGAAGGAGGAGCCGCAGGGTGGGAGGCTACAATAAACCCAGAAACCAAGATGGCCGCCAGCACATGTCAAACGAAGGAGAACAGTGAGAAGGTAAGACCATGACAGTTTGTGAAAGAGTTTTACTCAAAAGACAAATCTGAAATTAACTCACACATAATTTTCTCTATAGATACCGTTATGGGCTCCTCTAACTAGAGATATCTGTGTATCTACAGTTATATAATACAGGTCTGTACACATAACACATATTGCAGACAGTACATAGTGTAGAGGATGGTGGAGCACAAAACATTGCCTTTTCATGTTATTTTGTGCCGTCATGACTTCCATAAATGTTTTCTTAATGTCATGTCCTACTTGTGTGCAGTCTTCTAATGTGTACTTATATAATATGGAGGTAAAGAGTTGCCTCCTTATAGGGATTATTCAAAACTTTAATGAGATTTGGGGTCCATTTGCCAGTTTTTTTTTAAGGATTTTTGCATTGTCCATAGGATGTAAATTGAAAAAACACACCACAGCACATCATCATAATCATGAAAGCTTATGGTGACTGATTGTGTCTTAGATACATGCAGGATGCTATAAAGGTCAGGTTTAAGTTATATTTGTTTATACATTATAAGTACTGACTTTACAGGGAGCTTATAGCGAAGAATTTAAAAATTTGCAGACAATACTGTTCTCTATAAGGTAATTAATACAGTGGATTGTAATTTATTATTACAGGGTGATTTGGACTCTTGGGATTAGAAATTTCAAGTAACGTTTTATGCACATAAATGGAAAGATTAACACTTGGGTCAAGGAAACAAATTCTTTCATTATATATTATATAGCAAATACATTATAAGATTGTCACTGGATTGAACTTGGATATGTTGGTGGACAGTAAATTTATCATTAGTGATCAATACCAGGAGGCGGCTGCCAGTGCTGCTCCCGCTCTAGTGTACCCATGCTATCCATGGATTTCCTATATGCAGTTAATATCAACAGATAAATCAAGTAGACCACAATTCACTCTCCATGCTTTCCTAAAATCATACTATCAGGTTACATAAAAAATGTCTGTTAACTAGTGATGAGCGGAACGGTGGATGTTCGAGTTCAAAGGATTCGGCCAAACTTCCATTCAAAGTTTGGTACGGGTTCCAAACTTGAACCCGAACAACAAATTCCATTGAAGTCAATTGTGACTCGAAAGTTGGGGCTGAAAAATGGCTGTAAAAAAGTAATCGAAAGGGCAAGGGGGTTGCAAAATGATCCAAAATGGGTGTAATGTCCTGCAAACAAATGTGGATAGAGAAATGACTTGAAATAACATTAAATACAGGGGGTGCAATAGGAAGTTGAGGAGCTGTGGATGTAGTGGTATAGGTGGAAGAGGCAGAAGGGGTGGAGGAAGAAGCCAACACTCTCTGTTTTCTCTCATCACTACTGTTGACTGAAAATGTTTTCCATCTATAAACTGATTTGCCTCTTAAATCATGAAAAAACAATAGAAATGTATTAAACATGAGTTTAGAGTGTGCAGAAGTTTCAATTATTAATCTTGTTGCCAGTTTATGAACTACCAGCACCTCTTTAATAGACAGAGAGACATTATTGTCATATTTTTAATTTATTTAAAAAGTAATCTAATAAAAAAATGTTTAGCACATAGCACATGGGCCGAAGTGTAAAGTTCATTAATAAATTATATTAAAGTGCAAAAAAAACCTTTGTGAACACATTGGTATAGACTGGTCTGCAGGATTAATAATCAACCAAAGTGCTAAAAAGGTGAATTGCAAAAATATATAGAGGAACATAAGTCTATGAATATGGCATCCAAGGAGAGAAAATCTCCATACAAGACCATTCAAACATTACTGTGTAATGACCCGGTGTAGCATGGAACTCTTATCCATGTGTTTGACTAATAAAATGTGGAGCCTTGTCAGGGGATGTCAGCAGTGATAACTGTGGGGAAGCAGGTTACATATATTTATGTAATGGTAGCATTAATCTTTTTATTTGCAAAGAAAATAAGGACCTTTTATCTTATAAATATGTTCTTCTTTCTCCAGGTGAGGACGGGAAAGGAGGCTACTGGACTTGTCTTTTCTCTTCCTCTTATAAAGTAGAAGATAATCAAGTACAACTTGTCAGTAATAGTACTGAACATAGACTGGGTGAAATGTCAACAAGATCTGAATATAGTAAACTTTTTGTAAAGAGCTCTAAGAAAATTCACCAAGGTGAAAGGTTGCTTAAATGTCCAGAATGTGAGAAATCATTTATTAGAAAAGAAAATCTTGTTGAACATCTAAGAATTCACACAGGAGAGAAGCCATTTACATGTACAAAATGTGATAATTGTTTTAGTAAGAAGTCATATCTTGTTCGACATCAGAGAACTCACATAGGAGAGAAGCCATATCCATGTCCTGAATGTGAAAAGACTTTTAGTCTGAAAGCATATCTTGTAAATCATCTGAAAATTCACACAGGAGAGAAGCCATTTTCATGCCTAGAATGTAATACGTGTTTTTGTTACAAATCAAGTCTTGTTCAACATCAAAGGATTCACACAGGAGAGAAGCCATTTTCTTGTCCTGAATGTGAGAAGTGTTTTAGTAATAAATCAGGTCTTGCTAAACATCAAAGAATTCACACAGGAGAGATGCCATTATCATGTCCTGAATGTAAGAAGTGTTTTAGTCATAAATCAGGTCTTGTTCAACATCAGAAAATTCACACAGGAGTGAAGCCATTTTCTTGTCCTGAATGTGAGAAGTGTTTTAGTCATAAATTGGGTCTTGTTAACCATCAAAGAATTCACACAGGAGAGAAGCCATTTTCTTGTCCTGAATGTGAGAAGTGCTTTAGTCAAAAATCACATCTTGATGGACATCAAAGAATTCACACAGGAGAGAAGCCATTTTCTTGTCCTGCATGTGAGAAGTGCTTTAGTCAAAAATCACATCTTGATGGACATCAAAGAATTCACACAGGAGAGAAGCCATTTTCATGTCCTAAATGTGAGAAGTCCTTTGTTCATAAATCACATCTTAATAGACATCTAAGAATTCACACAGGAGAGAAGCCATTTTCTGCCGAACGACATGCTTTCCACGAAAAACTCTTGAGATAATATCCCCAACAAACCAACTTCGACATAAAATAAAGGAATATCTGACGTGTAACACTATGAGTGTCATCTACGTAATAAAATGCCCTTGTAATAAGATCTATGTAGGAAGGACTAAACGGATGTTAAAGATAAGGATTGCGGAACATCTAAATAATATCCGAAAAGGCCACATGGATCACCCACTCTCAAAACACTTCAAAGAATAACATGACCAACAAACAAAAAATCTGAGCTTTACAGCAATAGAAATGGTTGAATTGGATTGGAGGGGTGGGAACAGTGGCGTACCGCCCATAGAGGCAGACCACGCCATTGCTATGGGGCCCGCGGCACTGGGGGGCCCGGAGCGCAGATAAGGCCCCGCCCACACTATTTGGCCCCGCCCACTGACATGCGGCTATAGCGCTATGCAGCTGCTTTTATTCTCAGCCTGCCCTGAGCCAACTATTCTTCCCCCCGGCTCCCAGGGCCCCCTCAAGCCAGGAGAAGTTAGAACGCAGCCGGCCGGGCCAGCCGCAGCTGAATAACTAAAATAAGATTTACAGGGGGCGGAGCGGAGGCCGGCGAGAGGAGGGGCCCTGCGTGACGCGGCGAAGTGAGGAGGGGCCTGGGGAGCGGCTTCAGTTGAGATGCGACGCAGGACTTTTAGTCACGTACCTCACTGTGACCTCCTGCGTCGGATCTCGCGAGATGACGCGATGACGCGGCGCGGGAAGGCACAGTGAGCGATCCTGTACCAGGATGCCACAAGCTGTCCTTAGAGAGGTAAGTAATAATTTTTTTTTTTATGTACCCTACGTTCTACCCTTATTGCAGAGGCACTGGGGGCACGAGAGGAGGACCACTGACAGTACTCAGTCAGTGGACATCATAGTATTAATAAGAGTGGAGAGACGACCATTATATTAATAATAAAGAGGGGGGCATTACATTAATAATAAAGAGGGGGGCATTACATTAATAATAAAGAGGGGGGCATTACATTATTATTAATATAATGGCCCCCTCTTTATTATTAATATAATGGCCCCCTCTTTATTATTAATATAATGGCCCCCTCTTTATTATTAATATAATGGCCCCCTGGGCCCCTCTTTATTATTAATGTAATGGCCCCCTCTTTGTTATTAAAGAGGGACCATTATATTAATAATAAAGAGGGGCCCTTATATTAATAATAAAGAGGGGCCCTTATATTAATAATAAAGAGGGGCCCTTATATTAATAATAAAGAGGGGCCCTTATATTAATAATAAAAAGGGGCCCTTATATTAATAATAAAGTGGGGGCCATTATATTAATAACAAAGAGGGGGCCATTATATTAATAACAAAGAGGGGGTCATTATATTAATAATAAAGTGGGGGCCATTATATTAATAATAAAGTGGGGGCCATTATATTAATAATAAAGTGGGGGCCATTATATTAATAACAAAGTGGGGGCCATTATAATATACAGGGGGAATAATATTATGGGGAATGGGGGACTATCTGTCTGGCTCTAGCACAATATTGGGGGGCAGCAGGAGGAGTTGTTGAGACACCAGGAAGGAGAGGTTTATAGTAAAGTGAGGAACCTAAATTTTTTTCTGTGAAACTCTGCAGAGACGAGAAGCGGCTGAAAGAAGGTATCATGGCGGTCCTATCTCCGAATGAAGACGTGGGGAAAAGTCTACATCGCAGGAGACGTCACTGGATGTAACAGGTATGGGGCGGCATTCTCCTGTAATAATATTATCTATGCACATATCTGTATTTTCGGTAGGGTAAGGGGTATATAGAATTTGACCCACACTGCCTCAGCCCGGCCCCAGACTTCAGGTAACACTGTGCGTGTTCTGAATTCTGGGGCCTCACACCCATCTACAACATTATCTGTACTCAGAGAGTTATCACTGTGTTACATAGGACTGTTAGTGATCTACTACAGTATTTGTTAAAAGGGGCGTGCCCGGGGTAGGGGGGGGGAGTAGGAAGAAAGCACACTGTCCTGAGAATTTTGGGGGGGCATTAGGGGTTGGGGGGCTCATAGAGGACAGTGTGCTTTCCTCCTACACCTACTCCTTCCTAACAACCCCCCACCCCCCCACACAAACACATGCGTATATGTGCACACTCAGCAGCAAGGAGTTAAAGGGGTTTGGGGTAAGAGAAGTGATGACAAAATGGCGCAGGTAGCAAAGGGGTTAAGATGTGGGGGATGGCTTACGTCCGGCTTTAGCACAGTGGACAGAGGCAGGAGGAGTGATGTGTATGCGCTCCTGCCCTGCACTCACTCAGTTGTGTGGCATACATATTGCGCCCTGTGTCCACTCTGCTAAGGCCTGGCAAGTGACATGCCCATTGTATGAAAATATAAAAAAATAAAAATGTTTATCCCTAACAGTTTCTGTAGGTCATGTATAAATTTATTTAATGGGGGTGTGGCATGGGAGGAGCCAGGTCAGGAAGTGGGAGGGGCCATGGTGGGTAGTGGGCGGGGTTAAGGGGCCCAATTCAGATTTTTGCTATGGGGCCCAGTGATTTCTATGTAAACCCCTGGGTGGGAACCATGTGGATAAAATGTCTAGAATAGAATCGAGATAAATTTTAGAGTTGGATACCCTTATCCCACACGGATTAAATGCCGAAATTGAAATTTTAGTTTTTTTATAAATATAAGAAGCTCTTGGGTGGGTGCTTGTCCACTGATGCACAGTCGGGTGGTATTTATTACGTACGTCCGGCTGTTCCTTGGTGGAAAGCACCTACCTCATAATTAACCATATTCTCATATTCACCAAAACAAGCCTTAGCATCCCATATAAGTCCGAAAGTAAAATTTGTCCCACAAAAAATAAGCCCTATGTGAATGGAAAAATAAAATAATTAAGACAATGGGAATGCGGAGAATGAAAAACAAAAACGCAAAAAAGGAAAATCTCAGGGTCCGCAAGGTGTAACAGATTAAAGACCCTTTAATACCCGGCACTTTTTTAAAATTGTGCAACATTTACTAAGCAGGACATTTATGTCTCTATTCTTATAAATACTGAGTTTCAAATCCTCTGATTCTAAAAGAAAAAAAATATTAATAAACAATGGTCTATTCACCATTTGTACCAAAGCAGGATGGCTTTGCTAGCGAACGGGAGGCTTCGCCTCAGAATCTGCTACCTCAGGTTTGCTCGTTTGGGCCTAAATACTTCCATTTGCTTTTCATCTTTGTTAGTTGGTAATAAGAGTTGGTTCCTATAAATCTTACAAGTTTCACTTTGCTTCGTTCGTCTCGTATGAAAAGTTTCTTTACAGCAATCCGGCTGAAGTAAGAGTTACCCGGGCTGCACGTGATGTCATGTTTGGAGCCCGGACGCATCGTTTATTGTTTAGGCCTTTTCCTGTATCTGTTCCTTACCATGTGTCTCCCCCCTCGCCTCCCCCCGCTACCACCATCTTTAAACTTCATGTATTTCACTTTCGTAAGCTGTGTATCGGGGTGGGCTCCCCAGGATACAGCAAAGTCACAGACATGGAAGCAACACTGACACCAGCTTTATATGCAAGAATATAAACTTTACTTTGGAAACAGTATTAACACAAGTACAAACAGTATAAGTAATACCCCAGGCCCACAGTCACCGTCCCTGTCCGAGGGACAGGCCTAGCCTGCTGGCGTACACAGCAGAGCCTACAAGTCGCACTGTGCCGCTATAGAAGACACACCTAACCGGTGGCAGACGCAGCAGAGCCTGCAAGTCAATTACTGCGCTGCAGTCCAGTCCAGTAAGGCCTAACAAAGCTATAACCCTATCTAACTAGCGCATACAAGGCCTAGGCTAGTCTCTGTTACTTTAGGCGCCAAACAGTAAAGTACAATTGGTAATCAGGTGTACTGACCTGCGTCCGTTCTGGGCCCTAGGATGCCGCTTACCCGGGATGGCCACCAAGCTCTCAGCAACCGTGCGGCCTTGCTTGATGCTAAGGTTTTCTGTCCATACACTGGAACTGGTCTTCCTGGGACAACCTCTCTTTCAAAGTGCTGGATCCAGAAAGGGGACAGCAGATACTCTCCTTCCCTTGAGTTCCATTCACTGCCGGACATCCGCAAGCCAGGATGGAATCGGATTCAGCCCCTCACAGCACAATCCTTCCACCATGTCAGATCAACGCTTACTGGTTCACCCAGAAGCATGCTGACTGTGCTGCAAAACAGCGGCCTCTAGTGCCTGGAATGCCAAATGACAGCTCCAATACAATTTAAACATAAATATACAGGCAGAGCTTATCCACAATCTCATACTTTCATGCTCCGCTGTTATCCTGAGCGGCATTTACACTTTCGGCTTTTATTTCATGTCTTATGCTGCATCCGCACATCTTCACTGTACTGCACTTTTCTACTCTTGGTTCGTATTCACTCAGATTGGTCTCACATTCAAGCTGCGCTCACCTGTTGGCTGTTACATCTCATTCCGTCCCCAGCCGACAGCCGGATCCGTATTACATGCCTGTTATTACATGTTGTATACTCGGCTTACAGCCATAGCTGCTACTGTTACTCCGTTTTCATGCTCTGGACGCACCACCCTGGTGTTCCCACCTTGCTCCACTCACAACCAGAGCTGCGTTTATACCAATTTTCATGCTATGCTTATACCCAAAGTTGTGTTAACACTTCTACTGCTACACCAGGTTGTATACCCCACTCACCAAAGCCGCTTTCCATGTCTGCGGTCACATCAAGTTAATATTCCGTTCACATCCAAAGCTGCGTCCGCATGTCTGCTTTTCACATCTTGTCCTATACTCCTTTCACTACTAGAGCTGCGTCCACATGTCTGCTTTCGCATCACGTCAATACTCTGATCACTTTCAGGTTGCATTTATACGTCTGCTTTATACCATGCTTTTCATGCGCTACCCATACTCAAAGCTGCGCCTATACCATGTTTTTAGGTACCACTCACATCCAAAGCTGCATTCTCCTGTTTATTGCTACATCATGGTTTTGCTCAATCTCACCGGGGCAGTCTGCACCCACCGCTCTGGTACCTCTCTCCTGACAAACATAACTGCTTTTTTTTCAGGCTTACGTTACCTTCCTCGGTGGTCGGTTACATTCCATAGGCCTAGTTTCTGTTTAATCCTGGTTCGTATTCACTCAGATTGGTCTCCTTTTACTTCTGGTTCGTATTCACTCAGATTGGTCTCCTGCCCCAGTTCACCAAACAGCTCCTCAGCGGAGGTCAGTGGGCCGATAGGAGTACGTTTCCTGCTATGTTTTCACAAGCTGTTCATTAGTTTGTCACGATAAGAGACTTCTCTTAGCGAACTTGCAATGCCCCAGGCATTTCATGTTTACGTTTATGGTTCGCGGTGGTTAGTGTTTTATGTATGCACGTGCTTCGGATTACTAATGTCTATATTTTTAACGCCTGTTGGCAGTCATGTTCCTTAGGCCACCTTCTAGCCAATCCAATCATTCAAGTCGCTTCATATGCCATCAGGTCCGGCTTACGTTTTAATTACTTATCGTCACCGCAACGTCATCCCTCTGGCTTCGGGGGCCCTATGACCGATCCGGCCTCATGGCTCCGGGGGCCCCTTGACCGCTTTTCATGTTTTGTTTGTTAAGGGTACGACATGGTTATAGGCTGGTTAGTGTCCCAGGTTTCTGTTGGAGGTTATGCAAGTCCATTTCTTTGTCTTTCTAGGTTATCGAGTCCCGGTTGCTTACTAAACCCGTTGGGTTAAGGCCCAATCTTTTCCCCGGCCGTCCTTAATTCTAAGGTTCGCATCCCAGCGGCTGCCCGGCCCCATGGGCCCCTGGTGGTTGCTTCAGCCCCATGGCTTCAGGGGTCTGACCAATGGTTGTCTGTCCACCTGTGCAGCTATGCTTTTGAATGACTCATATCTTTACCTGCTTGCCAGCTTATGTTATTAATTTTAGTTAATGTCCGTTATTATCTCCATTTTCTGTCACGTTTCCCTTCGTCTTTTCAGGTCATGCAGTTGAACTATTGGGGTCACCTTCCACATCGGTCAGGTCTCGTTCCTAACGATATTTCGCCTCGCATGTTATTCAGGCCACGTAGTTTATCTTGGGTATCGTCTGCCACATCGGTCAGGCTCATGGTTTAATTCACGTGCACCTCATTCATGTCACTTTTCATAGTTATAATTCTCTAAAAAAAACAAAAAAAAACAAAAACTTGGCCCCATGGCTTCGGGGGCCCGACGACCTGCTTCGGCCCCATGGCTTCGGGGGCCCGACGACCTGCTTCGGCCCCATGGCTTCGGGGGCCCGACGACCTGCTTCGGCCCCATGGCTTCGGGGGCCCGACGACCTGCTTCGGCCCCATGGCTTCGGGGGCCCGACGACTGTTTTCAAACCTGCTGGGCTGATTGCCTGGTTGGTTGTCCATCTGTGCATCAAGGCTGATTTGGCTCCTATGTATCGCACACATACCTGCTTCCCTAATTTCCTAGTAATCCATGTTGATCGCTCCATGTTGATCCATGGCTTCGGGGGCCCGACGACTGCTTCGGCCCCATGGCTTTCGGGGCCCGACGACTGCTTCGGCCCCATGGCTTCGGGGGCCCGACGACTGCTTTGGCCCCATGGCTTCGGGGGTCCGACGACTGCTTCGGACCCATGGCTTCGGGGGCCCGACTACCTGCTTCGGCCCCATGGCTTCGGGGGCCCGACTACCTGCTTCGGCCCCATGGCTTCGGGGGCCCGACTACCTGCTTCGGCCCCATGGCTTCGGGGGCCCGACTACCTGCTTCGGCCCCATGGCTTCGGGGGCCCGACTACCTGCTTCGGCCCCATGGCTTCGGGGGCCCGACTACCTGCTTCGGCCCCATGGCTTCGGGGGCCCGACGACTGTTTTCAAACCTGCTGGGCTCATTGCCTGGTTGGTTGTCCATCTGTGCATCTAGGCTGATTTGGCCCCTATGTATCGCATACATACCTGCTTCCCTAATTTCCTAATAATCCATGTTGATCGCTCATTTTATGTTTTGACCGCAAATTGGTCCGGTTCGCCCTACAGCATTATTGTCATGTCTTACGCAGATATTTTGTCTTTCTTTAATTGTTCATGCTTTCGTTCAGGTCCTGCCAGAGGAAGAACAAGTAGGGCAATTCGCTCTAGCATTTCAGTCTCTGATCGTAGTCGATCATATCTTGTCAACCAGGTCCCCGCGCAAAGTCTTTGCCTTTTTACCACGACCAGGAATTCATTTTCGCCAGTAGCTTCATTGCATTGCATTCCCTCACTCATGGGAGGGCATAGACAGAATCTTGTATATTATGGCTTCATAGCTTCTTGCCCCACTAACCTCCGACTCCCTACAACCACTGTGAATCGGATTTTTGACAAGGTCCAGCATTTTCTCACGGTAGAAGATTCAGATAGTAGGTCGGTCTTCACGTCTCAAGCGTTAAAACAATTCTCAGGGGCGCACAGTAGAACAAAGCGCGGATAGCTGTTGTCTGGGTAACTATTCAAGGATTCTCTTCCTATCTACATGGTTCTTTTTGGCCCTCATTCCTGCATAGTCTAGGCAGTTAGGCTTTGGTCCCACGATCTCCTGACGCTAGGGCATTGCCAGTACTCGCACTAGAACCAAACTTTAAAAGTTTCAGTTGGTTTTATGATCCATTTCACAACGTATTCTCGGTCCTCCATTCCGCTTTGGTGCAGTATCCGCAATATTGAGCATCATGTCTCTGGCCTGGTCATCCACAAGATGGGTTGTAGGTTTCCTACTGGTCTTGCCTCACATACCCTGAATGTTCGCTCTAGATCCCGGATGCCTTGCAGTTGGCTTGGGGATTAGTTTGTACATGACATTCAAATTCCTTTTCTATCCTACTTGGCTTGGTTTTTGCCCACTTATAGGCCTACCCACGATCATGGCTTAGGGCACACAACAAGCCATTTAGTCAGGTCAGCTAAAACACGCCTAGCTGGGTTAGGTTGTTCCTGTTGTTTTCTCCCTAGGGTTCTTCGGATACCTCTTGGCCGTAGCCATGACCACAAGTTGGTAAGGCTGATTAGTCAGCCTGCATTTGTGGGAGGGGCGGAGGCTCTTCATATACGAGCCACACCCTCACTCACAGGTGTGTGTTTTCAGGTGCCCCACCCTCCCTCCCTTATCTTCTCATTTCCACAGGGTATGCCCACTTATAGGCCTACCCACGATCATGGCTTAGGGCACACAACAAGCCATTTAGTCAGGTCAGCTAAAACACACCTAGCTGGGTTAGGTTGTTCCTTTTGTTTTCTCCCTAGGGTTCTTCGGATACCTCTTGGCCGTAGCCATGACCACAAATAGGAGTGTGAACAATAGGCCTCTACCCTACAAATACAATGTGTAAATGAAGAACCATCTCAGGAGGCCATAAAATGCTAAACTTGTTGATGAGAAGGTGGGGCCATTATTCTTCCATTGTATATTGTAATGAGGGAAGCCAAATCTAATTAAAAAGTTTCATGATTATCAAGGTGGGACTGGGCGCTTCCTGTGGGGGAAGAGAAGGAGCAAATAGCTATAGCCACCAAAGAGGTATAAAAGACCCAAGCATGGCTCAGAAAGCTAGAATTCACCAAGGGAATTCACTTGGATCACTGACTTACTAAGGAGAGGACACTGACAGGAGATCAAATCCTGAGTGTGTACAGGGTCCATGTCTGGTAAGTACTGACTGTAAGAGGAAGGAATTAGAAGATATTGTAATCTGAGCTGTGTATAAAGACAATGTGTCTTTGTCTGTAATGTAATTATACACGCAGTGTCCATACATGTGACCTGTGCAGGTAACACGACAATCACTGATTCTGACTGCCATCACTGGACTGTACCAATAAGTTTGTAAAAAAGTTTTACTCACAGGACAAAACTGTAATTAACTCACACATCATTTTCTCTATAGATACCGTTATGGGCTCCTCTAACTAAAGATATCTGTATCTACAGTTATATAATACAGGTCTGTACACATAACACATATTGTAGACAGTACATAGTGTAGAGGATGTCGGATCACAAAACATTGCCTTTTCATGTTATTTTGTGCCGTCATGACTT
The DNA here is from genome assembly GCF_014858855.1 of Bufo gargarizans. Taxonomy (NCBI): domain Eukaryota; kingdom Metazoa; phylum Chordata; class Amphibia; order Anura; family Bufonidae; genus Bufo; species Bufo gargarizans. The sequence goes on along the minus strand of NC_058082.1, from coordinate 547,647,788 downwards.
CCATAAATGTTTTCTTAATGTCATGTCCTACTTGTGTGCAGTCTTCTAATGTGTTCTTATATAATATGGAGGTAAAGAGTTGCCTCCTTTTAGGGATTATTCAAAACTTTAATGAGATTTGGGGTCCATTTGCCAGTTTTTTTTAAAGGATTTTTGCATTGTCCATAGGATGTAAATTGAAAAAACACACCACAGCACATCATCATAATCATGAAAGCTTATGGTGACTGATTGTGTCTTAGGTACATGCAGGATGCTATAAAGGTCCGGTTTAAGTTATATTTGTTTATACATTATAAGTAGGGATGAGCGAACCCGAACTTTATAGTTCGGGTTCGTACCGAATTTTGGGGTGTCCGTGACACGGACCCGAACCCGGACATTTTCGTAAAAGTCCGGGTTCAGCTTCGGTGTTTGCCGCTTTCTTGGCGCTTTTTGAAAGGCTGCAAAGCAGCCAATCAACAAGCGTCATACTACTTGCCCCAAGAGGCCATCACAGCCATGCCTACTATTGGCATGGCTGTGATTGGCCAGAGCACCATGTGACCCAGCCTCTATTTAAGCTGGAGTCACAAAGCGCCGCCCGTCACTCTGCTCTGATTAGCGTAGGGAGAGGTTGCAGCTGCGACAGTAGGGCGAGATTAGGCTGATTAACTCCTCCAAAGGACTCCATCCAGTGATCGATCTGCAGCTGTGGATCATTGAGCTGCTGATACTCAATTGCTCACTGTTTTTAGGCTGCCCAGACCGTTTGTCAGTCACATTTTTCTGGGGTGATCAGCGGCCATTTTGTGTCTTGTGGTGCGCCAGCACAAGCTGCGACCAAGTGCATTTAACCCTCAATGGTGTGGTTGTTTTTTGGCTAAAGCCTACATCAGGGTGAAGCTGTCACACCAAGTGCATTTAACCAGCAATAGTCTGTTTATTTTTTGGCCATATACTACATCAGGGGCATGCTGCGCCTGTCATCAAGTGCATTTAACCCTCTATGGTGTGGTTGTTTTTTGGCTAAAGCCTACATCAGGGTGAAGCTGTCACACCAAGTGCATTTAACCAGCAATAGTCTGTTTCTTTTTTGGCCATATACTACATCAGGGGCAAGCTGCGCCCGTCACCAAGTGCATTTAACCCTCAGTAGTGTGATTGGTCAAGCTGTCACACCAAGTGCATTTAACCAGCAATAGTCTGTTTATTTTTTGGCCATATACTACATCAGGGGCAAGCTGCGCCTGTCACCAAGTGCATTTAACCCTCAGTAGTGTGGTTGGTCAAGCTGTCACACCAAGTGCATTTAACCAGCAATAGTCTGTTTATTTTTTGGCCATATACTACATCAGGGGCAAGCTGCGCCTGTCACCAAGTGCATTTAACCCTCAGTAGTGTGGTTGGTCAAGCTGTCACACCAAGTGCATTCAACCAGCAATAGTCTGTTTATTTTTTGGCCATATACTACATCAGGGGCAAGCTGCGCCTGTCACCAAGTGCATTTAACCCTCAGTAGTGTGGTTGGTCAAGCTGTCACACCAAGTGCATTTAACCATCAATAGTGTGGTTATTTTTTGGCCATATCCCAGTCTAATTCTGTCAGTAAACATATATCTGTCACCGAGCGCCTAAATACTAGGCCTCAAATTTATATCCCGCTAAATCTGTCGTTACTGCTGTACTGTTGTGGCTGGGTAAGTTATTTAATGTCCGTCAAAGCACATTTTTTGTTCTGGGTTGAAATCCAATTCCCAATTTAGCAATTTCCTAATTTAGTGGTTTCTGCTGTATCAGAGCTATTTGAAATCTATCCCTAAAAGGGTATATAATATTCAAGGTGCACATAGGGTCATTCAGAATAACTTCACACACACGCTACTGTTTATTTCCAAGTCTAATTCTGTCAGTAAATCTATACCTGTCACCCAGCGCCTAAATACTAGGCCTCAAATTTATATCCCGCTAAATCTGTCGTTACTGCTGTCCTGTTGTGGCTGGGCAAGTTATTTAGTGTCCGTCAAAGCACATTTTTTGTTCAGGGTTGAAATCCAATTCCCAATTTAGCAATTTCCTAATTTAGTGGTTTCTGCTGTATCAGAGCTATTTGAAATCTATCCCTAAAAGGGTATATAATATTCAAGGTGCACATAGGGTCATTCAGAATAACTTCACACACACGCTACTGTTTATTTCCAAGTCTAATTCTGTCAGTAAACCTATACCTGCCAACAGCGACTAAATACTAGGCCTCAAATTTATATCCAGCTAAATCTGTCGTTACAGCTGTGGCTGGTCAAGTTATTTAGTGTCCGTCAAAGCACATTTTTTGTTCTGGGTTGAAATACAATTCCCAATTTAGCAATTTCTTAATTTAGTGGTTTCTGCTGTATCAGAGCTATTTTAAATCTATCCCTAAAAGGGTATATCAGATTCAAGGTGCACATAGGGTCATTCTGAATAACGTTATCAGCGTTACAATACCACTTCTATGTCTCCTTGAGAAAACACTTAGGGCGATGATGGAAGAGGAGGTGGCCCAGGAGGAGGAGGAGAAGGAAGAGGGGTCATTTTTAGCACTTTCAGGCCAGTCTCTTAGAAGTGACTCAGAGGGAGGTTTTTTGCAACAGCAGAGGCCAGGTACAAATGTGGCCAGCCAGGGCCCACTACTGGAGGACGAGGAGGACGAGGATGAGGAGGAGGTGGAGGAGGATGAGGATGAAGCATGGTCACAGCGGGGTGGCACCCAACGCAGCTCGGGTCCATCACTGGTGCGTGGCTGGGGGGAAAGGCAGGACAATGACGATACGCCTCCCACAGAGGACAGCTTGTCCTTACCCCTGGGCAGCCTGGCACACATGAGCGACTACATGCTGCAGTGCCTGCGCAACGACAGCAGAGTTGCCCACATTTTAACCTGTGCGGACTACTGGGTTGCCACCCTGCTGGATCCACGCTACAAAGACAATGTGCCCACCTTACTTCCTGCACTGGAGCGTGATAGGAAGATGCGCGAGTACAAGCGCACGTTGGTAGACGCGCTACTGAGAGCATTCCCAAATGTCACAGGGGAACAAGTGGAAGCCCAAGGCCAAGGCACAGGAGGAGCAAGAGGTCGCCAAGGCAGCTGTGTCACGGACAGCTCCTCTGAGGGCAGGGTTAGCATGGCAGAGATGTGGAAAAGTTTTGTCAACACGCCACAGCTAACTGCACCACCACCTGATACGCAACGTGTTAGCAGGAGGCAACATTTCACTAACATGGTGGAACAGTACGTGTGCACACCCCTCCACGTACTGACTGATGGTTCGGCCCCATTCAACTTCTGGGTCTCTAAATTGTCCACGTGGCCAGAGCTAGCCTTTTATGCCTTGGAGGTGCTGGCCTGCCCGGCGGCCAGCGTTTTGTCTGAACGTGTATTCAGCACGGCAGGGGGCATCATTACAGACAAACGCAGCCGCCTGTCTACAGCCAATGTGGACAAGCTGACGTTCATAAAAATGAACCAGGCATGGATCCCACAGGACCTGTCCGTCCCTTGTCCAGATTAGACATTAACTACCTCCCCTTAACCATATATTATTGGACTCCAGGGCACTTCCTCATTCAATCCTATTTTTATTTTCATTTTACCATTATATTGCGAGGCTACCCAAAGTTGAATGAACCTCTCCTCTGTCTGGGTGCCGGAGCCTAAATATATGCCAATGGACTGTTCCAATGTTGGGTGACGTGAAGCCTGATTTTCTGCTATGACATGCAGACTGATTCTCTGCTGACATGAAGCCAGATCCTCTGTTACGGGACCTCTCTCCTCTGCCTGTGTGCTGGGCCTAAATATATGCCAATGGACTGTTGCAGTGGTGGCTGACGTGAAGCCTCATTCTCTGCTATGACATGCAGACTAATTCTCTGCTGACGTGAAGCCAGATCGTCTGTTACGGGACCTCTCTCCTCTGCCTGGGTGCTGGGCCTAAATATATGCCAATGGACTGTTGCAGTGGTGGCTGACGTGAAGCCTCATTCTCTGCTATGACATGCAGACTGATTCTCTGCTGACATGAAGCCAGAGTCTCTGTTACGGGACCTCTCTCCTCTACCTGTGTGCTGGGCCTAAATATATGCCAATGGACTGTTGCAGTGGTGGCTGACTTGAAGCCTGATTCTCTGCTATGACATGCAGACTAATTCTCTGCTGACATGAAGCCAGATTGTCTGTTACGGGACCTCTCTCCTCTGCCTGGGTGCTGGGCCTAAATATATGCCAATGGACTGTTGCAGTGGTGGCTGACGTGAAGCCTCATTCTCTGCTATGACATGCAGACTGATTCTCTGCTGACATGAAGCCAGAGTCTCTGTTACGGGACCTCTCTCCTCTGCCTGTGTGCTGGGCCTAAATATATGCCAATGGACTGTTGCAGTGGTGGCTGACGTGAAGCCTCATTCTCTGCTATGACATGCAGACTAATTCTCTGCTGACATGAAGCCAGATTGTCTGTTACGGGACCTCTCTCCTCTGCCTGGGTGCTGGGCCTAAATATATGCCAATGGACTGTTGCAGTGGTGGCTGACGTGAAGCCTCATTCTCTGCTATGACATGCAGACTAATTCTCTGCTGACATGAAGCCAGATTGTCTGTTACGGGACCTCTCTCCTCTGCCTGGGTGCTGGGCCTAAATTTATGAAAATGGACTGTTGCAGTGGTGGGTGACGTGAAGCCTGATTCTCTGCTATGACATGAAGACTGATTCTCTGCTGACATGAAGCCAGATTGTCTGTTACGGGACCTCTCTCCTCTGCCTGGGTGCTGGGCCTAAATTTATGAAAATGGACTCTTACAGTGGTGGGTGACGTGAAGCCTGATTCTCTGCTATGATATGAAGACTGATTCTCTGCTGACATGAAGCCAGATTGTCTGTTAAGGGACCTCTCTCCTCTGCCTGGGTGCTGGGCCTAAATTTATGAAAATGGACTCTTACAGTGCTGGGTGACGTGAAGCCTGATTTTCTGCTATGACATGCAGACTGATTCTCTGCTGACATGAAGCCAGATCCTCTGTTACGGGACCTCTCTCCTCTGCCTGTGTGCTGGGCCTAAATATATGCCAATGGACTGTTGCAGTGGTGGCTGACGTGAAGCCTCATTCTCTGCTATGACATGCAGACTAATTCTCTGCTGACATGAAGCCAGATCCTCTGTTACGGGCCTCTCTCCTCTGCCTGTGTGCTGGGCCTAAATATATGCCAATGGACTGTTGCAGTGGTGGCTGACGTGAAGCCTCATTCTCTGCTATGACATGCAGACTAATTCTCTGCTGACATGAAGCCAGATCGTCTGTTACGGGACCTCTCTCCTCTGCCTGGGTGCTGGGCCTAAATATATGCCAATGGACTGTTGCAGTGGTGGCTGACGTGAAGCCTGATTCTCTGCTATGACATGCAGACTAATTCTCTGCTGACATGAAGCCAGATTGTCTGTTACGGGACCTCTCTCCTCTGCCTGGGTGCTGGGCCTAAATATATGCCAATGGACTGTTGCAGTGGTGGCTGACGTGAAGCCTCATTCTCTGCTATGACATGCAGACTAATTCTCTGCTGACATGAAGCCAGATTGTCTGTTATGGGACCTCTCTCCTCTGCCTGGGTGCTGGGCCTAAATATATGCCAATGGACTGTTGCAGTGGTGGCTGACATGAAGCCTCATTCTCTGCTATGACATGCAGACTAATTCTCTGCTGACATGAAGCCAGATTCTCTGTTACGGGACCTCTCTCCTCTGCCTGGGTGCCGGGGCCTAAATATCTGAGAATGGACTGTTCCAGTGGTGGGTGACGGGAAGCCAGATTCTCTGCTATGGGACCTCTCTCCAATTGATTTTGGTTAATTTTTATTTAGAAAATTTTTATTTTTATTAATTTCCCTATCCACATTTGTTTGCAGGGGATTTACCTACATGTTGCTGCCTTTTGCAGCCCTCTAGCCCTTTCCTGGGCTGTTTTACAGCCGTTTTAGTGCCGAAAAGTTCGGGTCCTCATTGACTTCAATGGGGTTCGGGACGAAGTTCGGATCGGGTTCGGATCCCGAACCCAAACATTTCCGGGAAGTTCGGCCGAACCTCTCGAACCCGAACATCCAGGTGTTCGCTCAACTCTAGTTATAACGGAAAATAATGGAATCCATAAGATGGAAGTCAAAATGGAAGCCTTTAACCCCTTCAACCCCGGGCCTGTTTTCACCTTCCTGCCCAGGCCATTATTCGCATATCTGACATGTGTCACTTTATGTGGTAATAACTTTAAAACACTTTGACTTATCCAGGCCATTCTGAGATTGTTTTTTCGTCACATATTGTACTTCATGACACTGGTAAAATGGAGTAAAAAAGTTTAAATTTCTCTACTTCTATAATACATAGTAATACCTACAAAAATAGTTATTACTTTACAATTCCCATATATCTACTTCATGTTTGGATCAGGCTTAGAAGTTTAGTAGCAAATCTTGAAATTTTTCAGAAATTTTCAAAAACCCACTTTTTAAGGACCAGTTCAGGTCTGAAGTCACTTTGTGAGGCTTACATAATAGAAACCACCCAAAATGACCCCATTCTAAAAACTACACCCTCAAGGTATTCAAAACAGATTTACAAACTATGTTAACCCTTTAGGTGTTCCACAAGAATTATTGGAAAATTGAGATACAATTTCAACATTTCACTTTTTTGGCAGTTACAAAGCAAGGGTTAACAACCAAACAAAACTCAGTATTTATGGCTCTGATTCTGTAGTTTACAGAAACACCCCATATGTGGTCGTAAATCGCTGTATGGGCACACGACAGGGTGCAGAAGGAAAGGAATGCCATACGGTTTTTGGAAGGCAGATTTTGCTGGACTGTTTTTTTGACACCATGTCCCATTTGAAGCCCCCCTGATGCACCCCTAGAGTAGAAACTCCAAAAAAGTGACCCCATTCTAGAAACTAAACCCCTCAAGGTATTCAAAACTGATTTTACAAATGTCATTAACGCTTTAGGTGTTCCACAAGAATTAATGGAAATAGAGATACAATTTCAAAATTTCACTTTTTTGGCAGATTTTCCATTTTAATATTTTTTTTCCAGTTACAAAGCAAGGGTTAACAGCCAAACAAAACTCAATATTTATGGCTCTGATTCTGTAGTTTACAGAAAAACCCCATATGTGGTCGTAAACCGCTGTATGGGCACACGGCAGGGCGCAGAAGCAAAGGAATGCCATACGGTTTTTGGAAGGCAGATTTTGCTGGACTGGTTTTTGACACCATGTCCCATTTGAAGCCCCCCTGATGCACCCCTAGAGTAGAAACTTAAAAAAGTGACCACATTTTGGAAACTACGGGATCATTTGCCAGTTTTATTCATACTATTTTGGGGTACATATGATTTTTTATTGCTCTATATTAAGTTTTTTGTAAGGCAAGGTAACAAAAAATTTTATGTTTTGGCATAGTTTTTTTATTTTTACAGCGTTTACCTAAGGGATTAGGTCATGTGACTTTTTTATAGAGCAGATCGTTATGCACATGGCAATACCTAATATGTTTACTTTTTATTATTTATTTAAGTTTTACACAATAATAGCATTTTTGCAACCAAAATAATTATATTTTAGTGTCTCATTGTCTGAGAGCCATAGCTTTTATATATTTTGACCGATTCTCTAAGGTAGGGTCTCAATTTTTGCAGGATGAGGTGACGATCTGACTGGTACTATTTTGATCACGCCTTACGCCATACGCCTTTTTGATCACTTGCTGTTGCAAGTTTTGTGATGCAATGTGACAAAAATGGCTTGTTTTTTACACAGTTATTTTTTTGCGGCGTTCACCTGAGTGATTAGGTCATGTGATATTTTTATAGAGCTGTTTGTTACGGATGTGGCAATACCTAATATATATAATTTATTTTTATTTTTTTCACTTTAGCACAATAATAGCAGTTTTGAATAAAAAATAAATATATATATATATTTTAGTGTCTCCATAGGCTGAGAGCCATAGTTTTTGTATATTTTTACCGATTCTCTTAGGTAGGGTCTAATTTTTTGCGGGATTAGGTGACAGTCTGATTTTTACTATTTTGGGGGGCATACACCCTTTTGATCACTTGCTGTTGCAATTTTTTGTGATGTAATGTGACAAAAATATCTTTTTTTAACTTTTTTTTTACGGTGTTCACCTGAGTGGTTAGGTCATGTTATATTTTTATAGAGCTGTTTGTTACGGACGTGGAGATACCTAATATGTATACTTTTTTATTTTTTTCACTTTAGCACAATAAAAGCAGTTTTGAAGTAAAAAAAAAAAATCATATTTTAGTGTCTCCATAGTCTGAGAGCCATAGTTTTTGTATTTTTTGACTGATTCTCTTAGGTAGGGTCTAATTTTTTGCAGGATGAGGTGACGGTCTGATTGGTACTATTTTTGGGGGTATACGCCTTTTTGATCACTTGCTGTTGCAACTTTTGAGATGTAATGTGACAAAAATAGCTTTTTTTTACACCGTTTTTTTTTTTTTTACGGTGTTCACCTGAGTGGTTAGGTCATGTGATATTTTTATAGAGCTGTTTGTTCTGGACGTGGCGATACCTAATATGTATACTTTTTATTTTTTTCACTTTAGCACAATAAAAGCAGTTTTGAAGTAAAAAAAAAAAAAAATCATATTTTAGTGTCTCCATAGTCTGAGAGCCATAGATTTTGTATTTTTTGAATGATTCTCTTAGGTAGGGTCTCATTTTTTGCAGGATGAGGTGACGGTCTGATTGGTACTATTTTGGGGGGTATACGCCTTTTTGATCACTTGCTGTTGCAATTTTTAAGATGTAATGTGACAAAAATAGCTTTTTTTTACACCGTTTTTTTTTTTTTTACGGTGTTCATCTGAGTGGTTAGGTCATGTGATATTTTTATAGAGCTGTTTGTTCCGGACGTGGCGATACCTAATATGTATACTTTTTATTTTTTTCACTTTAGCACAATAAAAGCAGTTTTGAAGTAAAAAAAAAAAATTATCATATTTTAGTGTCTCCATAGTCTGAGAGCCATAGTTTTTGTATTTTTTGACTGATTCTCTTAGGTAGGGTCTCATTTTTTGCAGGATGAGGTGACGGTCTGATTGGTGCTATTTTGGGGGTATACGCCTTTTTGATCACTTGCTGTTGCAATTTTTGAGATGTAATGTGACAAAAATAGTTTTTTTTACACAGTTTTTTTTTTGGTTAGGTCATGTGATATTTTTATAGAGCTGATATTTTTATAGTGTCTCCATAGTCTGAGAGCCATAGTTTTTGTATTTTTGGACTGATTCTCTTAGGTAGGGTCTCATTTTTTGCGGGATGAGGTGACGGTCTGATTTGTACTAATTTGTAATAAAAAAATGATGTTTTAGTGTCTCCATGTTCTGAGAGCTATATTTTTTTTTATTTTTTGGGCGATTGTCTTAGGTAGGGGCTCATTTTTTGCGGGATGAGGTGACAGTTTTATTGATACTTTTTTGGGGTGCATACGCCTTTTTGATTGCTTGGTGTTGCACTTTTTGTGATTTATGGTGTTTATCGGACAGGGTGGATCATGTGATATATTTATAGAGCCGTTCATTATGGACCCGGCAATACCTAATATGTGTGGCTTATGTTTGTTTTTTTCAGTTTTTTATTATAAAATAAAAGGAAAGGGGCGTTTATTATTATTATTTTTTTTACTTTATTAATTTTATTACTTTATTAATTTTATTACTTTATTAATTTTATTAAAAACCCTTTTTTTTTACTTTTTATACTTTACTTTATTTATGACATTCACTTTTGGGGGTCTGATCCCCTCTGCGATGCATTACAATACACTGAGTCATACACTAACAGGTTGCCTAGAAGACCCACCCTGAGGCTGAATCTCCTCGGCACCCGTAGAATGCAGTTTCCGATGCCGTGCAAGGCATTGGGCAGCCTCTGCACGGCATTGGGCTGCCTTGTGTCGCATCGGGTCCCCGCCACAGCAGTGCGGGGACTCGATGCGATAGTTTACCTGACACATACCTCTTCTATGTCGCGGTCAGCGCGGACTGCGGCATAGAAGGGGTTAATCCGCCGGCATCGGCTTTTACAGCGACTGCCGGGCCCCTGCAGTGAGTCCTCTCTGCTACGGAACTTAATGTTGTAACTTGTCAGTAATACAGATGAATTATTATATCTTAACAATGCAGGTTAGATCATAAGATTATACTACAGTGAGCGGGACCAGTGAATTAGAATACAGGGACTTCACCAGTCCCTGCTGTCATGGATTCGTCGGCTTCGAATTGAATAAATTAGGTCGGGATTTGAGTCCATGAATCTCTCGATTCCAACAAGATTCGTGGATTTGACAGATTCTTCTTCCCACCTCTAATAAGAAGCATTAAAGTTCCTCTTGTCTGAGCATAGGTGCTCACATTACAATTTGAACCTCTATGGTGGTTAGCCAGGTTTTTTGAGTTCTTGGCTGCCTGAAGAAATTTTAACAAATCTTCCAAAGTCGTCTCTTTTCCATCTACATATTTAACTCCCTTTTCAAAAAATTTCAGTAAGATGACATCCTGATATATTATTGGTAATATATTTGGAAAAATGTTCTTAAGTTCATTTCATTTGCTATAATCTGTTGACAATATAAGACTGATTGTGTTCTCTCAAGAAACTGAAAATAAAGGAAATTATCAAGAGGAAAGAGGAGAAAAGAAGATATCCATCCCAGAAGAAGAAGCAGTAGATCTGCAAGAAATGATGGATAGTATTTTTGTATTAACATCTAAAGTTCTAATTGTGGAGCAAGATAAGGATCTTGGTGAAAGGGCTATGTTTTGTCCCAAGCTTGGACTTTAGGCTGTTCCACACTTGATTGCTTAATTTAAACACTGTCACAACAATTTTAACCATAAAAAGAGATATTTTGTTTGTTTCAGCGAAAACAATCCAAAGTCTGCACAGCAATGTATCAAAATTTGACTCCCTCTTCGTCTCTTTGCCCCAAACAAATCATAAAGACTTCGGTTTCATCTGAATCTGAACTTTTTGAGAAGTTCAAAATGAATCAAGAGCTGGCGCTCTAATCTTGAGCATGATATATTAAAATACATGAGCCCACTTTTTTGCAGTTGTACTGAGCTGGAGTGACTCCAGTTAGTCTTGCACCCCTGACCAGCCTGTCTTCCCCATAGGCTGACTTTAATCAGTGCAAGTATAAAGCTATAGCCTGCTATTATTGCATTCCTTGAAACCTGTCTGGCACCAGGAGAGGTATAAAGTGGCCTCAGCATGCATGTTGCTACCTGGATTTAATGGAGGCCATTATGGCACCAAAAATAGTCAAAAGCATAGTGGACCCAGCATGCATATGGAAACTGCACTACCTGAATTTTATGGAGGCCATTATGGCACATAACAGGTAGTATTTACTTTTATGTTCCCATCTTATAGAGATCGCCTTGACGTTTGGCTGATGGGTCCCTCTCCAAGAATCTCAAATTTACAAAATAAGCGTAGCGTTAGCACCAGAATATTTTCTATAACTATAGAATTATTATACTTTATTTGTTTTTTGCAGAGCATTGTTGCATTTTTTTTTTAAATACATGATGTCATACCAATGTTTAGATGGTAGCCCTACACCTGTATGCAAGATGAAATGTACCAGTTTGGTTCATGAGGAGTAAATTTGGGCATTTGTTCTTAAACAACAAAATGACTGTGATGCCTGTTTCTCCTAGCATGGCAATATTTAATGGACTTCATAAAGTCCGTAAAAATATTGTCCCTCCTCCCCTCAGACCGATCATTGCTGGGATAGGTCCCTAGAGGAATATTTGAGTTCTTGAATAAAGAATTTCTTACAACCCTTACTAATGAAACTACCAGGTTTTTTAAGGTATAGTATAGAAGCCCTAAATATTTTTAATAACATCAAATCGAAAGAAAACTATGAAAGGTTTTCCAGTGATGTTGTCACTATCTCATGTGATCAAGGAGAATGGCTGAGCGTGGAGGAATCTTACAGCTTCCTTGATTTCTCTTGATTCAGTGTTGATAGGGTTAATGACCACTTCCATTGTCTCAGCTGTTGCTCAGTGGTCATCACTTCAACCCTTTATAGTCTTACCCCACCCTTCTGACTATTCAGTTGATAGCTTCATTTGGGTTTGGCTGAGCTGGTGTGAGGTCAATTCTGGTGTCCCTGCTGGTCCATCTCTACAGAAGATAAGCTTTTGATGGTAAAAGTGGTATCTAATGAATGAATAAGCACAGTCAGAAGAGGTCTACATTCTCAGAACTGGAGATGAAGACACAGATATCTAAGAGCCCAGAGAGGAAAACCTGAACTTGTATCATGATTAAGGCCACAAGTGAATTACAGAGCAGATAGTGTGGACCTTGTAGGGATTGTGTCATATATAAAACATCTGATGTGTCTGATCCTGAAAATGTTTGTGGCTGATGAAATCTGACCCATTAACCCCTTAAGGACCGGGCCATTTTTCACCTTAAGGGCCAGACTGATTTTTGCAAATCTGAAATGTGTCATTTTATGTGGTTATTTCAAACACTTTTACTTATCCAAGCCATTCTGAGAATTTTTTCTCATCACATATTGTACTTCATGACAGTGGTAAATTTGAATCAAAATATTTCATTTTTATTTATAAAAAAAATACCAAATTTACAATTTGTTTTTAAATTTGCAACTTTCCAAGTTTCAATTTCTCTGCTTTTAAAAAAGATAGTAATACCTCAGAAAATTGTTATTACTTTACATTCCCCATATGTCTACTTCATGTTTGGATCATTTTGTGAATGCCATTTTATTTTTTGGGGACGTTAGAAGTCTTATAAGTATAGAAGCAAATCTTGAAATTTTTCCGAAAATTTCCCAAACATACTTTTTAAGTACCAGTTCAGGTCTGAAGTCACTTTGTGAGGCTTACATAATAGAAACCACCTAAAAAAATTACCCCATTTTAGAAACTACACCCCTCCAGGTATTAAAAACTGATTTTACAAACATTGTTTACCCTTTAGGTGTTCCAGAAGAATTATTGGAAAATGGAGATGAAATTTCTGAATTTCCCTTTTTTGGCAGATTTTCCATTGTAATCATATTTTTTCCGCTAACAAAGTAAAGACTAACAGCCCAAAAAACTCAATATCTATTGCCCTAATTCTGTAGTTTACAGACACACCCCATATATGGTCAAAAACTGCTGTATGGCCACACGGCAGGGCGCAGAAGGAAAGGAACGCCATATGGTTTTTACTTTCAATCGTTTTTATTGTCAGAGTTATGGCACATGTCAGAAGTAATACAGCATTCAAATACTTGCAGTAATATGAAACAGTGAGCACAATACTCCATTTTCCATTTCAATACAAATAGGAATCTACAAAAATTGAAAAAATTACATAGCACAAATTATGTCATGTAAAGCATTACAAACAACATAAGTTTGGCAATAAGCCGAGCCGTGTCTACCACCCATTTAAAACACAAATGCATTCTCTTAAAGAGACATCCAATAATACCTATATGTAGGAACACTCATTGAACCATAATGATTTCTATTCTCCTCCCCCCAACCCATATTAGCTTTGCCCCAGTTATACTGGAACCATTTGACCCGCATCCCCCCAGCACTTCCATACAGACTCATGACGGGCAACCTGAAAGGTACGGTGAGCAATAATATATTCATATGCTTTGGTGGTATTAACTGCATTAACGATCTCATGAAGATCAGGTATGGAAGTACTTTTCCAATATCTCGTGATTACCAATTTGGTGGCCAGTAGTAAATGTAAAACGATGGTCCTAAATTTGGAGGGTATTTTGTCTAAATCTATCAGCAACAAGGCTAGAGCTGGATTCTGAGGGATGCAGTGTCCAACAATTCCCGAGACTTTTTCAAATACTTGAGACCAAAGAGAGTAGATGTCTGGACATGACCAGAGAATGTGTAGTAATGTACCCCTGTGTCCGCACCCCCTCCAACACTCTATGCTGGTATTTGGAAAGAATGTATGCAACCTAACCGGGGTATAGTACTACCTAAGAGTCGTCTTAAGAAAAGCTTCTACATGTGAGGAACATTTAAGAGTGGAAATGGCAATCTTATTAGCAGCTGACCATTGAGCTGGGGTGAATGATGTTTTTAATTCGGCCTCCCATGCTAAGAAAGGGGTAGTTTTAAAATCGACCTTTATCTCCCAGGTACAGGTATAGGGGTTTAAGCCCCTTCTGAGCTGGACTTTAAATGGACCACTGTAGCAATAGCTGGGTATGGTTCTTGAGAGTGAAAGAGGGGTTTTTAGACAGGGCATGTCTAATCTTAAGAAACGAAAACGCCTCCTGTTGGGGGACTTTGTATGATTGATTGATTTCGCTAAAGGATTTCAGATCTGAACCCGTCAATAGGTCCGCTATTGTAGAAATTCCGCTATTCCTACACACCCGCACATTTAAATCTGGGGTCAGATATTGAAGAGATTCTATGGGAGTTAGGTGTGCCAGCGAAACAGGGGCCGCCCGACACCTTCCATGATATTCTTTCCAAAAAGCTAATGATGTAGAGATATAAAATGCCGGTTGGAGGCCTGCATATTCATCGTGCAACGCGGCCATAAGAAGGGCACGTAGGTTTTTCCCAGGGATTTGTGACTGTTCAATATGTACCCAATGCTTTCCTGTTTCCCCTCCCCACCACTCTTTAAGCTGATTGACCCTAGAGGCTAGATAATAGTCATACAGGTTGGGCATACCTACACCCCCATATCTCTTATGCCTACTCATAATGCTTTTAGCTATTCTAGGTTTAGCTTTATTCCATATGAATGAGCTTAGCATCCTGTTTGCTAAATTAAAAAAGGATATTGGTACTGGGATAGGGATAGTGCGGAATAAGTATAAAAGTTTGGGAAGTATATGCTGCTGAAAAGCAGCGATACGGCCTAGCCAAGATAACTCCGCTTTTGCTATACTATCAAACTCTGGCAAACTCTGGTTGAAGTGAATGTAGAAGGGGGGGAAAGTTAGCTCTTTACAATTCTTGCGGTGTCACTGTAACTTTAAAACCCAAGTACTGTACCGAAGATTCCTGCCAGTCTAGAGAAAATTCTTCCTTTAATTGGGCCAATGTCCCTCCAGGGATCCCCAGCGAAAGAGCTTGCGATTTGCTTTCCTTAATTTTGTAATATGATATAGCCCCATAAGAACGGATGATACTCATCACCGCCCTCAACAATTTCCGAGGATTCGTTAGGGACAGAACAATGTCATCTGCGTACATTGATATGCAATGTTGTCTGTTTCCAATTTGTACTCCCGTCACATCAGACGGTTGGCGGATCGCTTGTGCCAATGGCTCCAATGATAAAATAAATATCAAAGGAGATAGGGGGCATCCCTGTCTCATGCCATTAGATAATAAAAACGGGTCGGACAATACTCCATTCGCTAAGACTCGGGATGACGGGCTGGAATAAAGAACTTTTATTGCTTGTATTGTTGACTCTGGGAAACCCATTCTGTGGAGCACCGAGAAGACAAACGACCAATTGACTCGGTCGAAAGCCTTCTCGGCATCCAAAGTGACCAAAACTGATGGTATCTAGAGTTGAGCGAACACCTGGATGTTCGGGTTCGAGAAGTTCGGCCGAACATCCCGGAAATGTTCGGGTTCGGGATCCGAACCCGATCCGAACTTCGTCCCGAACCCGAACCCCATTGAAGTCAATGGGGACCCGAACTTTTCGGCACTAAAAAGGCTGTAAAACAGCCCAGGAAAGAGCTAGAGGGCTGCAAAAGGCAGCAACATGTAGGTAAATCCCCTGCAAACAAATGTGGATAGGGAAATGAATTAAAATAAAAATTAAATAAATAAAAATTAACCAAAATCAATTGGAGAGAGGTTCCATAGCAGAGAATCTGGCTTCCCGTCACCCACCACTGGAACAGTCCATTCTCAGATATTTAGGCCCCGGCACCCAGGCAGAGGAGAGAGGTCCCGTAACAGAGAATCTGTCTTCATGTCAGCAGAGAATTAGTCTGCATGTCATAGCAGAGAATGAGGCTTCACGTCAGCCACCACTGCAACAGTCCATTGGCATATATTTAGGCCCAGCACCCAGGCAGAGGAGGGAGGTCCCGTAACAGAGAATCTGTCTTCATGTCAGCAGAGAATTAGTCTGCATGTCATAGCAGAGAATGAGGCTTCACGTCAGCCACCACTGCAACAGTCCATTGGCATATATTTAGGCCCAGCACACACACAGGCAGAGGAGAGAGGTCCCGTAACAGAGAATCTGGCTTCATGTCAGCAGAGAATCAGTCTGCATGTCATAGCAGAGAATGAGGCTTCACGTCAGCCACCACTGCAACAGTCCATTGGCATATATTTAGGCCCAGCACACCAGGCAGAGGAGGGAGGTCCCGTAACAGAGAATCTGTCTTCATGTCAGCAGAGAATTAGTCTGCATGTCATAGCAGAGAATGAGGCTTCACGTCAGCCACCACTGCAACAGTCCATTGGCATATATTTAGGCCCAGCACCCAGGCAGAGGAGGGAGGTCCCGTAACAGAGAATCTGTCTTCATGTCAGCAGAGAATTAGTCTGCATGTCATAGCAGAGAATGAGGCTTCACGTCAGCCACCACTGCAACAGTCCATTGGCATATATTTAGGCCCAGCACACACAGGCAGAGGAGGAGAGGTCCCGTAACAGAGAATCTGGCTTCATGTCAGCAGAGAATCAGTCTGCATGTCATAGCAGAGAATGAGGCTTCACGTCAGCCACCACTGCAACAGTCCATTGGCATATATTTAGGCCCAGCACCCAGGCAGAGGAGGGAGGTCCCGTAACAGAGAATCTGTCTTCATGTCAGCAGAGAATTAGTCTGCATGTCATAGCAGAGAATGAGGCTTCACGTCAGCCACCACTGCAACAGTCCATTGGCATATATTTAGGCCCAGCACCCAGGCAGAGGAGGGAGGTCCCGTAACAGAGAATCTGTCTTCATGTCAGCAGAGAATTAGTCTGCATGTCATAGCAGAGAATGAGGCTTCACGTCAGCCACCACTGCAACAGTCCATTGGCATATATTTAGGCCCAGCACCCAGGCAGAGGAGGGAGGTCCCGTAACAGAGAATCTGTCTTCATGTCAGCAGAGAATTAGTCTGCATGTCATAGCAGAGAATGAGGCTTCACGTCAGCCACCACTGCAACAGTCCATTGGCATATATTTAGGCCCAGCACACACAGGCAGAGGAGAGAGGTCCCGTAACAGAGAATCTGGCTTCATGTCAGCAGAGAATCAGTCTGCATGTCATAGCAGAGAATGAGGCTTCACGTCAGCCACCACTGCAACAGTCCATTGGCATATATTTAGGCCCAGCACCCAGGCAGAGGAGGGAGGTCCCGTAACAGAGAATCTGTCTTCATGTCAGCAGAGAATTAGTCTGCATGTCATAGCAGAGAATGAGGCTTCACGTCAGCCACCACTGCAACAGTCCATTGGCATATATTTAGGCCCAGCACCCAGGCAGAGGAGGGAGGTCCCGTAACAGAGAATCTGTCTTCATGTCAGCAGAGAATTAGTCTGCATGTCATAGCAGAGAATGAGGCTTCACGTCAGCCACCACTGCAACAGTCCATTGGCATATATTTAGGCCCAGCACACACACAGGCAGAGGAGAGAGGTCCCGTAACAGAGAATCTGGCTTCATGTCAGCAGAGAATCAGTCTGCATGTCATAGCAGAGAATGAGGCTTCACGTCAGCCACCACTGCAACAGTCCATTGGCATATATTTAGGCCCAGCACACACACAGGCAGAGGAGAGAGGTCCCGTAACAGAGAATCTGTCTTCATGTCAGCAGAGAATTAGTCTGCATGTCATAGCAGAGAATGAGGCTTCACGTCAGCCACCACTGCAACAGTCCATTGGCATATATTTAGGCCCAGCACACACACAGGCAGAGGAGAGAGGTCCCGTAACAGAGAATCTGGCTTCATGTCAGCAGAGAATCAGTCTGCATGTCATAGCAGAGAATGAGGCTTCACGTCAGCCACCACTGCAACAGTCCATTGGCATATATTTAGGCCCAGCACACACACAGGCAGAGGAGAGAGGTCCCGTAACAGAGGATCTGGCTTCATGTCAGCAGAGAATCAGTCTGCATGTCATAGCAGAGAATGAGGCTTCACGTCAGCCACCACTGCAACAGTCCATTGGCATATATTTAGGCCCAGCACACACAGGCAGAGGAGAGAGGTCCCGTAACAGAGAATCTGGCTTCATGTCAGCAGAGAATCAGTCTGCATATCATAGCAGAGAATCAGGCTTCACGTCAGCCACCACTGTAAGCAGTCCATTGTCATAAATTTAGGCCCAGCACACCCAGGCAGAGGAGAGAAGGTCCCGTAACAGAGAATCTGGCTTCATGTCAGCAGAGAATCAGTCTTCATATCATAGCAGAGAATCAGGCTTCACGTCAGCCCACCACTGCAACAGTCCATTGGCATATATTTAGGCCTAGCACACACAGGCAGAGGCAGAGAGGTCCCGTAACAGAGCAATCTGGCTTCATGTCAGCAGAGAATCAGTCTGCATGTCATAGCAGAGAATCAGGCTTCACGTCAGCCACCACTGCAACAGTCCATTGTCATAAATTTAGGCCCAGCACCCAGGCAGAGGAGAGAGGTCCCGTAACAGAGGAATCTGGCTTCATGTCAGCAGAGAATCAGTCTGCATGTCATAGCAGAGAATGAGGCTTCACGTCAGCCACCACTGCAACAGTCCATTGTCATAAATTTAGGCCCAGCACCCAGGCAGAGGAGAGAGGTCCCGTAACAGAGGATCTGGCTTCATGTCAGCAGAGAATCAGTCTGCATGTCATAGCAGAGAATGAGGCTTCACGTCAGCCACCACTGCAACAGTCCATTGTCATAAATTTAGGCCCAGCACCCAGGCAGAGGAGAGAGGTCCCGTAACAGAGGATCTGGCTTCATGTCAGCAGAGAATCAGTCTGCATGTCATAGCAGAGAATGAGGCTTCACGTCAGCCACCACTGCAACAGTCCATTGTCATAAATTTAGGCCCAGCACCCAGGCAGAGGAGAGAGGTCCCGTAACAGAGGATCTGGCTTCATGTCAGCAGAGAATCAGTCTGCATGTCATAGCAGAGAATGAGGCTTCACGTCAGCCACCACTGCAACAGTCCATTGTCATAAATTTAGGCCCAGCACCCAGGCAGAGGAGAGAGGTCCCGTAACAGACAATCTGGCTTCATGTCAGCAGAGAATTAGTCTGCATGTCATAGCAGAGAATGAGGCTTCACGTCAGCCACCACTGCAACAGTCCATTGGCATATATTTAGGCCTAGCACACAGGCAGAGGAGAGAGGTCCCGTAACAGACAATCTGGCTTCATGTCAGCAGAGAATCAGTCTGCATGTCATAGCAGAGAATGAGGCTTCACGTCAGCCACCACTGCAACAGTCCATTGGCATATATTTAGGCCCAGCACACACACAGGCAGAGGAGAGAGGTCCCGTAACAGAGAATCTGGCTTCATGTCAGCAGAGAATCAGTCTGCATGTCATAGCAGAGAATGAGGCTTCACGTCAGCCACCACTGCAACAGTCCATTGGCATATATTTAGGCCCAGCACACACACAGGCAGAGGAGAGAGGTCCCGTAACAGAGAATCTGTCTTCATGTCAGCAGAGAATTAGTCTGCATGTCATAGCAGAGAATGAGGCTTCACGTCAGCCACCACTGCAACAGTCCATTGGCATATATTTAGGCCCAGCACACACACAGGCAGAGGAGAGAGGTCCCGTAACAGAGAATCTGGCTTCATGTCAGCAGAGAATCAGTCTGCATGTCATAGCAGAGAATGAGGCTTCACGTCAGCCACCACTGCAACAGTCCATTGGCATATATTTAGGCCCAGCACACACACAGGCAGAGGAGAGAGGTCCCGTAACAGAGGATCTGGCTTCATGTCAGCAGAGAATCAGTCTGCATGTCATAGCAGAGAATCAGGCTTCACGTCAGCCACCACTGCAACAGTCCATTGTCATAAATTTAGGCCCAGCACCCAGGCAGAGGAGAGAGGTCCCGTAACAGAGAATCTGGCTTCATGTCAGCAGAGAATCAGTCTTCATATCATAGCAGAGAATCAGGCTTCACGTCACCCACCACTGTAAGAGTCCATTGTCATAAATTTAGGCCCAGAACCCAGGCAGAGGAGAAAGGTCCCGTAACAGACAATCTGGCTTCATGTCAGCAGAGAATCAGTCTTCATATCATAGCAGAGAATCAGGCTTCACGTCACCCACCACTGCAACAGTCCATTGGCATATATTTAGGCCTAGCACACAGGCAGAGCAGAGAGGTCCCGTAACAGACAATCTGGCTTCATGACAGCAGAGAATCAGTCTGCATGTCATAGCAGAGAATCAGGCTTCACGTCAGCCACCACTGCAACAGTCCATTGTCATAAATTTAGGCCCAGCACCCAGGCAGAGGAGATAGGTCCCGTAACAGAGGATCTGGCTTCATGTCAGCAGAGAATCAGTCTGCATGTCATAGCAGAGAATGAGGCTTCACGTCAGCCACCACTGCAACAGTCCATTGTCATAAATTTAGGCCCAGCACCCAGGCAGAGGAGAGAGGTCCCGTAAAAGAGGATCTGGCTTCATGTCAGCAGAGAATCAGTCTGCATGTCATAGCAGAGAATGAGGCTTCACGTCAGCCACCACTGCAACAGTCCATTGTCATAAATTTAGGCCCAGCACCCAGGCAGAGGAGAGAGGTCCCGTAACAGAGGATCTGGCTTCATGTCAGCAGAGAATCAGTCTGCATGTCATAGCAGAGAATGAGGCTTCACGTCAGCCACCACTGCAACAGTCCATTGTCATAAATTTAGGCCCAGCACCCAGGCAGAGGAGAGAGGTCCCGTAACAGAGGATCTGGCTTCATGTCAGCAGAGAATCAGTCTGCATGTCATAGCAGAGAATGAGGCTTCACGTCAGCCACCACTGCAACAGTCCATTGTCATAAATTTAGGCCCAGCACCCAGGCAGAGGAGAGAGGTCCCGTAACAGACAATCTGGCTTCATGTCAGCAGAGAATTAGTCTGCATGTCATAGCAGAGAATGAGGCTTCACGTCAGCCACCACTGCAACAGTCCATTGGCATATATTTAGGCCTAGCACACAGGCAGAGGAGAGAGGTCCCGTAACAGACAATCTGGCTTCATGTCAGCAGAGAATCAGTCTGCATGTCATAGCAGAGAATGAGGCTTCACGTCACCCACCACTGCAACAGTCCATTGGCATATATTTAGGCCTAGCACACAGGCAGAGCAGAGAGGTCCCGTAACAGACAATCTGGCTTCATGACAGCAGAGAATCAGTCTGCATGTCATAGCAGAGAATGAGGCTTCACGTCACCCACCACTGCAACAGTCCATTGGCATATATTTAGGCCTAGCACACAGGCAGAGCAGAGAGGTCCCGTAACAGACAATCTGGCTTCATGTCAGCAGAGAATCAGTCTGCATGTCATAGCAGAGAATCAGGCTTCACGTCAGCCACCACTGCAACAGTCCATTGGCATATATTTAGGCCTAGCACACAGGCAGAGGAGAGAGGTCCCGTAACAGACAATCTGGCTTCATGTCAGCAGAGAATCAGTCTGCATGTCATAGCAGAGAATGAGGCTTCACGTCACCCACCACTGCAACAGTCCATTGGCATATATTTAGGCCTAGCACACAGGCAGAGCAGAGAGGTCCCGTAACAGACAATCTGGCTTCATGACAGCAGAGAATCAGTCTGCATGTCATAGCAGAGAATGAGGCTTCACGTCACCCACCACTGCAACAGTCCATTGGCATATATTTAGGCCTAGCACACAGGCAGAGCAGAGAGGTCCCGTAACAGACAATCTGGCTTCATGTCAGCAGAGAATCAGTCTGCATGTCATAGCAGAGAATCAGGCTTCACGTCAGCCACCACTGCAACAGTCCATTGTCATAAATTTAGGCCCAGCACCCAGGCAGAGGAGAGAGGTCCCGTAACAGACAATCTGGCTTCATGTCAGCAGAGAATTAGTCTGCATGTCATAGCAGAGAATCAGGCTTCATGTCAGCCACCACTGCAACAGTCCATTGGCATATATTTAGGCCTAGCACACAGGCAGAGGAGAGGTTCATTCAACTTTGGGTAGCCTCGCAATATAATGGTAAAATGAAAATAAAAATAGGATTGAATGAGGAAGTGCCCTGGAGTCCAATAATATATGGTTATGGGGAGGTAGTTAATGTCTAATCTGGACAAGGGACGGACAGGTCCTGTGGGATCCATGCCTGGTTCATTTTTATGAACGTCAGCTTGTCCACATTGGCTGTAGACAGGCGGCTGCGTTTGTCTGTAATGACGCCCCCTGCCGTGCTGAATACACGTTCAGACAAAACGCTGGCTGCCGGGCAGGCCAGCACCTCCAAGGCATAAAAGGCTAGCTCTGGCCACGTGGACAATTTAGAGACCCAGAAGTTGAATGGGGCCGAACCATCAGTCAGTACGTGGAGGGGTGTGCACACGTACTGTTCCACCATGTTAGTGAAATGTTGCCTCCTGCTAACACGTTGCGTATCAGGTGGTGGTGCAGTTAGCTGTGGCGTGTTGACAAAAGTTTTCCACATCTCTGCCATGCTAACCCTGCCCTCAGAGGAGCTGGCCGTGACACAGCTGCCTTGGCGACCTCTTGCTCCTCCTCTGCCTTGGCCTTGGGCTTCCACTTGTTCCCCTGTGACATTTGGGAATGCTCTCAGTAGCGCGTCTACCAACGTGCGCTTGTACTCGCGCATCTTCCTATCACGCTCCAGTGCAGGAAGTAAGGTGGGCACATTGTCTTTGTAGCGTGGATCCAGCAGGGTGGCAACCCAGTAGTCCGCACAGGTTAAAATGTGGGCAACTCTGCTGTCGTTGCGCAGGCACTGCAGCATGTAGTCGCTCATGTGTGCCAGGCTGCCCAGGGATAAGGACAAGCTGTCCTCTGTGGGAGGCGTATCGTCATCGTCCTGCCTTTCCCCCCAGCCACGCACCAGTGATGGACCCGAGCTGCGTTGGGTGCCACCCCGCTGTGACCATGCTTCATCCTCCTCCACCTCCTCCTCATCCTCGTCCTCCTCGTCCTCCAGTAGTGGGCCCTGGCTGGCCACATTTGTACCTGGCCTCTGCTGTTGCCAAAAACCTCCCTCTGAGTCACTTCGAAGAGACTGGCCTGAAAGTGCTAAAAATGACCCCTCTTCCTCCTCCTCCTCCTCCTCCTCCTCCTCCTGGGCCACCTCCTCTTCCATCAT
The DNA here is from genome assembly GCF_014858855.1 of Bufo gargarizans. Taxonomy (NCBI): domain Eukaryota; kingdom Metazoa; phylum Chordata; class Amphibia; order Anura; family Bufonidae; genus Bufo; species Bufo gargarizans. The sequence continues at coordinate 547,624,375 of NC_058082.1, read as the reverse complement.
CGCCCTAAGTGTTTTCTCAAGGAGACATAGAAGTGGTATTGTAACGCTGATAACGGTGTCATCGCCACTGGCCATGTTGGTGGAGTACTCGAAACAGCGCAACAGGGCACACAGGTCTCGCATGGAGGCCCAGTCATTGGTGGTGAAGTGGTGCTGTTCTGTAGTGCGACTGACCCGTGCGTGCTGCAGCTGAAACTCCACTATGGCCTGCTGCTGCTCGCACAGTCTGTCCAGCATGTGCAAGGTGGAGTTCCACCTGGTGGGCACGTCGCATATGAGGCGGTGAGCGGGAAGGCCGAAGTTACGCTGTAGCGCAGACAGGCGAGCAGCAGCAGGATGTGAACGCCGGAAGCGCGAACAGACGGCCCGCACTTTATGCAGCAGCTCTGACATGTCGGGGTAGTTGTGAATGAACTTCTGCACCACCAAATTCAGCACATGCGCCAAGCAAGGGATGTGCGTCAAATTGGCTAGTCCCAGAGCTGCAACGAGATTTCGCCCATTATCACACACCACCAGGCCGGGCTTGAGGCTCACCGGCAGCAACCACTCGTCGGTCTGTTGTTCAATACCCCGCCACAACTCCTGTGCGGTGTGGGGCCTGTCCCCCAAACATATGAGTTTCAGAATGGCCTGCTGACGTTTACCCCGGGCTGTGCTGAAGTTGGTGGTGAAGGTGTGTGGCTGACTGGATGAGCAGGTGGAAGAAGAGGAGGAGGAAGCCGAGAAGGAGGAGGTGGCAACAGGAGGCAAAGAATGTTGCCCTGCGATCCTTGGCGGCGGAAGGACGTGCGCCAAACAGCTCTCCGCCTGGGGCCCAGCTGCCACTACATTTACCCAGTGTGCAGTTAGGGAGATATAGCGTCCCTGGCCGTGCTTACTGGTCCACGTATCTGTGGTTAGGTGGACCTTGCCACAGATGGCGTTGAGCAGCGCACACTTGATTTTATCGGATACTTGGTTGTGCAGGGAAGGCACGGCTCTCTTGGAGAAGTAGTGCCGGCTGGGAACAACATACTGTGGGACAGCAAGCGACATGAGCTGTTTGAAGCTGTCTGTGTCCACCAGCCTAAATGACAGCATTTCATAGGCCAGTAGTTTAGAAATGCTGGCATTCAGGGCCAGGGATCGAGGGTGGCTAGGTGGGAATTTACGCTTTCTATCAAATGTTTGTGAGATGGAGAGCTGAACGCTGGCGTGTGACATGGTTGAGACGCTTGGTGACGGAGGTGGTGGTGGTGGTGTTGGTGGTACATCCCCTGTTTGCTGGGCGGCAGGTGCCAACGTTCCTCCAGAGGCGGAGGAAGAGGCCGAGGCGGCAGCAGCAGAATAGGCCGAGGCGGCAGCAGCAGAAGAGGTAGCAGGGGGAGCCTGAGTGACTTCCTTGGTTTTAAGGTGTTTACTCCACTGCAGTTCATGCTTTGCATGCAGGTGCCTGGTCATGCAGGTTGTGCTCAGGTTCAGAACGTTAATGCCTCGCTTCAGGCTCTGATGGCACAGCGTGCAAACCACTCGGGTCTTGTCGTCAGCACATTGTTTGAAGAAGTGCCATGCCAGGGAACTCCTTGAAGCTGCCTTTGGGGTGCTCGGTCCCAGATGGCGGCGGTCAGTAGCAGGCGGAGTCTCTTGGCGGCGGGTGTTCTGCTTTTGCCCACTGCTCCCTCTTTTGCTACGCTGTTGGCTCGGTCTCACCACTGCCTCTTCCTCCGAACTGTGAAAGTCAGTGGCACGACCTTCATTCCATGTGGGGTCTAGGACCTCATCGTCCCCTGCATCGTCTTCCACCCAGTCTTGATCCCTGACCTCCTGTTCAGTCTGCACACTGCAGAAAGACGCAGCAGTTGGCACCTGTGTTTCGTCATCATCAGAGACATGCTGAGGTGGTATTCCCATGTCCTCATCATCAGGAAACATAAGTGGTTGTGCGTCAGTGCATTCTATGTCTTTCACCGCTGGGGAAGGGCTAGGTGGATGCCCTTGGGAAACCCTGCCAGCGGAGTCTTCAAACAGCATAAGAGACTGCTGCATAACTTGAGGCTGAGACAGTTTCCCTGGTATGCATGGGGGTGATGTGACAGACTGATGGGGTTGGTTTTCAGGCGCCATCTGTGCGCTTTCTGCAGAAGACTGGGTGGGAGATAATGTGAACGTGCTGGATCCACTGTCGGCCACCCAATTGACTAATGCCTGTACCTGCTCAGGCCTTACCATCCTTAGAACGGCATTGGGCCCCACCATATATCGCTGTAAATTCTGGCGGCTACTGGGACCTGAGGTAGTTGGTACACTAGGACGTGTGGATGTGGCAGAACGGCCACGTCCTCTCCCAGCACCAGAGGGTCCACTAACACCACCACGACCATGTCCACGTCCGCGTCCCTTACTAGATGTTTTTCTCATTGTTATGGTTCACCACAACAACAAATATATTATTTGGCCCAATGTATTGTATTCAAATTCAGCGGGATATAAATTTGAGGCCTAGTATTTAGGCGCTGGGTGACCGGTATGGATTTAGTGACAGAATTAGACTTGGAAATGCACAGAAGCGTGTGTGTGAAGTTATTCTGAATGACCCTATGTGCACCTTGAATATTATATACCCTTTTAGGGATAGATTTCAAATAGCTCTGATATAGCAGAAACCACTAAATTATGAAATTGCTAAATTGGGAATTGTATTTCAACCCAGAACAAGAAATGTGCTTGAACGGACACTAAATAACTCGCCCAGCTACAGCACTAGGGACAGATTTAGCTGGATATAAATTTGAGGCCTAGTATTTAGGCGCTGGGTGACCGGTATGGATTTAGTGACAGAATTAGACTTGGAAATGCACAGAAGCGTGTGTGTGAAGTTATTCTGAATGACCCTATGTGCACCTTGAATATTATATACCCTTTTAGGGATAGATTTCAAATAGCTCTGATATAGCAGAAACCACTAAATTATGAAATTGCTAAATTGGGAATTGTATTTCAACCCAGAACAAGAAATGTGCTTGAACGGACACTAAATAACTCGCCCAGCTACAGCACTAGGGACAGATTTAGCTGGATATAAATTTGAGGCCTAGTATTTAGGCGCTGCGTGACAGGTATGGGTTTAGTGACAGAATTAGACTTGGAAATACACAGTAGCGGGTGTGTGTGAAGTTATTCTGAATGACCCAATGTGCACCTTGAATATTATATACCCTTTTAGGGATAGATTTCAAATAGCTCTGATATAGCAGAAACCACTAAATTATGAAATTGCTAAATTGGGAATTGTATTTCAACCCAGAACAAGAAATGTGCTTGAACGGACACTAAATAACTCGCCCAGCTACAGCACTAGGGACAGATTTAGCTGGATATAAATTTGAGGCCTAGTATTTAGGCGCTGGGTGACAGGTATGGGTTTAGTGACAGAATTAGACTTGGAAATACACAGTAGCGGGTGTGTGTGAAGTTATTCTGAATGACCCAATGTGCACCTTGAATATTATATACCCTTTTAGGGATAGATTTCAAATAGCTCTGATATAGCAGAAACCACTAAATTATGAAATTGCTAAATTGGGAATTGTATTTCAACCCAGAACAAGAAATGTGCTTGAACGGACACTAAATAACTCGCCCAGCTACAGCACTAAGGACAGATTTAGCTGGATATAAATTTGAGGCCTAGTATTTAGGCGCTGGGTGACAGGTATGGGTTTAGTGACAGAATTAGACTTGGAAATACACAGTAGCGGGTGTGTGTGAAGTTATTCTGAATGACCCAATGTGCACCTTGAATATTATATACCCTTTTAGGGATAGATTTCAAATAGCTCTGATATAGCAGAAACCACTAAATTATGAAATTGCTAAATTGGGAATTGTATTTCAACCCAGAACAAGAAATGTGCTTGAACGGACACTAAATAACTCGCCCAGCTACAGCACTAGGGACAGATTTAGCTGGATATAAATTTGAGGCCTAGTATTTAGGCGCTGGGTGACAGGTATGGGTTTAGTGACAGAATTAGACTTGGAAATACACAGTAGCGGGTGTGTGTGAAGTTATTCTGAATGACCCAATGTGCACCTTGAATATTATATACCCTTTTAGGGATAGATTTCAAATAGCTCTGATATAGCAGAAACCACTAAATTATGAAATTGCTAAATTGGGAATTGTATTTCAACCCAGAACAAGAAATGTGCTTGAACGGACACTAAATAACTCGCCCAGCTACAGCACTAGGGACAGATTTAGCTGGATATAAATTTGAGGCCTAGTATTTAGGCGCTGGGTGACAGGTATGGGTTTAGTGACAGAATTAGACTTGGAAATGCACAGAAGCGGGTGTGTGTGAAGTTATTCTGAATGACCCAATGTGCACCTTGAATATTATATACCCTTTTAGGGATAGATTTCAAATAGCTCTGATATAGCAGAAACCACTAAATTATGAAATTGCTAAATTGGGAATTGTATTTCAACCCAGAACAAGAAATGTGCTTGAACGGACACTAAATAACTCGCCCAGCTACAGCACTAAGGACAGATTTAGCTGGATATAAATTTGAGGCCTAGTATTTAGGCGCTGGGTGACAGGTATGGGTTTAGTGACAGAATTAGACTTGGAAATGCACAGTAGCGGGTGTGTGAAGTTATTCTGAATGTCCCTATGTGCACCTTCAATATGATCTACCCTTTTAGGGATAGATTTCAAATAGCTCTGATATAGCAGAAACCACTAAATTATGAAATTGCTAAATTGGGAATTGTATTTCAACCCAGAACAAAAAATGTGCTTTGACGGACACTAAATAACTTTCCCAGCCACAACAGGACAGCGTTAACGAGAGATTTAGCAGGATATAAATTTGAGGCCTAGTATTTAGGCGCTGGGTGACAGGTATGGGTTTAGTGACAGAATTAGACTTGGAAATGCACAGAAGCGGGTGTGTGTGAAGTTATTCTGAATGACCCAATGTGCACCTTGAATATTATATACCCTTTTAGGGATAGATTTCAAATAGCTCTGATATAGCAGAAACCACTAAATTATGAAATTGCTAAATTGGGAATTGTATTTCAACCCAGAACAAGAAATGTGCTTAAACGGACACTAAATAACTCGCCCAGCTACAGCACTAAGGACAGATTTAGCTGGATATAAATTTGAGGCCTAGTATTTAGGCGCTGGGTGACAGGTATGGGTTTAGTGACAGAATTAGACTTGGAAATGCACAGTAGCGGGTGTGTGAAGTTATTCTGAATGTCCCTATGTGCACCTTCAATATGATCTACCCTTTTAGGGATAGATTTCAAATAGCTCTGATATAGCAGAAACCACTAAATTATGAAATTGCTAAATTGGGAATTGTATTTCAACCCAGAACAAGAAATGTGCTTGAACGGACACTAAATAACTCGCCCAGCTACAGCACTAAGGACAGATTTAGCTGGATATAAATTTGAGGCCTAGTATTTAGGCGCTGGGTGACAGGTATGGGTTTAGTGACAGAATTAGACTTGGAAATGCACAGTAGCGGGTGTGTGAAGTTATTCTGAATGTCCCTATGTGCACCTTCAATATGATCTACCCTTTTAGGGATAGATTTCAAATAGCTCTGATATAGCAGAAACCACTAAATTATGAAATTGCTAAATTGGGAATTGTATTTCAACCCAGAACAAGAAATGTGCTTGAACGGACACTAAATAACTCGCCCAGCTACAGCACTAACGACAGATTTAGCTGGATATAAATTTGAGGCCTAGTATTTAGGCGCTGGGTGACAGGTATGGGTTTAGTGACAGAATTAGACTTGGAAATGCACAGTAGCGGGTGTGTGAAGTTATTCTGAATGTCCCTATGTGCACCTTCAATATGATCTACCCTTTTAGGGATAGATTTCAAATAGCTCTGATATAGCAGAAACCACTAAATTATGAAATTGCTAAATTGGGAATTGTATTTCAACCCAGAACAAGAAATGTGCTTGAACGGACACTAAATAACTCGCCCAGCTACAGCACTAAGGACAGATTTAGCTGGATATAAATTTGAGGCCTAGTATTTAGGCGCTGGGTGACAGGTATGGGTTTAGTGACAGAATTAGACTTGGAAATGCACAGTAGCGGGTGTGTGAAGTTATTCTGAATGTCCCTATGTGCACCTTCAATATGATCTACCCTTTTAGGGATAGATTTCAAATAGCTCTGATATAGCAGAAACCACTAAATTATGAAATTGCTAAATTGGGAATTGTATTTCAACCCAGAACAAAAAATGTGCTTTGACGGACACTAAATAACTTTCCCAGCCACAACAGGACAGCGTTAACGAGAGATTTAGCAGGATATAAATTTGAGGCCTAGTATTTAGGCGCTGGGTGACAGGTATGGGTTTAGTGACAGAATTAGACTTGGAAATACACAGTAGCGGGTGTGTGTGAAGTTATTCTGAATGACCCAATGTGCACCTTGAATATTATATACCCTTTTAGGGATAGATTTCAAATAGCTCTGATATAGCAGAAACCACTAAATTATGAAATTGCTAAATTGGGAATTGTATTTCAACCCAGAACAAGAAATGTGCTTGAACGGACACTAAATAACTCGCCCAGCTACAGCACTAAGGACAGATTTAGCTGGATATAAATTTGAGGCCTAGTATTTAGGCGCTGGGTGACAGGTATGGGTTTAGTGACAGAATTAGACTTGGAAATGCACAGTAGCGGGTGTGTGAAGTTATTCTGAATGTCCCTATGTGCACCTTCAATATGATCTACCCTTTTAGGGATAGATTTCAAATAGCTCTGATATAGCAGAAACCACTAAATTATGAAATTGCTAAATTGGGAATTGTATTTCAACCCAGAACAAAAAATGTGCTTTGACGGACACTAAATAACTTTCCCAGCCACAACAGGACAGCGTTAACGAGAGATTTAGCAGGATATAAATTTGAGGCCTAGTATTTAGGCGCTGGGTGACAGGTATGGGTTTAGTGACAGAATTAGATTTGGAAATACACAGTAGCGGGTGTGTGTGAAGTTATTCTGAATGACCCAATGTGCACCTTGAATATTATATACCCTTTTAGGGATAGATTTCAAATAGCTCTGATATAGCAGAAACCACTAAATTATGAAATTGCTAAATTGGGAATTGTATTTCAACCCAGAACAAGAAATGTGCTTGAACGGACACTAAATAACTCGCCCAGCTACAGCACTAAGGACAGATTTAGCTGGATATAAATTTGAGGCCTAGTATTTAGGCGCTGGGTGACCGGTATGGATTTAGTGACAGAATTAGACTTGGAAATACACAGTAGCGGGTGTGTGTGAAGTTATTCTGAATGACCCAATGTGCACCTTGAATATTATATACCCTTTTAGGGATAGATTTCAAATAGCTCTGATATAGCAGAAACCACTAAATTATGAAATTGCTAAATTGGGAATTGTATTTCAACCCAGAACAAGAAATGTGCTTGAACGGACACTAAATAACTCGCCCAGCTACAGCACTAAGGACAGATTTAGCTGGATATAAATTTGAGGCCTAGTATTTAGGCGCTGGGTGACCGGTATGGATTTAGTGACAGAATTAGACTTGGAAATACACAGTAGCGGGTGTGTGTGAAGTTATTCTGAATGACCCAATGTGCACCTTGAATATTATATACCCTTTTAGGGATAGATTTCAAATAGCTCTGATATAGCAGAAACCACTAAATTATGAAATTGCTAAATTGGGAATTGTATTTCAACCCAGAACAAGAAATGTGCTTGAACGGACACTAAATAACTCGCCCAGCTACAGCACTAAGGACAGATTTAGCTGGATATAAATTTGAGGCCTAGTATTTAGGCGCTGGGTGACAGGTATGGGTTTAGTGACAGAATTAGACTTGGAAATGCACAGTAGCGGGTGTGTGAAGTTATTCTGAATGTCCCTATGTGCACCTTCAATATGATCTACCCTTTTAGGGATAGATTTCAAATAGCTCTGATATAGCAGAAACCACTAAATTATGAAATTGCTAAATTGGGAATTGTATTTCAACCCAGAACAAGAAATGTGCTTGAACGGACACTAAATAACTCGCCCAGCTACAGCACTAAGGACAGATTTAGCTGGATATAAATTTGAGGCCTAGTATTTAGGCGCTGGGTGACAGGTATGGGTTTAGTGACAGAATTAGACTTGGAAATGCACAGTAGCGGGTGTGTGAAGTTATTCTGAATGACCCTATGTGCACCTTGAATATTATATACCCTTTTAGGGATAGATTTCAAATAGCTCTGATACAGCAGAAACCACTAAATTTTTAAATTGCTAAATTGGGAATTGTATTTCAACCCAGAACAAAAAATGTGCTTTGACGGACACTAAATAACTTTCCCAGCCACAACAGGACAGCGGTAACGAGAGATTTAGCGGGATATAAATTTGAGGCCTAGTATTTAGGCGCTGGGTGACCGGTATGGATTTAGTGACAGAATTAGACTGGGATATGGCCAAAAAATAACCACACTATTGCTGGTTAAATGCACTTGGTGATGGGCGCTGCTTGCCCCTGATGTAGTATATGGCCAAAAAATGAACAGACTATTGCTGGTTAAATGCACTTGGTGACGGGCGCAGCTTGCCCCTGATTTAGTATATGGCCAAAAAATGAACAGACTATTGCTGGTTAAATGCACTTGGTGTGATAGCTTGACCAACCACACTACTGAGGGTTAAATGCACTTGGTGACGGGCGCAGCTTGCCCCTGATGTAGTATATGGCCAAAAAATTAACAGACTATTGCTGGTTAAATGCACTTGGTGTGACAGCTTCACCCTGATGTAGGCTTTAGCCAAAAAACAAACGCACCATTGAGGGTTAAATGCACTTGGTGACAGGCGCAGCTTGCCCCTGATGTAGTATATGGCCAAAAAATAAACAGACTATTGCTGGTTAAATGCACTTGGTGTGACAGCTTCACCCTGATGTAGGCTTTAGCCAAAAAACAACCACACCATTGAGGGTTAAATGCACTTGGTCGCAGCTTGTGCTGGCGCACCACAAGACACAAAATGGCCGCCGATCACCCCAGAAAAATGTGACTGACAAACGGTCTGGGCAGCCTAAAAACAGTGAGCAATTGAGGATCAGCAGCTCAATGATCCACAGCTGCAGATCGATCAGTTAATCAAGTCCTTTGGAGGAGTTAATCTGCCTAATCTCGCCCTACTGTCGCAGCCGCAACCTCTCCCTACGCTAATCAGAGCAGAGTGACGGGCGGCGCTATGTGACTCCAGCTTAAATAGAGGCTGGGTCACATGGTGCTCTGGCCAATCACAGCCATGCCAATAGTAGGCATGGCTGTGATGGCCTCTTGGGGCAAGTAGTATGACGCTTGTTGATTGGCTGCTTTGCAGCCTTTCAAAAAGCGCCAAGAAAGCGTCACAAAAGCGCGAAGAAAGCGACGAACACCGAACCCGAACCCGGACTTTTACGAAAATGTCCGGGTTCGGGTCCGTGTCACGGACACCCCAAAATTCGGTACGAACCCGAACTATACAGTTCGAGTTCGCTCATCCCTAATGGTATCCTATTCCTGTTCACAAAATCAACTAAGTTCAGTACCCTCCTGGAGTTGTCTGTAATCTGATGCCCTTGAACAAAACCTACTTGATCTGGGGCCACTAGGGTTGGGATGATAGCTGCTAATCGGGATGCTAAGATCTTTGCATACATTTTAAGGTTTGTATTAAGTAAGGAGATGGGGCGAAAATTCTGAGGGGTGGACGGATCCTTACCAGGTTTGGGTAAAGTCACTATAACCGCTTCCAACATTTCACTGGGCATTTTACCCGTTTCCATGGCACGAGACAGCGATGCATGAAGATGTGGTAGCAAGTGATCAGAGAAGGTCTTATAATCGGAGTTTGGAAGCCCATCAGGACCAGGACTTTTATTATGTGGTAAGCCTTTTATCACCTTCAATATTTCAGCCTGAGTGACAGTAGCCACAAGGGATTCTCTCTGCCCTTTATTTAAAGAGGGCAACACTAATGATTCTAGGAAGGCATCTATGTCTCCAGGGGAGGCGGGGATGAAACCAGTTTCATCCTTCAAATTATACAGTTGAGAATAATATGAATTGAATCTGTTGGCAATAGCTTTCGGGTCATACAACTTGAAGGATTTTGACGGGTCCCATAAAAAGGCAATCTTTGATTTTAAGGCTCTTGCTTTAACCCGGTTTGCTAACAACCTCCCTGCTTTGTTGGCTTGCGAGTAGTACGTGGCCTTAGTCCTCTTGAGCGCCAGCTCGTATGAGTGCAAAAAGCTTTGCACTCATACTGAGAACTTTCAATTTGTCAGAGAGCTCCCTTGATGGAGAGGTCTTATTCCAGGCCTCTACAGTTTGTAACTGCTTAATAAGGTCATTTTGGTGTTTTTCTCTATCCCTTTTGTGCACGTGACTTATCTTCAATAGGATGCCCCTAATATACGCCTTATGCGCTGTCCATACTATAGCAGGATCCGATACCGAGGCAGTATTAAATTTGAAATATTCTTGTAATGCCGCAGAAACTTCAGATTGGTATTTAGTGTTCGCTAGTAGAAAGTCGTTAGCCCTCGATAACGGGTTTGGTGGGGCAGAAAATTCCTCTTTTATTTCTAAGGACACTGGGGCATGATCAGACCAGGTGATCGTCCCAATGGAGGATTTCACTGACGCGTTCAACGAAGCTCTATCAACTAAAAACAAATCTATACGGGAGTATGACTGGTATGCAGGGGAAAAATAAGAGAAATCTCTCTCTGAGGCATGATGGATACGCCATACATCGTACAGGGAATTAGCAAGCAGTGACGGCATAAGTGGAGGATTGCAAGCCCTGGCGATTGAGGAGGAGTCATGGGCTGGGTCGGGAGCTAGGTTAAAATCTCCGCAGATAATCACTCTGCCTTCTTTCAGGGAGCGGATTTTCCTAAAAAGTTTGTTGATAAAATGCAAAGGGCGGACATTCGGAGCATACACCCCTACCAGAGTATAGACAACATTATTTATGGAGCAGGTATGGATGATGTAACGCCCCCCTGGGTCAATTACCGTATTCTTTGCCGTATGCGCTACTGAATTTCGTATTGTTAAGAGTACTCCCCTCTTTTTACCTACCCCATGGGAATGAATCAAGATTGGGAAAGAAGGGTGTTTTAACCTCCCTACATCAGCTTCTACTAAATGCGTCTCCTGTGCACAAAAGATATCACATTTAATCGAGAGTGCCTCCCTCCACATCATCCGCCTCTTGTAAGGGCTATTCAAACCCCTTACATTTAAAGATCCGATTGTTAACACCATTTTGCTGAGTAAAATACAGCTAGATAGAAGTCGCTCGGGCGATGTGGAGGAAGGCACCCCTCAGCACAATGCGTTGTAATCAAATGCATAGTGACAATTCGACACGGCTCAAGGAAAAAACAAATATAGAAAAACATTAACAGTGTAAACCAAAACTGACCGCCCAGCAAAGGGGGCAGTAGAGAAGTAGCACAAGGGTTATAATGCAAAACCCCTTGTGATTGTCGTGGGGGAATACAGACATGCCTACCACCAGGAGGATTCAAGAAGGTGAAACACATCCCTGCTCCATCTGATTGCAGGCTAGTTGACAGGACCTTTCACCGATGTTTCTTCTGGTGTCTTCTTTCCACCCGTTGCCAATCTCCCTCTCCTTCTCGGCGAAGCTGATGCCTCTCGTTATGGACCTCAGCTAAAGCGATATTCCAAGCATCTAAAGCGGCTTTACCCTCCTCCATTGTGCGAATTACTACCACCGCTCCATTCCTCTGAACTAGCAACTTTACCGGGTAGCCCCAACGGTACGGAACGGAGTGGGATCTCAACGCCAGAGTGATTGGAGCTAGCGTGCGCCGTAGTTGCAGGGTTACCGCTGAGAGATCTGCAAAAAGTTTCACTGACTGGTAAGGATCAGGCAAAGACTCCAATTTCCTTGCTGCGGCCAATGTGTCCTCTTTTGCTTGAAAGAAGTGCAGGCGGGCCAGCACATCTCGTGGTACATCCTCTGATAGGTGCTTTGGCTTAGCAATCCTATGCGCCCGATCAATGATAAGGTCTTGATCTGTGCAATCAGGCAAAAGGAGCTTAATAAACTTTTTAATGTAGGCTTGGAGGTCCGTAGTCTGGACCGATTCTGGTACTCCGCGTAGCTTCAGGTTATTCCTGCGGGACCTATCTTCTAGGTCCGCCACTTTTGCTTTTAAGTATGCAATTTCTTCCGATTGGGCTTCATGGGAGTCTATGAGATTGTTGTGCGACTCAGCAAAATCACCCATTTTATGCTCCACATGCTGAACTCTGTTGTCCAGATCTATAACAGATTTTTGAACCGGAGCAATTAATTGTGACAAGTGGCTGGTAACCGAGTGGTTAAAGGCCAGAAGCATGTCCTTTAGTAGCATACTAGACGCCGGTTTGTCATCTGTAGGGAATTTACACAGCACCTCCGACAGTGTGCCAGTGTCTGTCAAGCCATGGCTTTCACATGTTTCCTGGGCTTCTGTCCCAGGGTCCTGCAGCCTAGGTCTTTGTTTCGCCGGACTTGCGTTCGGAGACTGTCGCGTCACCGGGCTGCCTGAAGGCGCCATGTTATACCCCAGCTCTCCCTCGCTATTTGCAAGCTCACCCGAACGGATCTGTGATGGGGACCTACGAGGGCTCCGCTGCTGCAAGCCGCCTCCATCTGAAGCTTGGGGTGAGGGAGCGCTTGCGGTCGATGTCGGGCTGGAGCTTGACTCTGCCTGCGCATCTAGTGTGCCGGCGCCATCTTTGTCACGATCGTGCGTGAAGAAAAACTCCAGTTTCCCTTGCCTTTTGATGCTCCTTTTTCCCCTGGTCATCATCAGGGAAGGTTTTGATGCCAATCGGCACTGAAGGGAGAAGACAGGAAGCAGAAATAAGGTCTCGCTGGACTGGAACGCTGTGTTGGAGCAGGAGCTCTTGAATCAAGCGGCCATTCTCCTCGGCTTCCCGGCCACGCCCCCGCCATATGGTTTTTAGAAGGCAGATTTTGATGGACTGGTTTTTTGACACCATGTCCCATTTAAAGCCACCCTGATGCACCACTAGAGTAGAAACTCAAAAAAAGTGACCCCATTTTAGAAACTACACCACTCAAGATATTCAAAACTGATTTTACAAACTTTGTTAACCCTTTAGGTGTTCCACAAGAATTAATTGAAAATGGATATGAAATTTCAGAATTTAAATTTTATAGCAGATTTTCCATTTTAATCATAATTTTCCGGTAACAAAGCAAGGATTAACAGCCAAACTAAACTCAAAATTTATTGTCCTGATTCTGTAGTTTTCAGAAACACCCCATATGTGGTCAAAAACTGCTGTATGTCCACATGGCAGTGCGGTCAGAAGGAAAGGAATGCCATATAGTTTTTGGAGAGTGGATTTTACTGGGATAATTTTAACTTGCCATGTCACATTTGAAGACCCCCTGATGCACCCATAGAGTAGAAACTACAAAAAAGTAACCCCATTTTGGAAACTACGGAATAAGGTGGCAGTTTTGTTGCTACTATTTTAGGGTACAGATGATTTTTGGTTGCTCCACTTTTGTGGAGGCAAGGTAACAAAAAAATAGCTGTTTTGGCACTGTTTTTATTTTGTTATTTGCAACGTTCATCTGACAGGTTAGATCATAAGCTTTTTTTATAGAGCAGGTTGTTATGGACGTGACAATACCACATTTTTTAGTGTCTCCATATTCTGAAAGCAATTTTTTTTGGGGCAAATGTCTTATGTAGGGACTCATTTGTTTCAGTATGAGATGATGGTTTGATTGGTACAATTTTGGGGTGCATATGAATTTTTGATTGCTTGCTATTAGACTTGTTGTGATGTAAGGTGACAAAATGGCTTTTTTTACACTGTTTCTATATTTTTTTTACGGTGTTCATCTGAGGGGTTAAATCATGTGATATTTTTATAGAAACATTTGTTTCAGACACGGCGATACCTAAAATGTATAATTTTTTTATTTATTTAAGTTTTATACACATATTTTTGAAACAAAAAAAAATCATGTTTTAGTGTCACCATAGTCTGAGAACAATATTTATTTTTATTTTTGGGGCGATTCTCTTAAGTAGAGTATCATTATTTTGGGATGAGATTACGGTTTTATTGGTACTATTTTGGGGTGCATATAACTTTTTGATCGCTTGCTATTACACTTTTTGTGATGTAAGGTGACAAAATGTCTTTTTCACACAGTTTTTATTTAATATTTTTTACGGTGTTCATCTGAGGGGTTAAATCATGTGATATTTTTATAGAGAAGGTTGTTACGGACACGGCGATACCTAATTAATGTATACTTTTTTATTTATTTTAAGTTTTATACACTAATATTGTTTTTAAAACAAAAAAAATGTTGGGGTGCGTATGACTTTTTGATCGCTTGCTATTACACTTTTTCTGATGTAAAGTGACAAAACAATGGCTTTTTTGACACTTTTTTTTTTTACGGTGTTAACCTGAGGTGTTAGGTCATGAAGTATTTTTATATAGCAGGTTTTTACAGACACGGCGATACCTAATATGTATACTTTTTTTTTTTTACATTTAACACAATAAAAGCATTCTTACTCTGAGAGCCATAGTTTTTTTATTGTCCTATGTAGGGTCTCATTTTTTGCGGGATGAGGTGACGGTTGGATTGGTACTATTTTTGGGGGCATACGCCTTTTTGATCGCTTGGTGTTGCACTTTTAGTGATGTAAGGTGACAAAAATGACATTTTTTTACACCGTTTTTCTTTTTTTCTTTTTATTGTGTCTATCAGACGGGGTGGATCATGTGATATATTTATAGAGCCGATCGCTACGGACGCGGCGATACCTAATATGTAACCATTTTTCTTTCTATGTTTTATTATAAAATCAGTTTTGTTGGTACTATTTTAGGGTACAGATGATTTTTGGTTGCACTATATTACACTTTTTGTGAGGCAAGATAACAAACAAATTGCTGTTTTGGCACTGTTTTTATTTTTTGTTATTTGCAACGTTCAGCTGACAGGTTAGATCATGAGCTATTTATATAGAGCAGGTTGTTACGGACGCGACAATATCAAATATAGAAACAGTGTAAAAAAAGCCATTTTGTCACCTTACCTATAAGGTGGTTAATTATTGAGAGTACGGGGATATAAATCATTAGTAGGAGTGATAAGAATTTCACTCCCCTTGATTGACATTCATATTTACATTTATCCCCAGTCCCCTTATTAATCACATCTCCACACTCCTCACGGACGCTGACACATAGTCTGTTGTACTCTGTTATAGATCCCTCTAAGACAATTTGGGACGCAACTTTGTGGGGTGTGAGCCTGTGATACAAGGGCAGTTGCCCATTATTAGAGTTTAATCAGAGTATTTCAATAAAGATTTATTATTTTTTATTTTAGTATCTACACAGGCAGTGAACTTTTGTTAAATTTTCTTTACTTCTGTGAATTCTTAAATAAATAAAAAACAAACTCACAAGGGACTGATAAAATCTAATCAAGGTCCGTATCATGGTACTAGTCCTGGATAATGCTATGTAGCACATAGCCAAAGTTCATAAAGAAATAATATTACAATGCAAAAACACATTTATATGCACACAATGGTATAGACTGGTCTGCAGGATTAATAACCAACCAAAGTGCGAAAGAGGTAAAGTGCAAAAGTAAATAGAGGAACATAAGTCTCTGAATGTGACATCCAAGAAGAAAATCTCCATACAAGACCATTCAAGAACAGATGTGTAATAACCCGGTGTAGCATGGAGCTCTTATCCATGTGTATGACTGATAACATGTGTAGCCTTGTCAGGGGATGTCAGCAGTGATAAGTGTGGGGAAGCAGGTTACATATAGTTATATATCTGTAGCATTAATAAATTAGTAGGAAGGGAAATAAGGACCTTTTATCTTAAAAATCTTAAAAATATGTTCTTCGTTCTCCAGGTGACGACAGGATAAGAGGCTCCTAGAAATATCTTTTCTCTTCCTCTTATGAAGTAGAAGATAATCAAGTACGACTTGTCAGTAATAGAACTGAACACAGACTGGGTGAAATGTCAACAAGATCTGAATATAGTAAACTTTTTGAAAAGACATTTACGGAAATTCAACAAGGTGATGTCACAGCCCTATAAATAGCCTCAGCCATCTTGGATTCTGGCATTTTCCAGTGTACTTAGGCCTTATTCACACGTCCGCAATTTTCCTTACGGTCCGTTTTTTTGCTGATCCGTGTTTCCGTAAAAACCTTCAGTTATTTACAAATGTGCATCCACATCCATTCCGTGTTTCCGCAGAAATTAAAAAGGAAGGAGGAATACATGCTGCTAGGGTAATGCGGATGATAAGCGGATGACATGCAGATGACATTTGGTGTCTTTCCGCATGTCATCCGCTTTTTTTGAGGACCCATTGAGTACAATGGGTCCGCGTACCGCATTTGCGGCCAAAAGTAGGACATGCTTAATTTTTTGGGCGGAACCGCATCACGTAAGTGCCGATGCGGACAGCAATTACTCCCCCATTGAAATGAATGGATCCGCAAAATTGCGGAACAGATGTGGAAGGAAAATTGTGGACGTGTGATTGGAGCCTTAGTGCAGGGAGAGACGTCAGCAGGCGCTAGGGACAGTGCGAGGAAATACTTTTTTGTGCTAAAAAAAAACGATTTACAAGTTCAGGGAAAGATTATTCAAGGTGTAGAGAAAGAATAGGGAGGAATCATTCCACAGGAAAGGTTACAGCCTGGGTAATAGGAAGAATCCTATTACAGCTTGCTGCACTGACTGGGGATCCAAATTGCCATTATACAGCTCTGTAATTCCAGCAAACCATTCTAGTTATTGGGATGAAAGTGCTGTTTGATACAGCTATTAAAGGGGTATTCGGATCTCAGACAATGGGGGCATATCGCTAGGATATGCCCCATTGTCTGAAAGGTGCGGGTCCCACCACTGGGACTCGCACCTACAACGAGAACAGAGTGGGGAGAGCTGTGGCTGTAGGACCTCCGTCCACCACCAAGCGCTGAATGGGAGCAAACACGCGCGGCCCCTGTTCCTATAGATTTTTATGGGGCAGATGGAAATAGCCGAGCACTTTGGTGGCCCATAGAAATGTGCAGTGCGCCTTCTGTTAATTTCCTTTCCCGCACCTATCAGACAATGGAGGCATATCCTAGCGATATGCTTCCATTGTCTGAGGTGGGACAACCCCTTTAACAAGTTTTATTACAAGGAAATATTTCTAAGTCTTTTTTGCCCTATGCACTGCAGGTTTATAATTTAAAGCATGTTTTTGCTTGTATTAGTGGGAAAAAAGGGCTTATTAGTTATTTTGTGGTATTTGTGTGGTGAAGTGAGAAAATGACAGCCCTTATTTTTCAGGTAATAGTGGCAAAAGAAAAATATATTTTCCCTTCAGCGGTGCAGTTATATGTTGTAAAGTCCTTTTGTCATGTATTAGTGAAAAAGGAAAAATATATTTGCCGTTCAGCGGTGCAGTTATATGTTCTAAAGCCCTTTTTGTTGTGTATTAATGGAAAAAGAAAAAGGGCTTATTTGCCATTGTGTGGTGAAGTGAGAAAATTAGACTTTTTTACAGTATGTCAAACAAAGAAGTGCCAGGCCCTGCACAGGGAAGTGGTAGAGGCCTAAATGTTTCTGGCACAGGCACAGGTGGCAGCAGAGTAAGGGGCTTGGCAGCAGGGGTCACTTCAAGAGGCCTGAGCTCCCAGTGCCAGCTAGCGGTTGTGTCTTGACCATAAACCCAGCAGTTCTTTAATGGTTAACTTGATCTTTGACTTTGTCGCAAGTGACATCAGACACCCCCAGCCAATAGTCGGTGGGTTCGTCAGACACAACTCTTAGTTGGCATGGCCTGGGAGCAGGACCTGTGCCCTCACCTGTCCTCAACCAGAGAAGTACTATACACTGTGGCCTCAGCTCCACTATACAGCAAGGACGAGCTACTAGAGGACAGTCAGCAGCTACTCGCCAGCCAAGATGTGGAGGAGACATTCACAGCTTCCTCTTCTAGGTGGGCAAGTAGTGATGAGGAGAGTGGAGTGGGAGTTGGTGTTGCGAGCGCTCAGTCTCCTTACCCAGAGACCGTTGAAGAGGACATTAGTGACGTGCAGACAGTACTCGATAATGATGATGTAGCTAATCACAATTGGGAGCCGGGTGACTAAAGAGCTTTATCATCGGGATAAGAGGGTGTCAGCTTGCCCATGAGGCAGCGTCGGAGACAGCAAGTTGCTAGAGTGGCTGGGAGTCAGCAGGTCGGCAGCAGTGGGAGGTTGGTAGGCAAATGGGCACTGGGTAGACCACCCACTTTGCAGGAGCCTACCTGCCCGGAATGTAGTGGTGCACGGGTTCACGGAATCAGCGGTGGTAGCAGTCAGTGCATAGTGTTGGGGGTAAAATCACCTACTCAGCGGTGTGGCAGATTTTTGTTAAGCCACCAGAGTAGGTGAACATGGCCATATGTAGAATCTGTGGGCAGAAGATGAAACGTGGCCAAGGTGCCAATGTTGGCCGTGGTGCCAATGCCAATGTTGGCACCACGACCCTGTGTCAATATATGCAGCGTCACCGTAAAGTGGTCTGGGAGAACTGTGGCTCCGATGTTGTGGTCCAAACTGCCGCAGCAACCGCTGCATCACCCAGTGGCATGCCGCACCCAATTTCAGGCAGTCAAGGTTCCACCGCCTCACCTAATTTCAGGCAGTCAAGGCTCCACCACCTCAGCCAAAGGGGGTTGTCTGTCCTTCCCATCATCTGCTTTTCCTGATGCTCCTGCTCCTCCTACTCCTCATCAGTCATTCTATCAGCAATCGCTCACCTAAGCGATTGCCAAAAGACAACAGTATGCGTGCACAAAGAACTTGGACAGGAGAACGGCACAGAAGCTGAATGTGCTTCTGTCCAAGTTGCTGGTGCTACAGTCCCTGCCTTTCCAAGTGGTGGACTCTGCCCCTTTCAGATAACTGATTGCTTGTGCTGAGCCAAGGTAGAGAGTCCCAAGTTGACATTTATTTGTCAAAAAGGCAGTACGAGCTTTGCACACACATGTAGAACAGATGGTGGGCCAGTCCCTGAGCCTGTCGGTGTCTGCCAAAGTGCACGGCAGCGGCGACCTGTGGAGCTGTAACTGCAATCAGGGTCAATACATGTCCTTTACGGCCCACTGAGTGAATGTAGCTCCTGCAAAGCCACACCAGAAACTTGGCCAGGTGACACCACTTCTGCCTCCATGTTCTCACGCAATTGGTCCTGCAACAATGTCCCCCTTTGCCTCCTCATCCTCCACTATGTCCTGAGCCTCCACTGCAGGGACAATTCACAGTGCCCCTCCAGCATACCACATGTGCAGGGCAAGGCGGTGACACGCTGTTATGCACCTTGTTTGCCTAGGTGAATGGAGTCACACAGTGGAGGAACTGCTCAGTGTCCTTCATCAAGAAATCGAATCCTGGCTTTCTTTACTTCAACTCAAAATCGGAACCATGGCGACTGACAATGGGAAGAACATGGTGTCGGCACTGCGTAAAAGAGGGCTGAGCTATGCACCCTGCATGGCACATGTGTTCAATCTGGTTGTCAAGCGATTCCTGAATAGTGTTGATTGCAAATTTTCTAATCGCAAATTTGTATTGAGAATATCGGCACTTTGAAAATTTGCAAAGATCTAGAATATAGTGCTATATCTTCCTATTCCAGAATATTCTAGATTTTTTCCCTCAGTACCCATGATCCCTCACTGCTTCTTGCTTGAGCACCAATGATAAGGTTGCAATATCTTTGTCTGAGCTTAGCAAAATCCCTAGCAACCAACAGGAAAGTTGCCTACCCCTTACTATTGTTGATTGCGAATATTCTAATCGCAAATTTTTATTGCGAATATCGCCACTTGGATTGTGCTCGCAATACGTTCATATTACATTGCTGATTTTTGCAATCAAGAAAATAATAACTGGAGATCACGAATTATAGAATTTATGGTGAATATTAGGCAAAAAATTATATATTATGGCTATGCTGCTCATCGCTATTCCTGAAGTCTTACACCAATCTGCAACACATCCTAATAATGGCCAGGAAACTTTGTATGCACTTCAGCCACTCGTACACCGCAAAGCACACCCTCCTTGAGCTGCAGCGGCAGAACAGCATCCCCCAACATAGGCTGATATGCAACGTTTCCACCCGTTGGAATTCCACCCTCATATGTTGGACCGACTATACGAACAGAGAAAGGCCATAAACGATTTCTTGATGATACAAGCGGACAGGAGTACTGCCTTCTGTAACTTCGATGTCAGCCATTGGCAGCTCATGCGTGAGACCTGCTGTTTGCTCAGGCCCTTTGAGGAAGCCACATTATTTGTCAGTCGCCATGACTATGGGATGAATGATGTCATTCTACTGCTTCATGTACTGGAACTGATCCTGGTAAATCTGGCTGGTCAGGGGACTGAAGATGTGGCGCCTAGATCTCATGGCTACATGAGCTCTGTGGAGGCTAAACTAGAGAAGGAGGAGGCGGACATTGGAGCACAAGCAATGTGTAGTGAAATGGGTGGTTTTTATGCACAGGTGACAGGAGAAGAGGAGCAGGTGCACCCAGAGGAACTACAGGGCAATGAGGAAGACGAGGCAGAGGACCCAGACACAACGTGGCAGTATGCAGAAGAGATGGGGGCAGGGAGTCCCTCCGAGTCGCTTGCACAAATGGCCCGATGCATGCTCACTTGCTTGCGTAGTGACTAGAGATGAGCGAATTGAAGCTGCCGAAGTCGAATTTTTTCTGAATTTCAGGAAAAATTAGATTCTGAACGAATGCAAATTTCCTCGTGCTTCGTGGTAACGAATCGCATCTTTTCCCAAAATGGCAGCTAAATGTTGGTTAAATTGGCGGCTACACGTGTGAGGACATGGGGCAAGGAACTCTGGGAACTTGGGATGACCTATAATGCCATGCATACAGCCAATCAGCAGCCAGCCAGCCCGGTGATGTCACAGCCCTATAAATATGATGGCCATCTTAGATGCTGCCATTCACCATCGTACATTGTTGAGTCATTCCATTCCAGTCATTCCTGGTGAAAGAGTATAGGGCGGTATTTCAGTAATACACAAAACATTTAAACGCACTGCACAGTTGCATTCATTTCTGGTGAAAGAGTATAGAGGCTTATTTCATAAAAAAAATAAAGAAAAATATATACGCACTGCTGGTGAAAGCGTATAGTGGCCTATTTCAGTTTAACAATAAATATATATTTTCAGGTCACTTTTCAGTAAAAAAAAGAAAAATATATACGCACTGCACTGTTGCCGTTAATTCTGTTGAAAGCATATAGGGATGTATTTCAGTAAAAATGAAAAATATATTCTCAGTTCACTTCTGCAGTTATTTCTGTTGAAAGCGTATAGTGGCCTATTTCAGTCCAACAAGAAATATATATTCTCAGGTCACTTCTGCAGTTATTTCTGGTGAAAGTGTATAGGGGCGTATTTCTGTACTACAAGAAAAATATATTCTCAGTTCACTGTTGCAGTTATATCTGGTAAAGCCTTTACTGGTGCATTGCAGTATAAAAAGAAATATACATTCGCTATTCGCTGCTGCACTTATATCTTGATAAAACTTTTTTCACGTATAGCAGTAGAAAAAGAAATATACATTCGCCATTTGCTGCTGCACTTACAGTATATCTTGAAAAACCTTTATTGACGTATATCAGTAGAAAAATATATTCAGCGTTCACTGTTGCATTTATATGAGGTAAAGCCTTTAGTGGCGTATTTCTGTACAAAAATCAAGATATATTCAGCCTTCAGCGCTGCAGTTATATATGGGAAAGTCCTTTTTGCGATATGGACTGAATTACGCTGTGTTAAAATTTTGTATTTACGTTTCACACACTGCGCACTTAGGTGACGATGTCCATAAGAGCGGCGCACCAATACAGGTGAATACACTATGCACTAACCCTGCACAAAAATGTGAAATAATTCACACCAGCCCGCATCTATCTACGGTATTGCTTACTGGACACTACGGGGACTTTTCTGCAGCACAGAAACCGCACGAGGTCTGCGTCTCGCTCTTCCAGCGAGGATCTACTACTTCCGCTACGTCCCGTTCACCTCAGAAAAAATATTGTATTCTGCGTTAAGCGTTACATTTATATGTGGTAAAATCTCTTTTGAAATATTTGGGTGGTGTAGGAAGGCGCAGGGGTCCGTCATTGACGGAAGGTACGTGTCACTGAGGTTCCTGGCCTCGGTGAGATAAGAACCGGTAATTTTGTTTGTCTGTGGCAGTTAGTGCTCACTGACACTGTTTTACTTAGTATAGCTGTAAAGCAAATTCGGGCCGATTCTTATTAGGAGCAGCCAAAGAGCAGGGTGGGTGGCTGTTCCGCAGGTCCAGGCCAGGTTTTGGGCTGGGGTTTAAAATCCCAGCCAGCAGTTCAGCTGGGTGTGGAATGAACCTCCAGGTGATAGTGGAGCTCTGTGTTTTGTTTAAAAAATTATTCTGTTTTGCAATAAAATGAAAATGAAAATCTATAAACGTAAATAAGATTGGTCTACATAGCATTAAATGTCATGACATGTATTACAATGGAGTTATACAACAATCAAGTATTAACGTAAAAAGAAGATATATCCAGCTATTAACATCTAAGTTATTGAACCTATAGCAATTGCCGCTGGGGTGACAGACAATCAAATAGCAAGTTAGGACCGAGATCTTTATTACCAGCATGATATTATGTTTGCCATTCGTTTATGCCTATACCACTACAGTATCCTTAACACTTGGAATTTTACCGACTTCTAAATTACTGAGTGTAACAATCTAGTCGAGTCATCCCAGCTACATCTCAAAAAGAACAGTAACTAGGGGGGGGGGGGGGAGAACAATTTAACCAGGGAAACATGGGGGAGAGGGGGGGAAATCAGGCTTAATCTAACCTTATGAGTACAGGGTCAGGGTGATGAAGCTGAATAATTAAAGATGTTCAGTTATGGCGTCTTTTTCTAAAAGTTTGATCCAAGGGTCCCACGTTTGATGATATTTAGGCTTATTATCATCTCTAGTTAATCTTAGTTTCTCGTAATTGTGTAGGATATGCATCTCTTTCAACCACTCTGAGATGGATGGGGATTCTTTTTCCTTCCATAGTTTAGGGATAAGTAGCTTGGCTACGTTTAACATGTGTAGTGTTAAAGGGTGCATGATAGTAGATGTTTGTATATCAAATATACTGAATAGAATCAGGTTTTGGGGAATTTTAAAAGTTTTATCGACTATCATGGCAATGGATTTCCAAAAGGTCTCTAGTTTTTTGCAGTGAACCCAGATATGGGATATGGTACCCTTTTCCGCTTCACATCTCCAACACAACGGGGATATGTCTGGGAGCATGCAATTAAGTATGATAGGGGTTCTGTACCAACGTGAGACTATTTTGAAGTGAGTTTCTTGTTTTTTGGGGCTAATTGATTTAGATCTCGCATGGGAGCTCTGTGTTTTGGTTGCTGAGGAGTTCCACCATACTACAAGGCTGAAAGCTGCATGAGAGCTGCCAGCTGGAGGCCAGGCGCCCTAAAGCCCGCTGTGGACCGCCAGGTGACGTGTTTTTGAGTTCTGTGGACTTTTGCTGTGTGAATTAACACCAGGGCCCTGCCAAGTCTTGTGTTTCTTTTCTGCCTTTTTGTGCGAATAAACACTGACTTTTGCTTTTCAACCATGGTTTTGCCTCTGTATTGCGTCCGCTTGCCCTGCCTACCAGAGCAAATCCCTACAGTGGAAAAAAATCTTGTATTCTGCATTAAGCGCTGCACTGATATGCGGTAAAATCTCTTTTGAAATATTTGGGTGGAAAAAAATCTTATATTCTGCGTTAGGTGCTGCATTTATATGCAGTAAAATATTTTGTGAATTATTTCGGTGGAAATAAAAATTTCCACCTCCTCCATTAACTTCTTCATCTCTTCATTAACATCGGACACACTAACTTCACACCCCCCCCCCCCCCAGCTATATATCTAAGTGGTGCCAGCAGCACCACCTAGGAGCGAATAAAGGTAGGTAATTGATACTGCCAGCCTGGTAAAGGGAACTACAACATGATACCACAATACATTTGATATGACATTTAGCAAGAGTTTAAAGTGCCCACATATAGCACATAGTGGAACACTGCATCACGATAAATCAGGCGTGGCTCAGCCAGGATTTCTACACACCAATGCCTGATGCATATGACTAGATCATCCATGGTGCCACACCAACATTTTGACAAAAGAGACTGTTTTCTTCTGGCTACATGCCTCAGCTACTATTATGATGCTGTTGCCCGCCTGATGCCAAACATCTGATGCCAAGTGCTCCTTTTTTCACTCACCATCTTCAGCGGGTACTAGTATTGCCACCCACCTCCACAGTATGTCACCTTGCCACTCTGTTGCCTCCTGATGCTGCCTAAACCTCAAGACTCTGTAATTGTGCAACTCTGTGGCCTCCTCCTGATGCTGCTGCTGCCACCTCCAGACTCTATCATCCTCATGCTGCCATGTCCACACTATAAACCAAAACCAAACTCAGAACAGCATAGATTATCAAAATACAAAATCTTTTATTGGACATACACTTGTAAAAAACATAGAAGTCCGTATATATAAGCAGCAATACATCACACAGGAAGATCTCCACAGGTCTATTTCGTTATACTACATATAGTTTTGCAATTACAAAATCCCTAACTGTGCAGTACAATAAACAATCACAGTCTTCAGTCAAATATATATAAGGTGCATAGTGCCTCAACTAAAAAATGACCAAGGGAAAATACATGCAATACAGGTAAATACAGACCAAGCAGTCCTGGATCCCAACACGTGTTTCGCGGTCGCTTTCTCAAGGGATACTGGTGATGTGTCTAGACTGATCATATATAGTCTCCAAATTAGGTTAATTAAAAACTCCTGGACTGCATACTAATGATTAAAGACGAAAACCGGAAGTGCGATGCGCTCCACTCTGGAACGCATCGCATCACTTCCGGTCCCGTCTGTGTCCGGACACTGAACTTATTTCTCCTAGTATAAAGTGCAACTAGCAATAGGATAGGGCACAGAACGTATATCAACATGTTTAAAAACATTATAGCGGTCCCATTTCATATTAAGATGCAGGTTATGTTGGCTAATTCTCAATTTTACACCAGTATGAGGGTTAGTAAGACCGCAGAGTGCACCTGTCTATGTTTTTGTTATGTTATTTTTACTGCTTATCACATCCACACAATTGCTATCCTGTGTAGGATGTCCATTGTGGTACTTGTGGTCCGCTGCAGGCCTCCTCCATTGTATGCATTTTTGCTGGGGATTGCCATTAGCAGCGGACCACAAGTGCAGGATCTGCCCCCCCCAGTATAGAGCCACCACATCATATGGGGTTGAGCACTTCCTGCTTTTTAATGCCACGCTAATTTGTAGTTTGTATTTTGACTTTTTGGAGGTGTAGAAACTCCTGGTCTGAATGTGCCTTTATTTCCATCCACAGGCAGCATTCTGGTGCACATGTGAGGCCCGGGCTATATCAGCCAGTCTTGGGTGGGGCTCAGAGCTCTCTGCCTCCTCCCATTGTATGCATGGTCACATGCTGGAGGTTACTGGGAGATTGCTTTGAGTCGGACCTTGCGCAACTGTAATTCTCCCACTGGCTCCTGGTATTGCCCATACGGCCCAGGTAGGTTTAGCGTTAGGTTCCCGAGCTACTTGAGAAACCTTGGTGTGGTGCTCGGGCTCAGACATGTCCTCCAAGCAGGATATTTTGGCTAATTCTCAATTTTACACCAGTATGAGGGTTAGTAAGACCGCAGAGTGCACCTGTCTTTGTTTTTGTTATGTTATTTTTACTGCTTATCACATCCACACAATTGCTATCCTGTGTAGGATGTCCATTGTGGTACTTGTGGTCCACTGCAGGCCTCCTCCATTGTATGCATTTTTGCTGGGGATTGCCATTTGCAACGGGCCACAAGTGCAGGATCTGCCCCCCCCCCAGTATAGATGCACCAAAGCATATGGGGTTGAGCACTTCCTGCTTTTTAATGTCACGCTAATTTGTATCTTTCATGGAGGCCCAGTCATTGGTGGTGAAGTGGTGCTGTTCCGCAGTGCGACTGACCCGTGCGTGCTGCAGCTGAAACTCCACTATGGCCTGCTGCTGCTCGCACAGTCTGTCCAGCATGTGCAGGGTGGAGTTCCACCTGGTGGGCACGTCGCATATGAGGCGGTGAGCGGGAAGGCCGAAGTTACGCTGTAGCGCAGACAGGCGAGCAGCGGCAGGATGTGAACGCCGGAAGCGCGAACAGACGGCCCACACTTTATGCAGCAGCTCTGACATGTCGGGGTAGTTGTGAATGAACTTCTGCACCACCAAATTCAGCACATGCACCAGGCAAGGGATGTGCATCAAACTGGCTAGTCCCAGAGCTGCAACAAGATTTCGCCCATTATCGCACACCACCAGGCCGGGCTTGAGGCTCACCGGCAGCAACCACTCGTCGGTCTGTTGTTCTATACCCCGCCCAAACTCCTGCACGGTGTGGGGCCTGTCCCCCAAACACTAGTAATGAGCGGCAGGGGTCATATTCGAATTTGCTATATTTTGTGAATATTTTGTAGAATATTCTTTGAATATTCGCAAATTCTAATATTCTTTATATTCTACGTTTTTTTTACTCTAAAAATCGGCAAGGTAATGATCGTGTAATATGCAAATTTTCGTAATGCGAATTTTATTGGAATTTTTCAACTTACAACTATTAGACAAAGAAGATTATAGCACTATATTAGCTAAATTGCTCTACACTTGTTTTGTTTTTTCGAATATTCGTAATATTCTAAAACAAGAATATATAGCAATATAGCGAATATTCGAAAAAAAAACTAATATAGAGCAATTTAGCTAATATAGTGCTATAATCTTTTTTATAGTTGTCATTTTTTTCCAATCTGAACTTCAGATGAGAAAGAAATTACAACTATAAGACAAAGAAGATTATAGCA
Organism: Bufo gargarizans; assembly: GCF_014858855.1. Lineage (NCBI taxonomy): Eukaryota > Metazoa > Chordata > Amphibia > Anura > Bufonidae > Bufo > Bufo gargarizans. The sequence goes on along the minus strand of NC_058082.1, from coordinate 547,597,174 downwards.
CTATATTAGCTAAATTGCTCTATATTAGTTTTTTTTTTCGAATATTCGCTATATTGCTATATATTCTTGTTTTAGAATATTACGAATATTCGAAAAAACAAAGTTATAGCAATGTAGTGAATATTCGAAAAATAAAAATTGAATATAGAGCAATTTAGCTAATATAGTGCTATAATCTTCTTTGTCTAATAGTTGTAAGTTGAAAAATTTGCATTACGAAAATTCGCAAACAACAGTACTCCTAAAGTCAAATATACTGCAGCCTTCTCATTGGCCCACAAGCTAGAAGCAGGGAGGGATCATGTGTACTGATTAAAAAAGCTAAAAATTTTCGAAATTACGAATATATATCACTATATTCAAAATATTAGCAAATTTTTGAAGTACCTATATTCGCGATAAAAATTTAAAATTTGAATATTCGTGATCAACACTACCAAACACATCAGTTTCAGAATGGCCTGCTGATGTTTACCCCTGGCTGTGCTGAAGTTGGTGGTGAAGGTCTGTCGCTGACCGGATGAGGAGGTGATAGAAGAGGAGGAAACCGAGTAGGAAGAGGAGGCAACAGGAGGCAAAGAATGATACCCTGCGATCCTTGGCGGCGGAAGGACGTGCGCCAAACAGCTCTCCGCCTGGGGCCCAGCCGCCACTACATTTACCCAGTGTGCAGTTAGGGAGATATAGCGTCCCTGGCCTTGCTTACTGGTCCACGTATCTGTGGTTAGGTGGACCTTGCCACAGATGGCGTTGCACAGTGCACACTTGATTTTATACGATACTTGGTTGTGCAGGGAGGGCACGGCTCTCCTGGAGAAGTAGTGCCGGCTGGGAACAATGTACTGTGGGACAGCAAGCGACATGAGCTTCCACCCAGTCTTCCTCCCTGACCTCCTTTTCGGTCTGAACACTGCAGAAAAACACAGCAGTTGTCACCTGTGTTTCGTCATCATCAGAGACGTACTGAAGTGGTATTCCCATGTCCTCATCAGGAAACATAAGTGGTTGTGCATCAGTGCATTCAATGTCTTCCACCCCAGGGGAAGGGCTAGGTGGATGCCCTTGGGAAACCCTGCCAGCAGAGTCTTCAAACAGCATAAGAGACTGCTGCATGACTTGAGGTTCAGACAGGATCCCCGATATGCACGGGGATAATGTGACAGACTGATGAGCATGGGTTTCAGGCGCCATCTGTGCGCTTTCTGCAGAAGACTGGGTGGGAGATAATGTGAAACTGCTGGATCCACTGTCGGCCACTCAATCGACTAGCGCCTGTACTTGCTGAGGCCTTACCATCCTTAGAACGGCATTAGGCCTGACCAAATATGGCTGTAGATTCTGGCGGCTACTGGGACCTGAGGTAGTAGGTTCATTAGGACGTGTAGCTGTGGCAGAACGGCCACGTCCTCTCCCTGCACCAGAGGCTCCACCAACACCACCACCACGACCATGACAGTATCCCTTATTAGATGTTTGCCTCATAGTTAGCGTTCACCAAGGAAAGTAAAAAGTGGTTAAGTCTGTTAAAAATAATTAACCACCAATAAAAACCCTGATGTAGGGTATTGCATTCTTTTTTTTTTTTACTCTATATGACACTAATCCGAGCAGAGTGACGGGCGGCGCTTTGTGACTCCAGCTTTAATAGAGGCTGGGTCACATGCTGCAGTTGGCCAATCACAGCCATGCCAATAGTAGGCATGGCTGTGATGGCCTTTTGGGGCAAGTAGTATGACGCTTGTTGATTGGCTGCTTTGCAGCCTTTCAAAAAGCGCCATAAAAATCGCCGAACACCGAACCCGAACTTTTATGCAAATGTTTGGGTTCGGGTGCCGAAAAACCTAAAGTTCAGTACGAACTCGAACTTTACAGTTCGGGATCGCTCAACTCTAGTGCTTACCAAAGCACCGGTCAGTGCGTTGTATCCCTATAACAGCTAAGGATAGATCACCTTTATATTTACCCGAATAACCCCTTTAATTATTTATTTATCAGATTGTTTCTTACTAAGCACCAGAAATATCTCTGATGAAGTAATGGTGTAACAATTAAGTTTGGATTTCTATTTTAGATTTTCATGTTTTTCCTTCTTCTATATTCAGTCTCAATAAATCTATAATTCACAAAAGAGCAAGTGACTTTCTTCTCTAAGCTGATCAATTGTTATGAAGCCTCATACATTCTATGGACTAAAGATTGTGAAATGGACATGATGGTGTAAGTGGCATCTAATGAAGGAATAAGCATAGTTAGGAGAAATCCAAGCAGATGACCATAAAAAGTCTACCTTCTCAGAACTGAAGATGAAGCCACAGCTATCTGAGAACCCAATGAGGATAAGCTAAACATGTATCATTGTGATGCCACGAGTGAATTACAGAGCAGATAGTGTGGACCTTGTAGAGATTGTGTCATATATAAAAAATATCTGATGTATCTGAACATGAAATATGTGTGGTTGATTAAATCTGACCAGTAACTTGCATAAATTATAACTGAATCGTACACGCCTGATATCTGAAAATAATAAATCATTATATAAAGTTGAGGGTTTATAATGAATGTTTTATAATCTGTTCTACTGGATATAATATGGAGTATTTAATATATGTGAATTATAGATGGAGAGTCATGTGGTTATATGTCTGGATGGAATGTATCTCATCAGGATGTAAAATGCTCATTGTTTACACTGATTTTCACATGAAAAGGTCTCGGATTCTCCCAGGAATCTCTTACAGATGCTGAATAGGAGTGTGAACAATAGGTCTCTACCCTGCAAATACAATGTGTAAATGAAGGACCATCTCAGGAGGCCAGAAAATGCTAAATTGCTGACGAGGATGTGGCACCATTATTCTTCCATTGTATATGGTAATGAGGGAAGTTAGATACGATGAACAAAGTTTCATGATTATGAAGGTGGGACTGGGCGTCTCCTGGGGGAGAAGAAGAGAATCAGATAGCTATAGCCACCAAAGGGGTATAAAAGACCCAAGCATGGCTCAAAGAGCTAGAATTCATCAAGGTAATTTACTTGGATCACTGACTTGCTGAGGAGCAAATACTGACTGAAGTCCTGAGTGTGTGGAGGGTCCATGTCTGGTAAGTGTCACTGAACTGACTGTAAGTGGAAGGAATTATAAGATATTGTAATCTGTGCTGTGTATAAAGAAAATGTGTCTCTGTCTGTAATGTCTCTTGTTTATGTCTCCATGTAGATCTCCATATAACTCCCATCATAACTGGACACTGATTTTCCACCTTTTAGAATACACATTTTATGCACTTCTTGTATTTCATTTCTTACATGGAACCTTATGGCTCATGCACACGACCATATGTATTTTGTGGTCTGGTAAACATAGATCCACAAAAAATACGGATGATATCCATGTGCATTATGTATTTTGCAAAATGGAAAAGCTGGCCCCGAATAAAGCAGTCCTATCCATGTCCGTAATGCAGACAATAATAGGACATGTTCTATTTTTTTTTAGAAACAGACATTGAATGCACACGGAGTAACTTCTGTATTTTTTGCGGACCCATTGAATTGAATGGTTACACATACAGTCCATAAAAAAAAAAAAAGGAACTGACATGTAAAGAAAATAAGTTTGTGTGCATGAGGTCTTAGAATCAGACCCAGTAAGAGGGAGGAAATTCTTACAATGGGAATAACTCTTTCCTGGAGGTCCAGTGATGGCAGCAGTGACTGGTGATTGTCCGCACAGTAGTGTGTAGGTAATTATACACGCAGTGTCCATACATGTGATAGTACATACCTATAACTGTGCCGGGAACACGGACAGTCACCGATCCTGACTGTCATCATTAGATCGTACCAATAATTTTGTGAAAAAGATTTATTGACAGGGCTAATCTGTAATTAACTCTCAGATAATTATTTTCTGTAGATGTTATCTGCTCCCCTAACTAGAGATATCTGTGTATCTACAGTTATAATACAGGTCTGTACACATAACACATATTGTAGACAGTACATAGTGTAGAGGATGGGAGAGCACAAAACATAACTTTTTTATGTTATTTTGTGCCCTCAAGACTTCCATAAATGACTTCTTCAGATCATGTCCTATTTGGGTGCGGTCTTCTAATGTGTACTTTTATAAAAAGGAGGTGAAGTGTATAGAGATGGCCTGGCGGTCGTTTCGGAGCAAACTTTGCATGTTCGCGATTCGCCAAACATGCGAACATATAGCGATATTCGCGCCCGCCATATTTTTTTACATTGTGAAGAAATTTGACCCATGATACATCCATCAGGTGGTATAGGACAGCCATTTGAGACATTTCAGTACATGGACATACCCCCTACCCTATAAATAAACCCGATCTGGCCGCCATTTTCCATTCAGTGTTTTGCCAGATTAGGGAGAGGTTGCTGTGTGGAGTAGGGACAGGCTGTAAGGGACACCAAACGCTAGATAATAGGGCCACAAAAGTCCTTTACACAGAGGGGTTCAATATACTTATAATATACTTTTATAATGAGTGAAAAACACACATAGATCTATATAGTGATCACCTGGAAGTCAGAGGCTTAGGGGCTTACTAGGGCCATTTTTATATAGGGTAAGGTTCTGGAAGAGATCGCTCTTATAAGGGCTGGTTATCTGTGGTTAGGCTATCAGGGCCAGAATAGCAGCCCCTGTAGGGCAATATCAGGGACAGTTCTTTGCCCACCCTGTCCTTAAATACCACATGATTATCTAGCCCAGAGATAGATGTTTTTTGCTTTCCCTCAATCGATTCCTCGATGTGCACTTGAACCCCCTGGATTGTTGTGGGATATATGGTTTCTGATTTAGAGCCGCCGAGCACCTAATTTAGCGGCGCCGAGCACTTGTTATTGCCTACCACATCTATGCTCTTTGCTTAACTTTAATAATTTTATTTATTTTCATTTTGAGGGATATTTTTTAGAGCTCATTCAGACGGCCGTATGCTGTCCGCAAAAATTCGGATCCGTTTTTTTGCAGACAGTTCAGCATGTCCGCAAAAGAACGGATAGCATTCAGTATTTTTGCGGACCCATAGACTTCATAGGGGCCATGTCCTGATTTTCACAGACAAGTATAGGACATGTTTCATTTGTTTTGCTGAACTGTGGAATAGAAAAGGGCCACATAGAAGTGAATGGGTCAGCATCTAATCCGCAAAAAAACGGATCTGCATTTTTGTGGATAGCATATGGCCGTCTGAATGAGCCCTTAATAGTAACATTATTAAAGGTTACGTTTTATCTTTATGTATATTCTAATGGATTGCCTTCCTTGTACAATGTTATAATATAATTTCTAACATAGAAAGTACAGATGGAGCAGGGTTAGCACTCCAGCTATTAACAAAAATGTCTTAACTCATCGCGTTATCTTGAGACAAAAGCCATTGAAAAGCAAGGTGTTTGCTTAGATTAGATAACACAACTCACAAATCTCAGAAAACAGTAGTGTTAACTCTACTCCATCCGTATATTATAGTGCATTTGTATTGTGCAGCAGTTGTGTGCGGTTCTGCTGCAATACTGCAGGTATATAGAGGGACAAGCGTTACTGGAACAAATAATTTCTACTGGTGTGATATACCAGTTGCCCCCCCCAAAAAAGTGATTGAAGCAGGGGTGGTATATACCAATGATATACTTTCTATATAGTGCATTGAGGTAGCGCAACAAGGCACATTTAACAGAATTTCCCTTTAAGATGCATAAAAATGTCCCCTGATTAAGACACATATTTTTTGTTGACATTTTTGTCATTGATCCCCCTCTAGTATGTCACTCTCCATGTTGTGGGACTCCGGGAAGATATGAGGATGAGAAGTGAGGGACATGAACATGTGGAGTCACTGTGGGTAGAGATACATGGTGCTAAAAACAATAATAAATTACTAATAGGAGTTTACTATAAACCACCTAATATACCAGAGTCCATAGAAAATCTATTACTAAACGAGATAGACGAGGCGGCAAATCATAATGAGGTGGTTATTATGGAGGACTTCAACTACCCAGATATAGACTGGGAAACTGAAACTTGTATATCTCATAAAGGAAACAGGTTCTTGGCAATAACCAAAGACAATTACCTCTCCCAACTTATTCAGGACCCGACTAGAGGGACGGCCATACTGGACTTAGTATTAACCAATAGGCCTGACAGAACAACAGACGTGCAGGTTGGGGGACACCTGGGAAATAGTGACCACAAAGTAATAACCTTCCAATTATCATTCAAGAGAGCGTTTCTACAGGGAGGAACAAAAATACCAAACATCAAAAAAGCTAAATTTAGCCAACTAAGAGAGGCCATAGGCCTAACTAAATGGGATAAAGTCCTCACAAATAAAAATACAGCCACAAAATGGGATATCTTTAAAAGCATCCTAAAATCTCATTGTGAGAGGTACATACCGTATGGGAATAAAAGGTTAAGGAACAAAAAGAAACCAATGTGGATAAACAGAACTGTAAAGAAAGCAATAAATGACAAAAAGAAAGCATATAAAACACTAAAACAGGAAGGTAGCACGGAAGCACTGAAAAACTATAAGGAAAAAAATAGAACATGTAAAAAACAAATAAAAGCGGCCAAACTAGAGACCGAGAGATTAATTGCCAAAGAGAGTAAAACTAACCCGAAAATATTCTTCAATTATTTAAATGTTAAAAAGTATAAATCTGAAGGTGTCGGCCCGTTAAAGAGTAATGAGGGGGGAGTCGCAGAGAGCGACGAGGAGAAAGCAAAGCTGTTAAATATTTTTTTCTCCAATGTATTCACTGAGGAAAATAAACTGTCAGATGACATGCCGAATGTTGAAATAAATTCCCTATTAAAAGTGTCCTGTCTGACCCAGGAAGAAGTGCAACAGCGACTTAAAAAGATTAAAATAGACAAATCGCCAGGACCGGGTGGCATACACCCGTATCCTAAGGGAATTAAGTAATGTCATAGCCAGACCCTTATTTCTGATATTTGCAGATTCTATATTGACAGGGAATGTCCCACAGGATTGGCGCATGGCAAATGTGGTGCCAATATTCAAAAAGGGTCCAAAAACAGAGCCTGGAAACTATAGGCCGGTAAGTTTAACATCTGTTGTGGGTAAACTGTTTGAAGGTTTTCTGAGAGATGCTATGTTAGAGCATCTTAACGGAAATAAGCAAATAACGCCATATCAGCATGGCTTCGTGAGGGATCGATCATGTCAAACAAATTTAATCAGTTTCTATGAGAAGGTAAGTTCTAGACTTGACAGCGGCGAATCAATGGATGTCGTGTATCTGGACTTCTCCAAAGCATTTGACACTGTACCACATAAAAGGTTAGTATATAAAATGAGAATGCTCGGACTGGGAAAAAACGTCTGTAAGTGGGTAAGTAACTGGCTCAATGATAGAAAACAGAGGGTGGTTATTAATGGTACACACTCAGATTGGGTCACTGTCACTAGTGGGGTACCTCAGAGGTCAGTATTGGGCCCTATTCTCTTCAATATATTTATTAATGATCTTGTAGAAGGCTTGCATAGTAAAATATCAATTTTCGCAGATGACACTAAACTGTGTAAAGTAATTAACACTGAAGAGGACAGTATACTACTACAGAGCTATCTGGATAGATTGGAGGCTTGGGCAGATAAGTGGCAGATGAGGTTTAACACTGACAAATGTAAAGTTATGCACATGGGAAGGAATAATGCAAGTCACCCGTACTTATTAAATGGTAAAACACTCGGTAACACTGACATGGAAAAGGACCTAGGAATTTTAATAAACAGCAAACTAAGCTGCAAAAAATAGTGTCAGGCAGCTGCTGCCAAGGCCAATAAGATAATGGGTTGCATCAAAAGGGGCATAGATGCCCGTGATGAGAACATAGTCCTACCACTTTACAAATCATTAGTCAGACCACACATGGAGGACTGTGTACAGTTCTGGGCTCCAGTGAACAAGGCAGACATAGCAGAGCTGGAGAGGGTCCAGAGGAGGGCAACTAAAGTAATAACTGAAATGGGGCAACTACAGTACCCTGAAAGATTATCAAAATTAGGGTTATTCACTTTAGAAAAAAGACGACTGAGAGGAGGTCTAATTAATATGTATAAATATATCAGGGGTCAGTACAGAGATCACTCCCATCATCTATTTATCCCCAGGACTGTAACTGTGACGAGGGGACATCCTCTGCGTCTGGAGGAAAGAAGGTTTGTACACAAACATAGAAGAGGATTCTTTACGGTAAGAGCAGTGAGACTATGGAGCTCTCTGCCTGAGGAGGTGGTGATGGTGAGTACAATAAAGGAATTCAAGAGGGGCCTGGATGTATTTCTGGAGTGTAATAATATTACAGGATATAGCTACTAGAGAGGGGTCGGTGATCCAGGGAGTTATTCTGATTGCCTGATTGGAGTCGGGAAGGAATTTTTATTCCTCTAAAGTGAGGAAAATTGGCTTCTACCTCACAGGGTTTTTTTGCCTTCCTCTGGATCAACTTGCAGGATGACAGGCCGAACTGGATGGACAAATGTCTTTTTTCGGCCTTATGTACTATGTTACTATGTTACTATTTGTGCACTTCAACTAAGAATTTGGTTGCTGCAAATATGAGCTAAAGTGAATGGAGCCCGACGCGAACTTGCGGTTCGCGAACATTTGATAGTGTTCGCGAACCGTCCCGGCGGAGGTTGTCCATCACTAGAAGCGCATACAGTATAAATAAACTGAAAAAAGGCTGTTACTCATGTATATTACATGGCTGCTATTTTTTGCTGATTTTGCTTTCTAATGAATTGGATCAGTTTATGTCCATATGTTGACTGATTTTTTAGATTTCAATTAGTTTCCATCAGATCCCTAGGGACTTGTACAATATGATATAAAATTAGTATAAAATTCTGTACTGATCTATATACACACAGGAATCAGCTTCTATTAATGGTATTAGGGAAATTTCAGTCCTTAAGTCATGATGTGGTCCATGTTTCAGTCCCCAGTGGGTTATTGGGGTGTTTGCACCAGTTAGGGATTGTTCAAAACTTTAATGGGTTTGGCAGTCCACATGTCAGTTTTTTCCTGAATTTTTGCATTGTCTACATAATGTGTTTCAAACCACACCACAGCACATCATCATACCCTTGAAAGCACATTGTGACTTATTGTGTCTTAGATACATATAGGAGGCTATAGAGGTCAGGTTTTAGTTTTATTTTATTTTTTTATATTAATTAATGATTTTGTAGGGAGCTTATAAAGCAGAATTTTTAAATTTGCAGATGACACTGTTCTTTATAAGCGGTGGCTAATATAATATTACAGGGGCATTTAGACTCTTGGCAGGAGATATTTCAAGAAAAATTGCATAAGTATAGATTTAACAATATTGTAATGTTTTATTTTTAAGAAGTAATCTAATTAAAAAAACATTCAAAAATAAACTCACAGGGGAATGATAAAATCGAATCAAGGTCTGTATCATGGTACTATTCCTGAATCATGCTACATAGCACATGGGCTCAAGTGTAAAGTTCATAAAGAAATTATACAGTCCAAAAAAACTTTATGTGATCATAATGGTATAGACTGGTCTGCGGGGTTAATAATCAAGCAAAGTGCTAAAGAAGTAAAGTGCAACAAATAAATAAAGAAACATAAGCCCTTAATTGTGACATCCAAGGATAAAAAATCTCCATACAAGATCATTGAAGAAGAGGTGTGTATTGACCCGGTGTAGCATGGAGCTCTTATCCATATGTATGACTAATAAAATGTGTAGCAAATTAGAAATTGGTGGTGGCTGCTCTCCTATATAGTCTATGGTATGGTGCTTACAAGTCCAAGGAGAGGACACCCTACCTCTCAAGTAGGAAAATATTTTGATCAAAGGTGTAAGGACGAGCACTCTACCATTTGGTACACATTTATTTGAATTAATAAAAATGTATATAATAGCATATAAAACTTCTTAAAACAACAACTTTATAAAATGACACTAAAATAAATATAACCACAATGGGGTAATGATTTTCTTAGTTGGAGATGATCGGTTTCTCAAGAGTCACGAAACTGCGTTGTATGAGGTCCTCTGATTATGTTTAAGAGTCCATGGAGATGGTATTACTATGACCTAACAGGCTCCAGCACTGTTTCGTTGGTCAGATCATAGTCCCAAAATATGCAATGAGGCAAAGATAAGGTAAGGATGAAATGACCGGCTTAATAGCCGCTTACCTCTCATTCATATGTGTCTTCAGTCCTGCATTCTGGTCGGACTTTTCAGGATATTCTACCGCAGTGCAGCCGAGGTGCGTGGAACACCTTGAATGGTATCGGAGGCCGGCGTCTCACGTGGTTCCACTCGGTGTCCGCGCTGGATGCTTAGTGAAACAGCACCTACGTCACTTCCTGTGTGATCAGGTAGTGACGTCTACCTTGTGTTTCGGCGGTGATTTCAAACTGCGGTTTCCTGATGTTTTAATTTTGCAGGTATCGGAATATTGTCTGCATGGCCATGCAATTTAGGAAAGTGTAGACAGGTATATGGCGTAAACCCAGACGCGTTTCGGGAGTTGTCACTCTCCCTTCCTCAGTGGTTATGCCATACCTGTCTAAATACGCCTTATATACTTCCCAGGGTTATCTTCAAAATCTGGATCGGACCTCAGGATGTAATCCTTCTGTTTCAATATCCGGGACTTCCATTCTCACAGTTTATCTTTGATATTCTATGGTCTATAGTTGGTAATGTCCCATTTTTGATGTCAATATATAATTTTTCAATGATTCTTCTATTCCTTCTTTTATAAAAGGCAAGGATAGAGAGAAAAGGAGTTTTTTTCTGCCACCTCAGCCTATACCCCATTTGTGGATATGCGCTTCCATTTAAAACCATGGTATGTCAGTTAATATTGGATAATTAACTGCATACACTAATTAGTGTACTAATGAACACATAAAATGTTAAAATAAAATGATAAAATAGAAATTACTAGTATTGTATAATGAAACAACCAAAGTGGATATCCAATACAATGTATATGAGTATATTAGCGGCAATTTGGACACAATAATCTATTGCCTGTCATAGATATCACAATACAATACATGTCTAACCGCATTGGAGGCAAACCTAACAATGTTGATAACTCGGATGGTAAATATAATATTGGACTCCTATATGGGGACAGCCCTATTCTCAATATGTAATCCCACATTAAGCACTCTCATAAAAAGCCAAATAGTTCCAGCTCTGAATTTAGGCCTGATGGTAGCAGGCTCCCAAATTCATATATTCGTCGGGATTCCCTTCTCGACATGTGTTTGATGAAATTGCCTCCTCTCCAGTGTTGATCCACCTTTTCCAGTGCCACAAAGACGAGGCTGGCCGGGTCACTATTGTGCACCTCCTTATAGTGTTTTGACAAGGAATGCTTGTCGTAGCCTTTCTTGATGTTAGATATATGTTCAGCCAGCCTCGTCTTTAGTAACCGTTTGGTTCTACCAATGTATTGTTTATTACAAGGGCACTGGACTAGGTAGATCACACCGGAGGAATTGCATGTGAGGCAATCCTTGATGTCCCAAACGAATGAATTTTGTGTAGAGGGGACTATGGTGATCTTACGGGGTTTGTTGTTAATTCTACATGGGATGCACTTGCCGCATTTAAAAAACCCTTTCAGATCCATCCAAGTTCCTATCAATGACCTTTTTTTCTCTCTAGTTTTCACAGAGGGGGCTATTTTAATGCCAAGATTAGGTGCCCTAGTAAATATAACATTTGGGGATGTGGGTAGAAGGTGGCCTATCACCTTATCATTCAGTATATGATGCCAATGTGTCTTCACTATTTTTTGTATTTTTCCATGGTCATCATTAAAGGGAAGGATGATCCTATTGTTCATCTCTTCACTTGTCTGAGATTTTTTCTTAATTTCAACCTGGTTATCGAAAAAGGTTTGTCTGTCTAGTTTTTTAACTCTTTCCAGGGCTTTTTCAACCACCTCATCCGGATATTCCTTCTCCCGGAACAGTTGTCGTTATATTTATTTTAGTGTCATTTTATAAAGTTGTTGTTTTAAGAAGTTTTATATGCTATTATATAAATTTTTATTAATTCAAATAAATGTGTACCAAATGGTAGAGTGCTCGTCCTTACACCTTTGATCATAATAAAATGTGTAGCCTTGTTGGGGGATGTCAGCAGTGATAAGTGTGGGGGAGCAGGTTACATATGTTTATTGCATTAATTAATTGGTAGGAAAAAAAATAAGTACCTTATCTTATATGTTCTTCTTTCTCCAGGTGAAGACAGAATAAGAGGCTACTAGACAAATCTTTTCTCTTCCTCTTATGAAGTAGAACATAATCAAGTACGACTTGTCAATAATTGAACTGAACATAGACTGGATGAAATGTCGACAAGATCTGAATGTAGTAAACCTTTTGAAAATAAATCTAAGAAAATTTACCAAGGGGAAAGATCATTTACCTGTTCAGAATGTGAGAAATCTTTTGTTAAAAAAGGACACCTTGACGCACATCAGAGAACTCACACAGGAGAGAAGCCTTATTCATGTTCTGAATGTGAGAAGTGTTTTAGTGAGAAATCAAGTCTTGTTCAACATCTGAGAACTCACACAGGAGAGAAGCCATATTCATGTCCTGAATGTGAAAAGTGTTTTACTAAGAAATCATATCTTCTTGATCATCAAAGAATTCACACAGGAGAGCAGCCATATTTATGCTCGGAATGTAAGAAGAGTTTTAGTCGGAAAAAAGATCTTGTTATTCATCAGAGAACTCACACAGGGGAAAGGCCGTTTATTTGTCCTGAATGTGAGAAGAGTTTCACTTTGAAAACAAATCTTGTAGATCATCAGAGAACTCACACAGGAGAGAAGCCATTTCCATGCTCAGAATGTGCTAAGTGTTTTAATCAGAAATCACATCTTGTTCGACATCAGAGAACTCACACAGGAGAGAAGCCATATATATGTCCTGAATGTGAGAAGTATTTTAGTGATAAATCAAGTCTTGTTAAACATCAGAGATTTCACACAGGAGAGAAGCCATTTTCATGTGTTGAATGTAAGAAATGCTTTAGTTGGAAACCAAATCTTGTTCGACATCAGAGAACTCACACAGGAGAAAAGCCATATTCATGTCCGGAATGTGAAAAGTGTTTTAGTAAGAAATCAAATCTTGTTCAACATAAGAGAACTCACACAGGAGAGAAGCCGTTTACATGTACAGAATGTGGGAAATGTTTTACTTGTAAATCAAGTCTTTTGCAACATTTAAACATTCACACGAGGAAGTAGCCATGTGAATTTATAGTATGAGGAAGCAGTAGCATATAAACTACAAGATTGAATTTCAAAAGAGCTTTGTGGGAAACACCCTTTAACTCATTCATGTGTACCAAAACAAGTTGGGTTTGTACAATACAATGTAATATATTATTATACTCATAACTTTTATAGCCACCCAATTATTTCCAGACAGAGATAAATAACGAAAAAATATCGACCCACAAGGAGCCAATAATGTCGCCAAAAAATTAAACCATAATCTTCACAAAGTGAAAATCAATTAGCTTTATTGATAACACATAATTAATACTTACATGATGGTAAAAGGCAGCACAAAGGTGGGACACAAAGATGAGGAACAGGACCCAAGGGGGGGCCGAGAGGTCAGCACACCAACAAGCAGGGAAAAGAATACAAGATGGTTAACACCAAGACACCTCCGAATAATAAGCCCCAAACAATGCTGCAATGGGGGCAAATATGAGGATAAAAAGACTTGGTGATTAAAAAAGATAATAAGCATACCCTGAATGGTGTGTCGATCTCTCGGCCACCTTCTGACCCAACACCGTTTCGCCAGTAAACTGGCTTCTTCCGGGTCAGGAGGTGGCTGAGAGATCGACACACCATTCAGGTGTGCCTCCATTGCAGCATTGTTTGGGGCTTATTATTCTGAGGTGTCTTGGTGTTAACCATCTTGTATTCTTTTCCCTGCTTGTTGGTGTGCTGACCTCTCGGCCCCCCCTTGGTTCCTGTTCCTCATCTTTGTGTTCCACCTTTGTGCTGCCTTTTACCATCATGTATGTATTTATTATGTGTTATCAATAAAGCTTATTAATTTTCACTTTTTGAAGATTATGGTTCAATTTTTTGGCGTCATAACTTTTATAGCAAGTTTAACCGCTTTAGCACCGGATGATGTTCCATTCTAGTTTTTTCCTTCCTGCTTTTCTGAAGCCATACCATGTTTATTCTTCCATCACATAGCCGTATGGGGGCTTGATTTTTGCAGGACAAGTTGTACTTTCTAATGGCACCATTTATTAATGTCTACAAAATGGGGATCTGGAAAAAAAATGCCTTAAGTTTGCCTATATGGTAAAACTGACCTGTTCTCCTTATTCTACTGGTCAGCATGATTACAGAGATATCACATTTGTATATCTTCCCTTCATCTGCATCACCCAGTGGCACACACTCAATTTCAGGCAGTCAAGGCTCCACCAGCCGTCTGTCCTTCCCATAATCTACCCATCCTGATGCTCCTCGTCCTCCTACTTCTCGTCAGTCATTCTGTCAGCAATTGAACGCCGAAGCGTGCACTCATCCAACTATTTCACAATAAATAGATATGGTGGTTTACGTCCAATGAAGTTATATCATCACACAGCCTGAAGAACGTATTAAAAGAAAATAATAAAGTTTTATTACAATCTATTTAAAAAAGAGGAAAATTCTGTGCATCACTTTCTGTAAATATCAGGCAACCAGACTTATCTGGTGTAGAGAGGGATAGCGTATAACCAACTACACCTGATGAAGTCTGGAGAAAACCCTATATCTTGCTAGTAATGTAGTGCTACTTGTATGCAAGGTCAGGGATGAGGGCACGGTCCTTAATTTTGTATTGGCTAGGGTATAACAGCAGCGATCCTCTGTCTGTCACTACAGTCTGGCAACTACGAGCATAATGGTGGCACCAAGCCTACCTTTAGTACTCTGTATATAACAGCACTGCCTGTAGTAAGCAGTATATGGGTCTGATCTGTAATTTGTAACCAATCATCCATACAGCATATGGCGTCAGCAGTTGTTACGTACTACTTTTTAAGTAAGCCAGCCTAATCAACATCCACACTCCCGCATTAGCACTGTGGGGCTTCTGCCTTAAACCACATATACACTCGTTGCCAGTAATATTTCTTGCAAAGGTAAGCTGCCCATTCACACTCACACCCTGTCTAAAGAACCGTGTCCTACAATAATTAACATTTATTTACAATTGGTCACTAGGACCATAGATGTCCCTGATTGACACGTGTTACTAAGTCTAAAATTTAACATTTATTACTTGTCCTTAAAATGTTTAGAACACTACAATTAAAATAATCAGCTATGCATGCTAGAAACATACATCAATAGTGCCAGTGACTCTGTTTACTGAGTGATTCCACTAGAGGGCGCTTGTAACTATTAGCTGTTTGAGGCTCTCCTGCCTATTATTACGGTGCCCCAGTGCTATGTTACTGCGCTCTGTTTTTGGCACAGTGCACTACTTTAAACAGCAATCGCCCTCATGAAGTGCACTCTCTTTATGTTTTTATCAGATCACTTCCTAGCCATGCATACACTGGCTAAAACACGCTATCTGCCCCCCGACATGTTTTGCCAAACACTTGGCGTCTTCAGGGGTTTGGGCAGTGAAGTGTGTGTTGGGGGCGGATCCCGGTTTATAAAACCTCCCTATAGGCGTAGCGATTCTGTTATCCAATGCGTGTCTCTCTTTCTCTTAGTCAGACCGCTCAACCACTCTTAGTGTGTCTACCACTTATCGTTCTTTGATGTCTCCTCCTAGTGTCTCCCCAGCCAATGACCGTTCTCCTGCGCCATCTAGGTTTCGCTAATCCTTGGTCTGAATTGCCGATCCTTTTGGTCAAATGCGCATGTCTGGGCACTTGGTCGCTGGCTGATGTCAATTCTGCCCATATGCGCTCTTCCATTCTAGATGACGTCTGAACTATGCGCTGTCACCCATTGCGCATGTTATCTGACTTAGTCTCAGTTCCGTCCGGTCATAGATCATAATGCGGCTGCTCAGGGTGATTGTGCAGACACGTCAGATTTGTGAAGTACTTGTGTTTATTCTCCCCTGTGCATTTCAGGTCCTGAACGCCTGTACAGATATCTCATTAGGTTCTAATGCTTTGACCTTATTTTAACTACTTATAATGATGCATCTCAGTGTGCACTCCCTTCTCTTTCATTACATCCATATCCCTGCCTATAAATTGATATTTTTTTATGTTTATTTTTTATTTTTTTTAAATGTTTTAATATTTTTATTACCCCTACATACAATCTATGCTGAGACCCATTGGGTGTACTTCTTTTCTCCCTTCATCATCTCATACTGCATGCTCCCCTGTTCTTAATTTCTTCTATGGGGCTTATCTGATGTACACCCTAATATTATCTCAGTATCTTATCTATACCTGATTGAGCCCCTCTATCTGCAATTTAATTATTATTGGACACTAACTGCCCTATATCAATATCTATTTTGTCTTTTGTATTTTGTAGGTTCTAATAGGATGTCACACATCCCGGGATTCTCTAAACTCTCACCACGTAAGTATTTATTAGTGCATGACTGTGCAATTGGGCACGTGCTTATTTCTAAATCTTTTAAATATGCTTTTTATTGTGTTTTATTTTTGTTTTTTATTATTATCTATTAAATTGTTATTTTGTTTATATTCTATATTTAGTGATTCATTACTGACATTGTTTGTGTCTACTTATCCTATCTTTGTAAATTAATGCACTCTTTGTTCATATTTGTTTACTTATTTTCACACCTCTTACTCATAGTGAATAGCAGATCTTGAGTTATTTTGATCTGGTATTGTTATGTCCATTATAATGTAGGGATTTTTATTTTTATCATTCTTTTTGGATTAGGGTTTGTTAGTTATTATCTCCTTTACTCATTATTTTTATTTTTCTTATTTTTATATAGATCTTATTTTTTTATATAAATACGGATGTATTTAGAGGGATCTTATATGAGATATGTTGTTCTGTATCATCTAATCTCTACTTTTTGTACTCACATATATCTGCTTGGTGGTACATCAAATCTAACAGAATCATATCCAGTATTCTGATCATTTTCTTGGTTTCCCAGGAGTCATCTTATCCGTCCCATATTATGCAAATCATAAAGTTCTACACATTTCTTCTATTTACGTTAATGTTAATTCGTTTTCTTAGGAATCTTTCTCACAGGAATGAGGCATAGGTAAATCCCTCATTAAGGCCATATGGGGCCAGACTACCTAGCCTATATATCCATCTGGTTTCCACTTGTTGTAGTCTCTGGTCTAGGTTACCCATTCTTGGGCCTAGTTTAAGTTTTTGTATTCCCCATACTCTCAAATTCTGAACATTGCCATTATGTATATAGTGCATATGTCTTGAGAGGGGTGTATCACCAGTAGTATTGATCATGCTAAGATGTTTTGAGATGCGTCTTCTCAATTCTTGCATGGTTTTACCCACATAAATCTTCGGACAGTCACATTGAATGGCATAGACTACTCCCATTGATTTACAATTGATATATTCTTTGATCTTATATTTTTTATTGTCACTAGGGTTTGTAAATTCCTTCTTTGGTGACATCAGCCTGCAGAAGCTACAGTCCCCACATGGATAAGACCCAACCGTTCTAAGCCAGGTGGGTTTTGCTTGTATTTTATCCTGAATGAAGTGACTGTGCACTAGTTTTTCTTTTATATTCTGCCCTCTTCTATACGTAATGGCTGGTCTAGGGGTAATGATTTCCCTCAACTCGTCATCTGAGAGTAGTATAGGCCAATAACGTGGGCAATAGTGAGATTGCCCTGGAGTCAGATGGCAGCCTTAAAACTACCATCTATAGGAAGCCCACGTCGACAAACAGCCTCCTACATTGGGAAAGCCACCATCCAACCAGCCTTAAAAAAGGAATCCCAATAGGACAATATTTGAGGGCAAAACGAAATTGTTCGACAACTGAAGATTTTGAAAGAGAATGTGGGCTCCTTTATGACAAGTTCTTGGCAAGAGGATATCCAAAAAAGACTCTACATTTCGCATATAATAGAGCGAAGAAAAGTTGCAGAATGAATCTACTTCTCGGTAATAGACAAATAAGAACACCAGATGACAAAACAATACGGTGTATTGGTACGTATGATGGACAACATGAAAAGATACGTAAGATCTTGACACGTTATTGGCCTATACTACTCTCAGATGACGAGTTGAGGGAAATCATTACCCCTAGACCAGCCATTACATATAGAAGAGGGCAGAATATAAAAGAAAAACTAGTGCACAGTCACTTCATTCAGGATAAAATACAAGCAAAACCCACCTGGCTTAGAACGGTTGGGTCTTATCCATGTGGGGACTGTAGCTTCTGCAGGCTGATGTCACCAAAGAAGGAATTTACAAACCCTAGTGACAATAAAAAATATAAGATCAAAGAATATATCAATTGTAAATCAATGGGAGTAGTCTATGCCATTCAATGTGACTGTCCGAAGATTTATGTGGGTAAAACCATGCAAGAATTGAGAAGACGCATCTCAAAACATCTTAGCATGATCAATACTACTGGTGATACACCCCTCTCAAGACATATGCACTATATACATAATGGCAATGTTCAGAATTTGAGAGTATGGGGAATACAAAAACTTAAACTAGGCCCAAGAATGGGTAACTTAGACCAGAGACTACAACAAGTGGAAACCAGATGGATATATAGGCTAGGTAGTCTGGCCCCATATGGCCTTGATGAGGGATTTACCTATGCCTCATTCCTGTGAGAAAGATTCCTAAGAAAACGAATTAACACTAACGTAAATAGAAGAAATGTGTAGAACTTTATGATTTGCATAATATGGGACGGATAAGATGACTCCTGGGAAACCAAGAAAATGATCAGAATACTGGATATGATTCTGTTAGATTTGATGTACCACCAAGCAGATATATGTGAGTACAAAAAGTAGAGATTAGATGATACAGAACAACATATCTCATATAAGATCCCTCTAAATACATCCGTATTTATATAAA
Organism: Bufo gargarizans; assembly: GCF_014858855.1. NCBI lineage: Eukaryota > Metazoa > Chordata > Amphibia > Anura > Bufonidae > Bufo > Bufo gargarizans. The sequence goes on along the minus strand of NC_058082.1, from coordinate 547,577,986 downwards.
AAAATAAAAAATAAGATCTATATAAAAATAAGAAAAATAAAAATAATGAGTAAAGGAGATAATAACTAACAAACCCTAATCCAAAAAGAATGATAAAAATAAAAATCCCTACATTATAATGGACATAACAATACCAGATCAAAATAACTCAAGATCTGCTATTCACTATGAGTAAGAGGTGTGAAAATAAGTAAACAAATATGAACAAAGAGTGCATTAATTTACAAAGATAGGATAAGTAGACACAAACAATGTCAGTAACGAATCACTAAATATAGAATATAAACAAAATAACAATTTAATAGATAATAATAAAAAACAAAAATAAAACACAATAAAAAGCATATTTAAAAAGATTTAGAAATGAGCACGTGCCCAATTGCACAGTCATGCACTAATAAATAAGATACTGAGATAATATTAGGGTGTACATCAGATAAGCCCCATAGAAGAAATTAAGAACAGGGGAGCATGCAGTATGAGATGATGAAGGGAGAAAAGAAGTACACCCAATGGGTCTCAGCATAGATTGTATGTAGGGGTAATAAAAATATTAAAAAAAATTAAAAAAAATTAAAAATAAACATAAAAAAATATCAATTTATAGGCAGGGATATGGATGTAATGAAAGAGAAGGGAGTGCACACTGAGATGCATCATAATAAGTAGTTAAAATAAGGTCAAAGCATTAGAACCTAATGAGATATCTGTACAGGCGTTCAGGACCTGAAATGCACAGGGGAGAATAAACACAAGTACTTCACAAATCTGACGTGTCTGCACAATCACCCTGAGCAGCCGCATTACGATCTATGACCGGACGGAACTGAGACTAAGTCAGATAACATGCGCAATGGGTGACAGCGCATAGTTCAGACGTCATCTAGAATGGAAGAGCGCATATGGGCAGAATTGACATCAGCCAGCGACCAAGTGCCCAGACATGCGCATTTGACCAAAAGGATCGGCAATTCAGACCAAGGATTAGCGCAACCTAGATGGCGCAGGAGAACGGTCATTGGCTGGGGAGACACTAGGAGGAGACATCAAAGAACGATAAGTGGTAGACACACTAAGAGTGGTTGAGCGGTCTGACTAAGAGAAAGAGAGACCCGCATTGGACAACAGAATCGCTACGCCTATAGGGAGGTTTTATAAACCGGGATCCGCCCCCAACACACACTTCACTGCCCAAACCCCTGAAGACGCCAAGTGTTTGGCGAAACATGTCGGGGGGCAGATAGCGTGTCTTAGCCAGTGTATGCATGGCTAGGAAGTGATCTGATAAAAACATAAAGAGAGTGCACTTCATGAGGGCGATTGCTGTTTAAAGTAGCGCACTGTGCCAAAAACAGAGCGCAGTAACATAGCACTGGGGCACCGTAATAATAGGCAGGAGAGCCTCAAACAGCTAATAGTTACAAGCGCCCTCTAGTGGAATCACTCAGTAAACAGAGTCACTGGCACTATTGATGTATGTATCTAGCATGCATAGCTGATTATTTTAATTGTAGTGTTCGAAACATTTTAAGGACAAGTAATAAATGTTAAATTTTAGACTTAGTAACACGTGTCAATCAGGGACATCTATGGTCCTAGTGACCAATTGTAAATAAATTTTTGTATAGTCCCAACACGTGTTAGGGAGAGATATGTAAAGGTGGTCTACAATAATTAACAACGTCTCAGCACGTTTCTACGTGACATGGATGTGCTACATGTCATCAGGAGCTTATTATTATAACCTGTAAGGAGAAAATGCCCTGCACTGTTGCGTGCACAGGCTCCAGCGCTGTGATGGCCGTACGCGGCTGAAAACACGTTGAGTAGATATCACAGAGGCCTCACCACCAGGGGGTGTGCACCGATGCAAACGCCAATCAGAATTGGAGGCGTGTCTATGATCACACCCTCTGACTTAGCAAGCGCACAAATGAGCTGTAGCACTCCCGATAGTTAGCGCATGCGCCATGTAAGGGGGAATCCAATCCGTGGCGAGAATCATCAGCCTGGCACCGATGTGGTACAACACTAGGGACCCGCCGGTGGGGATCATCTTTGAAGCTATAATGAAATGAAGATGTCTACATTTGTCCAATGAGGAAAACAGTTCCCATCGTCCTATTAGCACATAGATCGACAGTCTAGGCCCCCTGTGTATTTAGCACAAATATATACAGGGACAATTGCATTGTGTGCTGGAACGTGTATACACACCCATTGCTAATGAATGGCATATAAGCATCCTCCCGAAGTGGTGTTCCTTAAATTGTATAAACCCCCTAAAGCTGTACAAAATGGTAGTGCTGCTTGTATAGGGGCCTATGTAAAAGGTGACAGAACAGTGTACTGGCATGATGAGTAATCATGTTACCACACAACACATATTTTGGCATACATTAAATACTGTTACTTATATGAAACAAGCATATAAGATAGCCTCGTTTAATCCTTTCGGGTGGACAGTCTGCCGTTTAAAGGTCCACATCGCTTCCTTGCGGAGTAAAGGTATATCAACATCACCACCTCGGATGAAAACACAAATCTGTTCAATCCCCTGCACTCTCAATACATCAGGATTGCCATCATGAACATCACACACATGACGTGCCACGTACGTGTCTCTTTGATTATGGATGTCCGAGAGATGTTCACCAATTCTCCTCCTCAAATCACGTTTAGTCTTTCCTATATACTGTAGGCCCACTCTGACAGTTGATGAGGTACTCAACGCCTGTTTATGTACACCTGATAAAGGAACAAATGCTATACATGTCTCCTGTATTATGGCTTGTTAAAAAGGCTCCTTTCATGATATTACCACATATTATACAGGAGCCACAAGGAAAGGTTCCCTTGAGCGTATTTTTGAGCCATGTTAATGCATAGGGCGTGTGTATAAACTGTGTAGTAAACAATTGCATAATTTGGAACTACGACGATAGGTGATGGAGGGACGGTTTGGTATCATTCCCGATATCTGGATCGGACTGTAAAATGGACTAATGGCGCTGCAGAATATGACGTATTGTCAGGAAGCAGGGGGTGTTACCCCTACTCAGGGACCGCGAGTACGTCACAGGGCATGGGTTCCCCTTCAGCTCGGTAGAACGCCTGGTGCCCGAGGTGCGGGTGCGCGGCGTGTGCGCTTGCGCAGTACGCAGGCTGCGCGCGCATTCCTGGGTGCATAGCGTTCCTGCATTATCCGGCTGTCAGGTGTGAGCCTTGCTGGGGGAGGTTCCCAGTACACACCTTCCACCTTCCTCGCCTGCCATTGGTTCCTGGGGAGGGTGGTTCCTACCTTCCCTGGCTATAAAGACCTGGCCTGAGCTCTGGCTCATTGCTGAGTTATTCCACCTTATGGTGAACACCTAGCCTCCCTGCGGATCCTCCTATTGCCTGTTTTTTCTTTGTATCCTTCCCGGTTACTGACCCTTGGACTGTCTTCCGCCTTGAATCTTCGCTGCCTGCCTCGACCCGGATTGGACATATACTACCCCTCTTGGATTATCCCTAAACTTGAACCGCATTTCTGGGCTGTCAGCTGGTTACTGCCATTGGGTTCCTCACCGCACTACTGGCTCCCTGGGAGGTTTGACACGTATATGTTGGTCAGCTTTGTGATAAGTAACTATTCTAGGGGTAGAGTCAGTTTTAGTCCTAATTTGGGGGACAAGAAGTTGACTAAGGTTAGCACTCATAGAATGATGAAATGCCCTTTTCAATGTGTGCTGTGGATACCCACGGTTCACAAACCGAGACCTCAGATCAGATGCAGCTGCCTTAAATTCACCAAGTATTGAGCAATTTCTTCTAGACTCAAGTTGCTGCTGATAACTGGAATAGGGGGCTATATAAAACGTCTAGTCAAATGGCCGGTGCTTATCTGCGCCATTGTCCATCCTCTTGTTGGTCTGACTGGGGGGCCCTCTGCGCTCTCGTTTTACTGCCGTGGCGGTGTGGGAGGGTAGGAGCGGTACCAGCTCCATCAGAAACATCTTTAGTCTAGAGTTGATGATGAGCAGCTATTGAAGAAATTAATCACTAGAAGCAGCAGCTAGACCTGGAGCAGAACCTAAACCAGCAGGTCGTGGCATACTTGAACAGAACACTGCCACCCCACATTGAACATACACACAACTAGTGGGCAGCCAAACTGGATTTGTTGCAGCAACTGGCCGAGTTTGTCGTGGAAAAGGGCCATAGTTACCCCAAGGAGAACTCACCTATCCACCCAAAATGTGGTGAGACTGATCTTTGTCAAGATGAATCAGACGTGGATCAGCCAGGATTTCGACACACCAATGCTTGAATCATCAGATTAGTTCATCCATGCTGCCTCACCCAAACAATGACAAAAGAGACGGATTTCTTCTGACTACCTGCCTCAGCTACTATTCTGATGTTGCCACTCGCCTGATGGCAAACATCTGATGCCAAGTGCTCCTTCTTACACCCACCATTGTCAGCGGGCACTGTTATTGCCACCCACCTCCCCACTTTGTCACTGGGTCACTCTGTGGTCTCCTGATGCTGCTGCCACCTCACCACTCAGGTCACCTTATGCTGCTGCTGCCACTATCACCCTCTGTCATTGTGCCACTATGTGGTCTCCTCGTGCTGCTTCTAAATCAACACTATGTCACCTTGCCACTCTGTGGTCTCCTCATGCCGCTGCTAACTCAACACTATGCCACTGGGCCACTGTGTGGCCTCTTAATGCTGCTGCCACCTCCACACTATGTCACCTTGCCACTCTATGGATTCCTCATAATGCTGCTAACTCAACACTATGCCACTGGGCCACTCTGTGGCCTCCTCATTATGTTGCTGCTGCCACCTCCACACAATGTCACCTTGCCACTCTATGAATTCCTCATGCTTCTGCCAACTCACAACTCTGTCTCTGCGCCACTCTGTGGTCTCCTCATGCTGCTGCTAAATCAACACTATATCACTGGGCCACTCTGTGGCCTCATCATTATGTTACTGCTGCCACATCCACACTATGTCACATTGCCAGTCTGTGGCCTCCTCATGCTGCTGCTAACTCAACACTATGTCACTGGGCCACTCTGTGGAATTATTAAGCTGTTCTCCCACCCTCCCCACTCCATGACTGGGTCACTATTTTGCCTTTTTGTCCTGGTTGACATCATCATTTATTTGACCCTTCTTATGTCAGAAGGAAGAAAATCTGTCAGAAGGAAGAAAAAATAAGACGCACAACGGATCCTGTCTGTGTAGTAGCTGTAAGGTCTGTATGGTCTCATCAGAATTGGCTTATGATTTGGTAGCCAAAAGCAGGAGTGGGTATAAAACACAGAAGACATGCAAATATTCTATTCACGTGTCATCTCTTGTTTTGGATCCACTCCTGTTTTTTTGGCTTTAGCAGTACTGATGGATTATTGACCAAATGCAAGCAGATGACCATAAAAAGTCTACCTTCTCAGAACTGAAGATGAAGCCACAGCTATCTGAGAACCCAATGAGGATACGCTAAATGTGTATCATTGTGATGGCCACGAGTGAATTACAGAGCAGATAGTGTGGACCTTGTAGAGATTGTGTCATATATAAAAAAAAGCTGATGTATCTGAACATGAAATATGTGTGGTTGACTAAATCTGACCAGTAACTTGCATAATTTATAACTGAATCGTACACGCCTGATATCTGAAAATAATAAATCATTATATAAAGTTGTCCTAGATGGTTTATAATGAATGTTTTATAATCTGTTCTACTGGATATAATATGGAGTATTTCATATATGTGAATTATAGATGGAGAGTCATGTGGTTGTATGTTTGGATGGAATGTATCTCATCAGGATGTAAAATGCTCATTGTTTACACTGATTCTCACATGAAAAGGTCTCGGAATTTCCCAGGAATCTCTTATAGATGCTAAATAGGAGTGTGAACAATAGGTCTCTACCCTGCAAATACAATGTGTAAATGAGGAACCATCTCAGGAGGCCAGAAAATGTAAAATTGCTGACGAGAATGTGGCACCATTATTCTTCCATTGTATATGGTAATGAGGGAAGTTAGTTCCGATGAACAAAGTTTAATGATTATGAAGGTGGGACTGGCCGTCTCCTGGGGGGGAAGAGGAGGAGCAGATAGCTATAGCCACCAAAGGGGTATAAAAGACCCAAGCATGGCTCAGAAAGCTAGAATTCACCAAGGTAATTTACTTGGATCACTGATCGCTGAGGAGAAGACACTGACTGGAGATCAAGTCTTGAGTGTGTGGAGGGTCCATGTCTGGTAAGTGTCACTGAACTGACTGTAAGTGGAAGGAATTATAAAATATTGTAATCTGTGATGTGTATAAAGAAAATGTGTCTCTGTTTGTAATGTCTCCATGTAAATCTCCATATAACTCTCACCATAACTAAACACAGATTTTCCACCTTTTAGAATACACATTTTCTACACTTCTTCTATTTTATTTCTTACATGGAACCTTATGGCTCATGCACACGACCGTATGTATTTTGTGGTCTGGAAAACATAGATCCACAAACAATACGGATGATATCCATGTGCATTATGTATTTGGCCAAATGGAAACGCTGGACCCTAATAAAGCAGTCCTATCCATGTCCGTAATGCAGACAATAATAGGACATGTTCTATTTTTTTTTCGAAAAAAAAAAAATGGAATGCACACGGAGTAACTTCTGTATTTTTTGCGGACCCATTGAATTGAATGGTTACACATACAGTCCATAAAAAAAACGTAACTGACATGTGAAGAAAATACGTTTCCTGGAGGTTCAGTGATGGCAGCAGTGACTGGTGATTGTCCGCACAGTAGTGTGTAAGTGATTGTACACGCAGTGTCCATACATGTGATAGTACACACCTGTAACTGTGCCGGGAACACGGACAGTCACCTATCCTCACGGCCATCATTAGACCGTACCAATAATTTTGTGAAAGAGATTTATTGACAGGGCTAATCTGTAATTAACTCTCAAAGATCATTTTTTTCTGTAGATAATGTTTTCTGCTCCCCAAACTAGAGATATCTGTGTATCTACAGTTTTATAATACAGGTCTGTACACATAACACACATTGTAGACAGTACATAGTGTAGAGGATGGGGGAGCACAAAACATTGCCTTTTTATGTTATTTTGTGCCCTCAAGACTTCCATAAATGACTTCTTCAGATCATGTCCTATTTGGGTGCGGTCTTCTAATGTGTACTTTTATAAAAAGAAGGTGAAGTGTATAGAGATGGCCTTGCGGTTCACCCGGCGGTCGTTTGCGTGTTTGCGATTCGTTAAACATGCGACGATATAGCGATATTCGCGCCCGTCATTTTCTTTTACATTGTGAAGAAATTTGACCCATGACACATCCATCAGGTGGTACAGGACAGCCATTTGAGACGTTTTAGCACATGGACATACCCCCTACCTTATAAATAAACCTGATCTGGCCGCCATTTTACATTCAGTGTTTTGCCAGTGTAGGGAGAGGTTGCTGTGTGGAGCAGGGACAGGCTGTTAGGGACACCAAACGCTATCAAATAGGGCCACAAAAGTCCTTTACACAGAGGGGATTCGATATACTTATACTTTTATAATGAGTGAAAAACACATAGATAGATCTATATAGTGATAACCTGGAAGTCAGAGGCTTAGGGACTAGGGGCATTTTTATATAGGGTAAGGTTCCGGAAGGGGTCGCTCTTATCAGGGCGGGTGGTCTGTGGTTAGGCTATCAGGGCCAGAATAGCACCCCCCTGTCGGGCAATATCAGGGACAGTTCTTTGCCCACCCTGTCCTTCAATACCACATCATCATCTAGCCCAGGGATAGATGTTTTTTGCTTTCCCTCCTGGATTAATCGATGTGCACTGGAACCCCCCGAATTGTGGTAGGACATATGGTTTCTGGTTTAGTGCCGCCAAGCACTTGTTATTGCCTACCACATCTATGCTTTTTGCTTAACTTTAATAATTGAATTTATTTTCATTTTGAGGAAAATGATTTAGGGCTCATTCAGACGGCCGTATGCTGTCCACAAAAAATGCGGATCCGTTTTTTTGCAGACAGTTCAGCGTGTCCGCAAAAGAACGGATAGCATTCAGTATTTTTGCGGACCCATATACTTCAATGAGCCTATGTCCTGATTTTCACGGACAAGTATAGAACATGTTTCATTTGTTTTGCTGAACCGTGGAATAGAAAAGGGCCCCATAGAAGTAAATGGGTCAGCATCTAATCCGCAAAAAAAACGGATCCACATTTTTGTGGATAGCATATGGCCGTCTGAATGAGCCCTTAATAGTAACATTATTAAAGGTTACGTTTTATCTTTATGTATATTCTAATGGATTGCCTTCCTTGTACAATGTTATAATATAATTTCTATGTTAGACAGTATATTATAGTGCATTTGTATTGTGCGGCAGTTGTGTGCGGTTCTGCTGGATCAGTTGGTGTCCATATGTTGACTGATTTTTAAGATTTCAACTAGTTTCCATCAGATCCCTTGGGACTTGTACAATACAATATGATACAAAATGTGTATAAAATTCTGTACTGATCTAATTACACACAGGAATCAGCTTCTATTAATGGTATTAGGGAGATTCCAGTCCTTAACCTCCTCAGGACCGCCGTACGCAGGATTGCGTCCTGGCGGTGGCCCTGTTATTCCGGGTGGACGCGCCTGTGCGTCATCTCGCGAGACGCAAGATTTCGGGCAAAGCCGGCCCGCGCATGCGCATAGCGGGCCGGCAAAAGTTAGAGTTGTATTTCGTCACCAGCCTGCCAGCCAATGGCCGTGGCTGGCAGGCTGGCGATTTTCAAAAAATCAGAAGCCAGTTAACACTTTATATTTATAAATATTAGGTGTTAAATGGCTGCTGTGCTCCTCTGCTGGTCCTTTGGGTCGGTTGGTCTCAGCAGAGGAGCAGGCATCACAGTGAGTAGCCACCAAACACTACACTTAGCTCCAGCACCCCAATTAACCTTTTGATCTCCCCTTGATCGCCCCTGTCAATCACCTAGTGAAAGGAAAAAAGTGATCAGTGTAAACTGTCACTTTTTTTTCCACTGGTATTGACTGTTAGGTTTTAGGGATAGTTTAGGCCCCTTGGTTAGGTAGTTTAGCAATCGTTTAGCGCCCAGCCCACTGATTCGCTGATTAGTCAGCATTTGTACTTTTAGGCCCCTTTCACACGGGCGAGTTTTCCGTGCGGGTGCGATCCGTGCGGCGAACGTATGGCACCCGCACTAAATCCTGACCCATTCATTTCTATGGGGCTGTGCACATGAGCGATGTTTTTAACGCATCACTTGTGCGTTCAGTTGAAATCGCAGCATGCTCTATATTTTCCGATTTTGACGTGACGCAGGCCCCATAGAAGTGAATGGGGTGTGTGAAAATCGGATGGCATCCGCAAGCAAGTACGGATGCCGTGCGATTTGCACGCATGGTTGCTAGGAGACCATCGGGATGGAGACCCGATCATTATTATTTTCCCTTATAACATGGTTATAAGGGAAAATAATAGCATTCTGAATACAGAATGCATAGTAAACCAGCGCTAGAGGGGTTAAAAAAAATAAAAAATAATTTAACTCACCTTAGTCCACTTGCTCGCGAAGCTGGCATCTCCTTGTGTCTCCGCTGCTGATGAACAGGACCTAGGGTGAGCTACTCCATTAAATAGAGCTTAAGGACCTTCGATGACGTCACTCCGGTCATCACATGATCTTTTACCATGGTGAATCACCATGGTAAAAGATCATGTGACGTACCATGTGATGACCGGAGTGACGTCATCAAAGGTCCTTAACCTGTATTTAATGGAGCAGCTCACCCCAGGTCCTGTTCATCAGCAGCCGAGACACAAGGAGATGCCAGCTTCGTGAGCAAGTGGACTAAGGTGAGTTAAATTATTTTTTATTTTTTTTTAACCCCTCTAGCGCTGGTTTACTATGCATTCTGTATTCAGAATGCTATTATTTTCCCTTATAACCATGTTATAAGGGAAAATAATACAATCTTCAGAACATCAATCCCAAGCCCGAACTTCTATGAAGAAGTTCGGGTTTGGGTACCAAACATGCGCGATTTTTCTCACGCGAGTGCAACGCATGACAATGTTTTGCACTTGCGCAGAAAAAATCGCGCATTTTCCCGCAACGCACCCGGCTCTTATCCGGGCAAAAAAAATGACGCCCGTGTGAAAGAGGCCTTATAGTATCTGTAAGTGATCAGAACTGATCACAGTCAGATCTATAATAGTATTAGAGTCACCTTAGCTCACCCTCCACCCAAAACGCAGTGTTTGCCTGATCGGTCGCCCACACGTGCGTTCACCCACGCCTGCCCCACCGCAGTAACAAAATGTTTTTATTTTTTTTGATCACTGCACAATCACTTTACAAGCGCTGCGGCGATAAAAAAAAATCAGTTTTGATATTTTTTATCAATCGCAGCGGCCTCCGGTACTTCGCTAGCCTCCCATTTGTAAGACAGGCTTGCTTTTTTTCTTGGGTAGTCTCAGGGAATACCCCCTAAATTTAGTTGACCAAATGGCAAACAGTCGGATTCTGACCCAGTCGGATGAGGAATGGGAACCCTCATCTGACGAATCTAGCGGGTCAGAATATGAACCTGTAGAAAGCAGTGGCAGTCTGACCCAAAGTTCGGACGAGGAGGTTGAGGTCCCTGGTGGCAGAAACAAACCGATATGCCACTGAATTTATAGCCGCCAACCCGGGAAGCTATTATGCCCAGTCTTTCCGGTGGAAACCCGTCCAAGTTTCTGAATTTAAAATTTTTCTGGGCCTTCTCCTCAACATGGGTCTAACCAAAAAGCATGAATTGTGGTCATATTGGTCCACAAACCCAATTCATCACATGCCCATGTTCTCTGCTGCCATGTCCAGGACATGACTTGAGACCATCTTGCGTTTCCTGCATTTTAGTGATAACAGCACCTTCCGTCCCAGAGGCCACCCAGCTTTTGACCGGCTCCACAAAATTCGGCCCCTCATAGACCACTTCAACAACAAATTTGCAGATTTGTATACCCCTGTGCAAAACATCTGCGTAGACGAGTCCCTTATACATTTTACCGGGCGCCTTGGCTTCAAACAATACATCCCAAGCAAGCGCGCCCGGTATGGGGTCAAATTGTATAAGCTCTGTGAAAGGGCCACAGGCTATACCCACAAATTTCAATTCTATGAGGGTAAAGATCAGACCCTGGAGCCGGTCGGTTGCCCTGACTACCTGGGGAGCAGTGGGAAAACAGTCTGGGACTTGGTGTCACCCTTATTTGGCAAGGGGTACCATCTTTATGTGGACAATTTCTACATAAGTGTGCCCCTCTTCATGCATTTGTTCCTAGAACAGATTGGCTGCTGTGGCACCGCACGACCTAGTCGCAGGGGCTTCCCCCAACGGCTCGCTACCACCCGTCTTGCAAGGGGGGAGAGGGCTGCCTTGTGTAATGAAGAACTGCTCGCTGTGAAATAGAGAGACAAGCGTGACATTTACATGCTCTCCTCCATTCACGCAGACACGACAATCCAAATTCAACGAGCAACCAGTGTCATTGAAAAGCCCCTCTGTGTCCACGACTATAATTCGCTCATGGGAGGGATGGACTTCAATGACCAGATGTTGGCTCCTTATCTCCTTTCCCGCGGGACCAGACGCTGGTATAAGAAGGTGTCTGTATATTTAATTCAATTGGCTGTATATAATAGCTTTGTTCTCTACAGTAAGGCTGGGAGAACAGGATCCTTCCTCAAATTTCAGGAAGAGATCATCAAGAACCTCCTGTATTCAGTGTAGTGAGCCGTCTACACAAGCGACATTTCCCCAGTGTCGTTGCTGGTACCTCAAACCAACCGCCACCCCGAAAAAATGTTGTGTCTGTAGCAGGAGTGGAATAAGGCGTGACACCTGCTATTTCTGTCCTGACTGCCCTGACCACCCTGCCCTATGCTTAGGGGAGTGTTTCCGGAAGTAAAACACACAGGTACACTTAGCATAGGGATTGCTTCTCACAGGACAGGCACACAGGGCTATTAGGGCCCATTCACACAGAGCTGCTGCAAACCTCTCCTTTCACCTGGGACAAAGTGCATAATGTACTTCGCCACATCTTTGGGCGATTTGCTCTTTGCACATTGTCCCATGGGGAAGGAGAGGTTTGTCCTATAAAGCTAAAAAAAAAAAATCACCGGTAAGCAAAAAAGTTAACGTTCAGTTCAAAAAGTTAAATAAAGTTTATATGTTTTGTTCAAAGGTTATTATAAAGTTAATAAAATTTATTGCGTTGCGGCCTGGATTTTTCTTTTTTTTTTTTATTTTACCTTCCAGGTGGACAAACCGTTCGACTAGCTGCAGCACTGATGTGCATTCTGACGGAAGCATTGCGCTGCTGTCAGATTACACAAAAGTCTGTGTATGCGGCGCTGCAAGACGAGATTTCTCCTCTGCAGTAAAAGATACGTTTGCCGAGGCATATGAGCTGAGGAGGCGGCGGTGTTCATATGCTTTGGCAAACACTTTGTATATATATATATAAAAAATTAAATTATCTACATCGATTGATGTTAATGGAGAAATCGGGTTTGCCAGGGCATACGAGCTAAGTGGGTATGGATGTTGGGCGGAGCGGCTATGTCCTAGCAGACGCCTAGCAGACGCCTTTCCCCTCCTTTTTTTTTGGCAGATATTTTTTCATCCACATTGATCAATGTGAATGAAGAAATCTGTGCCGTTCATTTTTTCTTTCAGCCCAGAGGCTAAACGGAAAAAAAATTCCATTACCTGTATGCTCAATATAAGGAGAATAGCAGAAACTCCAAATGCTGGCCATACATGTAATGATTGCGGAGACCCTCAAATGCCAGGGCAGTACAAACACCCCACAAATGACCCCATTTTGGAAAGAAGACACCCCAAGATATTCGCATGAGGGGCATATTGAGTCCATGAAAGATTAAATTTTTGTCCCAAGTTAGCGGAAAGTGAGACTTTGTGAGAAAAAATAAATAAAATTTCTGCTTACTTGTGCCCCAAAAAAATATATTCTACTCACCATGCCCCTCATTGAATACCTTGTGGTGTCTACTTTCCAAAATGGGGTCACATTTGGGGTATTTATACTGCCCTGGCTTTTTAGGGGCCCTAAAGCGTGAGAAGAAGTCTGGGATCCAAATGTCTAAAAATGCCCTCCTAAAAGGAATTTGGGCTCCTTTGCGCATCTAGGCTGCAAAAAAGTGTCACACATGTGGTATCGCCGTACTCAGGAGAAGTTGGGGAATGTGTTTTGTGGTGTCATTTTACATATACCCATGCTGGGTGAGATAAATATCTTGGTCAAATGCCAACTTTGTATAAATAAAATGGGAAAAGTTGTCTTTTGCCGAGATATTTCTCTCACCCAGCATGGGTATATGTAAAATGACACCCCAAAACACATTCCCCAACTTCTCCTGAGTACGGCGATACCACATGTGTGACACTTTTCTGCAGCCTAGGTGGGCAAATGGGCCCACATTCCAAAGAGCATCTTTCGCATTTCACAGGGCATTTTTTGCAGATTTTGATTTCAAACTACTTCTCACGCATCTGGGCCCCTAAAATTCCAGGGCAGTATAACTACCCCACAAGTGACCACATTTTTGAAAGAAGACACCCCAAGGTATTCTGTGAGGGTCATGGCGAGTTCCTGGAATTTTTATTTTTTTTTGTCACAAGTTAGCGGAAAATTATGATTTTTTTTTTTTCTTACAAAGTCTCATATTCCACTCACTTGTGACATAAAAATAAAAACTTCCATGAACTCACTATGCCCATCACAAAATACCTTGGGGTGTCTTCTTTCCAAAATGGGGTCACTTGTGGGGTAGTTATACTGCCCTGGCATTTTAGGGGCCCAAATGCGTGCAAAGTAGTTTGAAATAAAAATCTGTAAAAATTGGCCTGTGAAATCCGAAAGGTGCTCGTTGGAATGTGGGCCCCTTTGCCCACCTAGGCTGCAAAAAAGTGTCACACATGTGGTATCGCCGTACTCAGGAGAAGTTGGGGAATGTGTTTTGGGGTGTCATTTTACATATACCCATGCTGGGTGAAATAAATATCTTGATCAAATGCCAAGTTTGTATAAAAAAATGTGAAAAGTTGATATATCGGATCATCCGAATAAACCGGAGGACATAATTCGGAAAGTACGTAGTATGATATTATCTGACAGAGTTAGATCGTGTATGCAAATTGTTTGGAGCCTGATACAGGCCGGAGATAGGAACGATCTTTCCAAGTGTATTAATATCTCCTGCGATTAATCACATAGAGAAATATTGTGGGGACTACCAATTACTCGCAAATATGAATATTGATAATCTATGAACATTCACGATTGTCTGGCAAATTTCCAGTGCCCCTGTCCATTGGGTATTTATTTTATTGTATTGTATTGTATGGATGTTTTTATTGTTTGAGGCATTGGCTTTTTATGATATAGTGGATTAAATACTATTTAGCCATTATCCATTTGCTGCCTCTATTCCCAAAAACGGAGTGCCCCTCATTTGTTTGTACTTTTCTTTGATATATTTATATATGTTTATAACATGAATTAATTAGTAGAAAGGGAAAATTAGAACCATTTATCTTATAAATATGTTCTTTTGTCTCCAGGTGAGGACGGGATAAGAAGCTACTAGAAATATATTTTCTCTTCCTCTTTTAAAGTATAAGATAATCAAGTACAACGTGTCAGTAATAGAACTGAACACAGACTGGGTGAAATGTCAACAAGATCTGAATGTATAAAACCTTTTGAAAATAAACTTAAGGAAACTCAACAAGGTGAAAGGCCATTTATATGTCCAGAATGTGAGAAATCTTTTGTTAGAAAAGGACATCTTGTTGAACATCAGAGAATCCACACTGGAGAGAAGCCATATTCTTGTCCGGAATGTGAAAAGTGTTTTAGTCAGAAATCAAATCTTGTTAAACATCAGAGAAGTCATACAGAAGAAAAGTTGTTATTATGTACTGAATATGAGAAGAGTTTTAGTCTGAAAACAAATCTTGTAGATCATCAGAAAATTTACACAGGGGAGAAGCCATTTTCATGCTCAGAATGTGATCAGTGTTTTAGACACAAATTAAGTCTTGTTCAACATCAGAGAATTCACACAGGAGAGAAGCCATATTCATGTCTTCAATGCAAGAAATGCTTTAGTCGGAAATCACATCTTGTTCAACATCAGAGAACTCACACAGGAGAGAAGCCATTTTCATGTCCTGAATGTGAGAAGTGCTTTAGTCATAAATCAAATCTTGTTAAACATCAGAGAATTCACACAGGAGAGAAGCCATTTATATGTCCTGAATGTGAAAAGAGTTTCAGTCGAAAAAGAAATCTTGTAGATCATCAGAAAATTCACACAGGAGAAAAGTCATTTTCATGCTCAGAATGTGATAAGTGTTTTAGTCACAAATCCTTACTTGTTAGCCATCAGAGAATTCATAAAAGAGAGAATCCATATTCATGTACTGAATGTAAGAAATGTTTTAGTGAGAAATCACATCTTGTTCGACATCAGAAAATTCACACAGAAGAGAAGCCATTTGCATGTACAGAATGTGGGAAATGTTTTACTTGTAAATCAGCTCTTTGGCAACATTTAAAAATTCACACAAGGAAATAACCATGTCTATGTATAGTATGAGGAAACAGTAGCATAAAATCAGTTATTGTGGCACTTTAAATACCTGATAAGTCAGAAGTCATTATAACGTTCAGACGGTATGACATTTGGCAGATGTGTCACTCTCATGATGTGCTCTTTCTTGTAATGTTCCCAGAGAGCAATATAAAATGCAAGATTCAATTTTAAAAGAGCTCTGTAGGAAACTTCCTTTATTTATTCCAAAACAATATTTGGGTGGTTACAAATAAGGATGAGCACATCCGAAGTTGATTTGCATAAAACATTGTTTTAATACTGTACACAGAGCAGAGGCTCCATATAGTATTAGAATGTATTGGCTCCGATAAGCTTAAGTTATTACTTAGCGAAGTCTTGCGAGACTTTGTGTAATAACTTTGAAAATTAATTTCTACTGTAGAAAACCTTGGTACGGAACTCGGGTCATCGGAACCAATACTTTCTAATACTGTACGGAGTGCTCGCCTGTACATCCGAAGTCAATTCCCTCATCCCTAGTTACAAAACAATGTATCATGACATTATACTCATAATTTTCATAGCAATTTAACCCCTTCAGAACCGAGTGATTTCAATTTTTGCATTTTAGTTTTTTACTTCCTGCCTTCCTGAAGCCATACCATGTTTTTTTTGCCATTAACATAGCCATATGGGGGCTTGTTTTTTGCAGGTGAAGTTGTACTTTCTAATGGCACCATTTATTATTGTATACAAAGTGGGAAGCTGGAGATATCACATTTGTATACTACTTTCACTCCATTTTCAGACACCTCTAAAAATCCATTGCATAAAGTCTGTTTAGCAGCCATAAAAATATTCAAAAGAAACAGATTATCCGGGGCTTGATAGAATTACTTTATAATTACATTCTTAAAAGTAGTATGATATAGTCTATTCCACTTGGGCGTTTTAAGATCATGCAGAGCTTACATTTCACTTTTGAAATCAGCTTAGACCTATCACCATACCAGCCTTACTGCCCACATCCCCATCTTGCAACAGAGACATAGTCAAAAGCTTGGTGGAATTCAAACTGAGTGATACTATATAACATGATTTTGGTCATAAATCAGAAAATTCTTTACTTATAATTAATGTACAAGAGCTCACTCATACAAACATATTCTTTTCTGTGTTCATTCTGTGGTTTTTTTGCAGACCATATTCATTTCAATGGGTCCGGAAAAAGAAAACAGTAGTTACTCCGTGTGCATTCCGTTTCTGTATGTCCGTTTCGCAAAAAAATAGAACATGTCCTATTATTGTCCGCATTACGGACAAGGATAGGACTGTTCTATTAGGGCCAGCTGTTCCGTTCTGCAAAATACGGAATGCACACGGATGTCATCTGTATTTTTTGCTGATCCGTGTTTTGCGGCCTGCAAAATACATACGATCGTGTGCATGAGCCCTTAATAGGTTTTGTAAATGAAATCAATCAACAACCTTGTATCCAAGAAAGAGTCTAATATGCTTTCCAATTAAATACATTTTTGTAAAATCTTATCTGATTGTTTTTTGTACTTTTTCAACTACATAGAAGTAAAATATTTTTAGGGAATTGTTTGCATGTGTTTCAATTAAATGTTTCACTATGCCAGATGTAGCTATGTGTTTCTTACTTGCTATTCTGGTTTTTAGTTTCCTGGTTGTACATCCTAAGGCCTCTTTCACACTACAGTACATCCTAAGGCCTCTTTCACACTACAGTGTTTTGCGGTCCGTTTTTGACGGATCCGTTGTTCCGTTTTTTTGCTTCCGTTGTGGTTCCGTTTCCATTCCGTTGTTCCGTTCCGTTTTTCCGTATGCCATGTACAGTATACAGTAATTACATTGAAAAAATTGGGCTGGGCATAACATTTTCAATAGATGGTTCCGCAAAAAACGGAACGGATACGGAAGACATACGGATGCATTTCCGTATGTGTTCCGTTTTTTTTGCGGACCCATTGACTTGAATGGAGCCACGGACCGTGATTTGCGGGCAATAATAGGACATGTTCTATCTTTCAACGGAACGGAAATACGGAAACGGAATGCATACAGAACACATTCAGTTTTTTTTGCGGAACCATTGAAATTAATGGATCCGTATACGGACCGTATACGGAACGCAAAAAACGGACCGCAAAACGGAAAAAAAAAACGGTAGTGTGAAAGAGGCCTAAATATGATTTACAGCAATTAGTTCAATACATTTTGTAAACTACAGATTTGGTGTCACAGTGGATAAAATCTTGTCATAAGAATTATTAAATTCTCTTTTCTGAGCTTAGGAACAAACATGGTAACATGAACCTCCAAACATAAAAAAAAAACCCTGTGGTTTCTCTTATTTATCTACACATTTAAATCCTTTTTTTTAAACAATTTTCACGAAGATGTCATCCTTATATAATGCTAGCAGAAAGACCTGGCTTTGCATGGATATATTTCATCTATTTCATTTAATGTTTGTGTGTGTTGTTAAAGATATTGTCAATATCCCCCTTAACAGTGACCTCCACAGCCCCCCCACCCCTTAACACTAACCCCCACAGTTCCTAACGTTTACATTTTCAGCAGCCTGCTCCTTTAACAGCGACCTCCACAACACCTCACCCGCCCCCATAACAAAGACCTCCACAGAGTGGCATTGTTGTCTTTAATTGACAGTATATAAAACCCCACAGAATTAGTATACACTTAAGGTCAGTTACATCAGCCTCCACAACAATGTTGGCTAAGCGTCGCAATCAAAATCATATTAAATTACACATATAGCAATCAATCAGAGTTCATATTAATGACCTGAGCTGTGATTGGTTGCTATTTGCAACCTGATGAATATCCAGGCTAACTGTCATAACAACCAACAGGCAATGGTTCCTGGAGTTTGGCGGTTAGGTTAATAAGCGGATTTTTGGTAATTGAAAAGTGTTAGGTTAAAATTTCAACTGAAAACATAGTCTATGACGTTCCCTGAGTCACAGGAGGCGGCTGTGCGAAATGTCATGTTTGTAAATGTGACGGTGCGGATTCCTTTAGCGGACATACAGTACATACACTCAGCTTTATATATTAGATTGGTAATATTTTAGAAAATTGTTCTTTACTTCATTTCATTTGCTATAAGCTGTTGACAATATAAGACTGGTCGTGTTACCTCAAGAAAATGAACATAAAGAGGAAATTTCCAAGAGGAAAGAGGAGAGAAGAAGTAAGCAGTAGATCTACAAGAAATGTTGGATAGTGTTCTTGTATTAACATCAACAGTATTAAATTTAGTTTCTTAATAGCAAAGTCAATTTAGATACCGATGTCGGCCATTTTCCTTTCGCCCACTCTGGCAATTTACGCAATAGATTTATTATATTTGGGTCATAGATGTCCTTTTTTTTTTTTCTTACACTAAATGCATGGACATATATCGATAAAATGTTCCTTTTGTCTGCAGAAAAAAACACACTCCTTTCCTACAATTAATACGCTTAAAAGCAGATCCAGGAGTAGTTCTCCTTAATTGCATGGGTTCGTCTGCAGACATAAACCCAGGAGTAAGGCCTCTTTCACACTTGCGTTGTCCGGATCCGGCGTGTACTCCACTTGCCGGAATTACACGCCGGATCCGGAAAAACACAAGTGTACTGAAAGCATGTGAAGACGGATCCGTCTTCAAAATGCTTTCAGTGTTACTATGGCAGCCAGGACGCTATTAAAGTCCTGGTTGCCATAGTAGTAGTGGGGAGCGGGGGAGCAGCATACTTACCATCCGTGCGGCTCCCGGGGCGCTCCAGAGTGATGTCAGAGCGCCCCATGCGCATGGATCATGTGATCCATGCGATCACGTCATCCATGCGCTTGGGGCGCCCTGACGTCACTCTGGAGCGCCCAGGGAGCCGCACGGATGGTAAGTATGCTGCTCCCCCGCTCCCCACTACACTTTACCATGGCTGCCAGGACTTTAGCCTCCCGGCAGCCATGGTAACCATTGAGAAAAAGCTAAACGTCGCATTCGGCAATGCGCCGAAACGACGTTTAGCTTAAGGCCGGATCCGGATCAATGCCTTTCAATGGGCATTCATTCCGGATCCGGCCTTGCGGCAAGTGTTTCGGATTTTTGGCCGGAGCAAAAAGCGCAGCATGCTGCGCTATTTGCTGCGGCCAAAAAACGTTCCGTTCCGGAATGGAAGACATCCTGATGCATCCTGAAGGACGGACTGTCCATTCAGAATGCATTAGGATAATCCTGATCAGTATTCTTCCGGCATAGAGCCCTGACGACGGAACTCTATGCGGAAGAAAAGAACGCAGATGTGAAAGAGCCCTTAGTAGAGAAAATGGTTTTGACACTAAAGTTGTTGTCCAAATAAAAGATTCTTCTTTATTGAAACACATATACATCAGCAGACACAACCACAAAGAATGTGGTATTCATTAACGCGTTTTGGACAGTGTGTCCTTAGTCGTAACAATGTTCTAAGTTGGTTTGAAATATTTAAGTGCCAGCATCCCCTCCCCCAGAAACCAGAGGAGTAGACGTCTAGCTACCATTGGTCATTCCAACACAGAACCACCTATTGCCCAATACATCATTATTGAAATCCACCTTTGCTCTATAGTTCACTGGTGCCTTAAATCAGGTTAACCCCTCTCTCACCAACGAAATAATTGAGACACATACTCCTAAGTATAAGAACCCTGAGAGGAACCTGATGAAAACCGCACAGTGTGCACAGTAACTAATACAATAGTTTTTTAAACATATTAGCTAACCACTATATAAGCCATCACAACCATACATTTCACAGAGGAACCAATATAATATACTTTTGCCAGACTAATGCATGAAGGAACATCCATATATTTCCCCATTTGTTATCTTCCTAGTATTCAACTGCTATTGCTAGTAACATACATTAATTCCTTTCTCTGGTTTAAACCTGTGGGAACCCTAGTATTAAGTCTGAAGATCCAGAAAGCTTCTCTCAAAAGTAGTTTCTTTCTGTGATCACCACCCCGTGGTGGCGCTATCACTTTTTCAATTGCAAAAGCACGGAAGCTGTTTGTTTTTCAACCGTGGATATGAATGAAGTGTTTGGCTGCGTTTAAAATATTTACAGCTGTAGGATTTATTATATAATTCAGATGTTCAAGAATCCTGCTTTTAAACTTGTGTATAGTGCTACCTACATACATGAGATCGCATTCCACACATCGAATCACATACACCACTCCCGTGCTGTTGAAATTGATATACCTTTTGATTAGAAAATATTGATGAATGGTCAGCATTCTGGAAAATTTTTCGTCACAGTTACATAATTACATGTTTTCAAGGGTAATTGCCACACTTCGTGAATCCCTTATAACTCAGCCACATGTCTCCTTGACTTTCATTTTTGTTTCGTGTGAACAGTGATGGTGAGAGAGAGCTGGACAAAGTAGAAGCCTTCCTTGGAACTATCCGGAACCCAAATTTAAGGGCGTTGTACAGAATTTCATCATCATATAATATCGGTAGGCAACTTTTCACTAATTCTCGTATTTTATTGAATTGTCTGCTAAATGTTAACACCAGGGTCGGCAAATTGTTCCGATCCCTCTCACCATCACCATATTGCTTTTTGTCCTCTATTACACTCGCACCCTGTTTATCATAAACAGATATTTCTTTAGCTTCATTCATATCCACGGTCGAAAAACTAACAGCTTCCGTGCTTTTGCAATTGAAAAAGTGATAGCGCCACCACGGGGTGGTGATCACAGAAAGAAACTACTTTTGAGAGAAGCTTTCTGGATCTTCAGACTTAATACTAGGGTTCCCACAGGTTTAAACCAGAGAAAGGAATTAATGTATGTTTACTAGCAATAGCAGTTGAATACTAGGAAGATAACAAATGGGGAAATATATGGATGTTCCTTCATGCATTAGTCTGGCAAAAGTATATTATATTGGTTCCTCTGTGAAATGTATGGTTGTGATGGCTTATATAGTGGTTAGCTGATATGTTTTAAAAAAAATTATAATATTAGTTACTGTGCACACTGTGCAGTTTTCATCAGGTTCCTCTCAAGGTTTTTATACCTATGAGTATTTGTCTCAACTATTTTGTTTGTGAGGCAGAGGTTAACCTGATTTAAAGCACCAGTGAACTATAGAGCACAGGTGGATTTCAATAATGATGTATTGGCCAATAGGTGGTTCTGTGTTGGAATGACCAATGGTAGCTAGACGTCTCCTCCTCTGGTTTCTGGGGGGAGGGGATGCTGGCACTTAAATATTTCAAACCAACATAGAACATTGTTACGACTAAGGACTCACTGTCCGAAACGCGTTAACAAATACCACATTCTTCATGGTTGTGTCTGCTGATGTATACGTGTTTAAATACAGGAAAAGCTTCTATTTGGACTACACCTTTAGTGTCGAAACCATTTTTTCTACTTATTCTTATTATACTGGGATACTCCCAAAGGTTTCTGGACACAAAGGCCAAGGAGGTGAGCTGAAAAATTCTTTTTAGATACATGTTATCTGAGTGACATTAAGTGCTCTACCCCTGGTTCCCGTTGTTGAAATGTTTAAAGCTTCTCTGATGACTTGATTTGATATCGCAGACCACCATTTGTTGATTGCCTTCCTGCCACAATATCGCTTTCTCAACCACACCGGACCGCAAATCTAAAGCGGAAGAGGTATTTTCCACAGATGACCATACTGCTATAAGAGACTTGGATTTAAAAAGTAAAATGACTAACCTGGAAAAATTGCTTTCTCAAGCGACTCGATTGTGGTGGGACTATACTACACTAGTGAAATATACTGAGAAATCAATGATCCCACGCGGTCTCAGGATAAAGAAAATTCCAACTACCATTTTTTCTGACACTTTTGTAGTAAAATGGAATCACATTTTGTCAGTGTTCTCCGTTGAGAGTCAATTTTTTATCTGAAGTGGACACTACTGACTATTTGGAAGCCACACATCATATAGTGGAGGAGTTTGTGACCCCTTTGGAATATAATAGAGATCAAAGCAAGCCGTCATATTATAGAAGGAATAAAGTTGTGAATAAAATTTTTAATGATAATGCGAATACTGGAGGTGCAACAACAAGGAACTGAGAAAAAGAGCTGTACGTAAACATAGGAAAATCACATCAAAGGTTCACTCGATTACAGAAGAAACAGATGTGAAAGAATATACTGATAAACTGAATGTCTTAAAGGGAACCTGTCATGTGGATATTTGATTATTATCTAACTAATTATATACAATCATTAACTACTAAAAAGTATTTTAGATGTATTGACTTACTGGTTTGACAGATGGTTACTTCATAATATATATACAAACTTGCCACATGCCGTATGCTAATGAGTTAATTGGAGTCCAGCGTGACGTCATTGAGTCCATCGTTTATTTAATTAACAGCTATAACCACTCCCCTGCCCACCTGCTGCTGATTCATATGGAAAATAACTGTCAATCAGCAGCAGGTGGGCGGGGAGAGTCAGGAGCTCATGAATATTCAGGACTCATCATTATCAGCTGGAGCTTTTCAATACAAGATGTTGGCAGATTGACTGGGTCAATTAAAGAAAGTGACCCAGCATTTTGCTAAGAGAATCGGTCACTTATTTATATTGCCCTTAGTTAGGACACCATAAAACTGGTGACAGGTTCCCTTTAAGTCTGTCTAAACTAGAATTGAGTAGGGAACAGATTGAAGTGTTATTATTAGGTTAATATTTTGCACCCACAGCTAATTTTGATCTGTTTAATACTATTCTGGATATAAATAAATTCATAAGAAATCTGTCTTCAGACATTTTAATGACATCCCTGTTGATACTGATAGCTCAGAGACAGATAAAGAAAAAAATGTCAATGCATTTAAAGATCTTGTGTTCAAGGAACAAATGTCATTATACTGTCTCTTTGAGCTTCAGCAGGAACGGGGTGTCAGGGAAGTAGTCAATACAGGGAACAGATTTAAAACACGCAACCCTGATTTTTATCCACTAATATCACATACTACTAGTATGGATATGTTTCAAGACACATTGGAAAAAGAACTTAAAAGGTTAAATCAAGAGATAGTAACAACAAGACTAGGGATGAGCGAACTCGAACTGTATAGTTCGGGTTCGTACCGAATTTTGGGGTGTCCGTGACACGGACCCGAACCCGGACATTTTCGTAAAAGTCCGGGTTCGGGTTCGGTGTTCGTCGCTTTCTTCGCGCTTTTGTGACGCTTTCTTGGCGCTTTTTGAAAGGCTGCAAAGCAGCCAATCAACAAGCGTCATACTACTTGCCCCAAGAGGCCATCACAGCCATGCCTACTATTGGCATGGCTGTGATTGGCCAGAGCACCATGTGACCCAGCCTCTATTTAAGCTGGAGTCACATAGCGCCGCCCGTCACTCTGCTCTGATTAGCGTAGGGAGAGGTTGCGGCTGCGACAGTAGGGCGAGATTAGGCAGATTAACTCCTCCAAAGGACTTGATTAACTGATCGATCTGCAGCTGTGGATCATTGAGCTGCTGATCCTCAATTGCTCACTGTTTTTAGGCTGCACAGACCGTTTGTCAGTCACATTTTTCGGGGGTGATCGGCGGCCATTTTGTGTCTTGTGGTGCGCCAGCACAAGCTGCGACCAAGTGCATTTAACCCTCAATGGTGTGGTTGTTTTTTGGCTAAAGCCTACATCAGGGTGAAGCTGTCACACCAAGTGCATTTAACCAGCAATAGTCGGTTCATTTTTTGGCCATATACAAAATCAGGGGCAAGCTGCGCCTGTCACCAAGTGCATTTAACCCTCAATGGTGTGGTTGTTTTTTGGCTAAAGCCTACATCAGGGTGAAGCTGTCACACCAAGTGCATTTAACCAGCAATAGTCTGTTCATTTTTTGGCCATATACTAAATCAGGGGCAAGCTGCGCCTGTCACCAAGTGCATTTAACCCTCAATGGTGTGGTTGTTTTTTGGCTAAAGCCTACATCAGGGTGAAGCTGTCACACCAAGTGCATTTAACCAGCAATAGTCTGTTTATTTTTTGGCCATATCCCAGTCTAATTCTGTCACTAAATCCATACCGGTCACCCAGCGCCTAAATACTAGGCCTCAAATTTATATCCAGCTAAATCTGTCCCTAGTGCTGTAGCTGGGCGAGTTATTTAGTGTCCGTTCAAGCACATTTCTTGTTCTGGGTTGAAATACAATTCCCAATTTAGCAATTTCATAATTTAGTGGTTTCTGCTATATCAGAGCTATTTGAAATCTATCCCTAAAAGGGTATATAATATTCAAGGTGCACATTGGGTCATTCAGAATAACTTCACACACACCCGCTACTGTGTATTTCCAAGTCTAATTCTGTCACTAAACCCATACCTGTCACGCAGCGCCTAAATACTAGGCCTCAAATTTATATCCAGCTAAATCTGTCCCTAGTGCTGTAGCTGGGCGAGTTATTTAGTGTCCGTTCAAGCACATTTCTTGTTCTGGGTTGAAATACAATTCCCAATTTTGCAATTTCATAATTTAGTGGTTTCTGCTATATCAGAGCTATTTGAAATCTATCCCTAAAAGGGTATATAATATTCAAGGTGCACATTGGGTCATTCAGAATAACTTCACACACACCCGCTACTGTGTATTTCCAAGTCTAATTCTGGCACTAAACCCATACCTGTCACCCAGCACCTAAATACTAGGCCTCAAATTTATATCCCGCTAAATCTGTCCTTAGTGCTGTAGCTGGGCGAGTTATTTAGTGTCCGTTCAAGCACATTTCTTGTTCTGGGTTGAAATACAATTCCCAATTTAGCAATTTCATAATTTAGTGGTTTCTGCTATATCAGAGCTATTTGAAATCTATCCCTAAAAGGGTATATAATATTCAAGGTGCACATTGGGTCATTCAGAATAACTTCACACACACCCGCTACTGTGTATTTCCAAGTCTAATTCTGGCACTAAACCCATACCTGTCACCCAGCGCCTAAATACTAGGCCTCAAATTTATATCCCGCTAAATCTGTCCTTAGTGCTGTAGCTGGGCGAGTTATTTAGTGTCCGTTCAAGCACATTTCTTGTTCTGGGTTGAAATACAATTCCCAATTTAGCAATTTCATAATTTAGTGGTTTCTGCTATATCAGAGCTATTTGAAATCTATCCCTAAAAGGGTATATAATATTCAAGGTGCACATTGGGTCATTCAGAATAACTTCACACACACCCGCTACTGTGTATTTCCAAGTCTAATTCTGGCACTAAACCCATACCTGTCACCCAGCGCCTAAATACTAGGCCTCAAATTTATATCCCGCTAAATCTCTCGTTACCGCTGTCCTGTTGTGGCTGGGAAAGTTATTTAGTGTCCGTCAAAGCACATTTTTTGTTCTGGGTTGAAATACAATTCCCAATTTAGCAATTTCATAATTTAGTGGTTTCTGCTATATCAGAGCTATTTGAAATCTATCCCTAAAAGGGTATATAATATTCAAGGTGCACATTGGGTCATTCAGAATAACTTCACACACACCCGCTACTGTGTATTTCCAAGTCTAATTCTGTCACTAAACCCATACCTGTCACGCAGCGCCTAAATACTAGGCCTCAAATTTATATCCAGCTAAATCTGTCCCTAGTGCTGTAGCTGGGCGAGTTATTTAGTGTCCGTTCAAGCACATTTCTTGTTCTGGGTTGAAATACAATTCCCAATTTTGCAATTTCATAATTTAGTGGTTTCTGCTATATCAGAGCTATTTGAAATCTATCCCTAAAAGGGTATATAATATTCAAGGTGCACATTGGGTCATTCAGAATAACTTCACACACACCCGCTACTGTGTATTTCCAAGTCTAATTCTGTCACTAAACCCATACCTGTCACGCAGCGCCTAAATACTAGGCCTCAAATTTATATCCCGCTAAATCTGTCCTTAGTGCTGTAGCTGGGCGAGTTATTTAGTGTCCGTTTAAGCACATTTCTTGTTCTGGGTTGAAATACAATTCCCAATTTAGCAATTTCATAATTTAGTGGTTTCTGCTATATCAGAGCTATTTGAAATCTATCCCTAAAAGGGTATATAATATTCAAGGTGCACATTGGGTCATTCAGAATAACTTCACACACACCCGCTACTGTGTATTTCCAAGTCTAATTCTGGCACTAAACCCATACCTGTCACCCAGCGCCTAAATACTAGGCCTCAAATTTATATCCCGCTAAATCTGTCCTTAGTGCTGTAGCTGGGCGAGTTATTTAGTGTCCGTTCAAGCACATTTCTTGTTCTGGGTTGAAATACAATTCCCAATTTAGCAATTTCATAATTTAGTGGTTTCTGCTATATCAGAGCTATTTGAAATCTATCCCTAAAAGGGTATATAATATTCAAGGTGCACATTGGGTCATTCAGAATAACTTCACACACACCCGCTACTGTGTATTTCCAAGTCTAATTCTGGCACTAAACCCATACCTGTCACCCAGCGCCTAAATACTAGGCCTCAAATTTATATCCCGCTAAATCTGTCCTTAGTGCTGTAGCTGGGCGAGTTATTTAGTGTCCGTTCAAGCACATTTCTTGTTCTGGGTTGAAATACAATTCCCAATTTAGCAATTTCATAATTTAGTGGTTTCTGCTATATCAGAGCTATTTGAAATCTATCCCTAAAAGGGTATATAATATTCAAGGTGCACATTGGGTCATTCAGAATAACTTCACACACACCCGCTACTGTGTATTTCCAAGTCTAATTCTGGCACTAAACCCATACCTGTCACCCAGCGCCTAAATACTAGGCCTCAAATTTATATCCCGCTAAATCTGTCCTTAGTGCTGTAGCTGGGCGAGTTATTTAGTGTCCGTTCAAGCACATTTCTTGTTCTGGGTTGAAATACAATTCCCAATTTAGCAATTTCATAATTTAGTGGTTTCTGCTATATCAGAGCTATTTGAAATCTATCCCTAAAAGGGTATATAATATTCAAGGTGCACATTGGGTCATTCAGAATAACTTCACACACACCCGCTACTGTGTATTTCCAAGTCTAATTCTGGCACTAAACCCATACCTGTCACCCAGCGCCTAAATACTAGGCCTCAAATTTATATCCCGCTAAATCTGTCCTTAGTGCTGTAGCTGGGCGAGTTATTTAGTGTCCGTTCAAGCACATTTCTTGTTCTGGGTTGAAATACAATTCCCAATTTAGCAATTTCATAATTTAGTGGTTTCTGCTATATCAGAGCTATTTGAAATCTATCCCTAAAAGGGTATATAATATTCAAGGTGCACATTGGGTCATTCAGAATAACTTCACACACACCCGCTACTGTGTATTTCCAAGTCTAATTCTGGCACTAAACCCATACCTGTCACCCAGCGCCTAAATACTAGGCCTCAAATTTATATCCCGCTAAATCTGTCCTTAGTGCTGTAGCTGGGCGAGTTATTTAGTGTCCGTTCAAGCACATTTCTTGTTCTGGGTTGAAATACAATTCCCAATTTAGCAATTTCATAATTTAGTGGTTTCTGCTATATCAGAGCTATTTGAAATCTATCCCTAAAAGGGTATATAATATTCAAGGTGCACATTGGGTCATTCAGAATAACTTCACACACACCCGCTACTGTGTATTTCCAAGTCTAATTCTGGCACTAAACCCATACCTGTCACCCAGCGCCTAAATACTAGGCCTCAAATTTATATCCCGCTAAATCTGTCCTTAGTGCTGTAGCTGGGCGAGTTATTTAGTGTCCGTTCAAGCACATTTCTTGTTCTGGGTTGAAATACAATTCCCAATTTAGCAATTTCATAATTTAGTGGTTTCTGCTATATCAGAGCTATTTGAAATCTATCCCTAAAAGGGTATATAATATTCAAGGTGCACATTGGGTCATTCAGAATAACTTCACACACACCCGCTACTGTGTATTTCCAAGTCTAATTCTGGCACTAAACCCATACCTGTCACCCAGCGCCTAAATACTAGGCCTCAAATTTATATCCCGCTAAATCTCTCGTTACCGCTGTCCTGTTGTGGCTGGGAAAGTTATTTAGTGTCCGTCAAAGCACATTTTTTGTTCTGGGTTGAAATACAATTCCCAATTTAGCAATTTCATAATTTAGTCGTTTCTGCTATATCAGAGCTATTTGAAATCTATCCCTAAAAGGGTAGATCATATTGAAGGTGCACATAGGGTCATTCAGAATAACTTCACACACACGCTTCTGTGCATTTCCAAGTCTAATTCTGTCACTAAATCCATACCGGTCACCCAGCGCCTAAATACTAGGCCTCAAATTTATATCCCG
Source organism: Bufo gargarizans (assembly GCF_014858855.1). Lineage (NCBI taxonomy): Eukaryota > Metazoa > Chordata > Amphibia > Anura > Bufonidae > Bufo > Bufo gargarizans. The sequence continues at coordinate 547,548,932 of NC_058082.1, read as the reverse complement.
CTGAATTTGAATACAATACATTGGGCCAAATAATATATTTGTTGTTGTGGTGAACCATAACAATGAGAAAAACATCTAGTAAGGGACGCGGACGTGGACATGGTCGTGGTGGTGTTAGTGGACCCTCTGGTGCTGGGAGAGGACGTGGCCGTTTTGCCACATCCACACGTCCTAGTGTACCAACTACCTCAGGTCCCAGTAGCCGCCAGAATTTACAGCGATATATGGTGGGGCCCAATGCCGTTCTAAGGATGGTAAGGCCTGAGCAGGTACAGGCATTAGTCAATTGGGTGGCCGACAGTGGATCCAGCACGTTCACATTATCTCCCACCCAGTCTTCTGCAGAAAGCGCACAGATGGCGCCTGAAAACCAACCCCATCAGTCTGTCACATCACCCCCATGCATACCAGGGAAACTGTCTCAGCCTCAAGTTATGCAGCAGTCTCTTATGCTGTTTGAAGACTCCGCTGGCAGGGTTTCCCAAGGGCATCCACCTAGCCCTTCCCCAGCGGTGAAAGACATAGAATGCACTGACGCACAACCACTTATGTTTCCTGATGATGAGGACATGGGAATACCACCTCAGCATGTCTCTGATGATGACGAAACACAGGTGCCAACTGCTGCGTCTTTCTGCAGTGTGCAGACTGAACAGGAGGTCAGGGATCAAGACTGGGTGGAAGACGATGCAGGGGACGATGAGGTCCTAGACCCCACATGGAATGAAGGTCGTGCCACTGACTTTCACAGTTCGGAGGAAGAGGCAGTGGTGAGACCGAGCCAACAGCGTAGCAAAAGAGGGAGCAGTGGGCAAAAGCAGAACACCCGCCGCCAAGAGACTCCGCCTGCTACTGACCGCCGCCATCTGGGACCGAGCACCCCAAAGGCAGCTTCAAGGAGTTCCCTGGCATGGCACTTCTTCAAACAATGTGCTGACGACAAGACCCGAGTGGTTTGCACGCTGTGCCATCAGAGCCTGAAGCGAGGCATTAACGTTCTGAACCTGAGCACAACCTGCATGACCAGGCACCTGCATGCAAAGCATGAACTGCAGTGGAGTAAACACCTTAAAACCAAGGAAGTCACTCAGGCTCCCCCTGCTACCTCTTCTGCTGCTGCCGCCTCGGCCTATTCTGCTGCTGCCGCCTCGGCCTCTTCCTCCGCCTCTGGAGGAACGTTGGCACCTGCCGCCCAGCAAACAGGGGATGTACCACCAACACCACCACCACCACCTCCGTCACCAAGCGTCTCAACCATGTCACACGCCAGCGTTCAGCTCTCCATCTCACAAACATTTGATAGAAAGCGTAAATTCCCACCTAGCCACCCTCGATCCCTGGCCCTGAATGCCAGCATTTCGAAACTACTGGCCTATGAAATGCTGTCATTTAGGCTGGTGGACACAGACAGCTTCAAACAGCTCATGTCGCTTGCTGTCCCACAGTATGTTGTTCCCAGCCGCCACTACTTCTCCAAGAGAGCCGTGCCTTCCCTGCACAACCAAGTATCCCATAAAATCAAGTGTGCACTGCGCAACGCCATCTGTGGCAAGGTCCACCTAACCACAGATACGTGGACCAGTAAGCACGGCCAGGGACGCTATATCTCCCTAACTGCACACTGGGTAAATGTAGTGGCAGCTGGGCCCCAGGCGGAGAGCTGTTTGGCGCACGTCCTTCCGCCGCCAAGGATCGCAGGGCAACATTCTTTGCCTCCTGTTGCCACCTCCTCCTTCTCGGCTTCCTCCTCCTCTTCTTCCACCTGCTCATCCAGTCAGCCACACACCTTCACCACCAACTTCAGCACAGCCCGGGGTAAACGTCAGCAGGCCATTCTGAAACTCATATGTTTGGGGGACAGGCCCCACACCGCACAGGAGTTGTGGCGGGGTATAGAACAACAGACCGACGAGTGGTTGCTGCCGGTGAGCCTCAAGCCCGGCCTGGTGGTGTGTGATAATGGGCGAAATCTCGTTGCAGCTCTGGGACTAGCCAATTTGACGCACATCCCTTGCTTGGCGCATGTGCTGAATTTGGTGGTGCAGAAGTTCATTCACAACTACCCCGACATGTCAGAGCTGCTGCATAAAGTGCGGGCCGTCTGTTCGCGCTTCCGGCGTTCACATCCTGCTGCTGCTCGCCTGTCTGCGCTACAGCGTAACTTCGGCCTTCCCGCTCACCGCCTCATATGCGACGTGCCCACCAGGTGGAACTCCACCTTGCACATGCTGGACAGACTGTGCGAGCAGCAGCAGGCCATAGTGGAGTTTCAGCTGCAGCACGCACGGGTCAGTCGCACTACAGAACAGCACCACTTCACCACCAATGACTGGGCCTCCATGCGAGACCTGTGTGCCCTGTTGCGCTGTTTCGAGTACTCCACCAACATGGCCAGTGGCGATGACACCGTTATCAGCGTTACAATACCACTTCTATGTCTCCTTGAGAAAACACTTAGGGCGATGATGGAAGAGGAGGTGGCCCAGGAGGAGGAGGAGGAGGAGGAGGAAGAGGGGTCATTTTTAGCACTTTCAGGCCAGTCTCTTCGAAGTGACTCAGAGGGAGGTTTTTGGCAACAGCAGAGGCCAGGTACAAATGTGGCCAGCCAGGGCCCACTACTGGAGGACGAGGAGGACGAGGATGAGGAGGAGGTGGACGAGGATGAGGATGAAGCATGGTCACAGCGGGGTGGCACCCAACGCAGCTCGGGTCCATCACTGGTGCGTGGCTGGGGGGAAAGGCAGGACGATGACGATACGCCTCCCACAGAGGACAGCTTGTCCTTATCCCTGGGCAGCCTGGCACACATGAGCGACTACATGCTGCAGTGCCTGCGCAACGACAGCAGAGTTGCCCACATTTTAACCTGTGCGGACTACTGGGTTGCCACCCTGCTGGATCCACGCTACAAAGACAATGTGCCCACCTTACTTCCTGCACTGGAGCGTGATAGGAAGATGCGCGAGTACAAGCGCACGTTGGTAGACGCGCTACTGAGAGCATTCCCAAATGTCACAGGGGAACAAGTGGAAGCCCAAGGCCAAGGCAGAGGAGGAGCAAGAGGTCGCCAAGGCAGCTGTGTCACGGCCAGCTCCTCTGAGGGCAGGGTTAGCATGGCAGAGATGTGGAAAACTTTTGTCAACACGCCACAGCTAACTGCACCACCACCTGATACGCAACGTGTTAGCAGGAGGCAACATTTCACTAACATGGTGGAACAGTACGTGTGCACACCCCTCCACGTACTGACTGATGGTTCGGCCCCATTCAACTTCTGGGTCTCTAAATTGTCCACGTGGCCAGAGCTAGCCTTTTATGCCTTGGAGGTGCTGGCCTGCCCGGCAGCCAGCGTTTTGTCTGAACGTGTATTCAGCACGGCAGGGGGCGTCATTACAGACAAACGCAGCCGCCTGTCTACAGCCAATGTGGACAAGCTGACGTTCATAAAAATGAACCAGGCATGGATCCCACAGGACCTGTCCGTCCCTTGTCCAGATTAGACATTAACTACCTCCCCATAACCATATATTATTGGACTCCAGGGCACTTCCTCATTCAATCCTATTTTTATTTTCATTTTACCATTATATTGCGATGCTACCCAAAGTTGAATGAACCTCTCCTCTGCCTGTGTGCTAGGCCTAAATATATGCCAATGGACTGTTGCAGTGGTGGCTGACATGAAGCCTGATTCTCTGCTATGACATGCAGACTAATTCTCTGCTGACATGAAGCCAGATTGTCTGTTACGGGACCTCTCTCCTCTGCCTGGGTGCTGGGCCTAAATTTATGACAATGGACTGTTGCAGTGGTGGCTGACGTGAAGCCTCATTCTCTGCTATGACATGCAGACTGATTCTCTGCTGACATGAAGCCAGATTGTCTGTTACGGGACCTCTCTCCTCTGCCTGTGTGCTAGGCCTAAATATATGCCAATGGACTGTTGCAGTGGTGGCTGACGTGAAGCCTGATTCTCTGCTATGACATGCAGACTGATTCTCTGCTGTCATGAAGCCAGATTGTCTGTTACGGGACCTCTCTGCTCTGCCTGTGTGCTAGGCCTAAATATATGCCAATGGACTGTTGCAGTGGTGGGTGACGTGAAGCCTGATTCTCTGCTATGATATGAAGACTGATTCTCTGCTGACATGAAGCCAGATTGTCTGTTACGGGACCTTTCTCCTCTGCCTGGGTTCTGGGCCTAAATTTATGAAAATTGACTCTTACAGTGGTGGGTGACGTGAAGCCTGATTCTCTGCTATGATATGAAGACTGATTCTCTGCTGACATGAAGCCAGATTGTCTGTTACGGGACCTTTCTCCTCTGCCTGGGTTCTGGGCCTAAATTTATGAAAATTGACTCTTACAGTGGTGGGTGACGTGAAGCCTGATTCTCTGCTATGATATGAAGACTGATTCTCTGCTGACATGAAGCCAGATTCTCTGTTACGGGACCTCTCTCCTCTGCCTGGGTGCTGGGCCTAAATTTATGACAATGGACTGTTGCAGTGGTGGCTGACGTGAAGCCTGATTCTCTGCTATGACATGCAGACTGATTCTCTGCTGACATGAAGCCAGATCCTCTGTTACGGGACCTCTCTCCTCTGCCTGTGTGTGTGCTGGGCCTAAATATATGCCAATGGACTGTTGCAGTGGTGGCTGACGTGAAGCCTCATTCTCTGCTATGACATGCAGACTAATTCTCTGCTGACATGAAGACAGATTCTCTGTTACGGGACCTCCCTCCTCTGCCTGGGTGCTGGGCCTAAATATATGCCAATGGACTGTTGCAGTGGTGGCTGACGTGAAGCCTCATTCTCTGCTATGACATGCAGACTAATTCTCTGCTGACATGAAGACAGATTCTCTGTTACGGGACCTCCCTCCTCTGCCTGGGTGCTGGGCCTAAATATATGCCAATGGACTGTTGCAGTGGTGGGTGACGTGAAGCCTGATTCTCTGCTATGACATGCAGACTAATTCTCTGCTGACATGAAGACAGATTCTCTGTTACGGGACCTCTCTCCTCTGCCTGTGTGTGTGCTGGGCCTAAATATATGCCAATGGACTGTTGCAGTGGTGGGTGACGTGAAGCCTCATTCTCTGCTATGACATGCAGACTGATTCTCTGCTGACATGAAGCCAGATTGTCTGTTACGGGACCTCTCTCCTCTGCCTGTGTGTGTGCTGGGCCTAAATATATGCCAATGGACTGTTGCAGTGGTGGCTGACGTGAAGCCTCATTCTCTGCTATGACATGCAGACTAATTCTCTGCTGACATGAAGACAGATTCTCTGTTACGGGACCTCTCTCCTCTGCCTGTGTGTGTGCTGGGCCTAAATATATGCCAATGGACTGTTGCAGTGGTGGCTGACGTGAAGCCTCATTCTCTGCTATGACATGCAGACTAATTCTCTGCTGACATGAAGACAGATTCTCTGTTACGGGACCTCCCTCCTCTGCCTGGGTGCTGGGCCTAAATATATGCCAATGGACTGTTGCAGTGGTGGGTGACGTGAAGCCTGATTCTCTGCTATGACATGCAGACTAATTCTCTGCTGACATGAAGCCAGATTCTCTGTTACGGGACCTCTCTCCTCTGCCTGTGTGTGTGCTGGGCCTAAATATATGCCAATGGACTGTTGCAGTGGTGGCTGACGTGAAGCCTCATTCTCTGCTATGACATGCAGACTAATTCTCTGCTGACATGAAGACAGATTCTCTGTTACGGGACCTCCCTCCTCTGCCTGGGTGCTGGGCCTAAATATATGCCAATGGACTGTTGCAGTGGTGGCTGACGTGAAGCCTCATTCTCTGCTATGACATGCAGACTAATTCTCTGCTGACATGAAGACAGATTCTCTGTTACGGGACCTCTCTCCTCTGCCTGGGTGCCGGGGCCTAAATATCTGAGAATGGACTGTTCCAGTGGTGGGTGACGTGAAGCCAGATTCTCTGCTATGGGACCTCTCTCCAATTGATTTTGGTTAATTTTTATTTATTTAATTTTTATTTTAATTCATTTCCCTATCCACATTTGTTTGCAGGGGATTTACCTACATGTTGCTGCCTTTTGCAGCCCTCTAGCTCTTTCCTGGGCTGTTTTACAGCCTTTTTAGTGCCGAAAAGTTCGGGTCCCCATTGACTTCAATGGGGTTCGGGTTCGGGACGAAGTTCGGATCGGGTTCGGATCCCGAACCCGAACATTTCCGGGATGTTCGGCCGAACTTCTCGAACCCGAACATCCAGGTGTTCGCTCAACTCTAAACAGGACAAAATGACAATCTCACCCGATTACAGAAAAAGGCTCTGATAGAATTACAATCATCGAAGGAGATTGTCATCAAGATGGCTGACAAGGGAGGAGCGGTAGTGATTCTGGATAAGGGCACATATCATCAACAAATGTTGAATATGTTGTCGGATGCGTCCACATACAGGAAACTCATGGGAGATCCTCTGGTTAATTATAAAAATGAATATTGTGAATTGATACATAAGGGATTGACTATGGGTGTCTTTGATGATACACAATATAGATTCCTGTGTGTGGACGCTCCGATAACTCCAATAATGCATGGATTACCTAAAGTGCACAAACAGACCTACCCTCCTCCTTTGCGGCCTATTGTATCTGGGATAGGTTCCCTGACTGAACGTCTAGGAACCTGGTTAGATAATATTTTACAGCCTATGGTGAAGAGGGTGACGGGATATATTAGGGACACGACAGATGTTCTAAGAGCAATGTACAACCTGATTTGTAAACCAGAATATAGATGGGTTGCTGCAGATGTCGTGTCTCTATATCTATCTATCCCCCACAGGATTGCCTTACTAGCCCTGGAATTCCATCTTAATAAATACACCAGCCACTCGATGGAATTTATAGATTATATATGTGAGATCACATTTTTTCTGCTCATACATGAGGTCCTAACAGGTCACAGCGGTGAATAACGCTACATCACTGCAACATACACCCAAGAGCGGGAGAACCTTACTCACAGGTCCTTGCAGATAACAGCAGAGACATATGCCACAGTCATGCCATGCAAGTAGACCGACAACAACAAGACGCAGGAGTGGTAAAGTACTATATTAAGAAAAAATATGGAAGATTCAGCCCGCACAACCCCTAGCAGGTGCAGATTGCTATGGCGAGATACAGATACAAACGTAAAAACACAAAATGCAATCGCACACTGCAACCAGCACTCCGCCCTGCCTTTATGCTGGATGTTGAATAAGGCATTGGTGTACATTTTGGCCAATGGCACCGGACGGGGTTAAAAGCAGAGTGTGCTTGGCGTGCATGCTGTACCTGCGCTCCCTGGACTTTATGTGGCTGTCATGGCCCATAAAAGGTAGGAACTAGTGTTAGGGACCACTCATGAAGGCGACCTTGACGTGGTGAGTGGCTTATTACGCTTTGGCCAAAAAGTACTATATTAAATAGAGCACAATTGCTTTTGCTCACGCATTTAAATATATGATCCTGATGCCAAGTTTTATTGTGATATACATCCTAATTCTGACTTGACCTTTTGTGATACATATTCCAGGACATTATTCAAAACCACGGCGAACAGCCTCTCTTTAGTACAACTGACTTTTAGTGCCAAATTGACTTTTAGTGTTAAGTTTTTTTCATGCAGATTATTTTTAATGTAGATTGTTTTTTTAATGCAATATGTTGTAAATTTGATGTGTTTATTATTCACTATAAAATTGTATTCTGATGCAATCCAGTTTGAACATATGTTTGCCTGATATTGAGTGACGCCCAACCCAATTCTTCCTTATAAAGATTATGCCATATATAAAAAAAATCTGATGTGTCGAACATGAATTATGTGTGTCTGATTAAATCTGACCCAGTAAATTGCATCATTTATAATTGAATCATATCAGCCTGATATCTGAAAACAATAAATAATCATATATAGTTGTCATAGAGAGTTTATATTGAAAGTCTTATAATATGTTCTACTGGATATAATATGGAGAATTTCATGTATGTGAATTATGGATGGGGAGTCATGTGGTTGTATGTCTGGATGGAATGTAAAATGCTCATTGTTTACACTGATTCTCACATGAATAGGTCTCGGAGTATCCCAGGAATCTCTTACAGATGCTAAATAGGAGAGTGAACAATAGGTCTCTACCCTGCAAATACAATGTGTAAATGAAGGACCATCTCAGAAGGCCAGAAAATGCTAAACTGGTAGATTAGATGGTGGGGCCATTATTCTTTCATTGTATATTGTAATGAGGGAAGTCAAATGTGATGAACAAAGTTTCATGATTATCATTAGAATGGGCATCTCCTGAGGGGGAAGAGGAGGAGCAGATAGTTATAGCCACCATAGGCTATAAAAGACCCAAGCATGGCTCAGAAATCTAGAATTCTCCAAGGGAAATTACTTGGATTATTGACTTGATAAGGAGAAGACACTGACTGGAGATGAAGTCCTGAGTGTGTGGACGGGTCCATGTCTGGTAAGTGTCACTGAACTGACTGTAAGTGGAAGGAATTCTAAAATATTGTAATCTATGCTGTGTATAAGGACAATGTGTCTCTGTCTGTAATGTCTCTTGTGTATGTCTCCATGTAGATCTCCATATAACTCCCATCATAACTGGACACTGATTTTCCACCTTTTAAAATACATATTTTCTACACTTCTTGTATTTAATTTCTTCCTCTGAACCTTAGAATCAGACCCAGTAAGAAGGAAGGAAATTCTTACAATGGGAATAACTCTTTTTTAGAGGTTTAGTGATGGCAGCAGTGACTGGTGATTGTCTGCACAATAGTGTGTAAGTAATTGCACATGCATACACAAAAAAGCAAAATGTAGCCAACTAAGAGAGGCCATAGGCCTAACTAAGTGGGACAAAGTCCTCAAAAATAAAAATACAACCACAAAATTGGATATCTTTAAAAGCATCCTAAAATCTCAATGTGAGAGGTACATACAGTATGGGAATAAAAGGTTAAGGAACAAAAAGAAACCAATGTGGATAAATATTACTGTAAAGAAAGCAATAAATTGGTTTGTATACTGATGTATAAGCTTGCCAATGTATTTATGCTTTGGTCAATGTTAACTTTGTCATGCCTATCGGCGTATTCTCATATGTCTATGAAATAATAAAAACATTTTTGAAATAGAATAAGAAATCAATAAATGACAAAAAGAAAGACATATAAATCACTAAAACAGGAGGGTAGCGCAGAAACACTGAAAAACTAGAAAAGGAAAAAAAAACATGTAAAAAACAAATAAAAGCGGCCAAACTAGAGACAGAGAGATTAAATGCCAAAGAGAGTAAAAATAACCCTAAAATGTTCTTCAATTATATAAATGTTAAAAAGTATAAATCTGAAGGTGTCGGCCCGTTAAAGAGTAATGAGGGGGAGTCGCAGAGAGCAACGAGGAGAAAGCAAAGCTGTTAAATATTTTTTTCTCCAATGTGTTCGCTGAGGAAAATAAACTGTCAGATGAAATGCTGAATGTAAAAATAAATTCCCCATTAAAAGTGTCCTGTCTGACACAGGAAGAAGTACAACAGCGACTTAAAAATATTAAAATAGACAAATCACCAGGAACGGATGGCATACACCCCTGTATCCTTATGGAATTAAGTATAGTATTAAGTATAGTATTAGTATTAAGTCATAGCCAGACCCTTATTTCTGATATTTGCGGACTCTATACTGACAGGGAATGTTCCACAGGATTGGCGCATGGCAAATGTGGTGCCAATATTCAAAAAGGGTCCAAAAACAGAGCCTGGAAACTATAGGCCGGTAAGATTAACATTTGTTGTGCGTAAACTGTTTGAAGGTTTTCTAAGAGATGCTATCTTAGAGTATCTCAACGGAAATAAGCAAATAACGCCATGAGGGATCAGTTTCTATGAGGAGGTAAGTTCTAGACTTGACAGCGGCGTATCAGTATTAATGCATAATGGCATAGGTAGGTTTAGTGTTAGGACCCGCCTGAACTGAGACGACCTTGGCGCAGGTAGGTGGGCACAGATGTGTTTTGATCAAAATATATTGGCTAAGAGTCTCAGATTTTATCATTAGAGTGAGGGCTTAGTCCATATGTTGTGTTTGCATCTATTGCTAATAGTGCATTATTTCCTGTGACTTTATAAATGTAGCCATGTACATTCGTATATACTATCATATCGTGCAGATATGTACCAGTTTTAGAGGGTATAGGGATTATTCAAAACTTTAATGGGATTTGGGGTCCATATGCCAGTTTTTTCATGGGTTTTGCATTGACTATAGTATATAAATTCAAAACACACCACAGCACATCATTATAGCTTTGAAGCCACATGGTGACTGATTGTGTCTTAGATACATGTAGGATGCTAAAGAGGTAAGGTTTAAGTTATATTTGTTAATTTAGTAACAAGTATTATACAAGTATTAACTTTATAGGGAGCTTATGTAGAAGAATTTTAGCATTTTCAGACTGTCCTCTATAAGGTAATTAATACAGTGGAGGGTAATATAGTATTACAGGGGCACTTGGTCTCTTGGAAGGAGACATTCCAAGTAAAGCTTAATGTGTTTAAATGAAAGTATATCAACTTGGGTCAAGAAAATAAAATCTCCTATTATATGTTATATAGAAAATACATTATAAGATTGTCACCAAAATATATTTGGGCATGTTAGTGGACAGTAAATATATCATTAGTGATCAATGCCAGTGTTGCTTCCGCTCTACCATACATTGCATATATGCCAGTTAATATCAATAGATAAATCAAGAATACTACTATCTGGGCAATTAGATGACATGTAAATGTCTGCTGACTGAAAATATTTGCCATCTATAATCTGATTTGCCTCTGAAAACATAAGAAACCAATATAAATGTATTGAATGTGAGTTTAGAGTATGCAGAAGTTTCAATTATCAATAGTGTTGGAAGTTTACGAACTACCAGCCCCTCCCTGATAGACAGAGAGCAAAGATTGTCCGGTTTTAGATCTATTAAATAAGTAATCTCATACAAATTTTTAAAAAATAAACTCACAAGGGACTGACAAATTCTAATCAAGGTCCATATCATGGTACTATCACAGGATAGTGCTACATAGTACATGGGCCAAAGTGTAAAGTTCATATAGAAATAATATTACAGTGCAAAAAATATTTATGTGAACATAATAATATAGAATAGTCTGCAGGATTAATAATCAACTAAAGTGCTATAGAGGTGCAGTGCAAAAATAAATAGAGGAACATAAGTCCCTGAATGTAACATACAAGGAGAGAAAATCTCTATACAAGACCATTCAAGACGAGGTGTGTAATGACCCGGTGTAGCATGGAGCTCTTATCTATGTGTATGACTGATAAAATGTGGAGCTTAGTCTGAGGATGTCAGCAGTGATAAGTGTGGGGAAGCAGGTTACATATATTTATGTATTTGTATCATTAATTAATTAGTAGGAAGGAAAATAAGGACCTTTTATCTTATAAATATGTTCTTCTTTCTCCAGATGAGAACGGGATAAGAGGCTACTGGAAATATATTTTCTCTTCGTCTTAAGAAGTAGAAGATAATCAAGTACAACTTGTCAGTAATAGAACTGAACACAGACTGGGTGAAATGTCAACAAGATCTGAATGTAGGAAACCCTTTGAAAAGAAATTTAAGGAAACTCAACAAGGTGAAAGGCCATTTATATGTCAAGAATGTGAGAAATCTTTTGTTAGACAAGGACATCTTGTTGAACATCAGAGAATCCACACAGGAGAGAAGCCATATTCTTGTCCGGAATGTGAAAAGTGTTTTAGTAACAAATCAAATCTTAGTAAACATCAGAGAAGTCATACAGAAGAAAAGCCGTTTACATGTCCTGAATGTGAGAAGAGTTTTAGTCTGAAAACAAATCTTGTAGATCATCAGAAAATTCACACAGGAGAGAAGCCATTTTCATGCTCAGAATGTGATCAGTGTTTTAGACACAAATTAAGTCTTGTTCAACATCAGAGAACTCACACAGGAGAGAAGCCATATTCATGTCCTGAATGTGATAAGTGTTTTAGTCAGATATCAACTCTTAATAAACATCAGAGAATTCACACAGGAGAAAAGCCATTTTTATGTATTCAATGTAAGAAATGCTTTAGTCTGAAATCACATCTTGTTCAACATCAGAGAAGTCACACAGGAGAGAAGCCATTTTCATGTCCTGAATGTGAGAAGTGCTTTAGTCATAAATCAAGTCTTGTTAAACATCAGAGATTCCACACAGGGGAAAGACCATATTCATGTTCTGAATGTGAGAAGTGCTTTAGTCATAAATTTGGTCTCGTTAAACATCAGAGATTTCATACAGGGGAAAAGCCATTTATATGTCCTAAGTGTGAAAAGAGTTTCAGTCTGAAAAGAAATCTTGTAGATCATCAAAAAATTCACACAGGGGAGAAGCCATTTTCATGCTCAGAATGTGAAAAGTGTTTTAGCCAGAAATCCATACTTATTCGCCATCAGAGAATTCACACAGGAGAGAAGCCATATTCATGTACTGAATGTAAGAAATGTTTTAGTGAGAGATCACATCTTGTTCGACATCAGAAAATTCACACATAAGAGAAGCCATTTTCATGTACAGAATGTTGGAAATATTTTACTCGCAAATTAGGTCTTTGACAACATTAAAAAATTCACACAAGGAAATAACCATGTGTATGTATAGTATGAGGATACAGTAGCATAAATATCGGTTTGTGTGGCAAATTAAAGACCTGAAACATCCAAAGTCGATTCTCATACAACTTTGTTCTAATACTGTATGGAGCAGGAGCTCCGTACAGTATTAGAATGTATTGGCTCTGATGAGCCGAAATTATTGCTTAGAGTACAGTATTAGAATGTATTGGCTCAGATGAGCCAATTCCAAGGTACTACTTGGAACTAAACCCGAGTTTGGGAACTGTTTTTTTACAGTACAAATTAATTTATGAAGTTATTGCTCAAAGTCTTGCAGGACTTTGCGAAGCAATAACTTTGGCTCATCGGAGCCAATACATTCTAATACTGTACAGAGCTCCTGCTCCGTACAGTATTGGAACAAAGTTTTATGTGAATCGACTTTGGATGTTTCATTTGAAGTCAATTCGCTCATCCCTAATTATAACGTTCAGACGGTAGGACACTTGGCAGGTGTGGTGCTCTCATGATGTGTTTTTTCTTGTAATGGTCCCAGAGAGCAATATAAACTACAAGACTGAATTTTAGATTTAACTCATTTATTTATGTCAATAACAATAGTTGGGTGGTTACAAGTAGGGATAAGTGAATCAACTTTGGATGCTTCATCCGAAGTCGAGTCGCATAAAACTTTATTTTAATTCTGTACAGAGCAGGGGGTGCATATAGTATTAGAATGTATTGGCTCCGATGAGTCAACGTTATTACTTAGCGAAGTATCGTGAGTATCGCTTTGTATAATAACTTTGGAAATTAATTTCTACTTTAAAAAACCTTGGTACTGAACTCAGGTCATCGGAGCCAATACATTCTAATACTGTACAGAGTGCCTGCTCTGTACAGTTTTAAAACAAAGTTTTATGGGAATTGACTAAGGATGAAGCATCCAAAGTCGATTTACTCATGCCTAGTTACAATACAATGTATTACGACATTGTACTCATAATTTTCAGAGCAAGTTTAACCTCTTCAAAGTTTCTTACTAATATAAGATATATGTTTTGCTATTCTGGTTTTTAGTTTTCTGGTTGTCCATCCTAAATCTGATTTACTGCAATTAGTTCAATACATTTTGTAAACTACAGATTTGGTGTCACAATGGATAAAATCTTATTATAAGAAGTATTAAACGTTCCTCTTTTCTGAGCATAGGTGCAAATATGGTAACATGAACCTCCAAACATAAAAAAAACTGTGGTTTTTCTTGTCTATCTACACATTTAACTCCTTTTTTAAACAATTTTCACTAAGAGGTCGTTGTTATATAATGCTAGCAGAAGGACCCGGCTTTGCACGGGTATATTACATTCCCTGAGTTACAGGAGGCGGCTGTGCAAAATTTTGTGTTTGTAAATATGACAGTGCGGATTCCTTTAGCGGACATACATACAATCAGCTTTATATATTAGATTGGTAATATTTTTGAAAAATCTGAAAAATCCAGCACATGCAATACGGATAAAATCCAATCTCTTTAATATAAGTCTTTAAAATTCCATGAGCTGATCAGAAAGCTTTACGGTCTATGCGTTTCGACAATCTGTCTTATTCATGACCATGGTCATGATCATGGTCATGAATAAGACAGATTGTTGAAAAGTGTAGACAGTAAATCTTTTTAATCAGCTCATGTAATTTTAAAGAATTATTATAAAGAGATTGGATTTTATCCATAGTACATGTGCTTGATTTTTCTATTTTTTCAAGAAAGTATTTCCCTGATCCAGGGTTCCTTGCATGCCTATGGAGTGGAGCAGGTAAGCTGAAAATATTTTGCTGTGTGATTTTTGAAAAATGTTTTTTACTTTATTTCTTTTGCTATAAGCTGTTGACAATATAAGACTGGTTGTGTTCCCTTAAGAAATTGAACATGAAGAGAAAATTACCAAGAGGAAAGAGGAGAGAAGAAGATATCCCTCCAAGAAGAAGAAGCAGTAGATCTACAAGAAATGCTGAATAGTGTTCTTGTATTAACAGTTCTCAATTTAGTTTCTTAATAGCAAAGTCAATTTAAATACCGATGTCGGCCATTTTCCCTTCTCCCACTCTGGCAATTTACGCAATAGATTTATTATATTTGGTTCATTTTTACATAAACTGTTGCATTGTGGGTGATAGGCAGTCATACATTTTTGTTTTATATTGTACAATGTGCACATTTCTCTGAATAATTTTAACTCAAATGCTGAGCCCTGGTCAGTCAGAATCTTTTCTGGTGGTCTGTGGACCTCAATAAACCTCTTTTCATGCACATCAACAGTGGTTTATGCTGATAAGTCTTTTACTGAAAGAAACACTACAGCAGGCCATGTGTCACAGTTGCGATGGAATGCTACCAGCAGTAAACAGTGGCACATTCCAAACATATAAAGAAAAAAACACAGGATTGCCGTTAGCAACGGATCACATGCAGAGGAATTGCTCCACCAGTTATAAAACACGCTACAGTATTTGAGTTTTTTTGAGCATTTTCTCCCATTTGGCCTAAATGGGAGAAAATGCTCAAAAAAACCTCAAACACTGTAGCGTGTTTTATAACCGGGGGTGCAATTCCTCCGCATGCAATCCGTTGCTAACGGTATGTGAGAGTTCGGCTGTAAGTTAGATCTCCCGTTCACACACCATAGGTAGTCTAGTGGTAGGAACCCATTGCCACCACTGAGATATCTTGACATGGTGCAAAAGGGCTTACTTGCTATAATGGTCAATGATTGTTAGAGTGGATCTTAATTTAATATAATCCAAATGGCCTATGACTCTCAATTGGCTGCAGTGGTGCTTTTTATTGGGGCTGGTCATCTCTATTGATGGCATTAATAGTACACTCGCAACACTATTTTTCTATGTCGTCTCGCATTCCAACCTAAAGAAATCTCTGTCGTCATTTTTTGGCACCCAAAATGTCCTGATTGATTGTGGTATGCATCCAGGATCAGATAGGCATCCTGTCTAAGTACTACAATCTGCTTAATATGGTCTTGTGTTAGAGGATCAATAGTGCAACATTTGAGCTGACCCTTCTCATAAAATAGGTGTTTCCTCTGTCTCAGCAGGACCTCAGGGTTGGCTGTTTCTCTTGGATGTGGTGTAAGGTTCTTACCAGTTTTCAGCACAGTCAATAGTTCCTGTAGCACTCTGCTTTCATGTTGTAATTGGGTCCAATCCATTATGGCTGCTTGTGGATTTTGCTGACTGGCTTTGGGTAGTGATGGTTTCCTGCTGGAGCCCCAAGGCGAAAAAAGGCTGGCATTTCAACGTCCTCCCAGAAGTCCTCAAGCTGGTTGGCTGGTATACCTGTAGTTAATCTCGACAGAGTATCTGCATTAATACTACATTTGCCAGAATGGTATTTTATGGTAAATTTTTATTTAGCTAATCTAGAGACCAAACGCTGTTCTATGGCACCTATATGTGCAGTGGAAAGATGAGCCACCTGGGTTCTTGTCTGTATATTCCAAGAATTTAGCAGTAATCAAGTATCTCCTAAATTCCTCTGTAATCACCAAGACCCAGGTGAGCAATTCTAGTTTAAAAGAGCTGTAATTAGTCATTCCTCTCAGTAGGCTTAAGTCAGGCATGTCCAAACTGTGGCCCTCCAGCTGTTGCAAAACTACAACTCCCAGCATGCCTGGATAGCTTACAGCTATTAGGGCATGCTGGGAGTTGTAGTTTTGCAACAGCTGGAGGGCCGCAGTTTGGACATGCCTGGCTTAAGTGATCGACTAGTGGGTGCAATTACTCGTTCATATTGGTCCTGCACTTGAGCCAACACTGCTGCCAAGCCCTTCTTACATGCATCGGTATACAGTCTGAAAGGTTTAGCATAGTCTGGGTAAGCAATAGTGTTTAGCGCGAATATTCTAATCATGAATTTTTTTTGCAAATATCTGCACTTTGAGAATTTGCTAAGATTTAGTATATTGTGCTATATCTTCATAATCGTGAATATTCTACTTTTTGTAATCAGTACACATGATCCCTCACTGATTCTAGTTTGTTGGCCAATGAGAAGGTTTCAATATCTTTGTCTGAGCTTAGCAACATCCCTAGCAACCAATTGGAAAGTTGCCTACCCCTTACTATATAAGAACCTCCCTAGCAGCAATTTTTTGCTGTTTATTTGCAGTTCTGAGAGCGAGAGAGATAAGTGTCATTGCTGTGCTCTGTGCTTTAATCTTGATCTTATTCCTTATCCAATTACATTAGATAGTTAGTTAGCTAATCTATATAATACAGATAGTTAGTGGGAGATAGTCAGGGTAGGCTAGATAGTGATATAGTGTAGCGGATAGGTTCCAGTGCAGGGTGTTAGGTAGTGTGATATTGATTACTGTGCTGTCCAATCAGTAATATCTACTCAGACCTGATAAAAGGTGAAGTTGCACGTATTGCGCTAAAAATATGCGCATCATTAGTGCTGATTTGCACAATCGCGAATATATTTGAACACTCTATCTATAAAGCTATTGTTCTGCCATGCATGCGAAATGTAATCAAAAACAGTGCTGTAATGTAAAATTACTTACAGTGATCAGGAGTTCTTCCTCACAGTCATGAAAGTTGCTGCCAACCATTTTCTATTGCGGGCAATATGCGCATAATACATTGCCGATTTCTGCAATCTAATGACTGGCGATCACGAACTCTCTCATTTATTGCGAATGTTCGGCGAACAATTCGCAAAATATCACAAAAAACGAATATTGCCGCTCATCACTAGTAAGCAAGAATAGGGGAGACGGTAAGTTTACATTCAGATCATTAAAAGCTTTTTCTTGAGCATCAGTCAATAGCCGTCTTATTTTGAACCTTTTTTTTATTAGGCTGGATTTTTAAACAAGTTCTGCAAAGGGACTGCAATCTTAGTAAAATCCTGAATAAATTGCCTGTAATATCCGGCAAAGCCAAGAATTTCCCAACCTCATAGATATAAGTAGGTGCGGGTCAAATTTTAACTGCAGTGATTTTATTAGGGGCAGGGAGGACTCTTTGACCACATGCCCTAGATCAGGGCTGGCCAACCTGCGGCTCTCCAGCTGTTATAAAACTACAACTCCCACCATTCCATGCTGTAGGCTAATAGCTGTAGGCAGACTAAGCATGCT
Organism: Bufo gargarizans; assembly: GCF_014858855.1. Lineage (NCBI taxonomy): Eukaryota > Metazoa > Chordata > Amphibia > Anura > Bufonidae > Bufo > Bufo gargarizans. Next base: position 547,531,068 of record NC_058082.1, on the reverse strand, counting down.
GGGAGTTGTAGTTTTGCAACAGCTGGAGAGCCGCAGGTTGGCCAGCCCTGCCCTAGATAGTGCACCTCAGACTGCAATAAGTGGCACTTGGATGGCTTTACTTTGAGACCATATTTTATGAGTGCAGCAGATACCTCAGACAGGAGTTGTAAATGGTCTTCATATGATTTAGAGCAGTGTTTCCCAACCAGTGTTCCTCCAGCTGTTGCAAAACTACCACTCCCAGCATGCCTGGACAGCCTTTGGCTGTCCGAGCATGCTGGGAGATGTAGTTTTGCAACAGCTGGAGGCACACTGGTTGGGAAACACTGATTTAGAGAATATAATAATATCATCCATGTACAAGAGCACAGTCTCAAAGTTTTTGTGACTTAAGCAATACACCATGAGACGCCGGAAGGTGGCTTGTGCATTACATAGGCCGAATAGCATATAATTGAACTTATAAAACCCCATAGGTGTGGTAAAAGCTGTCTTTTCCCGGTCCTCGGATGCCATGGGGACCTGCCAGTACCCACTAGTTAAATCTAAAGAAGAGACTGCTGCAGATCCCAGGGCTGATAGGGACTCTTCTATTCTAGGCAAAGGGTGCATGTCTTTATGGGTGATGTTGTGGAAAATTACCAGCTTCTAATAATTAGCTAGAAAGTCTCAAAAGTCTTTCAGTGTTCATCAACCCTTTCCACAGTGCTGTGCAAATACAGTGCAAACGAGCAGGATATATATGACAAGAAATATATAAAATATAGTTGCAAAGTAATAAACAGTATCCAGCAATAAATAAATAGTTGTACCAGGGGCTCAACCTTAGCTACATTCATGGTAAAGGTGCTCTCTCCAGCAGACACACCCTATTGTCTGGTAAAGTTGTGGTAGTAATTTATAGGCTTCTGGCTGGCACTCAAATAGATGGACCTACATGGACTGGTTTGTCATGGAATATATACATTATTTATTGAACATACATGTAATAGCATAAAATCACTAAAATACTATAAAATATAAAAAAATTCTAAAAATTATATATGAAACTATAATATGACTAATAATACTTGTGAGTCACCACCCCTAGGGGTCACTGTGCTGCTTCCAGTGATAAGTCCTTACTCGTGTGTAGTTTCTTCAAGCGCTCCTTTATAGTGAACTTGTGTAAGTTACATTCTTCATGTTCTACTGAATACAACCTATCCGCAAGGCACATGGAATGCCAAGATGAGGAGGAAAACAGCGCTGATAAGTTAAGTCTGAACATCGCGGAGAGGAGAAAAACAGCACCAACCAAGCAGGCAAAGGGACTAACACAGGAGAGGGTAACATACAAACCAACGACAGTTGGTAACAGATATCCATGTCCTAATCTATTTTAGAAAGGCACAAGGGACAATCATAGATGGAAGATATGTGTCACCGAGATTCCCGGCCTCGGTGAAGTAGAAGCCAGTAGTGCAGTTGCTGATGGACACTTTGATAGTTAGCATAGCTGTGAAAAGCTAATCCGGGCCGGCTGTTACTGGGAGCAGCCAAAGTGCAGGGTGGGTGGCTGTTCCCCATGGTCCAGGCCGGGTTTTGACGGGCTTACAAAAAGCCAGCCAGCGGGGTCAGGGGTGATGATTACCTGGCTGATGGTGGAGCTCTGTGTAGCTGTGTGTTTTTGAATCCGAGTGAAAACCAGCAGGTCTCTGCCGAGAGTACAAAGGACAAAGCAAGGTTCCCATTCACTTCGTGGGTAATATGGTACTGTGCCCTTAAACTTTCTATGTGATTGTTCAGATTCAAGACTGAATAGTTTTTCTTTAAGTGTCAGCTGAAGTAAGCTGATCACTACCGCCTGTTGAATTGTGGTGTGCCAACAATAAAAGACATTTATTACTTTGATTTCCACCACTAAAGGGCTACTGTGTATTTATCTGAAGGCTACCATTTGGGAAATCCCTACACTATGTACTAACCTCTATTAACCTGTGTTCCTGAGTGAAATCAGTGGTGTGAAGTATATGTTTAGATGTGCTGACATTGCAAAACCTCTGGAAAAACGTGCATGCATGTGTATTCAGTAGAACATGAGGAATATAACTTACACAAGTTCACTATAAAGGAGCGCTTGAAGAGACTAAATGTGTTATTTTACACTATTCTCCCTAACTCATATTGGGACTGAATTCAATATATTATTTACAATTGGCCACTCGGACCATCAATGTCCCTTGATTTACATGTGTCACTAATTCTAAAAAGTAACTTTTAATATTTACCCTTAAAATATTGACTTAGAACTCTATATTTCCTATAGTTAAAATTCTCAGTGTAGCCTCCCTGCCTAGTAATGTGCTCGCAGTATAATCAGTGATTAGCGAATTTGTCCACTAGGTGGCCCTATACAGCAGCATGGTTTATTTCAAGCATCCTTTATTATGCAGACGTCTCTCTGTTTATGTGCTGTACGCTGTTATTTCCACAGCGTCCAACTACCATGCCACCTTCTTGGACTGTTCGCCTATCTTTATATCTCTCTCATGTGCAGATTAGGCTGGGCTACCGCTGGCTAAAATGCTTAAACAGAGAGACGTCTGCATAATAAAGGATGCTTGAAATAAACCATGCTGCTGTATAGGGCCACCTAGTGGACAAATTCGCTAATCACTGATTATACTGCGAGCACATTACTAGGCAGGGAGGCTACACTGAGAATTTTAACTATAGGAAATATAGAGTTCTAAGTCAATATTTTAAGGGTAAATATTAAAAGTTACTTTTTAGAATTAGTGACACTTGAAGAGACTACACACGAGTGGGTACTCATCACTGGAAGCAGCATAACGACCCCTAGGGGTGGTGACTCACAAGTACTATTAGTAAACCAAGAAGCGACCACCCTGCCTATATCACAGTCTCTTCAAACACTCTGGAGAGTACCGGGAACATTTCCTCAGAGTATACTAAGTGCATATCCACTCATGCCGTGTCGTTTTTCTTTTTGTGTGTTTTTTTGTGGGAGTTTGTTATTTTATACGTATATAACATTAAAGGCTACGTTTTATAACAGGGGGTACCCTGTGACTAAACAATATATACATACCACCCGTGATTATTCTCCCTCTGACGGGATATCGTCTTAGCTGTGATTTCTATCTATCAGACAGGACCTACACTGAGGCCCCTTGCAGATGAGCGTAAGCGGTTTAGGTGTGGATGCGTTCAGTGAAAAATGTGCGATTTCGCAATCAAGTACATTCAGTTTTGTTTGCGATCGCGTTCAGTTTTTATCCCGCGGGTGCAATGCAATTTATTACGTTTTGCACGCGCGTGATAAAAAACAGAATGTTTACAAACATCTCTTAGCAACCATCTGTGAAAATTTTCACGCAGCCCCATTCACTTCTATGAGGCCAGCGTTGCGTGAAAATTGCAGAATAATTGCGATTTTCACGCAACGCAAAAGTGATGCAGGAAAACATTGCTTATGCACACTGCCCCATTAAAATGAATGGGTCCAGATTCCACGCAAGCGCAATGCATTCGCATCATGCATTGCACCTACGCGGAATACTCGCTTGTCTGCAAGAGGCCTAACAGTCTTGTGTCTGCTGGGCTTTTAGCCTACAATTTTCAGGGCAATGTGGAATCCAGCTATGGGCTACTCTGATTAAAGGCACTAGGCAGATGGGAGAGAATGCCTGGTTCAAATAGGGGAAGCTCCCCCAAATATTAAATGCTAAGGAGTTAAACCAGTTCCTCTAAATGATATATCACTTGTTAGCGTAGTTAGTTAAAAAACTGATTTTCATACTATTGTCTTTCTCTCTCTCTCTTATGGACAAATCGATTTGTGCTTCAACCCAATTTTTTTTGTAAATCTGAATATCTTTGTTAGTGACATACCAAATTTGACCTGAACCGGAAATGAATAGATGATGGGAGTGATCTCTGTACTGACCCCTGATATATTTATACATAGTAATTAGATCTCCCCTCAGTCGTCTTTTTTCTAAAGTGAATAACCCTAATTTTGATAATCTTTCAGGGTACTGTAGTTGCCCCATTCCAGTTATTACTTTAGTTGCCCTCCTCTGGACCCTCTCCAGCTCTGCTATGTCTGCCTTGTTCACTGGAGCCCAGAACTGTACACAGTACTCCATGTGTGGTCTGACTAATGATTTGTAAAGTGGTAGGACTATGTTCTTATCATGGGCATCTATGCCCCTTTTGATGCAACCCATTATCTTATTGGCCTTGGCAGCAGCTGCCTGACACTGTTTTTTGCAGCTTAGTTTGCTGTTTATTAAAATTCCTAGATCTTTTTCCATGTCAGTGTTACCGAGTGTTTTACCATTTAATAAGTACGGGTGACTTGCATTATTCCTTCCCATGTGCATAACTTTACATTTGTCAGTGTTAGTGTTTGTCAGTGTTAAACCTCATCTGCCACTTATCTGCCCAAGCCTCCAGTCTATCCAGATCGCTCTGTAGTAGTATACTGTCCTCTTCAGTGTTAATTACTTTACACATCTTCAAACGCATCAGAAAATTCACACAGGAGAGAAACCATTTTCTTGTCCTGAATGTGGGAAATCTTTTATTCAGAAATCAAAACACGTGGAACATCAGAGAACTCACACAGGAGAGAAGCCTTATTAATGTCCTAAATGTGGGAAATGTTTTAGTCAGAAATCAAATGTTAAACATCTACGAACTTACACAGGAGGGAAGCCATAATAATTATGTCCTGAATGTGGAAAGTGTTTTAACAAAATGCAAATCCTGTAATGCATGAGAGAATTCACACAGGAGAGAAACCATTCCTCTACCTCAGGATGTGTTGTAAAATATAATTTAGGGCAAACACAAGTGAATTCAAACAGTTCTGACGTTGGCTCCTCTGACAGGATTGCAAAATGATTTATAAAGCTGTGTGACCCTGAGAGTCCTGGAATATATTATAGTACACTGACCGCATTATATAAATCCTTATAATGCTATGCGATCCTGTCAGAGGTCAGAATGGGAAGATTACACTGACACACAATTTGAATTCCTCTCATTAAACTCAATTGTGTGTTTATGTCCACCCCAGACTTAACATTTAACTAATTTATATGTGCGGCTGTTTGTCTAAGAAAGCAGCCATGATTTTGTTTTCCATACAACCCATTTAGATGCTTGGCTTCAATTCAGAAAATCATCATTACAGCTATGAGCAAATTCAGCTGGGTCTGTACTACATGGGCTATATCGCAAAATTAGTTTTAAGTTAGATTAAAGTAAGATGACTTTTCTTTATCTATGTCTCCTTGTATTGATTTACTGTATGTAGGTAAGCAACAAGTCTGGTTGTTCTCTCTTTATGTCCCATGACCTATAGTTTTTATTCAAATTTTTTTTACTGTATTGCACCAGGTTTGCTTTATCCCTGTTATCTCCCTGTTGCCTGGCTCTGATGTAATTAGCCCCTTGTTCTTCCTGTCCTTGATTGCCAGTATTAGTGTTTTGCTCTGTCAAAGCATCATCTTTTCTCCTGCTGAAAATAAAAACCTAATCTGAATTCGTGTAAAAGTGGAGGGGCACTCAAATATCAGGGAGCCTAGGGTATCAGGTAAATAGACAGTATTATTTATTGAACACTCATAGAATCAAAAATGATAAAAATGACATATAATAAAATTCACATATAAAAAGAGACGTCTAAAATATGGCTGACATTGATAGGTAAATATGACACCTCCAAAATGCTGACTGTAGCACCAAGTGTATCTGAATGTCACCTGAAAGTAATAGAGTGTCCCATATAGGTGAGCAGAAGCGTACCACTACAGCGATGAGTAAGATGGATAAGTAAGAAATGAGTTCGTATCAAATAGACCAACTGGGTGACCATATACTAGATCACCATATAGTCAGTTAGCACTTCCCTTTCAACACCGTAATTCAAGAGTCTTACTACCAGATGGTATGTCGGATGTCTCCTGTCTTGCGTGTACCTGCTACCGGCGTCCTGTGTAGTCTCGCGGTACCAACGTGGCGTTCCGCGTGACTTGTGGCGTCCCACATGACTTTATGGCGGTGACTCGTGATAAGCAGTCCACGTGATCAGGAAGTTGTATGTAGTGGGATGTGCGCCTGTCAATCCCGCATCTTCCAGTGGGAATTTCTATGTGGTGTATTCCTGTGGTCTTAAATTGATAATAGATGGCCATATTGTACCATTAAAGGGCGCTGATGGCATAGACCATAATCATTAGTTGCTTGCTACTCCGTCCAAATGTACCATACGTGTTTCGGGGTACCTCCCTTTCTTCAGTGGCGGTGTTTAGCAAGCAGGAAATCCAGTATATAAATACTCCATTTTGGACATGGAATGATGGGAAAATAATCCATCTGAAATTGTGGCATGGAGTATTGGCAGTTGAATAGAAAACGCATATGCGTTTTTGATGCATTTTTGTTCAAAATAGTAACAGACTGGATGTGCAATGTAAGCAATCAAATTCTTAGTGATAAAAACATATAAAAACATATAACAACATTTAAATCCACATAATAGAAACCCATGGAGTAAAAAATGCATGTGCGTTTTCGTGCATTTTTTATATACAATTGCAGCAAACTAGATGTATAAAAGAAGCAATCAAGGTTGACACTTAATAAGCATATGAACCTGCAAAATAGGAACATATATTGCAATATGCTTGTCAGAAGGTCTATTCTGTTATTCGGAGAGGTGGAAATTTTGGGAAGGGAAGGGCAGTCTGATAGGGAGGGGCGATCCAAATGGTGATAAACAGCCAGACTTGGATCCTACATCCCCACCAGACATCCCCCCAAAATTATAAAAATCCAAACAGTTCCAGCTCTGCGTTGAGTCCTTTAGGTATAAGGCTATCAAATTCAAAGATCCGGCGGGATTCCTGCCTTTTCAATTCAGTTGAAGCGATCTGATTTCAGGAGCACTGAACAAAATAGACAACCATAGCCATATTGTCACAATCAGTATTGGGGGGAAAAACTCCACACTAAACACAGGAGGGAAGGGGAACAGTAACTGGGGAAGGAACATGTCACCTCCTAAACAACCCTAATTCGGGCCCTAACTACCTATAAATATGAATAGACCTTGAAGATAGGGCCTAGGTATCCAGCATATGAATATTCCTAATATCCCTATAAGGCCCTGAAATTAGGTTAGGACCAGAGACAACCCATTCCTCCCCAGATTGGATGAATGGAAGTCTTTGTCTCAGGCCCAGATATAAACAACAGGGAATATAACAAGTACAAACCAATAAGAAAAGACAAGACTTATCTGAGAGTAGAAAACTGGCAACTCCAGAAACACGACAGATTACAACCGACCAGCTAGTTAGAAGGCAGAAAGAAAATCTATAAACCGCACCTCCAAGAGTGAGAAGTGGCTACTTATGGGAAAGGCAAATCACCAACGAGCAACACCTGAAGCAAGGGGTTGAGCTTCACCAAAACAGACACAATAAGATCCACAGTGAACTTGTTAATTTAACCGAGTTGCCAGTCTCTCCGATCTCCTGGTACCTGGCACGGGAACGTCCGTGACATATATTGTCTCACGAGCCTCACACCTGCGGTTTGTTATGAAGTAAGAACATGGTCTGAAACTACTTCCAGATATATCGGTAAAGCTATAGTACAGCTTCAGTAGAGATAAAGTCATAGACAATAGCCGTGACCATACAGTTTCAGAAGGAATCATCTGTGTGTATTCGCTAGAGCACGGACTAGGGATACATGGAACCTTTTAGCAAGTATCAACCTCTTTAACACAGTGACAGTCATAGTAAATAATGTCAGAGTGACAGTGACATATACAGTGGGGAAAATAAGTATTTGATACACTGGCAATTTTGTAATCCCCCCCTTCCCCTTACAAAGAATGGAGAGGTATGTAATTTTTATTGTAGGTACACTCAACTGTGCGTGACAGTCCAACAAATCCAGAAAATCACATTGTATGATTTTTAAATAATTCATTTTCATTTTATTGCATGAAATAAGTATTTGATTCCTTACCAACCAGCAAGACTTTTGGCTCTCACAGACCTGTTAGTTTTTCTTTAAGAAGCCCTCCTACATGGCACTCATTACCTGTATTAGATGCAGCTGTTTGAACTTGACACCTGTCCACACACTCAATCACACTCCAATCTCTCCACTATGTTCAAGACCAAAGAGCTGTCTAAGGACACCAGGGACAAAATTGTAGACCTGCACAAGGCTTAGATGGGCTTCAGGACAATAGGCAAGCAGCTTGATGAGACGGCAACAACTGTTTTTTTTTTTTTCTAAAACTAACTACTCATCTACCTCCTTTCATAAATAAATAATGAACCCTACCCATTCTACACCCCCCCTTCCCATCCCTCCCAGGCCAGGCCACGGCCGTCGCGAGTGCGGTGGGCGACTCCCAACTCCCCTCCAGTCTGATTTTTACTATCACCGAAAGCACTATACAACGTAGAATGTACTTCCACCTGGACTTCCCCTGTCATACTTGGTTATCAGCTCCACTCCAGCCACTCTCCTTCAGCTATGTCCAGTGTTTCTCCCATTTAGGTTTGAAATTCCTTTACTCTGTGCATTAGTCTTTCCCAAGTCTAATAGGGTAGGGGCCCTGTCCGTCACCCAATTCCTAAGTATTAGTACCTTGGCCACCAAGAATCCCTTCAACCAGGATTTCTGTACGCTTTTCAATGTTCTAGATTTGAGCTCCGGGGGAATTATCCCGAGTATAACAAACTCGATGGTTGGAGAGGGACTATTCTCCGTTAGTAACTCCATGCCCTGGAGTATGCTGTGCCAGAAAGTTTTTATAACCGGGCAGCTCCATAACATGTGAACATATCCGGCTGCAGGGCGCAGACATTTCAGACAACAAAACTATTTTTTCTTTTTTTCCATACATTTTAGAGAGGAGGTCTGGGGTGAGGTATAGCCGATTTATTATTTTAAATTGTGTCAACCGGTGTTGGCGTGAAAGAGAGGCCTTCTTAATATTTTGGTATGCCTCCCACCACTGTAAAGGGTTACTTACCCCTAAATCTGCTTCCCATTTACCTCTTGAATTTAAGGACGGTGCTTTAAGGACGGCAACAACTGTTGGCACAATTATTAGAAAATGGAAGAAACACAAGATGGCTGTCAATCTTCCTCTGTCTGGGGCTCCATGCAAGATCTCTCCTCATGGGGTAAGGATGATTCTGAGAAAGGATCAGGAATTCACCAATTATAACACGGGCAGACGTGGTCAATGACCTGAAGAGAGCTGGGACGACAGTCTCCAAGAATACTGTTAGTAACACACTACGTCGCTAAGGATTAAAAGGATGTTCACACAACATCCTGCTGCTCATCCTAGAACATTTCCAGGCCCATTTGAAGTGTGCCAATGACCATCAGATGATCTAGAGGAGGCATGGGAGAAGGTCAGATGAGAACAAAATAAAACTTTTAAGTATAACCTCAAGAACACTACCCCAACCGTGAAGCATGGGTGTGGAAACATAGTTTAGGGGTTCTTTTCTGCAAAGGGGACAGGACAACTCTGTATTTGAGGATGGATGGGGCCATGTATGATGAGATTTTGGCCAACAACCTCCTTCCCTCAGTAAGAGCATTGAAGATGGGTCCTGGCTGGGTCTTCCAGCATGACAATGACCCGAAACACAGAGCCAGGGAGTGGCTCCGTAAGAAGCATTTCAAGGTCCTGGAGTGGCCTAGCCAGTCTCTAGACCTAAAACCAATCAAAAATCTTTGGGGGAGCTGGAACTCAATGTAGCCCAACATCAGCCCCAAAACCTAAAAGATCTGGAGAAGATCCCTGCTTAAGTGTGTGCAAACATGGTTGAGAACTACTGGAAACGTCTGATCTCTAGAATTTCAAACAAAGGTTTCTGTACCAAATATTAAGTTCTGTTTTTCTATTGTAATAATAGAATATAATCAAATACTTATTTCATGCAATAAAATGCAAATTAATTATTAAAAAAATCATACATGTGATTTTCTGGATTTGTTATTTTAGATTCTGTCCCTCACCTGTTGAAGGGTACCTACGATAAAAATTACAGACCTCTCCATTCTTTGTTAGCTTTACTTATTTTCCCCACTCTATATCGATGGGTAAATGTAAAGTTGACTGTGTTAGCAAACAGACTGTTTAAAAACACAATACATTGTCATATTTGTGCAATGTTTCCAATATGAAAAAAACTTAACAAATTGTCCATTATTGGAAAGAGATCCCTGCTAGTGTTTATACTAGTGTTGCACGATTCGAAGTTGACAAAGTGGAATTCAGTATGAATTTCAGCAAAACTTCGATTTATCACAAATCCGAATTTACTCTTGTTTCATTGTAACGAATCAGATATTTTTCTAAAATGCCTGCTGCACTCTTGTGTCACGCTAACTTTGACCTGTAAGGCTGAGTTCACACTTCAGTTATTTGGTAAGTATTGGACCAAATAGCGAAGCATTAACTAATTCTAAGAGTGATGCCTGTCATACTGATGCACAGTAACAGTTTCACTACCACAGCGGACTAGCTATGCATATTTCTGCAATTCACAGTAATGTACACCAAGATACATGCTCCGTGCAGCCGGGAAATAGATGTTTTTTTTAACGCGGTTAGTCACAAATTAAATCATATCAATTTATTTTATTTTTTTAAGTGTCCGAATAAAATTTTTTAAAACTTCACTCATCTCTAGTTCCTACACACAGTAGTATCGAAAAATTAGTGGCTTGCTCTGAACAAGTGTCCAAAAATTTTTGGAAGCAGCATTATCATTGCAGGCAGAAGATGTGCAGCCTTTTAGCGGCAGCTGTAATAGTAGTAGCAACGGCTGCTGCAGCAGAAACTGCAGTATAGTATGGAACAATTAGACAGCAGTTGCATCATTGGGCCAGTGATGGCCTCTGTCAACAATTTGCAGAGGCCGAGATGAGTGCAAATAATCATGGATCCATGTGCCTAATTTATTTTGACATTGGTAATATTTTGCTCAGGACAATTTTGCCCATGGCACCTGCCAATCTAAAAACACAGGAAGATGGGCAAGATAGCCAGTACTCCTCCTTCCCAAGAAGTACATGGGGTGAGGAAATAGGGCATGTGCAAGAGAAATTGCACAGTCCAAGTATTACTGTACCGACTTGTTCCGTCAGCGCAAGTCTGTTTGCTGATGTGTGTTTTTTTATATCAAAGAAGGACAGTGTTGACATAAATTTTGGGTTTCCACCGTTCTGTTGCTGCAAGTCGAAGAGAGCGTTGCTTGCCACTTGGCTGAAATGCATTAAAAGTCTCCAGAACATTGTCTGTACCTTCTGCAAACCAGTGTACTTTTTTTTTTTAAATGCTGCACAACTAGGTTAATTATGTGTTCCATGCAGGGAGCATGTGATATTTTTGCTGGGTTCAGCATAGCCATTATGTTGCAGCCATTGTTGTTGACTACTTTGCCCAGTTAGCATTGGCGGGGAGACAGCCAGTTGGACGTTTGCTGCTTCAGGTATTTTAGCAACTGCTTGCCTGAGCGGCTATGGTTGCTCAGGATGATCCGCTCCAACACGGCATGGCAACACTTGACATATGTAATAGGAAGGGGAGGGAGTGGGAGTGACAATGTGTCCTGCTGTTGTTGGGGATGGAAGGATGTCCAGTCCAACACAATTATGGAGACGTCAAAAGGACCTGGCCTTGTTGCTGGAGTCCTGGCTCACAGCTGCTAAAAAAAAAAACTGCTGTGAAAGACATGTACTCTCATAACAGGCATCCACAGTGGTGTGTGCCTTGTAGCACAGCGACAAATGCAGGGAGCGGCAAATACGAGGAGCGTCGCCCAAGGCAGGGGTAACTTTTTGGGAGAAATGATGTTGACTAGGTATCTTCCAACGAGGCTGAGAGCACGTCATCATCTCCCTAGAGGAAGAAGACTTGACTAAATGGTAAGACAGCAATTGCACCACCAGCAACTTGGCCAGGTGGTAATTAAGCTTGCACACCATCGGATTACTAGGTGTGTACAGTTGTTTCCTGCCCACGCATTCTGTTATTGATGGCTGATGATGGAGCGGAGGAATAGTGTGAGCAGGAGAGGCAGAAAGGAATAATGATGTTGTGAAAGACACCGTACTGCCAATAGGATGTGGCCTGACTGCACAAGGAAGACCAGCAGTTTGTGCAGAAATTCTTTGGTTATGCAAACCGATTGTTGCTGCAGCTGTCCGGGTGACTGGTCTCAGACGATCATGGAGGTGAACAGGCTGGATGTGAAGGTCCTGGGCTGGTGTGGTTACACGTTGTGTGCGGTTGTGAGGCTGGTTGGATGTATTGCCAAATTCTCTAAAACGCCTTTGGAGACGGCTTATGGTAGAGAAATGAACATTCATTGCACGGGCAACAGCTCTGGTAGACAGTCCTGCAGTCAGAATGCCAATTGCATGCTCCATCAAACGTTGCAACATCTGTGGCATTGTGCTGTGTGATAAAACTGCACATTTCAGAGTAGGCTTTTATTGTGGGCAGTCTAAGGCACACCTGTGCAATATTCATGCTGTCTAATCAGTACCTTGATATGCCACACCTGTGAGGTGGGATGGATTATCTCGGCAAAGGAGAAGCGCTCACTAACACAGTATTAGACAGATTTGTGAACAATATTTGAGAGTAATGGGTCTTTTGTGTATGTAGAAAATGTTTCAGATCTTTGAGTTCAAAATGGGAGCAAAACCGAAAGTGTTGTGTTTATATTTTTGCTCAATGTAGAAATACACAGATTTACACCTAATTTTACGTTCTCACTCACAGGTAAAGTTGAGCGCTACCCTGTGTATTGATGTAGTAATTACATATAAGCTGTAAGTTTATATACTGTGAGGTAGGATAGACATTTGCCATTTTATTTTAATTTTTATCTGTATTAAAATTGTTGTTTATATTGTCTTTTATTGTATATTATAGTTTTTTTTTCAGATTTTTATCTGTGACAATAAATCAACCAGTTTAATATCTATCCATATTCTACACACACAATTTTTCTTCTTTGTAAATTTAGCATTTCCCTTTAATGTGTCTGGCAGTAGAATGCAAGCGTCATTGTGACTTTTGACTTTCCCTAACTCCTTAAGATGTTTTTCTGGCAGACACTGTAAAGCACAACCATCCTCATTCACATGCCCAGGACGAAATTAAATTCTGCTCATCCTGATAGGGAACCTCTCTGCCTGCTACAGCAGTGATTGGCTCATGCAAGCAGTCTGTCAGCCAGGGAGCCACTCAAGCCCCCCCCCCCCACACTTCCTTAGAGGATCGTGGATCATGTGAGCACCCTTCTTCCTCCCTAGTGCTTTTTCCTGCCGTCAAGTGCAGTAAATTAGCACTATGCGCAGTTTTACTGGGTTCAACCAAAATGAAACTGAAAAAGTTTGGGTTCATCTGCAGGCTGAAAATGTTAACCTTTTGTAATGAACCAGGATTTTTACAAAATGGTTCGCTCATCTTTATCTCAAAACATAGTTAATTAGTTTGTAGGCTACCTTTCATAGATTACTCGCATATGTTGTATACTATTCAGGGCTTACAGCACGAAGAACATAGTGATGACTGGTGCAACAGCATGAGGAGTCACAATAGTGGCCCTGGGACAGAGTGGGGAGGGTGGCAACAGCATGAAGAGTCACAGTAATGCTCCGGAACAAAGTGGGGAGAGGGGGCAGCAATAGCAATAATAGCACAAGATGGTTACAGATCACAGTAGGAACAGATGACAGTAGAGGCAGCAGGTGGGTGGCAGCATCAGAAAAATGGCTGCAGCAAATGCCCAGAAGTAAAGGGCCATTTTTCACAATGTTCTAGTGTGGTAGCACACTATAGTCAGATCATTACTGGCAGAATAATTTAGTTTGTTGTATCAGGCACCGGTGTGTGGAAATCCTGGTTGATCCAGGCCTGATTCATCTTCATAACGGCTGGTCTCTCAACATTTAATTTTGAAAGGCGAATTCTATTTGGGGTAACTATGCCACCTGCCACACTGAACACCCATTATGATGCCACACTACTGGCTGGGCAGGAAAGCTTGCCCAGGGCAGCTTGCTGGTTCAGGTTCTGCTCCATGTCCTGCTGCTGGGTGGTTTCTTCAGTAGGCAGGTGAAAAAAATTGCTCATTAGAGAATCGAGACTCAAGTTGCTGCAAATGAAGCTGGGCACTGTTTCTGCCTCTAACCCCCCTCCAGCAGTCAAGGCCGTGGAGCATGAGCTCAGAAGGTCCCCCCAGTTAGACCTTCATGAGGATGGACAAATGGCACACATAAAGTGCTAAGTTTAGGTAGGGGGCACTCAACTATCAGGAACCAAATGGATACAATTGGATACTTAATGCGGTATGTACTAGTGTTAAAATTTATTCATTAAATCAAATAGCATAAGGTACAATTGTAAACATATTACATCACATATAAAAAGACGCCAAGGTAATTATAAACAATATATTAAAAAAAAACTGGGCATAGTAATGCACATTACAAATCTCTGAATGCAATCATATACATCACAATTCCCTAATTGTTGCGGCGTACTCAGCTAACCAGGCCAGGGGTAGGCCGCAAGGGTTGTGCACCGCATCCAGGTGATACAGGAGGTTTGAGCCACTGTAATATACGAAATGGCACACATAGGCAGCGACCAACTGACTACAAAGGATGTCTCAATAGTAGTTGAGTTTTTCATCCCTCTCAGAAGGTGTTAAAAAGGCAACTGTGTTGAGGGTCTTACATTGTGGAGAGCCAAGAGTCATCTGGCCATTTGCGCAAGGGACTCAGAGGGACTCCCTGCCTCCATCTGCACTGCACACTGTCAATGTCTGTCAGGGTTATCTGCTTTGTCTTCGTCATCGCCCTCTAGCTCCTTCTGCTCCTCTCTAGATGTTTATGTCCTCCTTGTCCTCATCTTCCTCTGGCTGTGAGATGTAGCCACCACTTCTACTGCCCTCTCACCAGATTTATAAGCATCCCCTCCAGGAAGTGAAGGAGTGTAATTATATCAATCATCCCTTAGTTGACAACGAGATTGAAGACGTGAGCCATGCAGGGCGAATGGGTCAGCCCTCCCTGGAAATACTCTGCAGACCTCTTAGATGGCGCTGTCAGCACTGACCATGGTATCTAAATGGTTAATCTGCCGACATCGAAGTTACATCTCCTTCACCTATCTGATCAGTGCACCATTCATGTATGTTGTTGGGCTTTTAAACAATGCCAACAGTGCTGTACATGTGCCGTGAAGATCGCTTAGGGTAACCTGTGGCTCTCCAGCTGTTGTAAAACTACAGCTCCCACCATGCCCTGATGTAGACTGATAGCTGTAGGCAGTATAGCTATGCTGAGAGTTGTAGTTTTGCAACAGCTGAAAAGCCTCAGGTTGGCCATCCCTGGCTTAGGGGTTAATGTAGATTGTAGATGTATTTTTATTAATGTTTTTATGTGGGGCTTTTACACATAATATGGTGCATAAGAAAACCGCTCCAGGTTTATCATGGCATGGTTTCCCATGTGTTGCAGTAAGCGCTTTATGTTTGTTTTTAAACAGTTTTAAATTATCTTGAGCTGTGTTTTTGGATGTAATAGAATATATCACTGACAATTCTATGTCTATGTGTGGACTGCAAATTTTACCTGCCGTCTTTTTTTTTATTGCTTTGTGTAGGCAGGAATGTAATGAAACTGTCTGTTTTGATCAACTTTAGACTGTGTATGGCCACCTTTAAATGTTGCTTCATATAAGCTTCTTAAGACCATCCGATTGTAGTGCATTTCTGCCTAATGCAGGTTTTGAGAGTATCCAAGCACCAAGAGTAACTGTTGACACTTGGGAAAGGCAACTGCTGTAGGTGATTTCCAGTTCTACAGTCTGTTAAATAACCAGTGTGGTTACAATTAGAGCTTTGGATCATAGATCTGAAGTTGTATAATTCTAAAAAGTTTGGGGCACATTTATTAAGACTGGCGTTTTAGACCTCTATATCTGGAGGTGGATCGGCAGGAGTTATAAAGGAGCCTCTTCTAAATGTAAGAGAGCTTCCTTGCTGTCTTACATTTCAACCATTTTCTATGCCTAAAACAGGCGTAGAAAATGGTAAGTGAGGCTAGTCTGTCGGCCCATCCCCTTCCCCGCCATTGCCACACCCACTTTTTAAGACCTGGCATGAACTGGGAGAAATCCCAGATTGCAGCGAAACTGAGCTTTTTGCCTCATCTGCACCAGAAGTACACCTCATGAATGTGTGTATTTATGTTTGATAAAAGACCCCCTTCATTTTAATGCTCTACGGAGACCTGTCTCCATACAACATTGAAATGTAGGTGCAAAAATGTGTTTTTGTTACGTCCGTAGTCGTGCAAGACTTTGGTGAATAACTTCAGGATTTCATTATACGTCTTTAAAAATATTTAAAAACAGGAATCGGAAATCGGCTTCAGTACTGGCTGGTATCTCTGTACTAAGACAACTTCGAAATTCTTAAAATGTTTTTAAAGACATAGAATCGTATCCCAAAGTTATTCATCAAAGTGACACGCGACTTCAGACGTAACAAGGTTTGCCTCCACAAAGCACACATATTTTAATGCTACACGGAGACTGCTTTCCCGTACAACATTCAAACATTTTTGAACAAATCAACTTGAAGCTCGATTAACTCAACAATAGCCACAATCTCTTGGATAAGATTCTGGTCTCCAGTAAAGGAGCGAAGTTTACAAAAACATGATTCTGCTGCTTCGACAAATTTCACAAAGAAATTCGCTTCATGGCCTCTTCGTGCTCATATGGATGAGGTAAGTATGGATTTTTTTTAACCACCATTTCAGTGAAAATTAATTCATTACACGGCGCAACAATGATTTTGCTACTGAGAGAAAACCATGTGATTTATACTAAAATGAGCACGCTGATTCCAAATATGAACGCGGAATTTGCCTGACATGTCTAGATTTTAACCCCTTAAGGACCCTGGGATTCTCCATTTTTGTGTTTTCGTTTTTCACCACCCTCCTTACCATAGTCCAAACTTTATTTTTTTTTGGACAGCTTATTTTTTTGCTGGACGATCTGTTCTTTTCAGTGATACCAATTTGAAGTGTTTTTTAGTTGATGTGACAAAAAATGGCAAATTGACAGTTTTTATTTTTTTCCCCATTATGCCATTTCCATATGCCATTCATATTGTTATATTTTAATAGTATGGGCATTTTTGCACGCGGTGATGCCCATGATGTTTATTTTGTTTTATTAAGTATTTTTATTTAAAAGGGATTCTGTCACCAATTTTAACCCTATTAAGCTAGCTGACATCCCAGTGGTTAGATGTGGCAAGCTCATAGAGACTTAGGCCTCTTGCACACAGCCATTGTGGGTCCGTTCCGTGCATTGGGGACCGCAGTCCGAAGTGCTTTTGTGGGGTACCGATCTGTGCTTCCATTCCGGGCTGGTGTCCGTGTATTGCAGACCCGCCGTATGCGGGTCACAATACTGCCACTGACCCACAACGGCCGTGTGCAAGAGGCCTTATACAAAGCAACTTGGAGCTGTGATTGCCGCAAAAGGTGGCTCTACCAAGTATTGACTTTAGGGGGGTGAATAGTTATGTACATTGACCTTTTCTGTTATTTTGTCCTATTTGTTGTCTGCTTCACAATACTAAAATAAATTTGTGGGCATGTTCTGTAAATTTAATTATGCAATTTCTTAAACAATCCATGTTAATTCCAGGTTGTGAGGCACCAAAACACTAAAAAAGTCAAGGGGGGTGAATACTTTTGCAAGGCACTGTACTCCTACTACTACTATATAATATATACATTGCACATATATACTGGTAAGAAGTCCCTTTTATTGATTCTTTTGTAGCTGTTACAATAATTGTCACCAAGATAATAGCAAAAAATATTTTGGCAAAAAATCTTTATGCAAAGAGATACTTAAATCTCATACTGAATAATATTTTAGATATAGCCAATTTAGTACAAACCAGGTTAAAAGCAGAAAATTGTATATAACAATGGCTTTAGAGGAAAGGAGCTATGTTTCGAAGACCAATAAAACGTCTTAAATTATATGAGAACATATCCTGAGGTAGCAGAACTTGCAATGGAGCTTCATGTGTACCACCTTCCAAAAATCTGCAGAGCAATGAATTCTAATCTGAGCAAGCTATAACATATGTCTCAATACCTGCTAATACGGTTTCCCTCATTCTGTACATGAATTTCTCTTCTCCCCTGAGTGAGTTTTCAGATGTTTAACAATGTATGATTTCTTACTGAAAGTGTTCTCACATTCAGGACATGAAAATGGCTTTTCTCCTGTGTGAATTCTCATATGTTGATTAAGTATTGATTTCTGAATGAAACATTTCCCACATTCTGTACATGAATATGGCTTATCTCCTGTGTGAGTCCTCTGATGATTAACAAGACCTGATTTACTTTTAGAGCTTTTCCCACATTCTGAACATGAAAATGGCTTCTCTCCTGTGTGACTTCTCAAATGTTCCACAAGACTTGGCTTGTGAGAAAAACATTTCCCACATTCTGGGCATGAAAATGGCTTCTCTCCTGTGTGAATTCTCAGATGTTGATTTAGCATTGATTTTTCTATGAAACATTTCTCACATTCTGTACATGAATATGGCTTATCTCCTGTGTGAGTTCTCTGATGTTTAACAAGACCTGATTTACTTCTATAGCATTTACCACATTCCGAACATGAAAATGGCTTCTCTCCTGTGTGACTTCTTAGATGTTCCACAAGACTTGGTTTCTGGGTAAAACATTTTCCACATTCTGTACATGAATATGGCTTCTCTCCTGTGTGAATTCTTATATGCTCCACAAGATTTGATTTCTGAGTAAAACATTTCCCACATTCTGTACATGAATATGGCTTCTCTCCTGTATGAATTCGCTGATGTTGATTAAGCATTGATTTCTGAATGAAACATTTGCCACATTCTGTACATGAAAATGGCTTCTCTCCTGTGTGAATTTTCAGATGTTCAACAAGATTTGCTTTTGTACTTAAGGATTTCTCACATTCTGAACAGTTAAATCGTCTTCCATCTTTTTGAATTTCTTTATGCATGGAAAGATGAGATTTATTTTCCAAATTGTTCCCACGTTCAGAACTTGCAGACATTTCACCTAGTCTTTGTCCAGTTCTATTATTGACAAGCTGTGTTTAATTTGTAGAAATAAAAAAAATCCACCAAAATGCACTCAGGATGCTAATGTGTTAATATGACAACTTGAGGCTTGATAAATGTATCAGACTAATAGACCATGCCAGAGCCAGGACCGAAATTGCCTTTCAGACAAATTATAATTCTTTGGAGTAAGTATTCTAAAACCTTATGTGTGAATTCATGTTCAAAGCTTCATGTGCTCTACTCGGACCTTGGGGGAAAAAAAATGGTTAAATTATAGTTTAACAAAAAAATACATACTGTATAGGTAACTGCAAATGTATTAGATACAGAATTAAAATGATCTATTTAATATATGGCAAATGTAATTATCTACAGAGTTATGTTTGTCTTATTTATACCTTATTATTATTATGCTAAATTAGTAATAACCACAAGGAAGACATTTTCCTGAACTTTCTTTCTTTTCTCAGGAGTAATGTATTGTACAGTTAATATCTCACTGGATGATAATTCATCTACACATGAGCAGCTAACTATTTGATATCTATGGAGAAATTTATTTTCCGTTGTCTCTTTTCCCTGTCTAACATTTATTTTTGTTTTATATCATTCCAAGTTAGAAGATTGTCATCTAGTAGATCATGATCTTAAGTATTAATTTATTCAAACCATAAATGCTGTATGTAAAATAACATCAAAAGAAGATGTGTTGGCTGAAATCTGGTCCATTTTCAAACTTACAGTCAGGTCCATAAATATTGGGACATTGACACAATTCTAACATTTTTGTCCCTATACACCACCACAATGGATTTGAAATTGAACAAACAAGATGTGCTTTAACTGCAGACTTTAGTTTGAGGGTATTTACATCCAAATCAGGTGAACGGTGTAGTAATTACAACAGTTTGCATATGTGCCTCCCACTTCTTAAGGAACCAAACGTAATGGGACAGAATAATAATCATAAATCAAACTTTCACTTTTAAATACTTGGTTGCAAATCCTTTGCAGTCCATTACAGCTTGAAGTCTGGAACACATAGACATCACCAGACGCTGGGTTTCATCCCTGGTGATGCTCTGCCAGGCTTCTACTGCAACTGTCTTCAGTTCCTGCTTGTTCCTGGGGAATTTTCCCTTCAGTTTTGTCTTCAGCAAGTGAAATGCATGCTCAATCGGATTCAGGTCAGGTGATTGACTTGGCCATTGCATAACATTCCACTTCTTTCCCTTAAAAAATCTCTTTGGTTTCTTTTGCAGTATGCATTGTTCATCTTCACTGTGAAGCGCCGTCCAATGAGTTCTAAAGCATTTGGCTGATTATAAGCAGATAATATTGGCCGAAACACTTCAGAATTCATCATGCTGCTTTTGTCAGCAGTCACATCATCGATAAATACAAGAGAACCCATTCCATTGGCAGCCATACATGCCCACGCCATGACACTACCACCACCATACTTCACTGATGAGGTGGTATGCTTCAGATCATGAGCAGGTCCTTTCCTTCTCCATACTCTTCTCTTCCCATCACTCTGGTACAAGTTGATCTTGGTCTCATCTGTCCATAGGATGTTGTTACAGAACTGTGAAGGCTTCTTAGATGTCGTTTGGCAAACTCTAATCTGGCCTACCAGTTTTTGAGGCTCACCAATGGTTTACATCTTGTGGTAAACCCTCTGTATTCACTCTTGTAAAGTCTTCTCTTAATTGTTGACTTTGACACACATACACCTACCTCCTGGAGAGTGTTCTTGTGTTCTTGTTCTTGATCTGCCCAACTGTTGTGAAGGGTGTTTTCTTCACCAGGTAAAGAATTCTTTGGTCATCCACCACAGATGTTTTCCGTGGTCTTCCAGGTCTTTTGGTGTTGCTGAGCTCACGGTGTGTTCCTTCTTTTTAAAATGTTCCAAACAGTTATTTTGGCCAAGCCTAATGTTTTTGCTATCTCTCTGATGGGTTTGTTGTGTTTTTTCAGCCTAATGATGGCTTGCTTCACTGATAGTGACAGCTCTTTGGATCTCATCTTGTGAGTTGACAGCAACAGATTCCACATGCAAATAGCACACTTGAAATTAACTCTGGACCTTTTATCTGCTCATTGTAATTTGGATAATGAGGGAATAACACGCACCTGGCCATGGAACAGCTGAGAAGCCAATTGTTCCATTACTTTTGGTTCCTTAAGAAGTGGGAGGCACATATGCAAACTGTTGTAATTCCTGCACCGTTCACCTGATTTGGATGTAAATACACTCAAATTAAAGCTGACAGTCTGCAGTTAAAGCACATCATGTTTGTTTAATTTCAAATCCATTGTGGTGGTGTATAGAGCCAAAAATGTTAAAATTGTGTTGATGTCCCAATATTTATGGACCTGACTATATGTACAATAGTTGCTTTTGGGACTATATACATAATAGACTGTATAATACATGCTCTATGTACACACATTTATTATATAACTATACATAAAGTAAAATTAATGTGTGGACATCAATTTAAGAAGATTCCCCCCTGTCAGTAAGCCTCTTTCCTCCTTCCCTGCACAGTTACAGGTATGTACTAGCACATGTATGGACACTCAGGGCCGGTGCAACCATATAGGTGAACTAAGTGTTCGCCTAGGGCGCCGGCCTGCTGGGGGCGCTCTGGTGGGCTCCCCCTAACTGGGGATGCAGCCCTGGGCGAGCGGCTCTTGAGCCGCCCCCAGCGCCGTTACAGGAGCACCAGGAGGTGGAGGTCTGCTTACCCTGATGGCAGGTGCCTGCTCTGCCAGTAAATTACCAGAGGAGAGGAGGCGGGCGGCAAGGGAGGCTGTTCTAGCAGCTCCCCACTCCTCCTTCGTGTGCCCTCTGTGATGCAGGAATATGACGTCATTCCGGTCCCGCTAAACGACGTGCTGGAGGACTGAGGAACTGCACCACACTGGACCCCAGGGAGGTGAGTGTTTAAGTGTTTGACTGAGTGAGTGTCTGCCTGTGTATTTATGTCAGTGAGTGAGTGTATGTATGTTTGTCTTTCTGTCAGTAAATGTATGTGTGTCTGTCATTGAGTGTCTGTGTGTGTATGTCAGTAAGTCTGGATGTCTGTCGGTGAGTATGTCTGTCAGTGAGTTTATGTGTACGTCATTCAGTGAGTGTCTGAGTGCGTGTTTGTCTGTCAGTGTGTGTGTGTGTCTGTCAGTGAGTGAGTGACATGAGGGGGCGGCAAAATGGATCTTTACCTAGGGCGGCAAAAATCCTTGCACCGGCCCTGTGGACACTGTGTGTAGAATTACTTACACACTACTGTGCAGGCAATCACCAGTCACTGCAGCCATCACTGAACCTCCAGGAAAGAGTTATTCCCATTGTAAGAATTTCCTCCCTCTTACTGGGTCTGATTCTAGGGTTCAGTACAAGAAATAAAATACAAGAAGTGTGGAAAATGTGTATTGTAAACAGTGGAAAATCAGTGTCCAGTTATGATGGAAGTAATATGGAGATCTTCATGGAGACATACACAAGAGACATTACAAACAGAGATGCATTGGGGAGATTTATTAAGACTGGTGCTTTCTGTGCCTGTCTTGATATCCCCTGTGGCTAATTTATGACAAGGTGCGCCTCGTCATAAAGTAGGTGCATTCTCCTGCAGTACGTGCTCTTAACCAGAAATCTACGACAGCTCAGAGCTGCATTAGACCCTTTCATACAGATGAGAATTCCGCGCGGGTGCAATGCGTGAGGTGAACGCATTGCAACCACACTGAATCCAGACCCATTTATTTCAATGGGGCTGTGCAGATGAGCGGTGATTTTCACTTATCACTTGTGCGTTGCATGAAAATCACAGCATGTTCTATATTCAGCATTTTTCAGGCAAAGCAGGCCCCATAGAAATGAATGGAGCGGCGTGAAAATCGCATAGCATCCGTAAGCAAGTGCGAATGCAATGCGATTTTCACGCATGGTTGCTAGGAGATGATGTTAGTAAATTGATTAAAGTCAATTTACTGTATTATTTTCCCTTATAACATGGTTATAAAGGAAAATAATAGCATTCCTAATACAGAATGCTTACTAAAATGTTGCTTGAGGGGTTAAAAAAAATAATAATATAATAAACTCACCTCTTGATCGCGAAGATGGCATTGTCTTCTTTCTTCTTCTTTGAGGAACTGCAAAAGGACCTTTGATGACGTAATCGCGCTCACCACATGGTGACCGCTGTGACGTCAGCGCAGGTCCTGCCGGATGAGGAAAGAAGGACCTTACGATTACGTCATCAAAGGTCCTTTTGCAGGTCCTGAAAGATGAAGAAAAAAGACGATGCCGGCTGCGCGATCAAGTAGATGAGGTGAGTTTATTTTCTAACCCCTCAAGCAACATTTTAGTAAGCATTCGTTATTAAGAATGCTATTATTTTTCCTTATGACCATGTTACAAGTGAAAATAATAACATCTACACAACACCGAACCCAAACCCTAACTTCAGTGAAGAAGTTCGGGTCTGGGTACCACATTTGTTATTTTATTACACGGGTGCAAAATGCATTGCACTCGCACGGAAAAAAAACGAACAATGCAACACAATCGCAGTCAAAACTGACTAAAATTGCTTGCGCACTCGCAGGGGTTTCTCGCAATGCACCCTGGACGCATGCGGAGCAAATTCAGGACACTCATCTGAAAGAGGCCTTAGAGTTCAGCCTTCATGAAAATAAATTTGTCACAGTCCCTCACCATGCCTCTTTTCAGAACAGCGCCGAGGATGGCAAAAAGTGGCAGATGTGACACTTTTTTAAGTAAATTTTCAGGCACAAAGGGAATGATAAATCTCCCCCACTGTCTGTATACAATGCACAGATTACAATATAATTCCTTCCAATTACAGTTCAGTGACACTTACCAGACATGGACCCTCTACACACTCAGGACTTGATCTCCAGTCCGTGTCTTCTCCTCAGCAAGTCAGTGATCCAAGTAAAGCCCCTTGCTGCATTCTAGTTTTCCTTAAGTCTTTTATACCCCTTTGGTGGCTATAGCTATCTGCTCCTCCTCCCCCCAGGAGACGCCCAGTCCCACCTTCATAATCAATGAAACCTTTCATCGTCAGATCTGGCTTCCCTCATTACCATATACAATGGAAGAATAATGGTGCCACCTCCTCATCAATCAGTTTAGCATTTTCTGGTCTCCTGAGATGGACCTTCATTTACACATTGTATTTGCAGAGACCTATTGTTCACACTCCTATTTAGCATCTGTAAGAGATTCCTGGGAGACTCCGAGACCTTCTCATGTGAGAATCAGTGTAAACAATGAGCATTTTACATCCTGATGAGATACATTCCATTCAGACCTACATGACTCTCCATCTATAATTCACATATATCAAATACTCAATATTATATCCAGTATGATAGATTACAAGGCTTATATTCAAAGGTCCTTATTCCTTACATATCTCACCTAGAGGATGAATAACTCTAAAACAGCGAACTCTCTTTGATTTTATATATAGTAGTAAGCCACACCTGCAGTCGGGTCCACATGGAAGCAAGACTGTTGTATCAATAAGTATTTATTGAAACTGAATGTGCACTGCATGTGTACCTTCTTTTGCGTATAGCATATACACGAGCCAGCTAACGTATAGTGTCTATTGTGTACAGGGGAACCGCATATATACCGCAAGAGCAACACAATTTTTCTCCGTGCACAGTGAACATGTATATGTTGCTGACATATCACAGCCTAAATTACCACTAACGCCAGTATAATCAGTTACATTATTATTTGCGGTATCTGTATTCAATTTGCTAATTATAGAAATATATATGAAGTTTGAAAAATCTATGCAATTATGATATATACAATGTTGTTTTGTTATTAGTTTTTAAAGGGACATTTTTTTTATCATGTTTTATTCAGTTTTAATAAATACTTATTGATACAATAGTCTCACTTCCATGTGGACCTGTCTGTAGGTGTGCCCTACTACTTTATATATCAATCAATTTTTCACTAAAATTGCCGCAAACTCCTGATCCGATATCAGTGTCCCACCAATAACCCCACCGGGTCACGTTGTATATACTGGTATAGTTAGTGAACTTAAAAGTCCTTCCGTGGGTGTTTGCAGCAGACAATAGGGCCGCTCAAGGTAATAGAGCTGCTACGTACACAATTTGATGGTGTAGATTCCTACCTGGTTCCTCTTGTCAGCCCCCACTGGTGCGTCTCAAGATCCTCCACGAGAGGCGAGCTGCGCCGGCCGCTTCGGCGTCTCGCATCAGCCGTCTCGTACTAGTGACGTCACACTATCGCGGGACTAGGTAGGCAGGACTAGGTAGGCAGGGATAGTACCTTATTCGTAGTGTCCAAAGCTCAATATAGTAGAGGTCCTTAAGATTAGAAAGTTTTTCTCCTTTTTATCGCATGGCCATGCAATGAAGATCCAATAGGTTAGGAGGGCGCTTTTCTTCCTCTCACCAGACGCGTTTCGGGGCGTCCGCACCCCTTCCTCAGAGGTTAAAGACTGATAAAAAGGAGAAAAACTTTCTAATCTTAAGGACCGCTACTATATTGAGCTTTGGACACTACGAATAAGGTACTATCCCTGCCTACCTAGTCCTGCCTACCTAGTCCCGCGATAGTGTGACGTCACTAGTACGAGACGGCTGATGCGAGACGCCGAAGCGGCCGGCGCAGCTCGCCTCTCGTGGAGGATCTTGAGACGCACCAGTGGGGGCTGACAAGAGGAACCAGGTAGGAATCTACACCATCAAATTGTGTACGTAGCAGCTCTATTACCTTGAGCGGCCCTATTGTCTGCTGCAAACACCCACGGAAGGACTTTTAAGTTCACTAACTATACCAGTATATACAACGTGACCCGGTGGGGTTATTGGTGGGACACTGATATCGGATCAGGAGTTTGCGGCAATTTAAGTATTCAAGGTGGCCCTTACTTGGACACTCGGATGCGGTTTGTGGTACTATAAGTACCAAGAGTGGACTTTGCACAATCTATTGCAATATTTATATCCAGAGGACTGTGGCATTAATATCGGGTGTTTCAACCCCAATTAGCATTCATTTATTGGTACCAATTGTATTTTAGGGGTTGTGAATGGTATAATTTAATATTGATGTGTATGACTTAATTTTGTGCGAATTTTATGTGAATGTTATTGGATTCAACTAGGTCCTAATAAATATTCAATTGATTACAATATCCTATGGTCCAAGTGTGGTGAGTGCTCACTCCCCCGTTTTTCTTCATATTGTATATTTTTGGGTTGGGCACCCAAGTTGAGTTAGTAGCACCCGGCATAGCCACTAGGTGTGAGCCAACCACTTATTTATATTTCCATTTATTCTTCTCAGTAGGTGCTGGTCAGTGGGTGAGCCATCTTAATCCTATAACTTCCTCTTTGATTTTACATTTCTTGTGCATAGGGGTGTCAGGCTGATACCGTTCGGCTTCAAATTATACAATTTACTGAGACACAAAAATATGGAGAAATCGAGCTTCATTAAAAGTCCATAGTTTATTTATGCAAAAATATAAAAAGTTATGCACACATATAACATGCTGTTCTGTGTGAATGGATTTTTATCTTTTTGCATAAATAAACTACTGTGTTTTCTGGAAACTGGATTTTTGCATATTTTTGTATCGGGAAGGTGCAGCCGATCCAGATGTTGTCTGTTCTTCCAGAAATTATCCACCCAGATTTGGTTTATTAAGGGCTTTATGCACATGACCGTTGGATGTTTTTGTGGTCCACAAATTGTGAATCCCCAAAACGCATTTTTGGGAAAAGAATTGCTGGCCCCTAATAGAGCAGTCCTATCCTTGTCCATAGTATGGACATTAATATGAAATGTTATTTTTTGCGGAACGACCATGCGGACACAGAATGCATACTGAATCATTTCCGTGCTTTTCAGTCCCATTGAAGTGAATAGTTCTGCATACGAGCCGCAAAGAAACGTAATGGACACGGAAAAAAATATATGTTTGTGTGTATGAGCCTTTACTGAGACAGACTGGAAATTTACGATGCTCTATAACAAGTGATTGACTTAGCCAGATGAGAATGCTCATCCTAAAGGGCAGTTACTTTGTGCCCCAGGACTAGCATTCTCGTCCTGCTGTCCTTACCCGCCCCTAATGCGGTGATAACACCGATGCCCGTGGATTAACCCCTCATATGCCACAGTCAGCGCTGACCGCGGCATATGGGAGGTTTGCGACCCCTCCCCTTAGTCATCGGGTCCCCACGCTGCTGTGGCGGGTACCCGATGGTTGCCATGGCATCCCCTAGCCATTCCAAGGCCTTGGGGCCCGGCATGTATGGAGGCCTATGAGGCCCAGCCCCCAGGCTGGGTCTCATAGGCAAACTATCAGTGTATTACACTGTGTAATACACTGATAGTCAATGCAGTACAATACAGATGCATTGTGCTGCATTGAAACGGTAATCAGACCCAATAATGTTAAAGTCCCAGAGTAGGACAAAAAATAAAGTGAAAAAAGAAGTTAAAAAATAAAGTAAAAAATAAATTGTAAGTTTCAAGGAAAAAAACAACTTCCTTTTCCAAAAACAAAGTAATTATTATTTTTTTAAATAGGGAAAAATAGAAAAGTAGACATATTAGGTATCTCCATGTCTGTATTGACCGGCTCTATAAAAATATCACATGACCTAACCCCTAAGGTGAACACCGTAAAAAATAGCAATATAAAAACAGTGTCAAAAAAGCTATTTTTTTGTCACCTTACATCACAAAAAGTGTAATGCAAAGTGATTAAAAAGTCATATGCATCCCAAAATCATACCAATCAAAACATCATCTCATCCCACAAAAAATGAGCCCCTTCCTAAGACAATCTCCAGAAAAATAAAAATAAACTATGGCTCTCAGACTATGGAGACACTGAAACATGATTTTTTTTTGTTTCAAAAATGCTGTGTCACGGTCCCTCAGGTAACTGATGTCAGTATATAAGGAGATTGGCTGAGAGTGGAGGAAACTAACAGCCTCCTTGATTTCTCTTGATTCAGTGTTAATAGGGTTAATGACCACTTTCCTTTTCTCAGCTGTTGCTCAGTGGTCATCACTTCTACCCTTTATAGTCTCACCTCAGCCTTCTGACTATGCAGTTGATAGCTTAATTTGGGTTTGGCTGAGCTGGTGTGAGATCCCCTCTGGTGTTTCTGTTCTTCCACCTCTACAGAAGTTAAGTGTTGTGTTTGTATTTGTTATAGTCCCTGTTGTTGTATCTGGGCCTGAGACTGGGACTTCCATTCGGGAATGGGTTGTCTCTGGTCCTATACTTATTCCAGGGCCTTATAGGGAAATCAGGGCCTAGGTATCCTGCTTATGAATATTCATACCTTCAAGGTCTATTATTCATATTGAGAGGTAGTCAGGGCCCAGATTAGGGTTGTCTAGGAGGTGACCTGTTTCTTCCCTAGTTTCCAGGCCCAGTTACTGTTCCCCTTCCCTCCTGTGTTCAGTGTGGAGTTTCCCCCCACACTGATCGTGACATTATCAACCGCCACAAAAACCGTCATTTCGTTCAGTCAGTGCAGCTATGGATCCTATGTCTGTACTGGTCGAACAGCTGCAGGGACTGTCTTTGGAGGTAGCTGACCTTCGCGCGACAGTCTTACGGATTCAGAGACCACAGGCAGCTGGTTTCCGATGGTGGGTACCAGGCCTGCCCTGAACCTAAGGTTGTCCTCCCGGACAGATTTTCTGGGGGTAGTAACAATTTCATTCGGTTCAGTGAATCGTGTAAATTGTACTTTAAGCTGCATCCATACTCTTCTGGGGATGAGTGTCAACGTGTAAGTATGATCATTTATTTGCTTAAAGGGGTTCTCCGGCCTAAAACTTTTTTGCTAAAAAGAACTAACCTGTGGAGGAAAGAGTATTACTAATATACTTACCTTCCACAGTGCAGCTGTTCTTGCGATCTGGATATTGGTCACGTGGTCCCTCTAGCCATCTTTTCTCTTCTTCCGGATGAAGTCTGTCTCCCTGTCTTCCAGTCCTCTCTTCCTTTCTCTAGCAGGAGACGGTTCGTCACTAATGATATCACTGCCTTCGGCTGGAGAAAGCTCTGCCCGGCCGTCTACACAGCATACTAGGCTGAATGCTAGTTCCCATGTGCAGTACCGCTGCCTGTATCGTACAGGCTTCTATGTGAAGCCTGTATTGACTCAGAGACTGATCACTATGCTGTGCATGTCACAGGGGGCACTGGATGGCACACAGGGGGCACAGTATGCAACAAGAGGAGCGCAGGATGGCACATGTGGGGCACTGTATGGCACAAGGGGGCACTGTATGGCACAAGAGGGGTGCTGAATGGCACAAGGGGGCACAGGATGGCACAAGATGGCACAAGAGTGGTGCTGGATGGCACAAGAGGGGTGCTGGATGGCACAAGAGGGGTGCTGGATGGCACAAGGGGGCACAGGGTGGCATAAGGGGCACAGGATGCAACAAGAGGGGCACAGGATGGCACAAGGGGGCACAGGATGGCATACGGGGCACAGGATGGCATAAGGGGCACAGGATGCAACAAGAGGGGCATAGGATGGCACAAGGGGGCACAGGATGGCACAAAGGGTGGTGCTGGATGGCACAAGGGGTCACAGGATGGCACAAGGGGGCACAGGATGGCACAAGAGGGTCGATTGGATGGCACAAGGGGGCACAGGATGGCACAAGGGGGAACTGGATGGCACAAGGGGGCACAGGATGCAACAAGAGGGGCGCAGAAGGGCACAAGGGGACACAAGATGCCACGAGGGGGCACAGGATGACACAATGGGGCCCTGGATGGCAAAAGGGGGCACAGAATGGCACAAAAGAGGCACAGCATGGCACAAGAGGGGCACATGGTGGCACAAAGGGCGCTGGGAGGCACAACAGGAGCGCTGGATGGCACAAGAGGGGCACAGGATGGTAAAAGAGGGCACAGGATGCCAGAAGGGGGAGCAGGATGTCAGAAGGGGGCGCTGGATGACACAAGGGGGCACAGGATGGCACAAAAGGGGCGCAGGATGGCACAAAAGGGGCGCAGGATGGCACAAGTGGGGCACAAGGGGGCACAGGATGGCACAAGGGGTGCTGGATGGCACAAGGGGGCACTGGACGGCACGAGGGGTGCTGGATGGCACAAGGGGGCACAAGATGGCACAAGGGGGGACAGGATGCACAAGAGGGGCACAAGATAGCACAAGGGACACTGGATGGCACAAGAGGGGCACTGTGGATGTCACTGTTATTGGGCGATGTGGATGTCACTGTTATTTTGGCACTGTGGAGGTCGCTGTTATGGTGGTACTGTGGATGGCAAGGTTATGGTGGTGCTGTGGATGACACTGTTATGGCGGCACTATGGATGTCACTGTTATGGGGCACTATGGATGTCACTGTTATTGGGGCACTGTGGAGGTCAATGTTCTGGGGGCGCTGTGGATGACACACTGTTATAGGGGATCTCTGTATGACACACTGTTATGGGGGATCTGTGGAAGACACACTGTTATGGGGGATCTGTGGATGACACACTGTTATGGGGGATCTGTGTATGACACACTGTTATGGGGGACCTGTGGATGACTCTGTTATGGATGCACTTTGGATGTCACTGTTATCGGGGGTCTGTCGATGACACACTGTTATAGGGGATCTGTGGATGACACACTGTTATGGAGGATCTGTGTATGACACATTGTTATGGGGGATCTGTGGATGACACACTGTTATAGGGGATCTGTGTATGACACACTGTTATGGGGGATCTGTGTATGACACACTGTTATGAGGGATCTGTGTATGACAGACTGTTATGGGGGATCTGTGTATGACACACTGTTATGGGGGATCTGTGTATGACACACTGTTATGGGGGATCTGTGTATGACACACTGTTATGAGGGATCTGTGGATGACACTGTTATGAGGGATCTGCGGATGACACACTGTTATGGGGGATCTGCGGATGACACACTGTTATGGGGGATCTGCGGATGACACTGTTATGTGGGACCTGTGGATGACACTGTTATGGATGCACTGTGGATGTCACTGTTATGGATGCACTGTGGATGACACTGTTATGGGGGATCTGTGGATGACACTGTTATGTGGGATCTGTGGATGACACTGTTATGCGGTATCTGTGGACGTCACTGTTATGGGGCACTGTGGAGGTCACCAATATGGGGGCACTGTGGAGGTCACCGTTATGGGGGCGCTGTGGACGTCACTGTTATGGGCGTCAAGTATAAGTGATAGGGCTCGTACACAGAACTGTTTCTGTTTTGGGGTCTGCAAGTCACGAATCCACTAAATGTGGTTACTGTCTGTGTGGGATTCACATTTTTTTGCAGTCCCATTGAGTTCTATGGGTTTTAGATCTGCACTATGAGGACCAGAATAGGACATTTTCTATCTTTTGCAGAACTGACATACGGATGTGGAGAGCACATGGATGTCATTGTTTGTTTTTTACATCCGTATGTCAGTTCCAGTAAAGACACAACATGTCCTATTCTGGTCCTCAAAATGAGCACCTCAAATCCATCAAACTCAATGGGACTGCAAAAATGTGGAACACATAATTGGATACGGTAGTGTGCATAAGGGTTTAGATACACAGTTCAGCAGGCAGGATCATACAAAATTGGATTAGATACACATTTTAGCAATGTCAGTGATGGGATTAGATACACCGCTCTGCAGGCTGTATCACATAGGATAGGATTAGATATAGATGAGCCTTGGGTCTTATTTATGATGACCCTGATCGGATCTCTCAGGCTGAGATGAAGTTACTTGGTTTATGGCAGGGAGAACGCACCACTGAGATTAGCGGAGGGTCATAACAAACTATCCAAATCCCCAGTGGCTGCTGGGTTGCTCTTTGTAAAAAAAAAAAAAAAAAATGGTACCCTTAGACCATGTCTGGACTTCCGTGAGCTCAACCATATTTCCGTCCGTGATCCTTACCCCCTTCCTTGAGTGGAAGACCGCATTTAATACCCCTGAGGGTCATTTTGAAAACCTGGTCATGCCCTTTGGATTAAACAATGCTCCAGCGGTTTTTCAACACTTTATCAATGACATCTTTCATCATCTGGTGGGGAGGTTTGTTGTTGTATATCTGGATGACATACTAATTTATTCTCCAGACATGGAGACTCATAAGTATCATGTGAGACAGGAGTTACAGATCATAAGAGAGAATAAATTGTATGCGAAGATGGAAAAATTTGTTTTTGCTGTTCAGGATGTGCAATTCCTGGGTTACCTGCTCTCACCCTCAGGTTTTCGTATGGATCCCAAGAAAGTCTGTGCAATGTTAGACTGGGATGGACCCGAAAATCTGAAAGCGCTTATGCATTTTTTTGGGATTCACTAACTACTACCGTAAATTCATCTTGAACTATTCAACTGTGGTTAAACCTTTAACAGACATGACTAGGAAGGGGGTTGATTTCTCTGTTTGGTCTGAGGTGGCATTACAAGCCTTTTCTGCTGTGAAGGAATGTTTTGCTTCAGCCCCTATTCTGGTGCAACCGGATGTGTCTCAGCCATTCCTTGTAGAGGTTGATGCATCCGAGGTAAGGGTGGGTGCAGTTTTGTTGCAAGGTCCTTCACCGAGTAAATGGCGCCCATGTGCTTTTTTCTCTAAAAAACTTTCGACTGCTAAAAGAATTTATGACGTCGGTAATAGGGAATTGCTGGCCATTAAATTGTCTTTTGAAGAATGGCGCCATTGGTTGGAAGGAGTAATTCATCCAATTACAGTAAATACTGATCACAAAAATATTGCTTACCTTGAGTCGGCTAAACGACTGAATCCAAGGCAGGCCAGATGGTCGCTGTTTTTCACCAGATTTAACTTCATTGTCACCCACCGCCCTGTGGTTAAGAACATCAAGGCGTATGCTTTGTCGCGCAGCTTTCCTGGGGGGGGGGGGTGATTCTAGAGATCCTATTCCTATTTTGTCTGAAGGGGTAGTCATATCTTCCCTATATCCTGATCTTGAGGCTAAGGTGTTGGAGGCCCAAGAGGATGCTCCGGACTCTTGTCCTCCAGGGAAATTATTTGTTCCTTCAGACTTACGTCATAAGGTATTTGAGGAACATCACTGTACTGTCTTGGCTTGACACCCTGGGAGTAGATCCACTGTCGATCTCATCTCAGATTTTGGTGACCGGGGCTGCATAAGTGTGTTGAGGACTATCTGTCAGCCTGTTGTACCTGTGCTTGTGCTAAGGTGACATATACTCAGCCTTCTGGATCTCTTCTTCCGTTACCCATCTCGTTCAGACCTTGGATGCATTTGTCCATGAACTTTATCACGGATTTACAGATTTCTTTGTGAAAAACTGTGATCTTGGTGGTAGTTGATCGGTTTAGCAAAATGGTGCATTTCATGGCATGGCCTGCTCTACCTAATGCCAAGACTCTTGCACAGGTGTTTGTTGATAACATTGTGAAACTACATGGCATTCCCTCTGATGTGGTGTCTGATCGGGGGACTCAGTTTGTTTCCTGATTCTGGAAAGCGTTCTGTACTCAAATGGGGCTACAATTGTCCTTTTCTTAGGCTTTTCATCCTCAGTCGAACGGACAGACAAAGCGCACCAATCAGAATCTGGAGACTAACTTGAGATGTTTTGTTTCGGAGAACCAGGAGGACTGGTCTTCAGTCTTGTCATTAGAAAAAAAGAAAAAAACACACATATTAGCTATGGCCGAGTCTGTAACGACTGGTTCTATAAATATATCACATGATTCACCCGGTCCGATAAACACCATAAATTTTTTTTTTTAATTTAAAAAAAAAAGCATTTTTGTCACCTTACATCACAAAAAGTGCAACACCAAGTGATCAAAAAGGCGTATGTCCTACAAAATGATACCAATAAAACCGTTACGTTATCCCGCAAAGAATGAGACCCTACATAAGAAAATCGCTTAAAAATTTAAAAGAAAACTTTAGCTATCAGCACTAAAATATGCTATTATTGTGTTAAAGTGAAATAAATAAAAAAAGTATACATGATATTAGGTATCGCCGCGTCCATAACAACCAGCTCTATAAAAATATCATGACAACCGCTCAGATGAACACTGTAAAAAATAAAAACTGTATCAAAAAAAGCTATTTTTGTCACCTTGCATTACAAAAATTGCAACACTAAGCAATCAAAAAGGCGTATGCCCCCCAAAATAGTACCAATCAAACCGTCAACTCACCCCGCAAAAATTTAGACACTTTCTAAGACAATCGTCAAAAAAGCTAAGGCTCTCAGACTATGGAGACACTAAAACATATATTTTTTTGTTTAAAAAAGCTATTATTGTGTAAAACTTAAATAAATAAGAAAAAGTATACATATTTGGTATTGCCACATCAGTAATGATCTGCTCTATAAAATATCACATGACCTAACCCCTTAAGGTGAACGCTGTAAAAATAAATAAAAACTGTGCCACAATTACCCATTTTTTTGTCACCTTTCCCCAT
This sequence comes from Bufo gargarizans, assembly GCF_014858855.1. Taxonomy (NCBI): domain Eukaryota; kingdom Metazoa; phylum Chordata; class Amphibia; order Anura; family Bufonidae; genus Bufo; species Bufo gargarizans. Next base: position 547,496,275 of record NC_058082.1, on the reverse strand, counting down.
AAAGTTTAATAATGCATGATCAAAAAATCATATGTGCCCAAAAATGGTGCCAATAAAAACATCAACTCTTCCTGCAAAAGACAAGCCCCTGCACAAGACAATCGGCAAAAAAAAAAAAAATAAGGCGTTCAGAAAATGCAGACACAAAAACATAATTTTTTTATCAAAAATGCTTTACGTAAAACTGAAACAAAGAAAGTAGACACATTTGATATCATTGCATCCGTAACAACCTGCTCTTTAAAAATAGCACATCATCTAACCTGCCAGATGAATGTTGTAAAAAATATATAAAATAAAAGCGGTGCCAAAACAGCCTCACAAAAAACTTAATATAGAGCAAATAAATATGATATGTACCCCAAAATAGAAACCATAAACTGTCACCTTTTCCCATAGTTTCCAAAATAGGGTCACTTTTAGGAGTTTCTATTGTAGGAGTGCATCAGGGGATTTTCAAATGGGACATGGCATCTAAAAACTAGTCCAGCAAAATGTGCTTTCCAAAAACCATATGGCGCTCCTTTTCTTCTGAGCCCTGCCGTGTGCCCTTACATCAGTCTACGACCACATGTTGGGTGTTTCTGTAAACCTCAGAATCAGAGTAATAAATATTGAGTTTTGTTTGGCTGTTAACCCTTGAAGTGTTAAAGAAAACTGTCTCAGAATGGCTTGGATAAATAAAAGTGTTCCATAGTTATTACCACATAAAGTGACACATGTCAGATTTGCAAAAAATGACCTGGACAGGAAGGTGAAAACTGGCCCGGGGTAGAAAGGGTTAATGGTGGTGTTTTCAGGCCAAGTTCACATCACCATTTAAGCCGCTTTAACGCAAATTAAGGAAAAACAGATGGTTTTTGCACACAAATTCTAAGGATCAGCTTCTAATTTCGCATTCCCAAAAAACTGCTTTAAATTGTAACCATGATCAGTGGTCATTGCTACTTAAGGACAATGCCTGTTTTGACCTTCAGGACGCAGCTCCATTTATCAAATCTGACACGAGTCACTTTATGTGGTAACAACTTTGTCCAAAACCTGATCGTTCCAAAGTGTGGCCCTGGGCAAAATTGAAAGTGGGGCCCTAAACCCTGAAATGCAGTAGACGCATAACATCTAATGTATCCAGTCGAAAGGGACTATTCTTTTTTTACGGCAGTCCAGGGATCACTGTCTCGTATAGATTTCCTATTTACTACACGCTATCTGCAATCGCCTATTCTTGACAAGGTCACATCTGACCACCCTCTGATCAGCCTATTCTTGGAAGCTATAACAGGGCAGTGTAAATGGGGTGCCATATGGAGGTTCTTGGTTAAACTGAAGAAAAAAGAAGAACTCAATAGACACAATTTGTTACGGCTTTAGAAAGTGATAAAGTCATGTTATAAAGGACAATAAAGAGGCAGGAAATGTCCACATCACATGTTTGTGTGAAATTAGGCTAAAAAAATTGCACAGTCGGGGGATAACTTGTAAACTTCTCTTTTTATGTTGCTTTATTTTCTGCAAATCTCTGGACTGGTATCTGGGGGGAGGAAAATCACCATCTGAATGACTGGAGTAGTTGTCATTGTGAAGCTAATGTACATGTGAGGATCTCTGACTCTTGTTGTGTGGACAATCACACGTCTCTTTGAATCTGGTGGAGCAATGGTTGCATGTTTTGGGATTTTTTTATTTGCATTTAGCTCAATGATAACAGATTTTTTTTTTATTTATCAAATTATATGATCTGTTAAATTCTTAAGGACGTAGCCTAGTGTGATGCTTATACTTCAAATCTTACAGTTTTGTTTTTTTGTCTTTTGCACAATATTTTTTTATGTATATTTTACAAACCGGATTCCAAAAAAGTTGGGACACTAAACAAATTGTGAATAAAAACTTAATGCAATGATGTGGAGATGGTAAATGTCAATATTTTATTTGTAATAGAACGTAGATGACAGATCAAACCTTTAATCCGAGTAAATGTATCATTTTAAAGGAAAAATACGTGGATTCAAATTTTCACGGTGTCAACAAATCCCCAAAAAGTTGGGACAAGTAGCAATAAGAGGCTGGAAAAAGTAAATTTGAGCATAACGAGGGAAGACCCTGCATTTTTCAACAAGATAATGCCAGACCACATTCTGCATCAATCACAACATCATGGCTGCGTAGGAGAAGGATCCGGGTACTGAAATGGCTAGTCTGCAGTCCAGATCTTTCACCTATAGAGAACATTTCGCGCATCATAAAGAGGAAGGTGCAACAAAGAATGCCCAAGACGATTGAACAGTTAGAGGCCTGTATTAGACAAGAATGGGAGAGCATTCCTATTTCTAAACTTGAGAAACTGGTCTCCTCGGTCCCCAGACATCTGTTGAGTGTTGTAAGAAGAAGGGGAGATGCCACACAGTGGTGAAAATGGCCTTGTCCCAACTTTTTGGGGATTTGTTGACACCATGAAATTCTGATTCAACATATTTTTCCCTTAAAATGGTACATTTTCTCAGTTTAAACTTTTGTTCCGTGATTTATGTTCTATTCTGAATAAAATATTAGAAGTTGGCACCTCCACATCATTGCATTCAGTTTTTATTCACGATTTGTATAGTGTCCCAACTTTTTTGGAATCCGGTTTGTATTTAAAAGCCCATAAATGTTTTATATTTTCTTCGATAAAGCTACACAAGCAATTGTTTTTGTAGGGTTGACTTTTAGTTTCCATTGGTGCAATTCGGAGGTACAACAGTTTGATAGCTTATTATTGCATTTTTGGGAAATCATTTTTGGACAAAGTTCACCATATGGGATGGAAAATGTGATAATTTTATTGTATGGGTCGTCATGTATAAGCGAAACCAATTATGCATCTTTTTTTATTTTTGTGCAAACAAAAAAGCTAATTATATATTTGTAAATCTTTTTTTTTAAGTCCCAGAGGTAACATATGATTTGCTAATTGTCCATATAATGCATTGCAGAAATTTTGCATTGTAGCGTAGTTTATCAGTTACCATAAAAACTGACCTTATGCCTATTCAGCCCTGCCAATGAATAGCCAATTGGGAATGGAAAACATTGGGGGCAATTCTAGGCATTTTTGATTGTCATAGCAATACTTTAGTCCTACGTAATCACAATGAGAGGGCATGGGGTGACAGATTCCCCCCAGAATCCTCCTTGTTTCTAAACAGTTAGATTCTGGTTACATTTATCGAGGGAGATAAAGGGTTACAATCCTTAGATTATAATTATTTCCACTTCTGTCAGTGAGAACAGGCTACCAGCTGCATAATATACCTGACTCCAAGTAGTGGTGTGGGCAAAGCGACTACCTATTAAGGCATTAAACGGGAAAGAGTTAATATCTGTAAAAATATCAGTGATGCAGTAATGGTATAATAAATTGTAATGAGTCTGGATTTATATTTCATATTTTTAGGTTCTTGAATTGTGTTAATTGTCTGTCTCCATTAATATATTTATATATATATATATATATATATATATATGAGTCTGTCTGTAGTTCACCCAAGAGTCGTGATCATAAATAATGTACTTACTTAATTCAATCATTTGTTATAGAGCATCATAAATATCAAGTCTGTCTCAGGAAATCAAATATAAAGCACAAGTCCGTCTGTGGGCAATTCCTGGAAGCACGGACAACATCTGCATGAGACTGCACCAATCCTGATACAAAAATATAGAGAAATCCGGCTTCTAAAAAAATCCGTAGTTTATTTATGAAAAAAATGATGAAAATGCACACACAGAGAACACCATGTTGTGCATGGCATTTTATCTTCTTACATAAGCTACTGATTTTTATGGAAGTTGAATTTATTTAAAAGTATCATTTCAAGCTGAAAAATATCAGCCATCACCCCTATAAACAAAAATAAATAAATCAAAGAGGGTTCAATGTTTTAGTCATTCACCCTCTAGGTGAGATCTGTAAGAAATAAGTACCATTGCCTAAAGAAAGTCTTACAATCTGTTCTACTGGATATAATATGGAGCATTTCATATAAGTGAATTATAGATGGTCATATGGTTGAAGGTCTGGATGGAATGTATCTCATTGGGATGTAAAATGCTCATTGTTTACATTGATTCTCACATGAAAAGGTCTCTGAGTATCCCAGGAATCTCTTACAGATGCTAAATAGGAATGTGAACAATAGGTCTCTACCCTGAAAATACAATGTGCAAATGAAGAACCATCTCATGAGGCCAGAACATGCTAAACTGGATGATAAGGATGAGGCACCATTATTCGTCTATTACATATTGTAATGAGGAAAGCCATATCTGATGATCAAAGGTTCCATTGATTATAAAGGTGAGACTGGGTGTATACTGGGGGAAGAAAAGGAGCAGATAGCTATAGCCACCAAAGAGGTACAAAAGACCCAAGCATGGCTCAGAAAGTTGAAATTCACCAAGAGTATTTATTTTGATCACTGACTTGCTGAGGAGAAGACATTGAGTGGCAGAAGTCCTGAGTGTGTGGAGGGTTCATGTCTGGTAAGTGTCACTGAACTGACTGTAAGTAGAAATATTGTAATCCTTTGCTGTGTAAAAGTACTATGGGGTCATTTATGATTAGACATATGACACTTTGGCGTATATCTGTTGCAGATTTGGTTCCAAAGGGGACTTGCACGCCACGCACGCCAGTTCTAGAAAAGTGTGTGTGGTGTGGTCAAGGAAGAGGGTGCCTCATTTATCATTTTCAATACCATTTTTCCCCCCCCTAAATCTACACCAGCCAGCAGTGGATGCGCCTCTACAGGTTGGCACCTCTACAAATGCTGGTCTTAATAAATGACCCCATATATGTCATATCTGTCTGTAATGTCTCTTGTGTAGATCTTCATATAACTCCCATCATACCTGGACTGATTTTCCACCTTTTACAATACATGGGAAGGCAGGGTATAAAAATGTAAAATTCTAAAACAGATTATATCACAGTAGTTTAGGGGTTAATCAATGCATTTAACATCTCATTAGCAGATAATAATTATAACTTTGGCAGAATTATTTTATAAATATAGTTACTTTCATGTCACTGACAGATATTGTATTTGTACTTTGTGTAATTAGAAAAAAGAAAAACTTATCTAATATAAAAATGATTTCCTTTTCTAGGTGAAGACTGAATGAGGAGCTTTCATAGACGCTTAATTTAATTTCCTTTTTATGAAGTAGAAGATCACAGATTACCAATAACAGAGCTTGACATAGACTGCCTGAGATGTCTGCAAGTTCGGAATATGGGAAAGATTTTGAAAATAAATCAAATCTTTTTATTCACAAAGAAATTAACGATGACCAGCCATTTTCAGATTCACAAAGTAAAAAAACATTGATACCTGGTCTTGTTAAACAGCAGAGAAAGCACAAAGGAGAGAAGCCATACTCATGTTCAGCATGTAAGAAAACTTTTACTTTGAATGAATATCTTCTTAAACATCTGAGAACTCACATAGGAGAGAAGCCATTTTCATGTAATGATTGTGGGAAGTGCTTTAATTATAAAAGTAACCTTGAAAAACATATGAGAATTCACATAGGAGAGAAGCTATATTCATGTACAGAATGTGCGAAAAAATTTGCTTTCAAAACACACCTTTTTAAACATTGCCAAATTCACACAGCAGAGAAGATATTTTCGTGTCCTGAATGTGGGAAATGTTTTAATCGTAAATACAGTCTTGAAATACATCAGAGAATTCACACAGGAGAAAAACCACATTTGTGTCTTGAATGTGGCAAAGGTTTTAGAGATAAATCAAGTCTTGTGAAACATCAGAGATTTCACACAGGAGAAAGGCCCTATTCTTGTCCTGATTGTGAGAAGAGTTTTAGTTGCAAATGGAGACTTCAGAGACACCAGAAAATTCACAGAGGAGAGAAGCCTTTTTCATGCCTTGAATGTGAGAAGAGTTTCGGTCAAAAATTACATCTGGTGAAACACCAAAGAATTCACACAGGAGAGAGGCCAAATGCATGTACAGAATGTGGGAAATGGTTTAGCCGTAAATCAAGTCTTTTGAAACATCAGAGAATTCACAAAGGAGAAGATGTATGTGGGTAAAGTCTAGGGAGAAACTACCAGATCTCAAGATTTGTGGCACATCAGATGGCTCAGTAAGGTGGAAGTCCACTGAAATGTTTAAATTGTTGGAATTTGGCAGGTGGGGAGCTCCATTGCAGGACCTGCTGCATCAGACTATTTCTGATATAGAATGTAACATGAAGGTGTTTTTTTAAGATTAGAAAAATATAACTTGTTGTAAATTGCAATACATTTTGTGGTGACAGGTTCTCTATAAATATCTGGCTATAATACTATTATGTCTAGAACCAAATTCAATTGGGTTTGGACTAAAGTGGCTGCACCCCAAAATCCTACTATTTGAGATTAAAGTAAGAAGATTTGTCTTTATCTATAGCTCCTTGAATTGCTTTCCTATCTGTTTTCTCAGTATTTACTTTCTTTGCTTTGTTCTATTCTGATTGTAGTAGTTCAGTTGTCAGATATTATTCTTTATACATGCATGAATGGATTTGACAAATACGTTTCATTGGAAATCCCTCCTCCTCTGTATTCACCTGATCCTCAATTTGAATTAATAAAATTTGTATTCAATAACAAATGTTTGGTATTAAGATATTTTTGGAAAATATAAAAGATATTACCCGGGATAGATGGAACTTGGTAAATGAGTATTGGCGGGGAAGGGGGGGGGGGTGGGTAGATAAATAGATAGTTACTTAATGTAGAAAGATAAATGTAGGAAGCCCAACTGCCTGGAAGTAACAAGTGCTGGTAGTGGGAGACTATTAGGGGTATAGATAGGGCGATCTGTCACAAAGACCAGGATCGTCGAACAGTGTGTTGTCTTCCTGTCACTTGAGTTTGACATATGGTGGATCAGGTTGACAGATTACTGGGAGGGGCTGGCGAAGATCCAGCAGTCATGGTCCATATTGGAACTAATGACAAAGTAAGAGGTAGGTAGAAATTATTTTAGGGATTTAGGCCACAAGCTTAGGGCAAGGACCTCAAAAGTAGTGTTTTCCAAAATACTACATGTACCATGAGCCACACAAGAAAGGCAGCAGGAGATTCGGAGGTTAACAAATGGCTCAAGAACTAGTGTAGGTGTCATGGTCCCTCCTGTGAGTGAGGTGAGAAGATCGGATAGACTTGCTGCACGTGAGGCTGACAGGTCTCTCTGTGTTCTTCTATGTATGTTGTGTGGCAGGATCTCACCTCTCAGGTGCAGCTAGTTATCAGTGATGAGGCTCTATTTAGGTCCGCCTCACACTGCTAACCATGCGGTTGAGACTTTCTGTTTGGAGTTGCTTGAGCTTGGTTGTGTTGGATCTCCTGCTTCTCCATACTCCAATAAGCTAAGTACTTGTTTACTTCTCTGTTTGTTTTTCCTTGGTGTGTGTTATTTCTAGAAAAAAGGGAGATATAGGACAGCTCACCTTCTCACTAATGTTGTATAGGTGCTCCAAACCGGTGTTACACCCAACACACCAAATGAAAATAGAAGCGATATGCAAAAGTGGATGGGCACTCTGATAGATGGAGTCACATAGAGCTCGAATATGTCACTAAGATTTTATTTATAAGCAATAACACATTACAATAAAAAAGTCCCTATCGCGGCATGTAGCTTCCAGAATACATCAAATATAAAACGATCAAATAAATAAAAATGTAGACTAGTTGCCGTCTCTTAATAAAAGTACAGAATATCTGCCTTCTCTTCACAATATGCAGAATAAAATACACAGACGCTAACAGGTGTATGGAGCAGTCGAAGACCAATTAATTGCGGTATTTACGCAAACTCATGGATTTTTAGCTCCCTAACATAGAATTGCATATGTGCGATATAGAGTCATATATAATCGGTCCGAGGTCTGGGAGTGTTTCTGTGAATCATATGCTATAGTTCATATGTCTCCATACATGCGCCGGATTGCAGCTTTGCGCTGATGGTCACTGGATGTCAGTCTTTATGTACCAGGGCAGAGGAACTTGTGTGATATATCACTTAGCTTATACTGTCAATATGTTATTCCATAAGTTAGATCCTTTGCAATGTATAATCAGTGATTATGCAGTCGACTTTCAATATAGAGGGTAGTACTCACGATTCCGCTGGCTTTCGTGGCGTCCCACGTGGAATAGCTGGAAGGTAAGCTTACCTACTACTTTGTATGCTCTAAGAAAGCATTCGCTACAATCTTGTAGCGAGTCTATATTCGTCTGCTGGTTTGTAGCAAGATATTAATCGCGCTCCCGGTAGCTTAGCTTGTTACACTGTGGGAAAAACTTTCTTGGGCGTCCCACGTGTCTTAACGTAGCTGGAGTCCCAGTGTTGGGAATAGATCGGCTGCATGCATGTTCCTGTATAGGTGTTGATTCCGGGTTACCGCTATCGGATGCTTTTAGTGAAGTGCTTAAAAATGTTTTACTCCACTGTATTCACTAAGGAAAATAAACTGTCAGATGAAATGCAGAATGTAAAAGTAAATCCCCCGTTAAAATTGCCCTGTCTGACTCTGGAAGAAGTACAGCGACATCTTAAAAAGATCAAACTAGACAAATTACCAGGACCAGATGGCATACACCCCCGTATCCAAGGACAATGAAGTAATGTCATAGCCAGACCCTTTTTTCTGATATTTAAGGACTCTATATTGTCAGGGCGTGTTCCACAGGATTGGCGCATAGCAAATGTGGTGCTGATACTCAAAAAGAGTCCTAAAGCAGTGCCTAGAAACTATAGGCTGGTAAATTTAACATCTGTTGTGAATAAACTGTTTGAAGATTTTCTAAGAGATGTGCAACGTACGCCGACCCCAGGACCCTCTATCGCGTCCCAGGTATAGTAGGAATGCTGAGTGTTGTAATGCAGCCTAAATGTCTCTTTATGTGTCATAGTGCTCCTACATGGATACTGCGGGACCCCATGCTTTGGCTCCAAAGCAATAAATAGGGGGAATAATTAGTGTATTTGAAAGAATAACTTGAGCCTAGACCTTAAGATGAAGTTCAATGGCAGCTTTACTTGAATAAACAGTTTTCAGAATTTGTCTTGGTTCCAGCAGGCTTTAGCATGAGCTGGAAGGCAAACTCAATTCTATTTTTATTTCTTTTTCTCTGCTGTACTGACAGGCTAGCTTAGTAACTTTGATTCCTTATTTATGCTGCACTCCACTCTTAGTCTGACTTAGTTTCAGCCAAGGAATAGGTTAGTGTCTGTCACAACCAGACAGCTGAGAAGCTCTGACAGAGGCCTTTCAGAACCTCCTCCTTGAGTTCTCTTGTTGTGCTGTTCAGTTGCTCATCTCGTTAGCCTCTCTCAGCTGTCATGTGTTGGACTAATTGCTTCCCTTTAAATTCCTCCCCAGAATGCTTTTCTGGGCGGCTTATACTTCTTCCTGGAGTGTGTGTGCATGCTGGTCTTGTTCTCCTGTCTGCTACAAAGCTAAGTGTTTGAACATTTATCTGTTATTTTCTGTTTGCTGGATCCCAGGTGACCCTGACTCCCTCCGTATCTTGTGTAGGGAGCCGGTGGTCGTGTCCCCTCACTATTGTAGGGTGCTCAGGGATTATATAGTCAAGGTACGTGGATATGCAAACTTCCACCATTCGGATCTTTGCATAGGCTGAGCAGCGAGGGAAAGTGCCAGGTCTTCTGCAGGGGTCTCCCTTTTGTTCCTTAGCTTTTGGATCCAGCGAGTCATTTATGCTTGTTGCTTTGCCTTGTTCCCTGTACACCGTCCGTGACATTATAAGCCGCCAAAACCGTCTCAAGCATGGATCCGGTTTCACTTTTGGCTGAACGCTTCCAGGGTCTTTCATTGGAGGTAGCTGATCTCCGTAAGACTTTTTCTCAGCTTCAAGTGACCGGTTCAGCTTGCGTTCATGGAGTTTGTTCTGAGCCTAAGATCTCGCTCCCGGATACGTTCTCCGGGGGTAGTGAGAATTTTGTGCGTTTTAGAGAGGCTTGCAAACTCCATTTTCGCCTTCTTCCCCATTCCTCTGGTGATGAGGAACGGAGGGTGGGGATCATTATATCGCTGCTCAGAGGTAACGCTCAGTCCTGGGCCTTTTCGCTGCCGGAGGGGGCACGGCCTCTCCGTTCAGTGGATGAATTCTTTTTAGCCCTGGGTCAGATATATGATGATCCGGATCGTATTGCTCTGGCTGAGTCTAGACTACGTCTATTACGCCAGGGTAAACAATCCGCAGAAATATACTGCTCAGAATTTCGGAGATGGGCAATTGATACTGGTTGGAATGATGCTGCACTCCGAAGTCAATTTTGCCATGGTCTTTCAGAGGGATTGAAAGATGCATTTGCCTTTCATGAGAGGCCTATTTCTTTGGACTCTGCTATGTCTCAGGCCGTTCGTATTGACAGGCGTCTTAGAGAGAGAGGAGAGATGTCCCCTTCCTGTCATACTCAGTCCCAGGACAGTGCAGCGGTCCCATTCTGTGCGCAGGGGTCTCAGTCGCCGTCAGCCCCTTCTGAGCAGGAGCCCATGCAGCTGGGGTTGATTGCTTCTGACAATAGAAGATTCAGCTCGCATGGGAGGGTTTGTTTTTGTTGTGGAGGTATAAATCATCTGGCAAATATTTGTCCCTCTAGGAGATTCAGGCAGTTTTCTGGGAGTAATAAAGAAACAAACAGGAAAAAATCTTTTAAAAATGTTCCGTCTGTTACTATTGGCAGGGTTGAGGCGGAAATTGAAGGTTTTCCGTTTGCTTGTAGTTCCCGTTTTGTCCTGCCGGCTAGGGTGGCGCTAGAGAGCAAGAACATTTTTTGTGAGATTTTTGTAGATAGTGGAGCAGCGGTCAATCTCATTGATAATCAATTTGCGATAACTCATGGTTTCCAGGTGCGCACTTTGGGAAAGGATATTCCGGTTTTTGCTATCGATTCCGCTCCACTTTCTCAGAAATCATTAAAGGGCATAGTTCACAATATCCGTTTAATTGTGAGTGATGCTCATGTTGAGGATGTGTCATGTTTCGTCCTTAGCGGTTTGCCTACCCCTCTGGTGTTGGGGCTGCCCTGGCTCACTAAGCATAACCCCACCATTGATTGGCAAGCGAGGCAAATAAATGGTTGGAGTGACTTTTGCAGAGAGAATTGCCTCATGACATCTGTTTCTGAGGTTGCTACTAAGACTGTACCATCTTTTCTCTCTGAATTTTCGGATGTCTTCTCTGAGAGTGGAGTTCAGGATTTGCCCCCGCACAGGGAGTACGATTGCCCTATTAATCTCATCCCAGACGCCAAGCTGCCTAAATCTCGTTTATACAATCTTTCCCAACCTGAGAGGATCGCTATGCGTGCTTATATCTCTGAGAGTCTGAGAAAAGGACACATACGACCCTCGAAGTCACCTGTTGCCGCTGGTTTTTTCTTTGTTAAGAAAAAAGATGGTTCTTTAAGACCTTGTCTGGATTTCAGGGAGCTGAACAGTATTACAATTCGTGACCCTTATCCGCTTCCTCTGATTCCGGACCTGTTTAACCAGGTTGTTGGGGCTAAAGTCTTTTCCAAATTAGATCTAAGAGGGGCATACAACCTGGTCAGGGTCAGAGAAGGGGACGAATGGAAGACGGCCTTCAATACCCCTGAGGGCCATTTTGAAAATTTGGTTATGCCTTTTGGTTTGATGAATGCCCCAGCCGTTTTTCAGCATTTTGTGAACAGCATTTTTTATCATTTGATGGGAAAATTTGTATTGGTGTATTTGGATGACATTTTGATTTTTTCTCCCGATTTCAAAACTCATAAGGAACATTTACGTCAGGTCTTGCTCATCCTGCGGGAGAATAAATTATATGCGAAACTGGAAAAATGTGTGTTTGCGGTTCCAGAAATTCAATTTCTGGGGTTTCTTCTCTCCGCTTCTGGTTTTCGCATGGACCCCGAGAAGGTCCGCGCTGTGCTTGAGTGGGAGCTTCCTGAGAATCAGAAGGCGCTGATGCGTTTTTTGGGCTTTGCCAATTATTACAGGAAGTTCATTTTGAATTACTCTTCTATTGTTAAACCACTCACTGATATGACCAGAAAGGGGGTAGATTTTTCTTCTTGGTCAGTAGAGGCGCGTAAGGCTTTTTCTGATATCAAGGAGAGTTTTGCTTCCGCTCCCATCTTGGTGCAACCTGATGTTTCTTTACCCTTCATAGTTGAGGTTGATGCTTCTGAGGTGGGTGTGGGGGCGGTCTTGTCTCAGGGTTCCTCTCCTGCCAATTGGCGACCGTGTGCCTTTTTCTCAAGAAAACTCTCCTCCGCAGAGAGAAATTACGATGTGGGAGATAGGGAATTGTTGGCCATCAAGTTGGCTTTTGAGGAATGGCGCCATTGGCTAGAGGGAGCCAGACACCCTATTACCGTATTTACTGACCATAAAAATCTGGCCTACTTGGAGTCAGCCAAGCGTCTGAACCCGAGACAGGCCAGATGGTCTTTGTTCTTTTCTAGGTTTAATTTTGTTGTCACGTTCCGCCCTGGAGTTAAGAATGTGAAGGCAGATGCCCTGTCACGTTGTTTTCCGGGAGGCGGGAATTTTGAAGACCCGGGTCCCATTTTGGCTGAAGGTGTGGTGGTCTCTGCTCTTTTTCCTGAATTGGAGGCAGAGGTGCAGGCAGCCCAGTCAGAGGCTCCTGATCTTTGTCCTCCTGGGAGGTTGTTTGTGCCTCTCGCTTTAAGACACAAGATTTTTAAAGAACACCACGATACGGTCCTTGCTGGGCACCCGGGGGTAAGAGCCACACTGGATCTCATCGCTCGGAGATTCTGGTGGCCTGCGCTTCGTAAGTCGGTTGAGGGTTTTGTGGCAGCCTGCGAGACTTGCGCTCGTGCCAAAGTCCCTCATTCACGGCCATCAGGTCCTCTCCTTCCCTTACCCATTCCTTCCCGTCCTTGGACACATCTGTCCATGGACTTCATAACGGACCTGCCTCGTTCCTCGGGGAAGACTGTGATTCTGGTGGTGGTGGACCGTTTTAGCAAAATGGTGCATTTCATCCCTTTTCCTGGTTTGCCCAATGCTAAGACGCTGGCGCAGGCATTTATTGATCACATTGTCAAATTGCACGGTATTCCTTCAGACATAGTCTCTGATAGGGGCACGCAGTTTGTTTCCAGATTCTGGAAGGCTTTCTGTTCTCGCTTGGGGGTTCGGTTGTCATTCTCTTCTGCTTTCCACCCGCAGTCGAATGGCCAGACAGAGCGCGTCAATCAGAATCTGGAGACATATCTGCGCTGTTTTGTGGCGGAGAATCAAGAGGATTGGTGTTCTTTTTTGTCCCTTGCTGAGTTTGCTTTAAATAACCGTCGTCAGGAGTCCTCTGATAAGTCACCATTTTTTGGTGCATATGGGTTTCATCCGCAGTTTGGGACTTTCTCGGGAGAGGGGTCTTCTGGTTTACCTGATGAGGACAGATTCTCCTCGTCTTTGTCATCTATTTGGCAAAAGATTCAGGATAATCTAAAGAGCATGAGTGAGAGATATAAGCGTGTGGCAGATAAGAGACGTGTGCTTGGTCCGGACCTGAATGTTGGTGATCTGGTGTGGTTGTCTACCAAGAATATCAAATTGAAGGTTCCCTCCTGGAAGTTGGGTCCTAGGTTTATTGGGCCTTACAAAATCCTGTCTGTCATCAATCCTGTTGCATACCGTCTTGATCTTCCTCAGACTTGGAAGATCCATAATGTTTTTCATAAGTCCTTATTGAAACCTTATGTTCAACCCATTGTACCCTCGCCTTTGCCTCCTCCTCCGATTATGGTTGATGGGAATCTTGAATTTCAGGTCTCTAGGATTGTGGATTCTCGTCTTGTCCGCGGTTCTCTTCAGTACCTTGTTCATTGGGAGGGGTATGTCTGAGGATGTGGGTCCCAGTGACGGACATTAAGGCCTCTCGTCTCATCAGGGCTTTCCATAGGTCCCATCCTGAGAAGGTGGGTTCTGAGTGTCCGGAGTCCACTCGTAGAGGGAGGGGTACTGTCACAACCAGACAGCTGAGAAGCTCTGACAGAGGCCTTTCAGAACCTCCTCCTTGAGTTCTCTTGTTGTGCTGTTCAGTTGCTCATCTCGTTAGCCTCTCTCAGCTGTCAATGTGTTGGACTAATTGCTTCCCTTTAAATTCCTCCCCAGAATGCTTTTCTGGGCGGCTTATACTTCTTCCTGGAGTGTGTGTGCATGCTGGTCTTGTTCTCCTGTCTGCTACAAAGCTAAGTGTTTGAACATTTATCTGTTATTTTCTGTTTGCTGGATCCCAGGTGACCCTGACTCCCTCCGTATCTTGTGTAGGGAGCCGGTGGTCGTGTCCCCTCACTATTGTAGGGTGCTCAGGGATTATATAGTCAAGGTACGTGGATATGCAAACTTCCACCATTCGGATCTTTGCATAGGCTGAGCAGCGAGGGAAAGTGCCAGGTCTTCTGCAGGGGTCTCCCTTTTGTTCCTTAGCTTTTGGATCCAGCGAGTCATTTATGCTTGTTGCTTTGCCTTGTTCCCTGTACACCGTCCGTGACAGTGTCCTGTCAGCTCCAGCATGGAGTCTGAACTGGAATAATCTAGAACTGCCATACCTCCTTCTGGTAGCAAGCAGGACTCGCCCACTTCTGCCTAAAAGTGGGGAGAATGGAATAGAGAGTTCCATTCTGTCCAAGATAGCTCTGTCAGAAACACTGACACCTGCTGGTAAACCAGGCATATTACATGTATAACAGTTGCATAACAATATTATAGATGCACATTGTGGTGAACCTGGAACAGAATTACAAAGATGACATTTATGTTAGACCATTAAAGACAGTAGCAGGGTGCGGGAGTGGTGTGATGCTTCGAGATCTCAGGAATACGAAGAAATCGCAAATGCATCCTGTTTTTAAATTACAAAAATCACAAGAGCCGTCTCATTTACACAAAGAGTTAAAACTTTCAGTTACAGCTCACAGAGGTAAATTCGCAAATCCTTGCCAAAGATTCTTCCTGACCCCATGCATTTACACATCCATCAATCTGATATTATCTTGACAAAACCCCTTAAAAGTGCCCTGTCTCTAGTCTGAATGGCCCCAGCACGGCAGGGGTCCAAACACCCTAAGCCTGGTCAGAAACTTCAGAAGAGAATGACAGATCCTTATCATGCAGTTGGTTGGTACAAGAAGGAAGGTGACCTTAAAGTCACCTCTAATCCATAGATATATTTTTTCAATATTTTCTTTATATTTCATGGGTTAGGAAAATACGGAATGAACAATCTCTTCAGAGGTTGTTCAGGTCATTCCAACACACCATCCAGGGAATCCGCAAGCAAATTGGAAATTCACGCTTTGAGATATAAGTCTGTGAAGGTTCTCATTTATCCAGGTCATGGTATATATCTATAAAGAATAAATCAAGGCAACTGGACGTACTGTAGATTTCTTGAAAACGTTTCACTCGTTCTTCCAACGAGCTTTCTCAATTCTGAGTGATTGTACAGAAATTCTGGGAATAAATATGTAACTGAATCCACATCTGGTAATTATACCCAGCATTGGGTCAAAGGTGTTGATTTCATTATCCTAATTGGAGTCAGTAGGTGATAAAGACTTCCCAGAAAAAGGTGTCAAGACATCATTATATGTGGCAGACAATAGATGTCTAACCCCCCCACCTCTATTCAAGCTTGACTTCTCCATTTTTACGTAGATGGCCTCCTTCACGCCTCGTTTGTACCAATTTATTCTTTACAGATATATTTGAGATATAAGGGTTCTCAGACACACTGTATTGTCTTCCAGTCATATTTGGTATCAGATGATTCGTAAAGTTCTGCTGATTATAAATATGATCTTTATTTCTTGATTTGACTTACGGGCACTGAGAAACTGGCAAAGAAACGATGCTGCCAGATTTTCTCTATCTGGGACAAGAATGGCCCCCTGTTCCAATTACACAAGGCTGGACTTGTGCGTGTCATAGCCACTCCCAGCTCCAGAGTGGGTAAAACACAGTGATCCACTCAGGTCCTGGTCCTTCATCTGCCATCTGAAGTCGAATAACATCATGACCGCCGGACACAGGCACCTTGGATCTTGGATTATTCCTTGCAAAGACTTTTCCTGGACTCTACCACGGTAATTCTAAACTTACAGACATTCTTTTCCCTTTTATCTCTTACTTAATTCTATCCAACCAATCTGTTCGACTGGCAGGTATATTTATACGTCAGTTTTAATGTATATTTCAGTGTATCGTTTTTATAATAAAACTAACAATATAAATATAATCGTTACAGTTTTGCCCTTGTTACCTGACTATCTGGTCTATGCTAAGAGCTCTGTCCTCAGAAGAGACATACTACCGCATTGTCCTATTTTTATAAATTGTTGATTTATTAGCTAGGTTGCAAATAACAGTTTCTTCCCTTTAGGAAAAGCTAGCCGGGGTCTCTTCGCCCCGATTCAATACGAAGAGTGGTGGCAGCAAATGTATTTGATTTCCAGTGCGAAATATGTAATTTTATTTTACCGATTGTACATACAGTCACGATTGTATTATGTATGGGCAGGCACACCACTAATCTTAAACGTTTACTGTACTCACAGTTGATTTGCCTCCAGAAGTCTCTAGTGGATGTGACTTGTATGGCTACTGTGGCATTGTACGACGGGATTGGCGGGTGGTTGTCACAAGTGATAACACCACTCTGGGGTGTTACAGATGCTATCTTGGAGTACCTCAATGAAAAAAAGCAAAATAACGCCATCAGCATGGTTTCATGAGGGATCACTCATGTCAAACTAATTTAATCAGTTTCTATGTGGAGGTAAGTTTTAGACTTGACTGTGACAAATCAATTGATGTATATCTTGACTTCTCCAAAGCATTTGATACTGTGCCACATAAAAGGTTAGCATTAGCGATGATCAAGCACCAAAGTATTCAGGTGTTTGGCCCGAAAACACATTGCTATATTCGTGTGCTCGGCCGAGCACCAGAGTATAATGGAAGTCAATTGGAGACAACCAGGCACCCCCTGCTCTGAAGAGGGAAGGCTGCCTGGTCTATTGTAAAAAGTCAGAAAGTGACAGAAACACCACCGAAATGGATCGGGAACAGCATGGGGACGATGTCTGGATGCATCTTAGACTCCCAAGTCGCTGCTGAGAACCATGTTGTCCGAGTTGTACGCCACTTTTACAGACTGATAAAAATACACACAACCCCCCCCCCTGGGCGTGGGTAGCACCTGTGCCATCCCAGGGTACGACTCACTCTCGGCCTCCACAACATTCACCCAGTATGCAATCAGGGAAATGTAGCTTCCCTGGCCACCAGCACTTGTCCATGTGTCCATGGTTAAGTGGACCTTCCCAGTAACTGCGTTAATCAGGGCACAGGTGATGTTCTGGCACACATGCTGGTGTAAGGCAGGCACGGCACACCGTGAAAAATAGTGGCGGCTGGGGTCTGTGTACCGAGGAACGGCCGCCAACATCAGACTGAGGAAGGCCTAAGTGTCCACAAGCCTAAATGGCAACATTTCAAGGGCCAGTAATTTTGAAAGTTGCACATTTAGTGCTATGGCCTGTGGGTGGGTATTTGCGTTTGCGTCCAAATGACTGTGTTATGGACATTTGGATGCTGCGCTGGGACAGGGAAGTGGATGTTGTTCCTAATGGTTCATGTGAAGGTCCGGGTGCAAGGCGAGGGGCATCCGGGCCTGTGCCTTTGACAGGGGGTTGGCCAGCAGTGCATTACACAGGGAAAGAGGAGGCAGTGGTGTGACCCGCAGACCCAGATTGTGGACCCAGGAGTTCGGCCCACCTATTAAGTTGCTTGGATGCCATGTGGTGGATCATGCTGCTGGTGGTGTGGTTGCTAGTGTTCACGCCCCGGCTCATTTTGGTACGGCACAGGTTGCAAACTATCATTCTTTGTCATCTGCACTTTCCTCAAAAAAGCACCATACAAGGTAGATTTATGAATGGGGGTGCTCGGTGTAACGGTTGCAGGCCTGTTTGGTGTGGGCCGACTTCTCACTTTTGCAACCCCACTGCCTCTCTTCCAGCCTGTTGTGGTGCTGCAGATCCCTCCCCCTCTGTACTGCTGTCCTCGCTCGGCTTTTCACCTTCCCTTTTAGGGACCTCATCAACCACTACCTCCTCTTCCACTTCCTGACTCAGCTCATCCTCCTGACTTGACATAATCACAACCTCAGTGATTGGTAACTGTGTCTCATCATCATTCACCTCGTGAACGGATGATTGCCGTTCACCACCGTCATCTTCTTGAGACTGTGAAGGCTCAAGAGGTTGGGAATCAGGGCACGATATCTCAGGTCCCTCTTCATGTGTGCTGGGCGTGAGGACCAAATGTAATAGTGGCGCTGGAGAGAGCTCCTCGGAATATTCGAGTGTGGGATCACTCGTTTGGCAAGCCTCTGTAATGGTGGGAGGAAGGATGATCAGAGAGAGTATTCGGCTGACCAGACTCTTGACTACAGAGACTGCAGATTAGTTAAATTTTCCCTAAAGAAACAGTTTTCGGATGGTGTAATGTACAGTCGTGGCCAAAAGTTTTGAGAATGACACAAATATTAGTTTTCACAAAGTTTGCTGCTAAACTGCTTTAAGATCTTTGTTTCAGTTGTTTCTGTGATGTAGTGAAATATAATTAGACGCACTTCATACGTTTCAAAGGCTTTTATCGACAATTACATGACATTTATGAAAAGAGTCAGTATTTGCAGTGTTGGCCCTTCTTTTTCAAGACCTCTGCAATTCGACTGGGCATGCTCTCAATCAACTTCTGGGCCAATTCCTGACTGATAGCAACCCATTCTTTCATAATCACTTCTTGGAGTTTGTCAGAATTAGTGGGTTTTTGTTTGTCCACCCACCTCTTGAGGATTGACCACAAGTTCTCAATGGGATTAAGATCTGGGGAGTTTCCAGGCCATGCCTTTTTCCTGTTGCCCCAAACAATCGGAAAGAGGCTTCATCGGAGAATATGACTTTCCCCCAGTCCTCAGCAGTCCATTCACCATATTTTCTGCAGAAGATCAAGAGCAAGCTCTGCACTGGTGGCACTCCGCCCACAGCTGAATCCTCTTTAGGAGATGATCCTGGCGCTTGCTGGACTTTCCTGGAAGTCCTAAAGCCTTCTTAACAAGAATTGAACCTCTTTCCTTGAAGCTCTTGATGATCCTATAAATTGTTGATTGAGGTGCAATCTTAGTAGCTACAATATCCTTGCCTGTGAAGCCATTTTTATGCAACGCAATGATGGCTGCACGTGTTTCTTTGCAGGTCACCATGGTTAACAATGGAAGAACAATGATTTCAAGCATCACCCTCCTTTTAACAGGTCAAGTCTGCGATTTTAACCCAATCAGCCTGACATAATGATCTCCAGCCTTGTGCTCGTCAACATTCTCACCTGAGTTAACAAGACGATTACTGAAATGATCTCAGCAGGTCCTTTAAGGACAGCAATGAAATGCAGTGGAAAGATTTTTGGGGATTAAGTTAATTTTCATGGCAAAGAAGGACTATGCAATTCATCTGATCACTCTTCATAACATTCTGGAGTATATGCAAATTGTTATTATAAAAACGAATATTGTAATATGTAATTCTCAAAACTTTTGGCCACGACTGTATATGTCACAGAAAGCCACACACTATGGACACTAGATTAGGCCCAGATTTTTTGAATTTGCAATACAAACTCAGTTTTCGGATGCAGGACAGTATATGTCACAGAAACACACAGCATATGGACACTATATTAGGCCCAGATTCGTTAAATTTGCACTAAAGAAACAGTTTTCGGATGGCGTTCTATATATGTCACAGAAAGCCACACACTATGGACACTAGATTAGGCCCAGATTTTTGGAATTTGCAATACAAACTCAGTTTTTGGATGCAGGACAGAAACACACAGAATATGGACACTATATTAGGCCCAGATAATTAAAATTTATGCTAAAGAAACAGTTTTTGGTTGGAGTACTGTATATGTCACATATGTGTATTACGCTCACACAGTACAGAGACAGTAGATGAGGACTGGCCCCTGATTATTTAAATTTACGCTCAAGAAACTGTTTTCGGATGGCGTACTGTATATGTCACTGAACACCAAAGAATATGGACACTATATTAGGCCCAGATAATTTAAATTTATGCTAAAGAAACAGTTTTTGGTTGGAGTACTGTATATGTCACAGATGTGTATTACGCTCACACAGTACAGAGACAGTAGATGAGGACTGGCCCCTGATTATTTAAATTTACGCTAAAGAAACTGTTTTCGGATGGCGTACTGTATATGTCATTAAACACCACAGAATAGGGACACTATTTTAGGCCCAGATTATTGGAATCTGCGGTACAGACAATGTTTTCTGATGTACAGACTCTTTCTGATGAACAATTAAATTGCTGCCACCACACACAATAGTCCTTAAAAGGACTTTTGGGTCTTTGAAACGTTATTCACTGGAATAAATTGCGATCACAGTCTCTCTACACTATCCTGTCCCTTCCTAAGTGCAGCTCTCCCTGACTCGCAATGAGACAAACCCGGGTCATAGGGTGCCATATAGCACCTGATGATGTGTTCCAGACAACCAATCACTGTAATGCCAGCAGCCAACATGGCTACTGACATTACAGTGATAGCAGTACTTACCTGCACGTTTATTGGCTGCTTAGCAGCCGCAAAACGTGCGGGAAGGAGACTCGAGCATGGCGCTCGAGCACATGAGGTACTCGGCTGAGTACCGCCATGTGCCGAGTATAGCGATGCTCGAGCCAAACAGGTATTCAGCCGAGCATGCTCGCTCAACACTAGTTAGTATATAAAATGACAATGCTTGGACTGGGAGAAAATGTCTGTATGTGGGTAAGTAACTGGCTGATGGATAGAAAACAGAGGGTGGTTATTAATGGTACACACTCAGATTGGGTCATTGTCAGTAGCGGGGTACCACAGGGGTCAGTATTGGGCCCTATTCTCTTCAATATATTTATAAATGACCTTGTAGAAGGCTAGCACAGTAAAATATACATTTTTGCAGATGACACTACTGTAAACTGTGTAAAGTTATTAACACAGAAGAGGACAGCATACTGCTACAGAGGGATCTGGATAGATTGGAGGTTTGGGCAGAGAAGTGGCTGATGAGGTTTAACACTGACAAATGTAAGGTTATGCAAATGGATAGAGAGTGAAGTTGTTGAAAATTTGATTTGGCTGCTTCGCCAAATTTGACAAAAAAAATCAGCTTTGTGCCGAATTACTTCGTCACGAAGCATATTTCTTTGTAACTAGTGGGTGCAATGACAGGGAGCAGCGATTGCGCCGTTCCCGTTATTGTACCCCTCAGATGCCACGATCATACATGATTGCGGCATCTGATGTAAAAGACAGTGAAAAAACAAACAAAAAAATAATACCTGATCCCTTTTCTCGCGACGGGCCACCTGCCGCCATCTTGCTTGAAGATCCTGGCCGAAATACTGCACGGCCCGAGATGATGTCATATGTAGCAGCACGGGATTTCGGATGGGTTCTTCAATCAAGATGGTGGCGGGCGGCCTATCACAAGCAAGTGTTTTTTCTGCATAAGTGACAGAAGATTTGCAGGAAGAGCTAGAGGGCGATGAGGAAGACCAGGCAGATGACCCCGACACACCGTGGCAGTATGCAGTTGTCTAGGCTTTTTAACATTGATGACTAGAGATGAGTGAAGTTCATCAAAGTTCAATTCGGCTGTTTCACAGAATTTTACCCAAAAATCAGCTTTGTGACGAATTGTGTCGCTCCTCGTCATTGTAGCCCTCAGATGCCACGTTCATACATATACTTGCCTGATCCATTTGCTCGCGACGTGCCACCCGCTGCCATCTTGATTGAAGGTCTAGTGCGAAATCCCGTTTGGGGCCCCAATGACGTCATTACGCCGGCCAGCACGGTGATGTCATATGTTGCCGTGCATAGGATTTCGGCTGAATCCAATGAAGATGGCGGCGGGCAGCCGATCATGAGTAAATGGATCAGATAAGTATAATGTTTTTGTTTTTTTTTGGAACATGAGCGCAGACCCCCCCCCAGTCAGATCTTTGTGAGGATGAGCGATCGCGCAGCGGCCAACTGACTACATAGGATGTCTCAACAGTAATTGAGCTGATCCTCCCTCTCAGCGGGTGGGAAAAAGGCCCCCATTTTATAGTGGTAGCAAAAGTCTAACATGGTGTGGAGCCAGTAGTCATCCCTCTGCAAAATTGTGATAATACAGCTATCATTATACAAACAACTCAGCAAGTATCTGGCCATAAGCGCAAGGGATTTGGATGGGCTCCATGCCTCCATCTCCACTGAATACTGCCACGGTATGTCAGGGTCATCTGCCTGGTCTTCCTCATACTGTGACGCCCAGTCACAGGATGAGGAAGACCAGGCAGATGACCCTGACATACCGTGGCAGTACTCCTCATGCGGTTGCCACCTTACCACTCTGTGACTTGGCCATTATTTTGACTCCTTATGTGCATGCCACCTCACCACTCTGTGACTTGGCCATTATGTTGACTCCTCATGCGGTTGCCACACTCCCCACACTGTAACTGATCCACTGTGTTGACTTTCATACGGTTGCCACCTCACGACTTTGTGACTCACTACTATGTTGACTCCTCATGCGGTTTCCACCTCCCCACTCTGTGAATGACTACTGTGTTGATTCCCCATGTGGTTGCCACCCTCCCCACTTTGTGTTTGGGCCATTATGTTTACTCCTCTTGCGGTTGCAACCCTCCCTATTCTGGGACTGGGCCACTAGTATCTCTCTTTGGCATTGTTGATATCATGATTTATTTTACCCTTTTTCTGATCTGTCAGAAGGACAGAAACATGAAAAACACAACGGATCCTGTTATTGGAGCATCCATAAGGCCTGTATCATGTGGTCATTTGCATCACAATACGCTCATGATTTGGAAGCCAAAAGCAGAAGTGGGTACCAAACACAGAAGACATACAAATATTCCAATCATGTGTCATTTCTGTTTTGGATCCACTCCTGTTTTTTTTGGCCTTTGCAATACTGAATTTTGGTATCTCTTTTTTTTAGTCTAACCAGACTGTTTATTACTCTGTAATTTCTCTAGCGCCGTTCTATGGAAACAGTAGGTTTAAAGAGCACACCAAATGCTTGAAATAACTTCTTTATTAACTTCAACTTTTCTTCATATATAACACTGTCGCCTCCGCAGCAGATAGTCCATGTACAAAACACGTATTGCATAAAGTATCACAAAATGGCGGTATGCATAAGATGGTTGTTCAACTACTGTTCAATCTTGTCATTCAACATAAAATGGTGGATATATTTCTCTTTTGAGTATCTGTACTCTCACTTTAAGTTATTTAAGCACTTTATGATCTCTCAGAGAGGTATATCTGAGATTTAACAGTTCTACTGGCTAAACTGGGTTTGCAGTTTGCAGTAACTATTTGCAGATTGGTTGAGTATGATCTGGTATGGTTGTATGCAATTTGGATTGCAATATGGAAATTTAATTTGGATTGTGAACTTTTGTAGTTTGCAATTGTAGCTTGCAATTTGTATGGAATCTGGTTTGTATGCTTGCAATTTGTATTTGGCATCTGGTTTGTATGCTTGCAATTTGGTGGATCTGTTAAGTAAACACATATATCTAGTTAAGTATACCGTTCTAATCACAATAATAACAATATGAACATTATAAACCTGTACTAAATCCCTATTTTGGCCTCTTGTTCCCATAAGAACACAGCTCTCAGTGGAGTGAATGTCTCTTCAGCTCCTGTCTCTGGTGAATTGTCCTGCGGGACAATAAATTATATGCGAAACTGGAAAAATGTGTGTTTGCGGTTCCAGAAATTCAATTTCTGGGGTTTCTTCTCTCCGCTTCTGGTTTTCGCATGGACCCCGAGAAGGTCCGCGCTGTGCTTGAGTGGGAGCTTCCTGAGAATCAGAAGGCGCTGTTGCGTTTTTTGGGCTTTGCCAATTATTACAGGAAGTTCATTTTGAATTACTCTTCTATTGTTAAACCACTCACTGATATGACCAGAAAGGGGGTAGATTTTTCTTCTTGGTCAGTAGAGGCGCGTAAGGCTTTTTCTGATATCAAGGAGAGTTTTGCTTCCGCTCCCATCTTGGTGCAACCTGATGTTTCTTTACCCTTCATAGTTGAGGTTGATGCTTCTGAGGTGGGTGTGGGGGCGGTCTTGTCTCAGGGTTCCTCTCCTGCCAATTGGCGACCGTGTGCCTTTTTCTCAAGAAAACTCTCCTCCGCAGAGAGAAATTACGATGTGGGAGATAGGGAATTGTTGGCCATCAAGTTGGCTTTTGAGGAATGGCGCCATTGGCTAGAGGGAGCCAGACACCCTATTACCGTATTTACTGACCATAAAAATCTGGCCTACTTGGAGTCAGCCAAGCGTCTGAACCCGAGACAGGCCAGATGGTCTTTGTTCTTTTCTAGGTTTAATTTTGTTGTCACGTTCCGCCCTGGAGTTAAGAATGTGAAGGCAGATGCCCTGTCACGTTGTTTTCCTGGAGGCGGGAATTTTGAAGACCCGGGTCCCATTTTGGCTGAAGGTGTGGTGGTCTCTGCTCTTTTTCCTGAATTGGAGGCAGAGGTGCAGGCAGCCCAGTCAGAGGCTCCTGATCTTTGTCCTCCTGGGAGGTTGTTTGTGCCTCTCGCTTTAAGACACAAGATTTTTAAAGAACATCACAATACGGTCCTTGCTGGGCACCCGGGGGTAAGAGCCACACTGGATCTCATCGCTCGGAGATTCTGGTGGCCTGCGCTTCGTAAGTCGGTTGAGGGTTTTGTGGCAGCCTGCGAGACTTGCGCTCGTGCCAAAGTCCCTCATTCACGGCCATCAGGTCCTCTCCTTCCCTTACCCATTCCTTCCCGTCCTTGGACACATCTGTCCATGGACTTCATAACGGACCTGCCTCGTTCCTCGGGGAAGACTGTGATTCTGGTGGTGGTGGACCGTTTTAGCAAAATGGTGCATTTCATCCCTTTTCCTGGTTTGCCCAATGCTAAGACGCTGGCGCAGGCATTTATTGATCACATTGTCAAATTGCACGGTATTCCTTCAGACATAGTCTCTGATAGGGGCACGCAGTTTGTTTCCAGATTCTGGAAGGCTTTCTGTTCTCGCTTGGGGGTTCGGTTGTCATTCTCTTCTGCTTTCCACCCGCAGTCGAATGGCCAGACAGAGCGCGTCAATCAGAATCTGGAGATATATCTGCGCTGTTTTGTGGCGGAGAATCAAGAGGATTGGTGTTCTTTTTTGTCCCTTGCTGAGTTTGCTTTAACCACTTCAGCCCCGCTAGGTGAAACCCCCTTCATGACCAGAGCACTTTTTACACTTCGGCACTACACTACTTTCACCGTTTATCGCTCGGTCATGCAACTTACCACCCAAATGAATTTTACCTCCTTTTCTTCTCACTAATAGAGCTTTCATTTGGTGGTATTTCATTGCTGCTGGCATTTTTACTTTTTTTGTTATTAATCAAAATGTAACGATTTTTTTGCAAAAAAATGACATTTTTCACTTTCAGCCGTAAAATTTTGCAAAAAAAACGACATCCATATATAAATTTTTCGCCAAATTTATTGTTCTACATGTCTTTGATAAAAAAAAAATGTTTGGGCAAAAAAAAAATGGTTTGGGTAAAAGTTATAGCATTTACAAACTATGGTACAAAAATGTGAATTTCCGCTTTTTGAAACAGCTCTGACTTTCTGAGCACCTGTCATGATTCCTGAGGTTCTACAATGCCCAAACAGTAGAAAAACCCCACAAATGACCCCATTTCGGAAAGTAGACACCCTAAGGTATTCGCTGATGGGCATAGTGAGTTCATAGAACTTTTTATTTTTTGTCACAAGTTAGCGGAAAATGATGATGATTTTATTTTTTTATTTTTTCTTACAAAGTCTCATATTCCACTAACTTGCGACAAAAAATAAAAAATTCTAGGAACTCACCATGCCCCTCACAGAATACCTTGGGGTGTCTTCTTTCCAAAATGGGGTCACTTGTGGGGTAGTTATACTGCCCTGGCAATTTAGGGGCCCAAATGTGTGAGAAGAACTTTGCAATCAAAATGTGTAAAAAATGACCGGTGAAATCCAAAAGGTGCACTTTGGAATATGCGCCCCTTTGCCCACCTTGGCAGCAAAAAAGTGTGACACATCTGGTATCGCCGTACTCAGGAGAAGTTGGGGAATGTGTTTTGGGGTGTCATTTTACATATACCCATGCTGGGTGAGAAAAATATCTTGGTCAAATGCCAACTTTGTATAAAAAAATGGGAAAAGTTGTCTTTTGCCAAGATATTTCTCTCATCCAGCATGGTTATATGTAAAATGACACCCCAAAACACATTCCCCAACTTCTCCTGAGTACGGCGATACCAGATGTGTGACACTTTTTTGCAGCCAAGGTGGGCAAAGGGGCACATATTCCAAAGTGCACCTTTCAGATTTTGCAGGCCATTTTTTACACATTTTGATTGCAAGGTACTTCTCACACATTTGGGCCCCTAAATTGCCAGGGCAGTATAACTACGCCACAAGTGACCCCATTTTGGAAAGAAGACACCCCAAGGTATTCCGTGAGGGGCATGGCGAGTTCCTAGAGTTTTGTATTTTTTGTCACAAGTTAGCGGAAAATGATGATTTTTTTTTCTTTCTCTTTTTTCCTTACAAAGTCTCATATTCCACTAACTTGCGACAAAAAATAAAAAATTCTAGGAACTCGCCATGCCCCTCACGGAATACCTTGGGGTGTCTTCTTTCCAAAATGGGGTCACTTGTGGCGTAGTTATACTGCCCTGGCAATTTAGGGGCCCATATGTGTGAGAAGTACTTTGCAATCAAAATCTGTAAAAAATGACCGGTGAAATCCGAAAGGTGCACTTTGGAATATGTGCCCCTTTGCCCACCTTGGCATCAAAAAAGTGTCACACATCTGGTATCGCCGTACTCAGGAGAAGTTGGGGAATGTGATTTGGGGTGTCATTTTACATATACCCATGCTGGGTGAGAGAAATATCTTGGCAAAAGACAACTTTTCCCATTTTTTTATACAAAGTTGGCATTTGACCAAGATATTTTTCTCACCCAGCATGGGTATATGTAAAATGACACCCCAAAACACATTGCCCAACTTCTCCTGAGTACGGCGATACCAGATGTGTCACACTTTTTTGCTGCCAAGGTGGGCAAAGGGGCACATATTCCAAAGTGCACCTTTCGGATTTTGCAGGGCATTTTTTACACATTTTGATTGCAAAGTTCTTCTCACACATTTGGGCCCCTAAATTGCCAGGGCAGTATAACTACCCCACAAGTGACCCCATTTTGGAAAGAAGACACCCCAAGGTATTCCGTGAGGGGCACTGGCGAGTTCCTAGAATTTTTTATTTTTTGTCGCAAGTTAGTGGAATATGAGACTTTGTAAGGAAAAAAGAAAAAAAAAGAAAAATCATCATTTTCCGCTAAATTGTGACAAAAAATAAAAAATTCTAGGAACTCGCCGTGCCCCCCACGGAATACCTTGGGGTGTCTTCTTTCCAAAATGGGGTCACTTGTGGCGTAGTTATACTGCCCTGGCAATTTAGGGGCCCAAATGTGTAAGAAGTACCTTGCAATCAAAATGTGTAAAAAATGGCCTGCGAAATCCGAAAGGTGCCCCTTTGCCCACCTTGGCTGCAAAAAAGTGTCACACATGTGGTATCGCCGTACTCAGGAGAAGTTGGGCAATGTGTTTTGGGGGGTCATTTTACATATACCCATGCTGGGTGAGAGAAATATCTTGGCAAAAGACAACTTTTCCCATTTTTTTATACAAAGTTGGCATTTGACCAAGATATTTCTCTCACCCAGCATGGGTATATGTAAAATGACACCCCAAAACACATTCCCCAACTTCTCCTGAGTACGGCGATACCAGATGTGTGACACTTTTTTGCAGCCTAGATGCGCAAAGGGGCCCAAATTCCTTTTAGGAGGGCATTTTTAGACATTTGGATCCCAGACTTCTTCTCACACTTTCGGGCCCCTAAAAAGCCAGGGCAGTATAAATACCCCACATGTGACCCCACTTTGGAAAGAAGACACCCCAAGGTATTCAATGAGGGGCATGGCGAGTTCCTAGAATTTTTTATTTTTTTGCATAAGTTAGCGGATATTGATTTTTTTTTGTTTTTTTCTCACAAAGTCTCACTTTCCGCTAACTTAGGACAAAAATTTCAATCTTTCATGGACTCAATATGCCCCTCACGGAATACCTTGGGGTGTCTTCTTTCCGAAATGGGGTCACATGTGGGGTATTTATACTGCCCTGGCTTTTTAGGGGCCCTAAAGCGTGAGAAGAAGTCTGGAATATAAATGTCTAAAAATGTTTACGCATTTGGATTCCGTGAGGGGTATGGTGCGTCCATGTGAGATTTTATTTTTTGACACAAGTTAGTGGAATATGAGACTTTGTAAGAAAAAACAAAAACAAAAACAAACAAAAAATTTCCGCTAACTTGTGCCAAAAAAAATGTCTGAATGGAGCCTTACCAGGGGGGGGGGTGATCAATGACAGGGGGGTGATCAATGACAGGGGGGTGATCAATGACAGGGGGGTGATCACCCATATAGACTCCCTGATCACCCCCCTGTCATTGATCACCCCCCCTGTAAGGCTCCATTCAGACATCCGCATGATTTTTTACGGATCCATGGATACATGGATCGGATCCACAGAACGCATGCGGACGTCTGAATGGAGCCTTACAGGGGGGTTATCAATGACAGGGGGTGATCAGGGTAATCAGGGTGATCACCCCCCTGTCACTGATCACCCCCCCTGTAAGGCTCCATTCAGACATCCGCATGATTTTTTACGGATCCATGGATACATGGATCGGATCCACAAAACGCATGCGGACGTCTGAATGGAGCCTTACAGGGGGGTTATCAATGACAGGGGGTGATCAGGGTAATCACCCCCCTGTCACTGATCACCCCCCCTGTAAGGCTCCATTCAGACATCCGCATGATTTTTACGGATCCATGGATACATGGATCGGATCCACAAAACGCATGCGGACGTCTGAATGGAGCCTTACAGGGGGGTTATCAATGACAGGGGGTGATCAGGGTAATCAGGGTGATCACCCCCCTGTCACTGATCACCCCCCCTGTAAGGCTCCATTCAGACATCCGCATGATTTTTTACGGATCCATGGATACATGGATCGGATCCACAAAACGCATGCGGACGTCTGAATGGAGCCTTACAGGGGGGTTATCAATGACAGGGGGTGATCAGGGTAATCAGGGTGATCACCCCCCTGTCACTGATCACCCCCCCTGTAAGGCTCCATTCAGACGTCCGCATGATTTTTACGGATCCATGGATACATGGATCGGATCCGTAAAAATCATGCGGACGTCTGAATGGAGCCTTACAGGGGGGTTATCAATGACAGGGGGTGATCAGGGTAATCACCCCCCTGTCACTGATCACCCCCCCTGTAAGGCTCCATTCAGACGTCCGCATGATTTTTTACGGATCCATGGATACATGGATCGGATCCACAAAACGCATGCGGACGTCTGAATGGAGCCTTACAGGGGGGTTATCAATGACAGGGGGTGATCAGGGTAATCAGGGTGATCACCCCCCTGTCACTGATCACCCCCCCTGTAAGGCTCCATTCAGACGTCCGCATTATTTTTACGGATCCATGGATACATGGATCGGATCCGTAAAAATCATGCATACGTCTGAATGGAGCCTTACAGGGGGGTGATCAATGACAGGGGGTGATCAGGGAGTGTATATGGGTGATCACCCGCCTGTCATTGATCACCCCCCTGTAAGGCTCCATTCAGACGTCCGTATGCTTTTTGCGGATCCGATCCATGTATCCGTGGATCCGTAAAAATCATACGGACGTCTAAACGGAGCCTGACAGGGGGGTGATCAATGACAGGGCGGTGATCAATGACAGGGGGGTGACCAGGGAGTTTATATGGGGTGATCATGGGTGATCAGGGGTTTATAAGGGGTTAATAAGTGACGGGGGGGGGTGTAGTGTAGTGTAGTGTGGTGTTTGGTGGGACTGTACTGACCTACCTGAGTCCTCTGGTGGTCGATCCTAACAAAAGGGACCACCAGAGGACCAGGTAGGAGGTATATTAGACGCTGTTATGAAAACAGCGTCTAATATACCTGTTAGGGGTTAAAAAATTCGGATCTCCAGCCTGCCAGCGAACGATCGCCGCTGGCAGGCTGGAGATCCACTCGCTTACCTTCCGTTCCTGTGAGCGCGCGCGCCTGTGCGCGCGCGTTCACAGGAAATCTCGCGTCTCGCGAGAAGACGCGTATATGCGTCCAGGAGGAATAAAGCAACCACCTCCCGGACGCATATACGCGTACAGCGGTCGGGAGGTGGTTAAATAACCATCGTCAGGAGTCCTCTGATAAGTCACCATTTTTTGGTGCATATGGGTTTCATCCGCAGTTTGGGACTTTCTCGGGAGAGGGGTCTTCTGGTTTACCTGATGAGGACAGATTCTCCTCGTCTTTGTCATCTATTTGGCAAAAGATTCAGGATAATCTAAAGAGCATGAGTGAGAGATATAAGCGTGTGGCAGATAAGAGACGTGTGCTTGGTCCGGACCTGAATGTTGGTGATCTGGTGTGGTTGTCTACCAAGAATATCAAATTGAAGGTTCCCTCCTGGAAGTTGGGTCCTAGGTTTATTGGGCCTTACAAAATCCTGTCTGTCATCAATCCTGTTGCCAACCGTCTTGATCTTCCTCAGACTTGGAAGATCCATAATGTTTTTCATAAGTCCTTATTGAAACCTTATGTTCAACCCATTGTACCCTCGCCTTTGCCTCCTCCTCCGATTATGGTTGATGGGAATCTTGAATTTCAGGTCTCAAGGATTGTGGATTCTCGTCTTGTCCGCGGTTCTCTTCAGTACCTTGTTCATTGGGAGGGGTATGTGGGTCCCAGTGACGGACATTAAGGCCTCTCGTCTCATCAGGGCTTTCCATAGGTCCCATCCTGAGAAGGTGGGTTCTGAGTGTCCGGAGTCCACTCGTAGAGGGAGGGGTACTGTCACAACCAGACAGCTGAGAAGCTCTGACAGAGGCCTTTCAGAACCTCCTCCTTGAGTTCTCTTGTTATGCTGTTCAGTTGCTCATCTCGTTAGCCTCTCTCAGCTGTCAAGTGTTGGACTAATTGCTTCCCTTTAAATTCCTCCCCAGAATGCTTTTCTGGGCGGCTTATACTTCTTCCTGGAGTGTGTGTGCATGCTGGTCTTGTTCTCCTGTCTGCTACAAAGCTAAGTGTTTGAACATTTATCTGTTATTTTCTGTTTGCTGGATCCCAGGTGACCCTGACTCCCTCCGTATCTTGTGTAGGGAGCCGGTGGTCGTGTCCCCTCACTATTGTAGGGTGCTCAGGGATTATATAGTCAAGGTACGTGGATATGCAAACTTCCACCATTCGGATCTTTGCATAGGCTGAGCAGCGAGGGAAAGTGCCAGGTCTTCTGCAGGGGTCTCCCTTTTGTTCCTTAGCTTTTGGATCCAGCGAGTCATTTATGCTTGTTGCTTTGCCTTGTTCCCTGTACACCGTCCGTGACAGTGTCCTGTCAGCTCCAGCATGGAGTCTGAACTGGAATAATCTAGAACTGCCATACCTCCTTCTGGTAGCAAGCAGGACTCGCCCACTTCTGCCTAAAAGGGGGGAGAATGGAATAGAGAGTTCCATTCTGTCCAAGATAGCTCTGTCAGAAACACTGACACCTGCTGGTAAACCAGGCATATTACATGTATAACAGTTGCATAACAATATTATAGATGCACATTGTGGTGAACCTGGAACAGAATTACAAAGATGACATTTATGTTAGACTATTAAAGACAGTAGCAGGGTGCGGGAGTGGTGTGATGCTTCGAGATCTCAGGAATACGAAGAAATCGCAAATGCATCCTGTTTTTAAATTACAAAAATCACAAGAGCCGTCTCATTTACACAAAGAGTTAAAACTTTCAGTTACAGCTCACAGAGGTAAATTCGCAAATCCTTGCCAAAGATTCTTCCTGACCCCATGCATTTACACATCCATCAATCTGATATTATCTTGACAAAACCCCTTAAAAGTGCCCTGTCTCTAGTCTGAATGGCCCCAGCACGGCAGGGGTCCAAACACCCTAAGCCTGGTCAGAAACTTCAGAAGAGAATGACAGATCCTTATCATGCAGTTGGTTGGTACAAGAAGGAAGGTGACCTTAAAGTCACCTCTAATCCATAGATATATTTTTTCAATATTTTCTTTATATTTCATGGGTTAGGAAAATACGGAATGAACAATCTCTTCAGAGGTTGTTCAGGTCATTCCAACACACCATCCAGGGAATCCGCAAGCAAATTGGAAATTCACGCTTTGAGATATAAGTCTGTGAAGGTTCTCATTTATCCAGGTCATGGTATATATCTATAAAGAATAAATCAAGGCAACTGGACGTACTGTAGATTTCTTGAAAACGTTTCACTCGTTCTTCCAACGAGCTTTCTCAATTCTGAGTGATTGTACAGAAATTCTGGGAATAAATATGTAACTGAATCCACATCTGGTAATTATACCCAGCATTGGGTCAAAGGTGTTGATTTCATTATCCTAATTGGAGTCAGTAGGTGATAAAGACTTCCCAGAAAAAGGTGTCAAGACATCATTATATGTGGCAGACAATAGATGTCTAACCCCCCCACCTCTATTCAAGCTTGACTTCTCCATTTTTACGTAGATGGCCTCCTTCACGCCTCGTTTGTACCAATTTATTCTTTACAGATATATTTGAGATATAAGGGTTCTCAGACACACTGTATTGTCTTCCAGTCATATTTGGTATCAGATGATTCGTAAAGTTCTGCTGATTATAAATATGATCTTTATTTCTTGATTTGACTTACGGGCACTGAGAAACTGGCAAAGAAACGATGCTGCCAGATTTTCTCTATCTGGGACAAGAATGGCCCCCTGTTCCAATTACACAAGGCTGGACTTGTGCGTGTCATAGCCACTCCCAGCTCCAGAGTGGGTAAAACACAGTGATCCACTCAGGTCCTGGTCCTTCATCTGCCATCTGAAGTCGAATAACATCATGACCGCCGGACACGGGCACCTTGGATCTTGGATTATTCCTTGCAAAGACTTTTCCTGGACTCTACCACGGTAATTCTGAACTTACAGACATTCTTTTCCCTTTTATCTCTTACTTAATTCTATCCAACCAATCTGTTCGACTGGCAGGTATATTTATACGTCAGTTTTAATGTATATTTCAGTGTATCGTTTTTATAATAAAACTAACAATATAAATATAATCGTTACAGTTTTGCCCTTGTTACCTGACTATCTGGTCTATGCTAAGAGCTCTGTCCTCAGAAGAGACATACTACCGCATTGTCCTATTTTTATAAATTGTTGATTTATTAGCTAGGTTGCAAATAACAGTTTCTTCCCTTTAGGAAAAGCTAGCCGGGGTCTCTTCGCCCCGATTCAATACGAAGAGTGGTGGCAGCAAATGTATTTGATTTCCAGTGCGAAATATGTAATTTTATTTTACCGATTGTACATACAGTCACGATTGTATTATGTATGGGCAGGCACACCACTAATCTTAAACGTTTACTGTACTCACAGTTGATTTGCCTCCAGAAGTCTCTAGTGGATGTGACTTGTATGGCTACTGTGGCATTGTACGACGGGATTGGCGGGTGGTTGTCACAAGTGATAACACCACTCTGGGGTGTTACAGATGCTATCTTGGAGTACCTCAATGAAAAAAAGCAAAATAACGCCATCAGCATGGTTTCATGAGGGATCACTCATGTCAAACTAATTTAATCAGTTTCTATGTGGAGGTAAGTTTTAGACTTGACTGTGACAAATCAATTGATGTATATCTTGACTTCTCCAAAGCATTTGATACTGTGCCACATAAAAGGTTAGCATTAGCGATGATCAAGCACCAAAGTATTCAGGTGTTTGGCCCGAAAACACATTGCTATATTCGTGTGCTCGGCCGAGCACCAGAGTATAATGGAAGTCAATTGGAGACAACCAGGCACCCCCTGCTCTGAAGAGGGAAGGCTGCCTGGTCT
The DNA here is from genome assembly GCF_014858855.1 of Bufo gargarizans. Lineage (NCBI taxonomy): Eukaryota > Metazoa > Chordata > Amphibia > Anura > Bufonidae > Bufo > Bufo gargarizans. Next base: position 547,461,964 of record NC_058082.1, on the reverse strand, counting down.
ATTGTAAAAAGTCAGAAAGTGACAGAAACACCACCGAAATGGATCGGGAACAGCATGGGGACGATGTCTGGATGCATCTTAGACTCCCAAGTCGCTGCTGAGAACCATGTTGTCCGAGTTGTACGCCACTTTTACAGACTGATAAAAATACACACAACCCCCCCCCCCTGGGCGTGGGTAGCACCTGTGCCATCCCAGGGTACGACTCACTCTCGGCCTCCACAACATTCACCCAGTATGCAATCAGGGAAATGTAGCTTCCCTGGCCACCAGCACTTGTCCATGTGTCCATGGTTAAGTGGACCTTCCCAGTAACTGCGTTAATCAGGGCACAGGTGATGTTCTGGCACACATGCTGGTGTAAGGCAGGCACGGCACACCGTGAAAAATAGTGGCGGCTGGGGTCTGTGTACCGAGGAACGGCCGCCAACATCAGACTGAGGAAGGCCTAAGTGTCCACAAGCCTAAATGGCAACATTTCAAGGGCCAGTAATTTTGAAAGTTGCACATTTAGTGCTATGGCCTGTGGGTGGGTATTTGCGTTTGCGTCCAAATGACTGTGTTATGGACATTTAGATGCTGCGCTGGGACAGGGAAGTAAATGTTGTTCCTAATGGTTCATGTGAAGGTCCGGGTGCAAGGCGAGGGGCATCCGGGCCTGTGCCTTTGACAGGGGGTTGGCCAGCAGTGCATTACACAGGGAAAGAGGAGGCAGTGGTGTGACCCGCAGACCCAGATTGTGGACCCAGGAGTTCGGCCCACCTATTAAGTTGCTTGGATGCCATGTGGTGGATCATGCTGCTGGTGGTGTGGTTGCTAGTGTTCACGCCCCGGCTCATTTTGGTACGGCACAGGTTGCAAACTATCATTCTTTGTCATCTGCACTTTCCTCAAAAAAGCACCATACAAGGTAGATTTATGCATGGGGGTGCTCGGTGTAACGGTTGCAGGCCTGTTTGGTGTGGGCCGACTTCTCACTTTTGCAACCCCACTGCCTCTCTTCCAGCCTGTTGTGGTGCTGCAGATCCCTCCCCCTCTGTACTGCTGTCCTCGCTCGGCTTTTCACCTTCCCTTTTAGGGACCTCATCAACCACTACCTCCTCTTCCACTTCCTGACTCAGCTCATCCTCCTGACTTGACATAATCACAACCTCAGTGATTGGTAACTGTGTCTCATCATCATTCACCTCGTGAACGGATGATTGCCGTTCACCACCGTCATCTTCTTGAGACTGTGAAGGCTCAAGAGGTTGGGAATCAGGGCACGATATCTCAGGTCCCTCTTCACGTGTGCTGGGCGTGAGGACCAAATGTAATAGTGGCGCTGGAGAGAGCTCCTCGGAATATCCGAGTGTGGGATCACTCGTTTGGCAAGCCTCTGTAATGGTGGGAGGAAGGATGATCAGAGAGAGTATTCGGCTGACCAGACTCTTGACTACAGAGACTGCAGATTAGTTAAATTTTCCCTAAAGAAACAGTTTTCGGATGGTGTAATGTACAGTCGTGGCCAAAAGTTTTGAGAATGACACAAATATTAGTTTTCACAAAGTTTGCTGCTAAACTGCTTTAAGATCTTTGTTTCAGTTGTTTCTGTGATGTAGTGAAATATAATTAGACGCACTTCATACGTTTCAAAGGCTTTTATCGACAATTACATGACATTTATGAAAAGAGTCAGTATTTGCAGTGTTGGCCCTTCTTTTTCAAGACCTCTGCAATTCGACTGGGCATGCTCTCAATCAACTTCTGGGCCAATTCCTGACTGATAGCAACCCATTCTTTCATAATCACTTCTTGGAGTTTGTCAGAATTAGTGGGTTTTTGTTTGTCCACCCACCTCTTGAGGATTGACCACAAGTTCTCAATGGGATTAAGATCTGGGGAGTTTCCAGGCCATGCCTTTTTCCTGTTGCCCCAAACAATCGGAAAGAGGCTTCATCGGAGAATATGACTTTCCCCCAGTCCTCAGCAGTCCATTCACCATATTTTCTGCAGAAGATCAAGAGCAAGCTCTGCACTGGTGGCACTCCGCCCACAGCTAAATCCTCTTTAGGAGATGATCCTGGCGCTTGCTGGACTTTCCTGGAAGTCCTAAAGCCTTCTTAACAAGAATTGAACCTCTTTCCTTGAAGTTCTTGATGATCCTATAAATTGTTGATTGAGGTGCAATCTTAGTAGCTACAATATCCTTGCCTGTGAAGCCATTTTTATGCAACGCAATGATGGCTGCACGTGTTTCTTTGCAGGTCACCATGGTTAACAATGGAAGAACAATGATTTCAAGCATCACCCTCCTTTTAACAGGTCAAGTCTGCGATTTTAACCCAATCAGCCTGATATAATGATCTCCAGCCTTGTGCTCGTCAACATTCTCACCTGAGTTAACAAGACGATTACTGAAATGATCTCAGCAGGTCCTTTAAGGACAGCAATGAAATGCAGTGGAAAGATTTTTGGGGATTAAGTTAATTTTCATGGCAAAGAAGGACTATGCAATTCATCTGATCACTCTTCATAACATTCTGGAGTATATGCAAATTGTTATTATAAAAACGAATATTGTAATATGTAATTCTCAAAATTTTTGGCCACGACTGTATATGTCACAGAAAGCCACACACTATGGACACTAGATTAGGCCCAGATTTTTTGAATTTGCAATACAAACTCAGTTTTCGGATGCAGGACAGTATATGTCACAGAAACACACAGCATATGGACACTATATTAGGCCCAGATTCGTTAAATTTGCACTAAAGAAACAGTTTTCGGATGGCGTTCTATATATGTCACAGAAAGCCACACACTATGGACACTAGATTAGGCCCAGATTTTTGGAATTTGCAATACAAACTCAGTTTTTGGATGCAGGACAGAAACACACAGAATATGGACACTATATTAGGCCCAGATAATTTAAATTTATGCTAAAGAAACAGTTTTTGGTTGGAGTACTGTATATGTCACAGATGTGTATTACGCTCACACAGTACAGAGACAGTAGATGAGGACTGGCCCCTGATTATTTAAATTTACGCTAAAGAAACTGTTTTCGGATGGCGTACTGTATATGTCATTAAACACCACAGAATATGGACACTATTTTAGGCCCAGATTATTGGAATCTGCGGTACAGACAATGTTTTCTGATGTACAGACTCTTTCTGATGAACAATTAAATTGCTGCCACCACACACAATAGTCCTTAAAAGGACTTTTGGGTCTTTGAAACGTTATTCACTGGAATACATTGCGATCACAGTCTCTCTACACTATCCTGTCCCTTCCTAAGTGCAGCTCTCCCTGACTCGCAATGAGACAAACCCGGGTCATAGGGTGCCATATAGCACCTGATGATGTGTTCCAGACAACCAATCACTGTAATGCCAGCAGCCAACATGGCTACTGACATTACAGTGATAGCAGTACTTACCTGCACGTTTATTGGCTGCTTAGCAGCCGCAAAACGTGCGGGAAGGAGACTCGAGCATGGCGCTCGAGCACATGAGGTACTCGGCTGAGTACCGCCATGTGCCGAGTATAGCGATGCTCGAGCCAAACAGGTATTCAGCCGAGCATGCTCGCTCAACACTAGTTAGTATATAAAATGACAATGCTTGGACTGGGAGAAAATGTCTGTATGTGGGTAAGTAACTGGCTGATGGATAGAAAACAGAGGGTGGTTATTAATGGTACACACTCAGATTGGGTCATTGTCAGTAGCGGGGTACCACAGGGGTCAGTATTGGGCCCTATTCTCTTCAATATATTTATAAATGACCTTGTAGAAGGCTAGCACAGTAAAATATACATTTTTGCAGATGACACTACTGTAAACTGTGTAAAGTTATTAACACAGAAGAGGACAGCATACTGCTACAGAGGGATCTGGATAGATTGGAGGTTTGGGCAGAGAAGTGGCTGATGAGGTTTAACACTGACAAATGTAAGGTTATGCAAATGGATAGAGAGTGAAGTTGTTGAAAATTTGATTTGGCTGCTTCGCCAAATTTGACAAAAAAAATCAGCTTTGTGCCGAATTACTTCGTCACGAAGCATATTTCTTTGTAACTAGTGGGTGCAATGACAGGGAGCAGCGATTGCGCCGTTCCCATTATTGTACCCCTCAGATGCCACGATCATACATGATTGCGGCATCTGATGTAAAAGACAGTGAAAAAACAAACAAAAAAATAATACCTGATCCCTTTTCTCGCGACGGGCCACCTGCCGCCATCTTGCTTGAAGATCCTGGCCGAAATACTGCACGGCCCGAGATGATGTCATATGTAGCAGCACGGGATTTCGGATGGGTTCTTCAATCAAGATGGTGGCGGGCGGCCTATCACAAGCAAGTGTTTTTTCTGCATAAGTGACAGAAGATTTGCAGGAAGAGCTAGAGGGCGATGAGGAAGACCAGGCAGATGACCCCGACACACCGTGGCAGTATGCAGTTGTCTAGGCTTTTTAACATTGATGACTAGAGATGAGTGAAGTTCATCAAAGTTCAATTCGGCTGTTTCACAGAATTTTACCCAAAAATCAGCTTTGTGACGAATTGTGTCGCTCCTCGTCATTGTAGCCCTCAGATGCCACGTTCATACATATACTTGCCTGATCCATTTGCTCGCGACGTGCCACCCGCTGCTATCTTGATTGAAGGTCTAGTGCGAAATCCCGTTTGGGGCCCCAATGACGTCATTACGCCGGCCAGCACGGTGATGTCATATGTTGCCGTGCATAGGATTTCGGCTGAATCCAATGAAGATGGCGGCGGGCAGCCGATCATGAGTAAATGGATCAGATAAGTATAATGTTTTTGGTTTTTTTTTACACTATTTCAAGTTAAATCGATAAAGCATGAGGAAATTCTGCTGATGGAGCTCTTTCTGCTCCTGCCCCTCCTCATTCCTTTCCAGCAGTCATGGCAGTGGAACATGAGCGCAGAGGCCCCCCCCCAGTCAGATCTTTGTGAGGATGAGCGATGGCGCAGCGGCCAACTGACTACATAGGATGTCTCAACAGTAATTGAGCTCATCCTCCCTCTCAGCGGGTGGGAAAAAGGCCCCCATTTTATAGTGGGGGCCTTTTATAGCAAAAGTCTAACATGGTGTGGAGCCAGTAGTCATCCCTCTGCAAAATTGTGATAATACAGCTATCATTATACAAACAACTCAGCAAGTATCTGGCCATAAGCGCAAGGGATTTGGATGGGCTCCATGCCTCCATCTCCACTGAATACTGCCACGGTATGTCAGGGTCATCTGCCTGGTCTTCCTCATACTGTGACGCCCAGTCACAGGATGAGGAAGACCAGGCAGATGACCCTGACATACCGTGGCAGTACTCCTCATGCGGTTGCCACCTTACCACTCTGTGACTTGGCCATTATTTTGACTCCTTATGTGCATGCCACCTCACCACTCTGTGACTTGGCCATTATGTTGACTCCTCATGCGGTTGCCACACTCCCCACACTGTAACTGATCCACTGTGTTGACTTTCATACGGTTGCCACCTCACGACTTTGTGACTCACTACTATGTTGACTCCTCATGCGGTTTCCACCTCCCCACTCTGTGAATGACTACTGTGTTGATTCCCCATGTGGTTGCCACCCTCCCCACTTTGTGTTTGGGCCATTATGTTTACTCCTCTTGCGGTTGCAACCCTCCCTATTCTGGGACTGGGCCACTAGTATCTCTCTTTGGCATTGTTGATATCATGATTTATTTTACCCTTTTTCTGATCTGTCAGAAGGACAGAAACATGAAAAACACAACGGATCCTGTTATTGGAGCATCCATAAGGCCTGTATCATGTGGTCATTTGCATCACAATACGCTCATGATTTGGAAGCCAAAAGCAGAAGTGGGTACCAAACACAGAAGACATACAAATATTCCAATCATGTGTCATTTCTGTTTTGGATCCACTCCTGTTTTTTTTGGCCTTTGCAATACTGAATTTTGGTATCTCTTTTTTTTAGTCTAACCAGACTGTCTATTACTCTGTAATTTCTCTAGCGCCGTTCTATGGAAACAGTAGGTTTAAAGAGCACACCAAATGCTTGAAATAACTTCTTTATTAACTTCAACTTTTCTTCATATATAACACTGTCGCCTCCGCAGCAGATAGTCCATGTACAAAACACGTATTGCATAAAGTATCACAAAATGGCGGTATGCATAAGATGGTTGTTCAACTACTGTTCAATCTTGTCATTCAACATAAAATGGTGGATATATTTCTCTTTTGAGTATCTGTACTCTCACTTTAAGTTATTTAAGCACTTTATGATCTCTCAGAGAGGTATATCTGAGATTTAACAGTTCTACTGGCTAAACTGGGTTTGCAGTTTGCAGTAACTATTTGCAGATTGGTTGAGTATGATCTGGTATGGTTGTATGCAATTTGGATTGCAATATGGAAATTTAATTTGGATTGTGAACTTTTGTAGTTTGCAATTGTAGCTTGCAATTTGTATGGAATCTGGTTTGTATGCTTGCAATTTGGTGGATCTGTTAAGTAAACACATATATCTAGATAAGTATACCGTTCTAATCACAATAATAACAATATGAACATTATAAACCTGTACTAAATCCCTATTTTGGCCTCTTGTTCCCATAAGAACACAGCTCTCAGTGGAGTGAATGTCTCTTCAGCTCCTGTCTCTGGTGAATAATGATTCTAGCATCTCCTGCTAGGGGAATTCCCAGACAGGCCGTGTGTGAGGCTGGCTGTGATTGGTGAAAACTCTTGCTGTGTAAGAAGCTGGCTGTGATTGATCTAGCTATATCAAAAAGAGGCTGGGCACTCGCTATACCTGGAGTAAGTGGTACTTTATTCAATAACTATAAAACCACAATAAAGATAATTGCAATAAATACATATGTAGAAATTGGTCTGGCCAGACTGATAATAGTGGTGATAATAAATGATAAATAAATATTAAATAATAAATAAATAAATATAATTGGAATAAAAAATATATAGGTTCCCCAGTAGAACCTGATCTGTGATGAACTGATGGAAGGATTCGGCACAAATATATTCTGACTGCAATCTAACTTTAGATCCAATAATCGCATGTGCTTATTTCTTACATACAATTTTCTTGCATTTTCATAATTATAGCAATGTTCGCAAAAATATTCGCATACAGTTTTGTGTGTTTCCACGATTGTTAATGTTCACAAATATGTTCGGATGCACTTCTATAAATGTCCACCATCAATATTTAGAAATTTTTCAGAACCGTATCGTTCAATTGGAATATCGATTTGTAATGTTCGAATTAAACTAAACAATCGACTTGACACCCGACACAGTTATTTTGATTATCCTCTATATAGTGTATCTACTCACAAGCCAGGTCGATTATGGGCGGAATCCGGTGAATGCACCGTGGCGTCCCGCGTGGTAGTTGCACCAGGCCCCCCACTCCTGCTTACTCGAGAGTTTCACTAGAGGTATGTGGTATCGAAGAATGTTGGTTTCTACTGTGATGTCGAAGGCGTCCCGATTGTGATGTTCTTTATTATCATCCACTTTTAGCGAATGTGAATGTATCTCACTGGCGCCAGTGACTTCTTTACCTATTTCCGGTTCTTAGGATGACACAAACTTTAAGATCTAATTGCGATTTTTCTACCCAGAGTAAACGTTGCTGTAGATTACGGTGGTCTTTATATTTTACAGGAGGATCCAAAACCGAACACGTTTCGGGGCTCTAGGTGGAACTTTTCTTCTCCTGATGAAGGGGACTCATTCTGTGCCCTGAAACGCGTAGAGCTCTCTGTTCCTGCTGTTTTATAAATAAAAGGAATTTGCAAGAAGTACCGAGTTTAGAACTGCCACCTCTTCCTAAGACCATTGAAGCGATCCAGGATTGGGAGGAAACTTTTTTGGGTGTCTTGAGCTTTATCCCTCAAAATTTCCTCCCTGTGAAGTGAGTGGAGAATACTATTATTTATTTGATTTTATCAAGTATATGCAATTTTATTAATTATATACTGTTTTATCCGCTTATATACATAGGCCCTTACGGGTCCAAAACCTGGTAGTACCAGTTTATACCTGCACTTTCTGATCTCTGTGCAAGACATCCACTCAGGAACTGAGGGTTTAGGGTTTTATTTCGTTTTACTGCTATTACCACGATCCAGTAAACAAAGAACTGGTCCTAATACCTATAGACTTCCAGTGCAACGTTTAATTCTTATCACTGATCCGCACGGGTTGAATATATATACCTCATAAATATGGCTATTGTCTCCTTTCCCTTTTGACTGGCGCCGAACATTGTGGTTTCTTCAGCCTACTTTTTTCTTCTATACCCCATGTATGTGTTGAACTTGTTCACACCATTGACCACATCTGTCTGCCTATCAAATACCTGACTTTACTCTTTGACCTACTTCATCCTATTCTTACCTCCTCTGGCGCCCTGCAACTAATTATATAGACTCCTTGGATTTGGTCCCAAGTAAGTCTTGTGATTAACCCTCTACATTTTTTTCTCTTATACCTGTACCACTGAGGAAGCCTCTTTTTGATATATTTAGCTTTTTATAGATTGGGTGAATCTGTTGGCTGAGAGCACCCGTCCAGGAAGTGCTACCTATATTGATTATTCAAATCCATTTTTTCTGTGATTGATCTAGTCTTCTGCCCAGCAACAACAGATTAACACTATGCTTTCTGTTGTTTCTGCTGTGTCACTGAGCTTACCTTACATTACAAAATGAATCTTAAATACATATTATCTTTTTCTGCTTCTGTGAACACAAAATATAACAGTTATATGACAACCAAATAAAATGTCACAGCAAATAACTCTGCTTTTGTCTTTGACACGTAAACATAAGAACTATATTAAGGTAACTAGCAGGTTTAGCTGTATACACATATAAGCTATACTAGCAACTTAGGACAGGTCCTAGCTGGCCAGCTACAGACCATGTAAAGGAAGAAGCTCAAAAGACAGGACCTGATTTTTGGAGTTGTTCCTCTGACGAATGAGAAGAAGGGAAAAATAGCCAGCGACTTCAACACAAACTTACTGCTGACACCCTCTCTACTCTGTCAGAGGGACACTACTTCTGTCAGCGTGTAATAGAACAGGTTTTGTAGAAATCTATGTGGAATCAGCTGACAACGGTGTAAAAGGAGTGCGCTCTTTCACGCTATAGTAGAATCTTGGGCTGCTGCACGGTTCTTTATACCTGGCGCTAACATTGACCTGTAAGGCTGAGTTCACACTTGAGTTATTTGGTCAGTTTTTGGCCCCATAACTGACCAAATAAGTGAAGTGTGAAGTGATACTAAGAGCGACGCCTCAAAAAGCCTTCACTTTCAATCTTTTTTGTCCAGATATTGCCCCATATCACTTCTTCCCTTTGCCTCAAAGCTACTTGAGCAACATGTCCATTCTGAACTGTCCTCTCACTTCTCCTCCTGCTGCCTGCTTGACTAGCTACAATCTGGATTCCGACCCCACCACTCAACTGAGACTGCCCTTACCAAAGTCACCAATGACCTACTAACAGCCAAAACAAAAAAAAATATGACTCTGTCCTCCTTCTCCTTGACCTGTCCTCTGCCTTTGACACCATTGACCACTCTCTTCTGTTACAAACCCTCATCTCTTGGCATCACTGACCTGGCCCTCTCCTGGATCACATCTTACCTCACAAACCGGATGTTTAGTGTCTCCCACTCTCACACCACCTCCTTGTCTCATTCCCTCAAGGCTCTGTCCTAGGACCCCTGCTCTTCTCTATCTACACTTTTGGCCTGGGACAGCTTATAGAGTCCCATGGCTTTCAGTATCACTTTTATGCTGACAACACAAAAATCTACCTCTCTGGTCCAGACATCACTACCTTACTATCCAGAATCCCACAATGCCTATCTTCCATATCCTCCTTCTCCTCTCGCTTTCTAAAACTTAACATGGATAAAACAGAATTCATCATCTTTCCCACATCTTGCTCATCCTCTCCAACAGACCTATCTATCACGATCAATGAATGCACACTTACCCCGGTCAACCAAGTCTGCTGTCTTGGAGTGACCTTGGATTCTGGCCTCTCCTTCCGACCACACATCCAAGCCCTTTCCACCACTTGCCGCCTTCAATTCAAAAACATCTCCCGCATCTGATCTTTCTTCAACTTTGAGTCTGCGAAAATGCTTGTACATGCCCTCATCGTCTCCCGCCTAGACTATTGCAACATTCTCCTCTGTGGCCTTCCATCCAGCACTCTCGCACCCCTCTAATCTATCCTCAACTCTTCTGCCCGACTAATCCACCTCTCACCCTGTTACCCCTCTGCCAATTCCTTCTCTGGCTCCCCATTGCCAAGCAAATTCAGTTCAAAATACTAACAAATACATACAAGGCCGTCCACAACCTGTCCCCTCCCTACATCTCTGAGCTACTCTCCTGATACATCCCCACACACAACCTCTGATCCTCACAAGACCTCCTTCTCTCCTCTCCTCTTATCACCTCTTCCCACAATCACCTCCAAGATTTCTCCCGTGCATCCCCCATACTCTAGAACTTGCTAGCCCAACATATCAGACTCTCACCGACAGTGGAATCCTTCAAATTAAACCTAAAAACCCACCTCTTCAGACAAGCCTACAACCAGTGACCCTGCTGCCTCTATACCGCCATGACCAACTCAACCCGCACCTACTGTGTCCTTCTCCCATACCTTGTAGATTGTAAGCCTCGCGGGCATGGCCCTCTTCTGTACCAGTTTGTAACTTGTCTTGTTTATGATTAGTGCAATTGTCTATATTATGTATGTGCACCGCTTATCATATGTACAGCGCTATGGAATGAATGGCACTTTAATAATAAATAATAATAATAATCTGCATGTCATACGGACTCACAGTATTATTTCACTACCATAGAAGACCCCCTATGTGTGTTACTGCAAGGCTCAGTGTTCTACCCCACTATAAAGGCTCTTTGCAGCCAGGAAATAGCTGTTTTTTAAAGGGAATCTGTCACCTATTTTGACCATATAAAACCGTTAACATAGCAATGTGCAATAAAGTACCTTCTTACCTACATGTGTCTTCTTTCTTTTATTCAACTTTTCATTCTTATAAAAAAGTGATTTTTCTGATATGCAAATGAAGTCTCAAGGTGCCCAGAGGGGCGTTATTACTCTGCTCTAGTGCCCAGCAACGCCCCCCTGCAGTGCCCAGCTGGCCTCCTAAGAAATAAATGTCCTCCCGCATACTTGCCGAACGGTGCCCCCCCCCCCCCCCTCCCCACTACGTCATTTAATTTATTCACTGCACGCACCGGCTTTATATGGTCAAAATAGGTGACAGATTCCCTTTAACATACATTGTCGCAAATAAATACTGATGGAATAGAATTTTTTTAATATTTGCTCATTTCTAATTGTTATATAAATTCTGGAAGAAACAATATCTAACATTCAGAGATTAGATACAAATAGATGTTGCGGGCATTAGGCTGATTATAGAACAAGCCTATCTATTACTGTCATATAGAAATACAAGGTACATGGGGCAGAGAGCAAAATTAGTGTCAGTTTTGTCAGTTGCGTATCATTTTGGTGCATTTTTTGCTGTGATTTTTGTATCTATATTTTTTCATCTGCACAATGTATCATTTTGTGTAAGATGTTCTTGTGGTGCATGCGGTCCGCCCCGGCAAACTCCATTGTATGCATTTTTTGCTGGGGATTGCCGTTGTCTGCGGACCGCATACGGAGGAATTGCTCACCCGGTTATAGACACGCTACAGTGTCTGGGTTTGGAGCATTTTCACCCGTTTAGGCCACTTTTTTCTGTGAGTTTTTGTTCTATAATCAGACTAATGCCCGCAACATCTATTTGTATCTAATCTCTGAATGTTAGATATATATACCAAATTTTTCACCCTATAAGACGCACCTAGGTTTTTGGGGAGGAAAATAATAAAAAAAAAATTGAACCAAAAGGTGTGCTTTTGGTGGTTTTGGAACTAATGGTGGTCTGTGGGTGGCACTATTACTGGGGTTCTGTGAAGGACACTGTTATGGGGGGAACTGTGGATGACGGACACTGTTATGGGGGGATCTGTGGATGACGGACGCTGTTATGGGGGGATCTGTGGATGACGGACACTGTTATGGGGGGATCTGTGGATGACGGACACTGTTATGGGGCGATCTGTGGATGACGGACACTGTTATGGGGGGGATCTGTGGATGACGGACACTGTTATGGGGGGGGATTTGTGGATGACGGACACTGTTATGGGGGGGATCTGTGGATGACGGACACTGTTATGGGGGGGATCTGTGGATGACGGACACTGTTATGGGGGGATCTGTGGATGACGGACAGTGTTATGGGGTGATCTGTGGATGACGGACACTGTTATGGGGTGATCTGTGGATGACGGACACTGTTATGGGGGGAACTGTGGATGACGGACACTGTTATGGGGGGATCTGTGGATGACGGACGCTGTTATGGGGGGGATCTGTGGATGAAGGACACTGTTATGGGGGGATCTGTGGATGACGGACACTGTTATGGGGGGATCTGTGGATGACGGACACTGTTATGGGGGGATCTGTGGATGACGGACACTGTTATGGGGGGATCTGTGGATGACAGACACTGTTACAGGGGGGGGATCTGTGGATGGCACTGTTACAGGGGGGATCTGTGGATGGCACTGTTACAGGGGTGATCTGTGGATGACGGACACTGTTATGGGGTGATCTGTGGATGACGGACACTGTTATGGGGGGAACTGTGGATGACGGACACTGTTAAGGGGGGATCTGTGGATGACGGACGCTGTTATGGGGGGGATCTGTGGATGAAGGACACTGTTATGGGGGGGATCTGTGGATGACAGACACTGTTATGGGGGGATCTGTGGATGACGGACACTGTTATGGGGGGATCTGTGGATGACGGACACTGTTATGGGGGGGATCTGTGGATGACAGACACTGTTACAGGGGGGGGATCTGTGGATGGCACTGTTACAGGGGGGATCTGTGGATGGCACTGTTACAGGGGGATCTGTGGCTTGCACTGTTACAGGGGGGATCTGTGGATGGCACTGTTACAGGGGGGATCTGTGGCTGGCACTGTTATATATGTGCCATCCACAGACACCCCACCCCATAACAGTGCCATCCACAGCCCCCCAGCCCATAACGGTGGCATCCACAGACCCCCCCCCTTAACTGTGCCATCCACGGATCAGCCCCCCCCCTGCCGCCGCCCCCCCAGTATTCAAATATAAAATGTCTTATTCAATTAAAATGTATTAGATATGCCCCCTCACTCCTAAATTCCTAATAATACCTTACATCCTATTCCTAGGTTCTGTAATGCCGGCAGGCCGGGCGGGCGGCCGGCGCGTCCCTCACTGACATCACTTGCCTACGCCGCCTGCTTCATTCATAAAGTAGGCGGCGCAGGCACGTGACATCAAGGAGTTACGCTGCCGCCCGCCCGGCCTGCATTACAGAACCTAGGAATAGGATGTAAGGTACTATTAGGAATTTAGGAGTGAGGGGGCATATCTAATACATTTTAATTGAATAAGACATTTAATATTAGTATACCGGAGCGGCGGGGCTATAGTACACTGACTGCACTGCCCCGCTTCTATTCCCGGCCCCCAGCTCCTCCTCCCAGCTCTCTCTACATAGCATCCAGCGATGTTAAATTGTCAGCATTCGCCCCATAAGACACAGGGGCATTTCCCCCCCATTTTTTGGGGGGGAAAAGTGCGTCTTATGGGGCGAAAAATACTGTAATCTATTTTTGGTTATGTAATTTATATAACATATAATCATATATACGTGTGATATGTGTTACTAACACTCAAGTGGATTATGTTCATGTTATCATTTTTCTGTGCATGCTGTCATAACAAATGTATAGGTTTTTCCTCCCACTTTTTGCACTTTCTCTTATTTTTTCATCTCCCTTTTTTTCCCCTCCCTTTTTATATCAATTGATTCCAATTCTCTACATCTATACCCCCCCTTTGTGTACACTTACACACATACACCTACACACTGCTGACCACTATTATATACACACACATCCACATCCTAATAAGTACATAACACTCACTATTTCAGCATTATATACAGGCCACACCTCCATTTTATTCTCCATTTAATCTATAGACATTTCCTTTCTTTCTCCCCTACATATAATATTAGTGGAACATTTCCCCCCTTCACCACAAGATGGCAGTGTGTGACCATAACATTGTGTATTCTCCTCCTACTGGAGGACGCACGTGACGTGCCCCTACTGCCAGAACTACGCTGGATTCCGAGTGAAACAACACGCATGCGCTCTGCACGTGTGACCTCATCACGCTGTGCACTGCAGCGCCGCCCACATGCTGCACGTCCTTCCCTCCCTCACAGATCAGTGCAGGTAAGCGCCTCATGGATGCCTGCCCTCCTCCTTTAGATGCTACTTGTGGTTTCTGCCCCATGTCCTGTCTATACAGACTGTCACCTCTATTTCACCAACTGCCCCCCCAGTAATTATCCAAACCAAAGGGTGTGTGGCTTAACATTGTGTCAAAATGTGGCTCCCAGTATTAAGTGCCCCACATTAGTGCTCCCCAGTAATAGCAATGCCTCTATTAATGCCCCCCAGAATGCATAATGCCCTCTCATTAGTACTCCCAGTAATAGTAATACCCCCCATTAGTGCCCTCAGTAATAATAATGCCCCCTAGTAATAGTAATGCCCCCATTAGTGCCCTCAGTAATAGTAATGCCCCCCCATTAGTGCCCCCTAGTAATAGTAATGCCCCCCTAGTAATAGTATTGCCCCCCATTAGTGCCCCCTAGTAATAGTAATGCCCCCATAAGTGCCCCCTAGTAATAGTAATGACCCCATTAGTGCCCCCTAGTAATAGTAATGCCCCCATTAGTGCCCCCTAGTAATAGTAATGCCCCCATTAGTGCCCCCCTAGTAATAGTATTGCCCCCTAGTAATAGTAATGCCCCTAGTAATGCCCCATAAGTGCCCCCTAGTAATAGTAATGCCCCATTAGTGCCTCCTAGTAATAGTAAAGCCCCCATTAGTGCCCCCTAGTAATAGTAATGTCCCCATAAGTGTCCCCTAGTAATAGTAATACCCCCATTAGTGCCCCCCTAGTAATAGTATTGCCCCCATTAGTGCCCCCTAGTAATAGTAATGCCCCCCATTAGTGCCCCCCTAGTAATAGTATTGCCCCCCCATTAGTGCCCCCTAGTAATAGTAATGCCCCTAGTAATGCCCCATAAGTGCCCCCTAGGAATAGTAATGCCCCCATTAGTGCCTCCTAGTAATAGTAATACCCCCATTAGTGCCCCCCTAGTAATAGTATTGCCCCCATTAGTGCCCCCCTAGTAAAAGTATTGCCCCCATTAGTGCCCCCTAGTAATAGTAATGCCCCCTAGTAATAGTAATGCCCCCATAAGTGCCCCCTAGTAATAGTAATGCCCCCATTAGTGCCCCCTAGTAATAGTAATGCCCCATTAGTGCCCCCTAGTAATAGTAATGCCCCCATAAGTGTCCCCTAGTAATAGTAATGCCCCCATTAGTGCTCCCCAGTAATAGTAATGCCCCCATTAGTGCTCCCCAGTAATACTAATGCCCCCATTAGTGCCCCCAGAATGCATAATGCCCCCATTAGTGCACCCAGTAATATTAATGCCTCCATTACTGCCACCCAATATTAATAATGCCCCCATCTCTGCTTGTGTAAAAGAAGAAAAAAAGCTCACCTCCTCCACTTAATGGCTGGAAGCTCAGGACAGGACCAGTGCTCCAGCGTGATGTGGCCCTGACCTGAGCTTCCAGCCATCAAATGGTGGAGGTGAGTTTTTTTATTTTCTTAAGACTGGTGTGGGGCGGGGGTTAAAGGCTGTATGATCCCTCATCATAGGTGCACATTGTCAGAAAGGGCACACTGGTATCTCAGCTCCGGCCTCTCTGTGCAGCAGTCCCCGGAGCGCATTGACTTTTATCTCAGCTCCGGCCTCTCTGTGCAGCAGCCCCCGGAGCGCATTGACTTTTATCTCAGCTCCGGCCTCTCTGTGCAGCAGCCCCCGGAGCGCATTGACTTTTATCTCAGCTCCGGCCTCTCTGTGCAGCAGTCCCCGGAGCGCATTGACTTTTATCTCAGCTCCGGCCTCTCTGTGCAGCAGCCCCCGGAGCGCATTGACTTTTATCTCAGCTCCGGCCTCTCTGTGCAGCAGCCCCCGGAGCGCATTGACTTTTATCTCAGCTCCGGCCTCTCTGCGCCGGCAGCCTCCGGAGCGCATTGACTATTATCTCAGCCCCGGCCTCCTCATCGCAGCAACCCCCGGAGCGCATTGACTTTTATCTCAGCCCCGGCCTCCTCATCGCAGCAGCCCCCGAGAGCATTGACTTTTATCTCCACTCCGGCCTCTCTGTGCAGCAGCCCCCGGAGTGCAGCGACTGTTATCTCAGCCCCGGCCTCTCTGCGCAGCAGCCTCCGGACACATTGACTTTTATCTCGGTTGATCTTCAGCCTGATTGTCTCAGGTGAGGAGGCTCTCCCTCCTCTCTATAAAGGTAAACTCAACAGTGTTACTGAAACAGTCACGAGTAAGGGCTGAGATTGAATTGCGCCCGAAACATGTAGACTCTGCTTTTTGTACCTGGATTTTATTGAATATCGAATAAAGCCTTTTTGGATTACCACAACCTGGACAAAACCTCTTTTTCCATATTTTCGTCATTTCTCCTGATTCGGGTGAAGGAGTTGTTCCGTGCTATAACAGTGGAATCCTTGGCAGGTGAGAGCTGTTCAAATCTTTGATTTTTTCACACTATTAAAACATTGTATAAAAAATTGAAAAAAATACATTGAAAAAATAAAAATGGAGGTAATAGTAGGCAATAAAAATGAGGGTAAGGTGACCCTATGTAGGTGATCTCGGCTTTGTGGCAAATGTTTAGGAGTGACTGAAAATGCTGATGAACTGTAGCTGGCAGTTGATAATGTTCTACAGCATCGCAGGATATAGCTGTTGGTGTATAGTGCTTTCCTGGATACTTTGTTGCAGTTACTGTTAGTAGTCAGAGTCTCCTCCCGATAGGTTTATTCCGTAGACCAGGCATGTCCAAAGTCCGGCCAGGAGTAAAGTGGCCCCCCAGAGGTTTTATTGAATCGTTGGTATTCCAGCCCCCGGCCCCTCTCACCAGTCACCGCCAGCTCACCGGGAGCCCACAGCTTACAGGAAGAGGCTGCATCAGCAAAGGCCAAATCTCGCGGCGACGTCCGAGATCACGCAAGATTTGGTCTTTGCCTTCACAAAGAAGGAAAGCCGAGATCTCACAACGTCCGAGATCTCGCGGGATTTGGGCTCAGGGAGAAGGAAAGCCCAAATCGCAGATGTCACGAGATCTCGGACATCGAAAGATCTCGGCTTTTCTTCTCTGTAGTAAGGCCAGAATATATATGTCTTACAGAATAGGTAGGATTCTCTTTGTTTTACATTGTAAATTATGGGAACTATCTTATAAATGTCTACACTATGAGGCCCATATCCAAAGAGTTCTCCTCACAGTCTAGATTGCACCCTTCTCAGGTTGGCCTCTCTGATTAGGTCAGTTACATAAATGGCTAGGCCAGGCCTGCTCCCCCGCTCCCCACTACACTTTACCATGGCTACCAGGACTTTAGCGTCCCGGCAGCCATGGTAACCATTCAGAAAAAGCTAAACGTTGGATCCGGCAATGCGCCGAAACGACGTTTAGCTTTAGGCCGGACCGGATCAATGCCTTTCAATGGGCATTAATTCCGGATCCGGCCTTGCGGCAAGTGTTCAGGATTTTTGGCCGGAGCAAAAAGCGCAGCATGCTGCGGTATTTTCTCTGGACAAAAAACGTTCCGGTCCTGAACTGAAGACATCCTGACATCCTCATTCTCTCCATTCAGAATGCATTAGGATAAAACTGATCAGGATTCTTCCGGCATAGAGCCCCGACGACGGAACTCTATGCCGGAAGAAAAGAACGCAGGTGTGAAAGAGCCCTAACTGCACATACACTATCTCACTCTGACTGAATGGCCAGGAGGATGGCAGCAAATCCCCAATACAGTTCAACCTCAACCTTGTTGCATAGTTTTCTACACAGAACCTATAAGAGAGAAAAGGAAACATGTCTTAGCTCTAGCAGCACACACAGCACAAGGCATGTATGTTACATTGCAGCTTTTCTCTGCAAGTACATGCAAACAGTACAAAAAAACAGTATAAAAACAGAATATATTAAGCGGGTTGTGCAGGCAGTATATGGTATATTGATGACTTATCCTCAGGATAGGTCATTAATATCTGATTGGTGGGGTCCCACACCTGGAACCCCCGCTGTTAGGCAGTTTGAAGAGGAGGCAACGCTCCATGCCAGCTCTGCTTCCTCTTCATTATACTGCATGTTGTCTCCATTGCAGCGGTGAAGGAAAGAGTACTTGTAATTACACTGGGCCTCCAAAACTTTCAAGACGATGGGCAGTGTAATGAAGGGGCTGACTCCTTGGAATCCCACTGATCAGATATTGATGACCTATCCTGACAATAGGTCATCAATATATACTGCCTGGACAACCCCTTTTAAGATTTGTTTAACATCACACATTTTAAACTCTTTGTTCTCTAGAAGTATCCTAGTGGGACACTACAAGACACCACAGCTTACAGGAAGAGGCTGCATCAGCAAAGGCCAAATCTCGCGGCGACGTCCGAGATCACGCGAGATTTGGTCTTTGCCTTTACAGAGAAGGAAAGCCGAGATTTGTCTCGGGATTTGGGCTCAGGGGGAAGGAAAGCCCAAATCTCAGATGTCACGAGATCTCTGACGTCACGAGATCTCAGACATCGCGAGATCTCGGCTTTTCTTCTCTGTAGTAAGGCCAGAATATCGGTCTTTAAGTTCATCCCCTGTATCTCAGCTCAGATTTTTTGGGGAAGCCAGGGTCACAGAGTTGTGGGTGGCTGATTCATTTACCCACCGTTTTAGTCACACTTTTCATACATCACGTGCCCTTCTCTTTGTTTATAGGAGTTTTCCTGTTCTTTTATATTGGTGGCCTATCCTTGTACCTCCAATGTTGGAAGCAAATGGGAGCAGTGCTACAGCATTTTTACTAGTTCCAACCACTACACAGGAGAAAGAGCTCTGAATTTCCAGCACCATCTGCAGCTATAAAAAGTACTGGAAAACCCTTTTAAAGTGTTGCTGGATTTTTTAAAATATTTTTATATGTCCCAGCGACATATGAAAGGTTTTCATTAGTGGGGGTCTGAGTGCCCCCACTGATCACTATAACAGGAGAGTGAGGCACTCACATTAAGTTGCAGTTTGTTGAGGTCTCCTACCTCCACGGTCACATTACCCCCAGAGGACATTTATACAGTGTGAAAAAATGTATTAAAACATTTCTGGCTGCGTTCTAGCGCTGAGTTCCAGGTCCAAACATCATAATCAAAGTCATCACCAATTAACGTTGCCTTTCCTTCTCCCTGCGCCTCCACACTTACAGCCACAAGGCCAGGGCGACCATAAGGGCTATTGAGCCTATTTGAGTCTATTGAGGAAAAAAAACACACACTTGCAGGCTGGGCTGTGAACTAAAGCAGAAAAGGGGGCATAATCCGAATCAGTGGTAGCAAGCTGTCATACCCTTCATTAACCCCTCACTGTACGTCACTGGGCTAGAATCTGATTGTGCTCCTAGTACTCTCTACAAATAACTTCTTATCTGGCCAATTTTTATAATGGCAACTACAAATAAGAAACGAAAAGTTGACAGTGAGGGACGCCGCTTCTAGGACAGGTGGAAAGTGGAATATTTTTTCACTGAAATACGGAATCACTGTGTTTGTCTAATATGCCAAGAGACTGTGGCTGTTAATAAGGAATTTAATGTCAAGAGACACTACCAGTCGAGACACAGCACATCCGACAAGCTAACAGGGCGCGACCGCAGTGACAAGGTGAAGCAACTTGAAGCTGTTTTAATGTCACAACAGCGATTTTTTACAAGAGCCCTTGACGCTGGGTTCACACCTAGGCGTTTCTCAGACGCGCGTTTCTATGCGCGTTTTTGTCGCGCGTTTTATGCGCGTTTTTTTTAATAGTGAACGCGTGTTTGACGCGCGTTTGGGTGATTGACAGCAGTGTTGTCCAAAGAGTCTATGGCCCAAACGCGCGTCAAACGCGCCAAAAAAAGCTCCTGTACTTGTTTGAGCGTCGGGCGTTTTACAGCGCGATCGTACGCGCTGTAAAACGCCCAGGTGTGAACCCTTCCCATAGGGAATCATTGGTTCTTGCCTATTGTGCGTTTTACAGCGCGTGGGAACGCGCTGTAAAACGCTCAGGTGTGAACCCAGCGTGAGTCAAATGAAAATGCCACAAGGGCTAGCTATGAGGTAACAACGTTAATTGCTAAAAATTGCAAATATTTTGCTGAGGGTGACTTTATTAAAGAATGCGTTATGAAAATGGTGCAGAATATCTGTCCCGAGAAGAAGTCAGAGTTTTCCAACATTTGCCTGGCTCGTAACACTGTGTAACAGATTTATTTGTTTCTGTTAGTTCTGCCATAGATTACATGAAACTGCCTTGGAACAAAGTTACTGGGATAATTACTGATGGGGCACCTGCCATGGCTGGTGAACGAAGTGGATTATCAACCCTAATCTGTAACAAGGTGATCAAAGAAGGAGGCAAAGCTATTAAACTGCATTGTATTATTCATCAACAAGTTCTCTGTGCTAAACATCTCAAATATGACCATGTTATGAAACCGGTGCTAAAGACCATTAATTTTATTCGCTCTAGAGCCCTGTGCCACCGCCAGTTTAAACAGTTTCTACTGGATATCCAGGCTGAATACGAAGATGTTTTATATCATAACGATGTAAGATGGCTCAGTCGAGGGTCTGCACTGCAGCATTTCTACTCTCTCAGCAAAGAAATTGGAGAATTCTTGGAAACAAAGGGACAACCGATGCGAGAACTATCTGATCCTATTTGGCTGGCTGATTTAGGGTTTCTAGTCGACATAACAAAGCATCTGAATGTACTGAACACGAGTCTTCAGGGCAAAGATGCAGCGGTGAACCAGCTTTATTCACACCTCAAAGCCTTTGGAACAAAGCTGCAACTTTTCCAGAAGCATTTGTCACAAACACCGCCCAATACCATTCATTTTTCAGTGTTGCAGGAAATAATTAACAGTTTTCCACAGGATATCAGTGTGCAAACTAGCAGGTATGCAGCAGACATCGTATCTCTTGCTGGGGAGTTTAGACGGCGCTTTCAAGATTTTGCAGCTATTGAAAAGGAGATCACCCTTTTCTCCTCTCCATTCTCTGTTGACCCCGACAATGCTCCAGATCAGCTGCAGCTCGAGCTCATTGACCTGCATTGTGACAGTGAGTTACGCAGTCGGCACCAACAGCTCTCTCTTGTGAAATTTTACAGCCAACTGGATAAGAGCCGTTTTAAAGAGATTCGAACATTGGCGAAGAAAATGCTGAGCTTGTTTGGCTCAACATATTTGTGTGAGAAGACATTCTCTGTTATGAACCTTAACAAGAATCGCATGCGGACAAGACTAAGTAACTCTCACTTGCGTGATATTTTGCGCATCAAAACCACAGCCTTTGAACCAGATCTAGCCTATCTGCTGCAGTCCAGATCTCAGTTTCACCCTTCACATTAGTGCAGCAAGATTTTTTTCAGTTGAAATGAATACATTGTAAAATCTCAGTTAAAGGGAACCTTTCATCAACTTTATGCTAATCTCACTGAGGGCAACATAAATTAGTGACAGAAATGCTGATGTCAGCGGTGTGCCCCTCATGAGCGAAAAGTAAGTAGTTGCTGAGAACCAGCATCATAATCATTGCAGCCCAGGCCTTGAAAAGAGTCAAATCTACCTGAGAAGAGTCCTGGTTATTCATAATCTCCTGCTCTCCCTGTCCATCTGCTGATGACTGACAGTTCTCTCCTAGACAAAAAGGGAACTTGGTAGAAGACGGTCAGTCATCAGCAGGCGGGCGGGGGAGCAGGAATCTATGACTAACCAGGACTCTTCTCAGGTGGCCGGGACTCTTTTCCAGGCCCAGTCTGCAATGATTGTGATGTTGGTTCTTGGCAACCACTTACTTTTAACTTATAAATGACAGACCGCTGAAATCAACTCACCTGTCTCTACTTTATTCTGCCTTTAGTATAGTATGGGCGGAATAAAGTTGATAACAGGTTCCCTTCAATGTCAGTTGGTCAATGAGTTATAAATATGTTTGAACATATGAGTATACTTGGTGTTATGTTCCAGTTCACATTTTTGGAATTTAAAAGTTAACAGACAACCTTGTAATGTACTGTTTCTGACATTTCTGCCTCCTGTTTTTTATATTGAAGGCACAGTGATTTAACACCTGTTTAGATTTGTCATCCAAGTCACAAAATAAAAGGTATGCCGTTTGCAATAAAATTTGCATAAAATAGTTAATTTGCATGTAATTTTAATGGTTCAAGAATGTTGGGCAAAATGGTCGGCCCTCGCACATGTTCACTTTATCAAATCTGGCCCTCCTCGAAAAAAGTTTGGACACCCCTGCCGTAGACAGTTACACAGTAGGGTAAAAGGTACTGCGGTCTAGAGCAGATGGAGCTAGCCGGCCATGGGTGAGAAAATCAACAGAATTCACAGACCATCGTGTTGTACAAAAAGGCTAGTGTGTACTGTAGATTACAGGCCCACGTGTATGGCGTTGAATGAGCGCCGGTATTGGGCAGGCTTCTGGCGTTCTCGGGCAAGTGGGTGCTCCTGGGAGATCCTACTTGGTTGGAAGCGCCTCCAAGACAATGCCAATTTCCCAACTATTAAGAATTGGCCTAAATTTCCACACTTATCAAGTCCTTTACTCTTTCACACAGGCGCCATTTATTTTGCCCTCTATTGACGGAATCTCATTCCTGATTTTTGATTGTGGATGCGTCATTCAGTTTCACTTTTTCTCTAACTGTTTTCTATTTTCAACTTTGGCCATGAAATATGTTACTCATATATATTTACCCACATTTAGAGAGATTTTATTTCTTTGCTCCTGCACACCAGCACTTGGTATCTGTTTACTGCGCTTGAGGTAACTTCAACATTAATATTGTTTCATTGCAATCCTCCTGTACTCCAGCGCATTATTTCTGACAGGTGCGGAGGTTCCCTTGAATCAAATGCCACTTTTATTGTTTTTCCCTTAGCGCTTTAGCATTTGATATATGCTTAAAACTTGATAATCTATGGCGCATGTCCGTTCTTTTATCATTGGGATTTTCCCACGGGAATTTCTGCCTTTAGTGCATCATCCCGAACATGCATAGAGGTCTTTCCTACACGCCGAATACCACAATTACAGACATGTGCAGTAAGTGATCTCTCTCTTCCTGTTTGTTAATTAGCTCTTTATTTTTGGGTTACATAATAGATGCCATTTCATCTTCCTTCTTTACCCCTAAGGAAGCTGCATGTGAGGTCTGTGATATGCATTGGCTCTTTTCACACAGTGCTTCTAATCATTAGATATTCTCGGAGGTTGTATGTATGCCTATTCATTTATCTATTATTTATATATGTACATTATGCACTTTACTTTATTTATGAATTAGTGTTCATTTTTTGGGGATACAGAATGTTTTATGTGATTTTGACTGCTTCATATTGCTTTTTAGGTGCACAGTTTTGCAAATCTTGACATATTCCGGAATTGTGATCTCCTAAGAATTTTTCAACCTTTAAGGTCAGTGCATGCCGTCGGTGGTTTCCTTGTTTTTTTTATTATGCTTAGGGACACCCCGGTATCTTATACTGTTTTAATTGTTTTTAATTATGTTGGTCCAATACAACTTAAACCGATTTAGAATTCTACCCATGGTGTGCCACTTACGTTGCTGCAAACTCTTTTTTTAGTTTCATTACATTTGATTGTATTCATACCCTTGGCTGATATGTTTTTGTGGTGCACGTTTAATTTTTGTATTTTACTCCTAATCCCTTGCGATGTTATGTGTGGGGAGCACAATCACCATCTGAATGACTGGAGTAGTGGTCATTGTGAGGCTAATGTCCAGGTGAGGATCTCTGACTCTTGTTGTGTGGACAATCACATGTCTCTGTGAATGTGGTAGACGATACACAAGGCGCGGCCTCATCTACACATTCTTGCTTGGCAATGTTTATATGATTTTTCAAATCTTTTATTTGCATTTGTTTTGTAAGGACACTTTTTTTTCTATCTACATTTTGAAAGAGATAACAAAACAGTGATTCCATCATCGTTATGCCATTAGTTACATAATAACTAGATTTTTTGGGTCAGTTCAATTACAAAAATACCAAACATACATTTTTTGTTACTTTTTTTAAATTTTGGAACATTAAAAAAAATTACATCTTTTTTTTGCATCCTTGTCTTTAACGGCCATAACATTTTAACTTTTTTACAAATCCAGCTGCATGGAAGCTTGTTTCTCTGGGACACATTACTGTTTCCATTGGTACTTCTTTGGGGGTACATGCAACTTTTTGATTGCTTTTTTATTTCATTTTGCGGGTTATGAGTTTTGTGATGTGCAATCATGTTATAGTATGGATTATTAGATATGTGATTTTAAATACATACATTATTTTTCATGTTGTTACATAAATATATTTAAATTATAAAGATGTTTAATTTTTAATTGTTCCTGGGGGAGCCCTGTGGCGTCCATGCTAGGCTTTATTGAACGTTTAAATAACAATACGTTTTTAATTATTTTACCTACAATAGCCACCCATATGAAATTCAGTTTCTGGTTCCCTGATTGGAGATTCTGGTCATTATCGGGATATTACCAAGTTGTCGAAAACCTACAGCATGTGACACTATTTTGGCCGCAAGCATCTGCCATCCCAATCACCCAATTCGCAGCATCCCGACAGGGGAGTACAACAGGGCGTTACGTGTCTGTTTAGACATCAAGGATTTTCACAAGGAATATGTCATCATTCATAATCGCCTCAAATAAGCAGGCTATCCCATTTGGTCTCTCAATTGTGTCAAAAATATTGCGATCACCAAAAATAGAGACTCTTTACTCAGAGATGGCACTGTCACAAAAAAATCCCCATCAAAAAAATGCAACACTACTAATCGTAATTCTGATTTAGTTACTTTTTCTACCAATTATTCTTTAGAATATGATCAGATTGTTCATCTCCTTAAAAAATATTAAGCCAAACGGGCCGTTACACTAGGTAATACTTTAGCTCCCTCCATGTATGCGTCTCATTGGCAAAAATGCAGAACATTGGCTCACATGCAAAGGCCTATATAATGTGGTCACAACAGATGTAATACATGTAAATACATCAAACCCTGTAAGGGCTCTTTCACACGAGCAGATGCCGTGCGGGTAATCCACTGCATGAAAGGAAAAAGAGCCAAGCCCTGTTACGGATAGCAAAGACACAGAACATTAACATGATTGATAATTCTCAGCGCCTCTCTGTGATCTTTTTACTACAAAATCACAGTGAGATAAAGTTGTCACTGTGATTTTGTAGCAAAAATGTCACAGAGAGGCACGGAGCATTATCAATCATGTTAGTGCTCTGTGTCTCTGCTGTCCGAAACAGGGCTTGGCTCGCTTTCACACAGCAGATTACCCGTATGGCATCCGCTCGTGTGAAAGAGCCCTAAGGCCTCTTTCACACGAGCGTGGTGGATTGGCTCCGTATGCGTTCAGGGTGCATTCTGTGAAGCTTGCACCATTTTGCAAGCAAGTTCAGTCAGTTTTGTCTACAATTGCAGTCTGTTTTTTTTTTGCATGGGTGCAATGCGTTATGATGCATTTTTCATGCGCGTGATAAAAAACGGAAGGTTTACAAACAACATCTCTTAGCAACCATCAGTGAAAAACACGTTGCATCCTCACTTGCTTGCAGATGCCATGTGTTTTTCACGGAAGCCCCATTTACTTCTATGGGGCCAGAGCTGCGTGAAAAATGCAGAATGTAGAACATGCTATATAGAAAGCAAAATATAGAACATAGAGCATTGCAAAGTATAGTATAGCCATCGGCCCCACTCGATCTTCAAGATCCAAGTGGGACTTAATAAAAAAGTAAAAAAAAAAAATGTAAATTAAAAATAAACAATTGCCTTTTCCTATATCTTCTCATTTATAAGAGATTAAAAAATGAAAAAATAAACTACACATAATTGGTATTGCCACGTTCATAATGACCTGATCTATAAAATGATCATGGTACTGTTTCTGCGTGGTAAATGCCGTACAAAATAAAAATTTATAACAATGGTGGAATTGCTGGGGTTTTTTTGCCTCGCAAAACAATTGAATATAAAGTTATCAAAAAGTCATATGCATCCCAAAAACAATAGCAATAAAAACTACAGCCCATTAAGCAAAAAATAAGCCCTCATACAACTATGTTGACAGAAAAATAAATAAGGTATGGTTCTTAGATTTTGGTGATGCAAAAAAACTGTTTAACAAAAAGGGATTTTATGAAATAAAAGTTATAGAACATTAAAATAAACAATCCAAATGTGGTGTCGCCATAACCCTATCAACCGACAGAATAAAATTATTATATCAAATATACCACATGGAGAACCCTCCCCCCCCCCAAAAAAAACACTGACAGAAATGCAATTTTTGCCCACGTTCACCTCCTAAAAAATGGATTAACAAGCTGTCAAAAAGTCAAATGGACCCCAAAATTGTACCAGTAAAAAATTACAGCCAGTCCTGCAAAAAAAAAAAGTTTCACAAAGCTACATTGACGGAAAAAATCTAACAATTAGGGGTCTTTGATTTGATGATGCAAAAAAATAAAAAAGAATAATAAAAGGTGATTTTATGATATAAAAGTGATATACCATGTATAAAACAATATACATTTGGTATCACCATTATCATATCAACCCATAGAATAAAAGTATCTTACCGAATATACCACACAGAAAACCCCATAAAAAATAAAATAAAAAAAAACACTAGCAAAATTGCAATATTAGCCCACTTCACCTCATAAAAATGAAATTAAAAGCAATCAAAATGGTACTATTAGAAACTACAGCCCATCCAGCAAAAAATTAGCCCCAATACAGCTCAGTCAACTATGAAATAAAAATGTTATGGCCCTTAAAATCTATTTCAGCAAATTCCATGTTAGAAAATGCAAATGCCTCTCCTTTGCTTTTGAATTCTGCCATCTGCTCATACAGCAGTTAATGACCACATATGGGGTGTTGCCATATTCAGGAGAAAATTGGTAACAAATTATGGGGTGAATTTGTTCCTGTAAAAAATTTGGCCTTAAGTGATTTTTTCTTGCAAACAATATAATTTTTCATTTTCATAGCCAAGTGTTTCTAAATATTATGAAACGCCTCTGAGGTAAAACTGGTCAGTAAACCCCTCAATTAGTTAATTTAGGGGTGTAGTTTCCAAAATGGGGTCACTTTTTGGGAGTTTCTACTGTAGGGTGCCCTACTGTGCCTTCAAATATGACATGACACCCAAAAGCCGTTCCAGCAAAATCTGCCCTCCAAAAAACATATGTTGCTCCTTTCCTTCTGAACCCTGCCATGTTCCCATATAGCTTTTTACAAACATAAATGGGGTGTTTATGTAAACTGCAGAATCAGTGTAATAAATTTTGAGGTTTGTTTTGCTGTTAACCCTTGCTATGTTATAGGAAAATTTGGATTTAAATTAAAATCTGCACAAAACAAAAAAATAATTTCACCTCAATTTTCCTGTAAAATTAAAATCTGCACAGAACTAAAAAATAATTTCACCTCAATTTTCCTTTAATTTTTGTGGAACACCTAAAGGATTAACAGTTTATAAAACCAGTTTTTAATAAATTTAGGAATGTAGTTTCTAAAATGAGGTCATTTATGGGTGGTTTCTATTATATAAGCACCTCAAAGTCACTCCAAAACTGAATTGGTACTTGAAAAAGGTCGGTTTTGAAAATGTTATAGGACATTTGAAAATTGCTTCTTAAATTATAATTCAAATGTAATTTTCAAAATGATGCCTACATAAAGAAGACATATAGGGAATCTTAAGTAAAAACTATCTAATGAGGTATCACTATCTGCCTTTAAGGCGTAGAATTTCAAATTTAGAAAATTATTATTTTTTCCAAATTTTCTGTAAATTTTACAGTTTTTATAACATAAAGGTAAAACATACCGACCTAAATTTACCACTAACATGAAGTACAATTTGTCACGAGAAAATTTTCTCAGAATGGCTTGGATAAGTAAAAGCGTTCCAAAGTTAATAGCACATAAAGTGACATATATCAGATTTGCAAAATAAGACCTGGTCATGAAGATGAAAAATGGCTTGGTCTTGAATGGGTTAAGACCGATATATCATACCTATTTTGATAACCTTATTCACACTGCATTTTGCCTTATTTTTAAGTGCACTATCTGCAATATGTGTCTGTACTGGGCTTGGTATATTATATAACTCTCTTTTATTAAGATGTTTGCATTCCAGCTCCTATTCCTTTCACACCAGATTTTCTGTCTTACTGCTTTTCCAGCCTGACTGTCAGTATATATATTTTTAGCATGTTATATGTCTTGTATGCTGTGAGGAAGGGCTTGTATGCCTGATTAATGTCTATCTGAATAAATGCATACACATTTGTCTGAATTTCTATAGATCAAATAAGAGCAATGATCAGAAATGATTTACTTCCTTAAGTTCATTAATTGTTATAAGGCATCAAACATTTTATAGACTTAAGACAATAAATGGACTCAATTGTGTAAGTATCAGCTAATGAAGGAATAATCACAGTCGGGAGAAAACCAAGCAGATGACCTGAAGAGGTTTTGGTTCTCAGAACTGGAGATGACACAGATATGTGAGAATCCAGTGAAGACAACCTGAACGTGTATCATGGTGATGGCCACAAGTGAATTACAGAACATATAGTGTGGACCCGGTAGTGATGGTGTCATATACAAAAAATATATCTGTCATAGAGCAGCAGAAAATGCTAGCAGAATGCTTGGGTGTATAGGGAGAGGAATTACCAGTAGAAAGAGGGAGGTGCTCATGCCGCTCTACAGAGCACTAGTGAGACCTCATTTGGAGTATTGTGCGCAGTACTGGAGACCATATCTCCAGAAGGATATTGATACTTTAGAGAGAATTCAGAGAAGAGCTACTAAACTAGTACATGGATTGCTAGGATAAAACTTACCAGGAAAGATTAAATGACCTTAACATGTATAGCTTGGAAGAAAGACGAGACAGAGGGGATATGAGAGAACTGCTAAATACATAAAGGGAATCAACAAGGTAAAAGAGGAGAGAATATTTAAAAGAAGAAAAACTACTACAAGAGGACATAGTTTTAAATTAGAGGGGCAAAGGGTTAAAAGTAATATCAGGAAGTATTACTTCACTGAGAGAGTAGTAGATGCATGGAATAGCCTTCCTGCAGAAGTGGTAGCTGCAAATACAGTGGAGGAGTTTAAGCATGCATGGGATAGGCATAAGGCCATCCTTCATATAAGATAGAGCCAGGGACTATTCATAGTATTCAGTATATTGGGCAGACTAGATGGGCCAAATGGTTCTTATCTGCCGACACATTCTATGTTTCTATCTATGTTTCTATATGATATTTATAAATTGAACGTTTGAGCAAACAGGAAATATAGAAATGTCTGTGATTGTAATAATTAACACAAGTATTACTTCACAGATCTTGACAATATGCTAATAGTTGTCTGGTAATTGTATGATTTCAAGCCTAAAAACAAAAACAAAAAAAATTGTCAAAGAGGATTCATCCTGTGTCATTCACCCTCCAGATGAAATCTGTAAGAAATAAGTATATTTGAATAACAGAAGTCTTATAATCTGCTATACTGGATATAATATGGAGTATTTCATATGTGAATTATAGATGGAGAGTCGTGTGGTTGTAGGTCTTGATGGAACGTATCAGGGTGTAAAATGCTCATGGTATACACTGATTATCACATGAAAAGGTCTTGGAGAATCACAGGAAACTCTTACAGATGCTAAATAGGAGTGTGAACAATAGGTCTCTACCCTGCAAATACAATGTGTAAATGAAGAGCCATCTCAGGAGGCCAGAAAATGCTAAACTGGAGAAGGTGGCACCATTATTCTGCCATTGTATATGGTAATGATGGAAGTCAGATCTGATCATCATAGGTTTCATTGATAATGAAGGTGGGACTGGGCATCTCCTGGGGGAAGAGGAGGAGCAGATAGCTATAGCCACCAAAGGGGTATAAAAGACCCAAACATAGCTCAGAAAGCTGGAATTTACCAAGGAATTTACTTGAATCACTGACTTGCTGAGGAGAAGACACTTGCTGAAGATAAAGTCCTGAGTGTGTGGAGGGTCATTTGTCTGGTAAGTATCACCGAACTGATTGTAAATGGAAGGAATTGTAAGATATTGTAATCTGTGCTGTGTATAAGGGCAATGTGTCTCTGTATTGTCTCTTGTGTATATCTCCATTTAGATTTTCATATATATGAGTCTCATCATAACTGGACACTGATTTTCCAACTTTTACAATACACATTTTCTACACTTCTTCTTGTATTTCATTTTTTGCACTGAACCTTTAGAATCAGACTCAGTAAAAGGGAGGAAATTCTTACAATGGGATTAACTAAAAAGATTTCAGTTTGTTTTTCAATTGAGTGGTACAGTTTATAGGTCTGCTTATAAAAATGTTGTACTACACAATGGCAATATTAAAATGTACAAATAATTTCCAGTCGACATCCACTTAAATCTTTGCCTTTCATAAATAGGCAAAAGATCCAAAAAGGTTCAAACTGATCAATAGGATGCGATAATTCATATATTAAGTCCAATACATATATAGAAGTGGCATTCATAGATAAATAAAAAGGAATATGATGCGTTCAAAACCAATCTATGTGGTGCGATAATTCATATATTAAGTCCAATATATACATATAAACTAGTATAAAATAATAGTAGTGTCACTCTTTCATCATTTGCTGTATAAAAAATGCTGTAGTATGAGGTTCTGTAAAATAAGATCTGTCCATTCATACACCTGGTGTATAAGAAAGAAGGATCCTTTTTCAATTGTAAGTGCCTTCCTTTTCTTGCAGATATGCATGAATATAGATATATATATATATATATATATGTTTCCACTCACTTTATAGTTGCTTCAACGTCTACACCAGAGGCATCCCTCGTGGTGTAGATACACTCACCCACCCTCGTATTGATGTGAGGCCTGTGTGTGTCGGCTCTCTGTGTAGCGGTCGTGTTCCTTCGGTCCAGTGGTAAAACTGTCTTCTCTTGTGTCGTGACTCTTGTGTCGGAGCTTGTGATTCTCTTTCTGTCACGTGATGCCTCGGGTGGGTGTTGAATAAAGCGTGAGAGGAAATCTTTTTAGTTTGTCCTGCAATCCTTTTTTAGATATTGCAATTAGATGGACAATGTGAACGGGTAATGGTGGGTAATAACTAGTAACTAGAGACCGCAACTACCCACCATTACCCGTTCACATTGCCCATTTTGAACTCATCATATTCCTTTTTATTTATCTATAAATGACACTTCTATATATGTATTGGATTTAATATATGAATAATCACATCCTATTGATCAGTTTGAACCTTTTTGGATTTTTTACCTATTTATAAAAGGCAAAGATTTATGTGGACGTCGACTGGACATTTTTTGTACATTTTAATATTGCCATTGTGGAGTATACCATTTTTATAAATAAGCAAATATATATTTATAAGTTGTTTTTTTTTGTCTTATGTGTGAAATAATCTGTACTTAACTCTCCTATATCATTTTCTCTATAGATATCGTTATCTGCTCCCCTAACTAAAGATATAATACAGGTCAGTACATATAACACATATTGTAGACAGTACATAGTGTAGATGATGGTGGAGCACAAAACATTTCTTTTGATGTTATTTTGTGCTCTTATGACTTCTATAAATGACTTCTTGAGGTCATGTCCTATTTGGGGGCAATCTTCTAATGTGTAATTATATAATAAGGAGATGAAGGGTATATAGTAGAAATGAACAGAAAAAAAGATGTTACTCTCGTATATTACATGGTTGCTGTGTTTCTGCAGATTTTCTAGTAAATTGTATCAGTTGATTTCCATATGTTGACTTCTGTAAGACTCAGTGGAATTTGATATTTTTTACACTGACTGTACATCACTTTACAACTATTAGTTTTAACATTTTAATTAGTTTCCATCAGTTCCTTTGGGATATGTACAATATGATATAACATGTGTAAAATGCTGTACAAATCTAATTATACACTACTTTAGATGACCCACTAAACCCAGGAGGTCAAATTAATATACACACTCTTTAAAATGTATATGGAGGGCTTGGACCTGTGGGCTCAGTATTCGTATTTGCTGATTAATCAGAGGGACATTCTCTCATAGATATCATGGACTTCTCTGTATTTAATTGTGTAATGACACTTCAGTGCCTGTAGGTGTCAGCCGACACCAGGCACACGCCGTACTTGGTAATAGTGTTACGTCCTCCACTATGTATCTATTGTTGTGTCCCTCACTGCTAATTACACAGTTGCTATATTGATTTCGTCTTTCTAATCTGGCCCTCACACAGGTTCGGCGTCTGCAGATCACCTCTCCCTAGTCCATCCTCAGCCCTACCATAATATTAAATGTAATATTTTAACAAGGATGGTAGGGCTGAGGATGGACTAGGGAGAGGCGATCTGCAGCCGCCGAACCTGTTTGAGGGCCAGATTAGAAAGACAAAATCAATATAGCAACTGTGTAATTAGCAGTGAGGGACACAACAATAGAAACAGGAATTATAGTCAGCAGACTATTGGAATACAGATCTAATTACACCCAGGAATCGGCTTATTGTAAAAACAAAAATTCAGAATGAAGGTTAATGATATTAGGGAGAGTTTTCAGTCCTTAAGGCATAATGTGGTCCATGTTTCAGTCCCCAAGGGGTTATTGGGATGTAAGTACCAGTTAGGGATTATTTAATACGTTAATGTGATTTGGGGTCCACATGTCAGTTTTTTACAGAATTTTTGCATTGACTACATCGTACGTATTGAAAACACACCACAGAGCATCATCATAGCCTTGAAAGCACATGGTGACTGATTGTGTCTTAGATATATGTAGGGTGCTTTAGAGGTCAGGTTTAACTTATCAAATTAAGTAATCATTTTGTAGGGGGATTATAGAGGAGAACTTTAACCACTACAGGACCGCCATACGCAGGATTGTGTCCTGGCGGCGGCCCTGTTATTCCTCCTGGACGCGCCATCTCGCGAGACGCGAGATTTCCTGTGAACGCGAGCACACAGGCGCGGCAGGTAAATGAGTGGATCTACAGCCTGCCAGCGGTGATCGTTCGCTGGCAAGCTGTAGATGCAATTTTTTTTTTAACCCCTAAAAGGTATATTAGACGCTGTTTTGATAACAACGTCTAATATACCTGCTATCTGGTCCTCTGGTGGTCCATTTTGCTTGGATCGACCACCAGATGACACATGCAGCTCTGTAAAGTAGCACCAAACACCACTACACCCCCCTGTCACTTATTAACCCCTTATTAACCCCTGATCGCCCCATATAGACTCCCTGATCACCCCCCTGTCATTGATCACCCCCTGTACGGCTCCATTCAGACGTCCGTATGTGTTTTGTGGATCCGCAAAACACGGACACCGCGGATCCGCAAAACACAGACACCGGCAATGTGCTTTCCGCATTTTGCGGATCCACACATTGCCAGAACTATATAGAAAATGCCTTTTATTGTCCGCAATTGCGGACAAGAATAGGACATGTTCTATAGGCTCTACAAAAAGGCTCTATATAAAAATAAATAGAGGAACATAAGTCCCTGAATGTGACATACAAGGAGAGAAAATCTCTATACAAGACCATTCAAGACGAGGTGTGTAATGACCCGGTGTAGCATGGAGCTCTTATCTATGTGTATGACTGATAAAATGTGGAGCTTAGTCTGAGGATGTCAGCAGTGATAAGTGTGGGGAAGCAGGTTACATATATTTATGTATTTGTATCATTAATTAATTAGTAGGAAGGAAAATAAGGACCTTTTATCTTATAAATCTTTTCTTCTTTCTCCAGGTGAGGACAGCATAAGAGGCTACTAGAAATATATTTTCTCTTCCTCTTATGAAGTAGAAGATAATCAAGTGCGACTTGTTAGTAATAGAACTAAAAACAGACTGGGTGAAATGTCTGCAAGATCTGAATATAGTAAACTTTTTGAAAGGACATTTCAGGAAACTCAACAAAATGAAAGGTTATTTAAATGTCCAGAATGTGAGAAATCATTTACTACAAAAGCATATTTTGTTGAACATCAGAGAATTCACACAGGAGTTAAGCCATATTCGTGTCCGGAATGTGAGAAATGTTTTACTTCAAAATTACAATTGGTGAGACATCAGAGAATTCACACAGGAGAGAAGCCATATTCATGTCCTGAATGTGAGAAATGTTTTAGTCAAAAATCATGTCTTGTTGTGCATCAGAGAATTCACACAGGAGAGAAGCCATTTACATGTCCTGAATGTGAGAAATGTTTTAGTCAAAAATCATATCTTGTTGTGCATCTGAGAATTCACACAGGAGAGAAGCCATTTTCATGTCCTGAATGTACAAAGTACTTTAGTCGGAAATCACATCTTGATGGACATCAGAGAATTCACACAGTAGAAAAGCCATTTTCATGTCCTGAATGTAAGAAGTGTTTTAGTCAGAAATCAGTTCTTGTCCGACATCAGAGAATTCACATGGAAGAGAAACCATTTTCATGTACTGAATGTGAGAAATGTTTTAGTCAGAAATATCATCTTATTCAACATCAGAGAATTCACACAGAAG
Organism: Bufo gargarizans; assembly: GCF_014858855.1. Taxonomy (NCBI): domain Eukaryota; kingdom Metazoa; phylum Chordata; class Amphibia; order Anura; family Bufonidae; genus Bufo; species Bufo gargarizans. The sequence goes on along the minus strand of NC_058082.1, from coordinate 547,426,862 downwards.
AAAAACCATTTTCATGTCCTGAATGTAAGAAGTGTTTTAGTCAGAAATCAGGTCTTGTCCGACATCAGAGAATTCACATGGAAGAGAAACCATTTTCATGTACTGAATGTGAGAAATGTTTTAGTGAGAAATATCATCTTATTCGACATCAGAGAATTCACACAGAAGAAAAACAATTTTTATGTCCTGAATGTGAGATAGGTTTTAGTCAGAAATCACATCTTATTCGACATCAGAGAATTCACATAGCTAATTTTATGTCCTAAATGTGAGAAGTGTTTGTCATAAATCAGATCTTGTCAAACATCAGAGAATTCACACAGAAGAGAAGCCATTTTCATGTCCTGAATGTGAAAGGTGTTTTAGTCAAATATCAAATCTTATTCGACATCAGAGAATTCACACAGAAGAGAAACCATTTTCATGTCCTGAATGTGAGAAGTGTTTTAGTCAATAATCGGATCTTGTCCGACATCAGAGAATTCACACAGAAGAGAAGCCATTTTCATGTCCTAGATGTAAGAAGTGCTTTAGTCAGAAATCATATCTTGTTGGACAACAGAGAATTCACACAGGAGAGAAGCCATTTTCATGTTCTGAATGTGAGAAGTGTTTTTTCCAGAAGTCAGGTTTTGTTAAACATCTGAGACTTCACACATGGGAAAAGACATTTAAATGTCCTAAATGTGATAAGAGTTTCAGTCAGAAAACAAATCTTGTAGAACATCAGAAAATTCACAAAGGAGAGAAGCCATTTTCATGTCCAGAATGTAACAAATGTTTTATTCAAAAATAAAGAAGCCATTTTCATGTCCAGAATGTAACAAATGTTTTATTCAAAAATAAATTCTTGTTAAACATCAGAAAACTCACACAGAAGAGAAACCATATTTATGTCCTGAATGTAAGAAGTGTTTAGCAATAAAACAGATCTTGTCCGACATCAGAGAATTCACACAATAGAAAAGCCATTTTCATGTCCTGAATGTGAATAGTGTTTTAGTCTAATATCAAATCTTATTCGACATCAGAGAATTCACATAGGAGATCTGTTCATACAGCAGTTAATGACCACATATGGGGTGTTGCCATATTCATGAGAAAATGGGTAACAAATTATGGGGTGAATTTATTCCTGAAATCCCTTGTTAAAGTAAAAAATTTGGCCTTAAGCATTTTTCTTTCTTGCAAACAATATAATTTTTCATTTTCATAGCCAAGTGTTTCTAAATATTATGAAATGCCTCTGAGGTAAAACTGGTCAGTAAACCCCTCAATTAGTTATTTAAGGGGTGTAGTTTCCAAAATTGGGTCGCTTTTTGGGAGTTTCTACTGTAGGGTGCCCTACTGTGCCTTCAAATATGACATGACACCCAAAAGCCGTTCCAGCAAAATCTGCCCTCCAAAAACCATATGTTGCTCCTTTCCTTCTGAACCCTGCCATGTTCCCATATAGCTTTTTACAAACATAAATGGGGTATTTGTGTAAACTGCAGAATCAGTGTAATAAATTTTGAGGTTTGTTTTGCTGTTAACCCTTGCTATGTTATAGGAAAATTTGGATTAAAATTAAAATCTGCACAGAACTAAAAATTTTAAATTTCACCTCAATTTTCCTTTATTTTTTGTGGAACACCTAAAGGATTAACATAGTTTATAAAACCAGTTTTGAATAATTTTAGGAATGTAGTTTCTAAAATGAGGTCATTTATGGGTGGTTTCTATTATATAAGCACCTCAAAGTCACTCCAGAACTGAATTGGTCCTTGAAAAGGGTCGGTTTTGAAAATTTTATAGGACACTTGAAAATTGCTTCTTAAATTATAATTAAAATGTAATTTTCAAAATGATGCCAACATAAAGAAGACATATAGGGAATCTTAAGTAAAAACTATCTAATGAGGTATCACTATCTGCCTTTAAGGCGTAGAATTTCAAATTTAGAAAATTATTATTTTTTCCAAATTTTCTGTAAATTTTACAGTTTTTATAACATAAAGGTAAAACATACCGACCTAAATTTACCACTAACATGAAGTACAATTTGTCACGAGAAAATTTTCTCAGAATGGCTTGGATAAGTAAAAGCGTTCCAAAGTTAATAGCACATAAAGTGACATATATCAGATTTGCAAAATAAGACCTGGTCATGAAGATAAAAAATGGCTTGGTCTTGAATGGGTTAAGACCGATATACCTATTTTGATAACCTTATTCACACTGCATTTTGCCTTCTTTTTAAGTGCACTATATGCAATATGTGTCTGTACTGGGCTTGGTATATTATATAACTCTTTTATTAAGATGTTTGCATTCCAGCTCCTATTCCTTTCACACCAGATTTTCTGTCTTACTGCTTTTCCAGCCTGCCTGTCAGTATATATATTTTTAGCATGTTATATGTCTTGCTGTGAGGAAGGGCTTGTATGCCTGATTAATATCTATCTAAATAAATACATACACATTTGTCTGAATTTCTATAGATCAAATAAGAGCAATGATCAGAAATGATTTACTTCCTTAAGTTCATTAATTGTTATTAGGCATCAAACATTTTATAGACTTAAGACAATAAATGGACTCAATTGTGTAAGTATCAGCTAATGAAGGAATAATCACAGTCAGGAGAAAACCAAGCAGATGACCTGAAGAGGTTTTGGTTCTCAGAACTGGAGATGACACAGATATGTGAGAATCTAGTGAAGACAACCTGAACGTGTATCATGGTGATGGCCACAAGTGAATTACAGAACATATAGTGTGGACCCAGTAGTGATGGTGTAATATACAAAAAATATATCTGTCATAGAGCAGCAGAAAATGCTAGCAGAATGCTTGGGTGTATAGGGAGAGGAATTACCAGTAGAAAGAGGGAGGTGCTCATGCCGCTCTACAGAGCACTAGTGAGACCTCATTTGGAGTATTGTGCTCAGTACTGGAGACCATATCTCCAGAAGGATATTGATACTTTGGAGAGAGTTCAGAGAAGAGCTACTAAACTGGTACATGGATTGCAGGATAAAACTTACCAGGAAAGATTAAAGGACCTTAACACGTATAGCTTGGAAGAAAGACGAGACAGAAGGGATATGAGAGAACTGCTAAATACATAAAGGGAATCAACAAGGTAAAAGAGGAGAGAATATTTAAAAGAAGAAAAACTACTACAAGAGGACATAGTTTTAAATTAGAGGGGCAAAGGTTTAAAAGTAATATCAGGAAGTATTACTTTACTGAGAGAGTAGTGGATGCATGGAATAGCCTTCCTGCAGAAGTGGTAGCTGCAAATACAGTGGAGGAGTTTAAGCATGCATGGGATAGGCATAAGGCCATCCTTCATATTAAGATAGGGCCAGGGGCTATTCATAATATTCAGTATATTGGGCAGACTAGATGGGCCAAATGGTTCTTATCTGCCGACACATTCCATGTTTCTCTCTATGTTTCTATATGATATTTATAAATTGAACGTTTGAGCAAACAGGAAATATAGAAATGTCTGTGATTGTAATAATTAACACAAGTATTACTTCACAGATCTTGACAATATGCTAATAGATGTCTGGTAATTGTATGATTTAAAGCCTAAAAACAAAAACAAAAAAAATGGTCAAAGAGGATTCATCCTGTGTCATTCACCCTCTAGATGAAATCTGTAAGAAATAAGTATATTTGAATAACAGAAGTCTTATAATCTGCTATACTGGATATAATATGGAGTATTTCATATATGTGAATTATAGATGGAGAGTCGTGTGGTTGTAGGTCTTGATGGAAAGTATCAGGGTGAAAAATGCTCATGGTTTACACTGATTATCACATGAAAAGGTCTTGGAGAATCACAGAAAATTCTTACAGATGCTAAATAGGAGTGTGAACAATAGGTCTCTACCCTGCAAATACAATGTGTAAATGAAGAACCATCTTAGGAGGCCAGAAAATGCTAAACTGGAGAAGGTGGCACCATTATTCTGCCATTGTATATGGTAATGATGGAAGCCAGATCTGATCATCAAAGGTTTCATTGATAATGAAGGTGGGACTGAGCATCTCCTGGGGGAAGAGGAGGAGCAGATAGCTATAGCCACCAAAGGGGTATAAAATATTGTCAAAGAGGTATAAAAGACCCAAGCATAGCTCAGAAAGCTGGAATTTAACAAGGGAATTTACTGGAATCACTGGCTTGCTGAGGAGAAGACACTTGCTGAAGATAAAGTCCTGAGTGTGTGGAGGGTCATTTGTCTGGTAAGTATCACTGAACTGACTGTAAATGGAAAGAATTGTAAGATATTGTAATCTGTGCTGTGTATAAGGGCAATGTGTCTCTGTATTGTCTCTTGTGTATATCTCCATGTAGATTTTCATATATAAGTCCCATCATAACTGGACACTGATTTTCCACCTTTTACAATACACATTTTCTACACTTCTTCTTGTATTTCATTTTTTGCACTGAACCTTTAGAATCAGACTCGGTAAAAGGGAGGAAATTCTTACAATGGGAATAACTAAAAAGATTTCAGTTTGTTTTTCAATTCAGTGGTACAGTTTATAGGTCTGCTTATAAAAATGTTGTACTCCACAATGGCAATATTAAAATGTACAAATAATTTCCAGTCGATGTCCACTTAAATCTTTGCCTTTCATAAATAGGCCAAAAAGTTTCAAACTGATCAATAGGATGCGATAATTCATATATTTACCACCTCCCGACCGCCTAACGCACCGATGCGTCCGGGAGGTGGTTGATTTGTTCCTCCTGGACGCATCGGCGCGTCATCTTGCGAGACGCGAGATTACGTCACAGCCGGCCCGCGCATGCGCATCGCGGGCCGGCATTTCGCAGCAGAGTATTTCGTCAGCAGCCTGCCGGCCACGATCATTGGCTGGCAGGTTGCTGATTTTTAAAAAATCCAATCAGCAGCCATTTAACCCATCATATTAGTAAATATGATGGGGTTATATGGCTGCTGTGCTCCTCTGCTCCTTCTTTTGGTCGGTTGGTTCCAGCAGAGGAGCACACATCACTGTGAGTACCCACTACACCACACTTAGCCCCCAGATCACCCCTATTAACCCTTTGATCACCCCTTTGATCGCCCCTGTCAATCACTAGTGAAAGGAAAAAAGTGATCAGTGCAAACTGTCACTTTTTTTTTCCACTGGTATTGACCGTTAGGTTTCAGTATAGTTTAGACCCCTTGGTTAGGTAGTTTAGGGATCGGTTAGCGCCCAGCCCACCGCACCGCAGTCCGTTATTCGCTGATTAGCGTATCGCTAATCAGCATTTGTACTTTTATAGTATCTGGAAGTGATCAAAACTGATCACGGTCAGATCTATAATTGTATTAGTGTCACTTTAGTTCTCCCTCCACCCAAAACGCAGTGTTTGCCCGATCAGGCCTGATCGGTCGCCCACACGTGCGTTCGCCCACGCCCGCCCCACCGCAGTGACAAAAAAAAATTTTTTTTGATCGCTGCACATTCACTTTACACGCACTGCGGCGATAAAAAAATCTGTTTTGATATTTTTTATCAACCGCAGCAGCCTCCGGTACTTCGCTAGCCTCTCCTTTGTAAGACAGGCTTGATTTTTTTTTCTTGGGTAGTCTCAGGGAATACCCCTAAATTTAGTTGCCCACATGTCAAACAGGGGGTATTCCTCTGAAGAGGCCTACAGGCTTCTGACCCAGTCGGATGAGGAGTGGGAACCCTCATCTGATGAATCCAGCGGGTCAGAATACGAACCTGTAGAAAGCAGTGGCTCTCTGACCCAAAGTTCGGACGAGGAGGCTGAGGTCCCTGATAGCAGCAGGCGTACCCGGCCCCGTGTCGCTAGACCGCAGGTTGCGCAGGATCCGCTTCAAGGGCAGCAGAGTGGGGCTGGTGCTGTCGGATTACGTGGTGAGGCATACACCAGCAGCCCAGCCCTTCCTGGACCTAGTACCAGCACTGCCGTAGAACATGGTGAAGTAGCGAGCACCAGAAGGGCAGTTGAAGCTGGTACGGTGGCACGTGCAGTAGTGACCCCGTCGCAGCCACCGCAAAGACGTGCCCGTAGAGCCCCTAGAATCCCAGAGGTGCTGGCAAACCCTGATTGGCAGTCCCCAACTTCAGCCGCACCTGTAGTTCCCCCTTTCACAGCCCAGTCTGGAGTTCGGGTTGAGACAGCTCAGATCGGTTCGGCCCTGGGATTTTTTGAGCTGTTCTTGACTGCGGAGCTCTTAGACTTAGTTGTGGCAGAGACAAACCGGTATGCCACACAATTTATAACCGCTAACCCGGGAAGCTTTTATGCCCAGCCTTTCCGGTGGAAACCAGTCCAAGTTTCCGAAATTAAAACTTTTCTGGGCCTCCTCCTCAACATGGGCCTGACAAAAAAGCATGAATTGCGGTCATATTGGTCCACGAACCCGATTCATCACATGCCCATGTTCTCTGCTGCTATGTCCAGGACACGATTTGAGACCATCCTGCGTTTCCTGCACTTTAGTGACAACACCGCCTCCCGTCCCAGAGGCCACCCTGCTTTTGACCGGCTCCATATTCCAAAGTGCACCTTTCGGATTTCACCGGTTATTTTTTACAGATTTTGATTGCAAAGTACTTCTCACACATATGGGCCCCTAAATTGCCAGGGCAGTATAACTACGCCACAAGTGACCCCATTTTGGAAAGAAGACACCCCAAGGTATTCTGTGAGGGGCATGGTGAGTTCCTAGAATTTTTTATTTTTTGTCGCAAGTTAGTGGAATATGAGACTTTGTAAGAAAAAAATAAAAATAAAAAATCATCATCATTTTCCGCTAACTTGTGACAAAAAATAAAAAGTTCTATGAACTCACTATGCCCATCAGCGAATACCTTAGGGTGTCTACTTTCCGAAATGGGGTCATTTGTGGGGATTTTCTACTGTTTGGGCATTGTAGAACCTCAGGAACCGTGACAGGTGCTCAGAAAATCAGAGCTGTTTCAAAAAGCGGAAATTCGCATTTTTGTACCATAGTTTGTAAACGCTATAACTTTTACCCAAACCATTTTTTTTTTTTTGCCCAAACATTTTTTTTTTATCAAAGACATGTAGAACAATAAATTTGGTGAAAAATTTATATATGGATGTCGTTTTTTTTTGCAAAATTTTACAGCTGAAAGTGAAAAATGTCTTTTTCTTGCAAAAAAATCGTTACATTTTGATTAATAACAAAAAAAGTAAAAATGTCAGCAGCAATAAAATACCACCAAATGAAAGCTCCATTAGTGAGAAGAAAAGGAGGTAAAATTCATTTGGGTGGTAAGTTGCATGACCGAGCGATAAACGGTGAAAGGAGTGTAGTGCCGAAGTGTAAAAAGTGCTCTGGTCATGAAGGGGGTTTTAGCTAGCGGGGCTGAAGTGGTTAAATCCAATACATATATATAGAAGTGTCATTCATAGATAAATAAAAAGGAATATGATGCATTCAAAACCAATCTATGTGGTGCGATAATTCATATATTAGTTCCAATATATATATAAAAACTAGTAAAAAATAATAGTGTCACTCTTTCATCATTTGCTGTATTAAAAATGCTGTAGTATGAGGTACTGTAAAATAAGATCTGTCCATTCATACACTTGGCATATAAGAAAGAAGGATCCTTTTTCAATTGTAAGTGTCTACCTTTTCTTGCAGATATGCATGAGTATAGATATATATATATATGTTTCCACTCACTTTATAGTTGCTTCAACATCTACAGCAGAGGCGTCCCTCGTGGTGTAGATACACTCACCCACCCTCGTATTGATGTGAGGCCTGTGTGTGTGTCGGCTCTCTGTGTAGCGGTCGTGTTCCTTTGGTCCCGTGGTGAAACTGGCGTCTCTTGTGTCGTGACTCTTGTGTCGGAGCACGTGATGCCTCGGGTGGGTGTTGAATAAAGCGTGAGAGGAAATCTTTTTAGTTTGTCCTGCAATCCTTTTTTAGATATTGCAATTAGATGGACAATGTGAACGGGTAATGGTGGGTAGTAACTAGTAACTAGAGACCGCAACTACCCACCATTACCCGTTCACATTGTCCATTTTGAACTCATCATATTCCTTTTTATTTATATATAAATGACACTTATATATATGTATTGGATTTAATATATGAATAATCGAATCCTATTGATCAGTTTGAACCTTTTTGGATTTTTTACCTATTTATGAAAGGCAAAGATTTATATGGACGTCGACTGGACATTATTTGTACATTTTAATATTGTGGAGTACAACATTTTTTTAAATAAGCAAATATATATTTTTGTTTTTTTTTGTCTTATGTGTGAAATAATTATTAATTTTAACTGATCTTTTTGTATCCAATTGGTTTTAGAAGTGATTTATGATTTTTGAACCATAATTTATTACTGGGTGAGTCATTTTTAAACTAAGCACCCCTACCATAGTTAAATGAGATAGTAGATACAAACTATATACTAATTTTGTGAAAGAGTTTTACTGACAGGGCTAAAATTCTGTAATTAACTCTCCTATATAATTTTCCCTATAGATATCGTTATCTGCTCCCCTAACTAGAGATATAATACAGGTCAGTACATAACACATATTAGGGACAGTACATAGTGTAGATGATGGTGGAGCACAAAACATTGCCTTTTGATGTTATTTTGTGCTCTTATGACTTCTATAAATGACTTCTTGAGATCATGTCCTATTTGGGGGCAATCTTCTAATGTGTAATATAATAAGGAGATGAAGGGTATATAGTAGAAATTAACTGAAAAAAAGGATGTTACTCACGTATATTACATGGTTGCTGTGTTTCTGCAGATTTTCTAGTAAATTGTATCAGTTGATTTCCATATGTTGACTTCTGTAAGACTCAGAGGAATTTGATATTTTTTACACTGACTGTGCATTACTTTACAACTATTAGTTTTAACATTTTAATTAGTTTCCATCAGATCCTTTGGGATTTGTACAATATGATATCAAATGTGTAAAATGCTGTACAGATCTAATTACACCCAGGAATCAGCTTATTGTAAAAACAGAAATTCAGAATGAAGGGTAATGTTATTAGGGAGAGTTTAGTCCTTAAGGCATAATGTGGTCCATGTTTCAGTCCCCAAGGGGTTATTGGGGTGTAAGTACCTGTTAGGGATTATTTAATACGTTAATGTGATTTGGGGTCCACATGTCCGTTTTTTATTGAATTTTTGCATTGCCTACATCATGTGTATTGAAAACACACCACAGAGCATCATCATAGCCTTGAAAGCACATGGTGACTGATTGGTGATAGATACATGTAGGGTGCTTTAGAGGTCCGGATTAACTTATCATATTAAGTAATCATTTTGTAGGGGGATTATAGAGGAGAACTTTAACCACTACAGGACCGCCGTACGCAGGATTGCGTCCTGGCGGCGGCCCTGTTATCCCGCCTGGACACGCCGGGGCGTCATCTCGCGAGACGCAAGATTTCCTCTGAACGCACGCACACAGGCGCGCACCTTCACAGGATCGGCAGGTAAACAAGTGGATCTTCAGCCTACCAGCGGCGATCGTTCGCTGGCAGGCTGTAGATGCGATTTTTTTTTTAACCCCTAAAAGGTATATTAGATGCTGTTTTGATAACAGTGTCTAATATACCTGCTACCTGGTCCTCTGGTGGTCCCTTTTGCTTGGATTGACCACCAGAGGATACAGGCAGCTCTGTAAAGAAGCACCAAACACCACTACACTACACCCCCCTGTCACTTATTAACCCCTGATCACCCCATATAGACTCCCTGATCACCCCCCTGTCATTGATCACCCCCCTGTAAGGCTCCATTCAGACGTCCGTATGTGTTTTGCGGATCCAGACACCACGGATCCGGACACCGCGGATCCGCAAAACACGGACACCTATATAGAAAATGCCTTTTATTGTCCGCAATTGCAGACAAGAATCGGACATGTTCTATAGGCTCTACAAAAAGCGCAGTGTTCGCCCGATCAGGCCTGATCTTGTGCGCACACTTGCGTTCAGTCCGCCCCACCGCAGTGATAGAATTTTTTTTTTCTGCAAAAACACCGTAAAATCGCTGCAGCGCTATAAATAGATCACTTTTGAGGGGCATGGCGAGTACATAGAAGATTTTAATTTTTTTTTGGCACAAGTTAGCGGAAATTGATTTTTTTTGTTTTTTTGCTTTTTCTTACAAAGTCTCATATTCCACTAACTTGTGACAAAAAATAAAAGCTCACATGAACTCACCATACCCCTCACGGAATCCAAATGCGTAAATTTTTTTTGACATTTATATTCCAGACTTCTTCTCACGCTTTAGGGCCCCTAAAATGCCAGGGCAGTATAAATACCCCAAATATGACCCCATTTTGGAAAGTAGACACCCCAAGGTATACGCTGAGGGGCATATTGAGTCCATGAAAGATTGAACTTTTTGTCACAAGTTAGCGGAAAGGGAGACTTTGTGAGGAAAAAAAAAAAAAAAAAACAACAATTTCCGCTAACTTGTGCCAACAAAAAAAAAACTTCTATGAACTCGCCATGCACCTCATGGAATACCTTGGGGGGGCTTCTTTCCAAAATGGGGTATTTATACTGCCCTGGCATTTTAGGGGCCCTAAAGCGAGAGAAGAAGTCTGGAATCCAAATGTCTAAAAATGCCCTCCTAAAAGGAATTTGGGCCTCTTTGCGCACCTAGGCTGCACAAAAGTGTCACACATGTGGTATCGCTGTACTCAGAAGAAGTAGGGCAATGTGTTTTGGGGTGTCTTTTTACATATACCCATGCTGGGTGAGAGAAATATTTCTCTATAATGACAACTTTGTATAAAAAAAATGGGAAAAGTTGTCTTTTAGAGAGATATTTCTCTCACCCAGCATGGGTATATGTAAAAACACACGCCAAAACACATTGCCCTACTTCTCCTGAGTAATGCGATACCACATGTGTGACACTTTTTTGCAGCCTAGGTGGGCAAAGGGGCCCAAATTCTTAAAAGCACCTTTAGGGTACATGCACACGTTCAGGATTCATGTGCGGAGAATCCGCACTGAAATCCGCAGGTGTTCACAGGCAAATCCGTGCGGTCAATCGGCATTAATTGGTGCGGATTTGCATGCGGATTTGCATGCGGATTTTTTCAACATCTCTCTAGAACAAAAATACACCCTTTTTTAACATCATTTCCTGTGACATCATTTGAGAATCGGATTTAAGAATTACTGTACGTTGAAATCGTGATGCGATTAATTTAACACGAAATAATCGCATGGCGATTTCAACTTAAGCACTGTTATGTTCCATATTCGTTAATTCTAGCCTACTATGGAATATAGCAGTGCTAAGTAGAAATCGCCATGCGATTATTTCGTGTTATATTAATCGCATCGCGATTTCAACGTTTCAAATCCGACAGTACATTCTAGTATATGGAGACGTTCCCATGGTGATGGGGACGCTCCATTAGTACTGCTATATTCCATATTCGGCGAATATGGAATATAGCAGTACTAAGTTTAAATCGCCATGCGATTATTTTGTGTTAAATTAATCGCATCGCGATTTCAACGTACAGTAATTCTCAAATCCGACAGTACATTCTAGTATATGGAGACGTATATTGCGTCTCCATATACTATATGTAGTATATTGCTTCCTTCTCTTGCTGCAATGAACAGACACAAAATGGTGGCTGATTCCCCTTCCTATTACATACATGCGGATTTTGATGCGGATCCGCATCAAAATCCGCACTGTGTGCGTGTACCATCCGGATTTTAGCCTCTCCATTGAAGTGAATGGAGAAAATCCGCAAGATATCCGGACAGGAAAAAAAAAATTAATTGACATGTCGCGGATTTTAAAATCCGCACGCAGAAAAATCTGCATCGTGTGCATTGAGAATTTCAAATTCTCATAGAATACAATGGACATGACCTACGGTGCGGATTTACCGCACGCAAATCCGCGCGGAAAATCCGCACGCAATCCTGATCGTGTGCAGGGGGCCTTAGGATTTCACAGGGCATTTTTTACACATTTGGATTTCAAACTACTTCTCACACCCCACAAGTGACCCCATTTTGGAAAGAAGACACCCCAAGGTATTTGGGAATGGGCATAGTGAGTTCATGGAAGTATTAATTTTTTGTCACAAGTTAGTGGAATATGAGACTTTGTTAGGAAAAAAAAAATCATTTTCCGCTAACTTGTGACAAAAAATAAAAACTTCTATGAACTCACTATGCCTATCAGCGAATAACTTAGGGTGTCTTCTTTCTGAAATGGGGTCATTTGTGGGGTTTTTCTACTGTCTGGGCATTGTAGAACCTCAGGAAACAAGACAGGTGCTCAGAAAGTCAGAGCTGCTTCAAAATGCGGAAATTCACATTTTTGTATCATAGTTTGTAAACGCTATAACTTTTGCGCAAACCAATAAATATACACTTATTGCATTTTTTTATCAAAGACATGTAGAACAATAAATTTAGAGAAAAAATTATATAGAAATGTAGTTTTTTTTTTAACATTTTACAACTGACAATGAAAAATGTCATTTTTTTTGCAAAAATTTCTTTAAATTTCAATTAATTTAGGATTGTCACAAAAATATACTTGGGTATGTGGGTGTATAGTAAATGTAATAAAAGTTTAATAATCAATAGTGTTGCCAGTTTATAAACTACCAGCACCTCCCTGATAGACAGAGAGACAGGATTGTCTGGTTTTAGATTTATTAAATAAGTAAACTCCTAAAAAGATGAAAAATAAGCTCACAAGGGACTGATAAAAATCTAATCAAGTTCTGTATCATTATAATAGCCCGGGATAATGCTACATAGTATATGGGCCAAAGTATAAAGTTCATAAAGAAATAATATTACAGTGCAAAAAAAAAAACTTAATATCAACACAGTGGTATAGATTAGTCTGCAGGATTAATAGCCAACCAAAGTGCTAAAGAGGTAAAGCACAAAAATAAATAGAGGAACATAAGTCCCTGAATGTGACATCCAAGGAGTCTCAATACAAGACTATTCAAGAAGAGGTGTGTATTGACCTGGTGTAGCATGGAGCTCTTATCTATGTGTATGACTGATAAAATGTGGAGCTTTGATGGGGGATGTCAGCAGTGATAAGTGTGAGGAAGCAGGTTACATATATTTATGTATTTGTAGCATTAATTAATTAGAAGAAAGGAAAATAAGGACCTTTTATCTCATAAATCTTTTCTTCTTCCTCCAGGTGAGGACAGCATAAAAGGCTACTAGAAATATATTTTCTCTTCCTCTTATGAATTAGAAGATAATCAAGTGCGACTTGTTAGTAATAGAACTAAAAACAGACTGGGTAAAATGTCTGCAAGATCTGAATATAGCTCAATAAATATATAAATGTCGCACTAGGGCACTGAAACCACACCAGGTGCTCCTGTAAATTGAGACCACTCTCTCAATACAGCAAATAATATAAAATGGATAAACAGGGCACTCACGGATAGCCGAGACCAAGTATTAGAAGCAATTATTAGCTTTTATTACTACAACAAATAAAGTCAATAAAACAATGTGGCACAATAATAATAGATAAAACAATGTATCACAAAAAACAGTATCGTAGGTGAGCTGTAGATAGGATATATTATAGTCTATTGACCAGCTGAAAAATGTTCAATGATGCGATCTAATATATCTCCAGTCCAATGACGTTGCATCCGAAAATGCTATCAATGAATCATTGACTGCAGTGTTTCAATTGAGAATGGCGGCGTCACGCCGAAGCAATAAGGTAGCGGCGTCCCGCTCCTGAATAGCTTGCAAAGAAAGATAATCCGTTACCTTTACATCGACCTGTAGTTCGTCCGGAAATGTCACTTTAAGCCTTCAGATGTTTTGTTCCCAGAATATGCCTTTTGTTGTATTTTAGCACTATTCCATCAGGATATTGAATTCGGCTCGTTTTTTTCCGTTACGGTCGGTTAGTTGGTAACTCCAATATTTCAGTACAGCAATGGGGTGTAGCACCAGACGCGTTTCGGGGTCCAAACCCCTTCCCACTGAGGAAGGGGTTTGGACCCCGAAACGCGTCTGGTGCTACACCCCATTGCTGTACTGAAATATTGGAGTTACCAACTAACCGACCGTAACGGAAAAAAACGAGCCGAATTCAATATCCTGATGGAATAGTGCTAAAATACAACAAAAGGCATATTCTGGGAACAAAACATCTGAAGGCTTAAAGTGACATTTCCGGACGAACTACAGGTCGATGTAAAGGTAACGGATTATCTTTCTTTGCAAGCTATTCAGGAGCGGGACGCCGCTACCTTATTGCTTCGGCGTGACGCCGCCATTCTCAATTGAAACACTGCAGTCAATGATTCATTGATAGCATTTTCGGATGCAACGTCATTGGACTGGAGATATATTAGATCGCATCATTGAACATTTTTCAGCTGGTCAATAGACTATAATATATCCTATCTACAGCTCACCTACAGACGTGGACAAAATTGTTGGTACCCTTTGGTCAATGAAAGAAAAAGTCACAATGGTCACAGAAATAACTTTAATCTGACAAAAGTAATAATAAATTAAAATTCTATAAATGTTAACCAATGAAAGTCAGACATTGTTTTTCAACCATGCTTCAACAGAATTATGTAAAAAAATAAACTCATGAAACAGGCATGGACAAAAATGATGGTACCCCTAACTTAATATTTTGTTGCGCAACCTTTTGAGGCAATCACTGCAATCAAACGCTTCCTGTAACTGTCAATGAGACATCTGCACCTCTCAGCAGGTATTTTGGCCCACTCCTCATGAGCAAACTGCTCCAGTTGTGTCCGGTTTGAAGGGTGCCTTTTCCAGACTGCATGTTTCAGCTCCTTCCAAAGATGCTCAATAGGATTGAGGTCAGGGCTCATAGAAGGCCACTTTAGAATAGTCCAATTTTTTCCTCTTAGCCATTCTTGGGTGTTTTTAGCGGTGTGTTTTGGGTCATTGTCCTGTTGCAAGACCCATGACCTGCGACTGAGACCAAGCTTTCTGACACTGGCTAGTACATTTCTCTCTAGAATTCCTTGATAGTCTTGAGATTTCATTGTACCCTGCACAGATTCAAGACACCCTGTGCC
The DNA here is from genome assembly GCF_014858855.1 of Bufo gargarizans. Taxonomy (NCBI): domain Eukaryota; kingdom Metazoa; phylum Chordata; class Amphibia; order Anura; family Bufonidae; genus Bufo; species Bufo gargarizans. The sequence continues at coordinate 547,411,723 of NC_058082.1, read as the reverse complement.
AGACGCAGCAAAGCAGCCCCAGAACATAACAGAGCCTCCTCCATGTTTCACAGTAGGGACAGTGTTCTTTTCTTGATATGCTTCATTTTTTCGTCTGTGAACATACAGCTGATGTGCCTTGGCAAAAACTTCGATTTTTGTCTCATCTGTCCACAGGACATTCTCCCAGAAGCTTTGTGGCTTGTCAACATGTAGTTTGGCATATTCCAGTCTTGCTTTTTTATGATTCGTTTTCAACAATGGTGTCCTCCTTGGTCGTCTCCCATGTAGTCCACTTTGGCTCAAACAACGACGGATGGTGCGATCTGACACTGATGTTCCTTGAGCATGAAGTTCACCTTGAATCTCTTTAGAAGTCTTTCTAGGCTCTTTTGTTACCATTCGGATTATCCGTCTCTTAGATTTGTCATCAATTTTCCTCCTGCGGCCACGTCCAGGGAGGTTGGCTACAGTCCCATGGATCTTAAACTTATGAATAATATGTGCAACTGTACTCACAGGAACATCTAGTTGCTTGGAGATGGTCTTATAGCCTTTACCTTTAACATGCTTGTCTATAATTTTCTTTCTGATCTCTTGAGACAGCTCTTTCCTTTGCTTCCTCTGGTCCATGTCGAGTGTGGTACACACCATATCACCAAACAACACAGTGATTACCTGGAGCCATATATATAGGCCCAATGGCTGATTACAAGGTTGTAGACACCTGTGATGCTAATTAGTGGACACACCTTGAATTAACATGTCCCTTTGGTCACATTATGTTCTGTGTTTTCTAGGGGTACCATCATTTTTGTCCATGCCTGTTTCATGAGTTTATTTTTTTACATAATTCTGTTGAAGCATGGTTGAAAAACAATGTCTGACTTTCATTGGTTAACATTTATAGAATTTTAATTTATTATTACTTTTGTCAGATTAAAGTTATTTCTGTGACCATTGTGACTTTTTCTTTCATTGACCAAAGGGTACCAACAATTTTGTCCACGTCTGTACGATACTGTTTTTTGTGATACATTGTTTTATCTATTATTATTGTGCCACATTGTGCTACATTGTTTTATTGACTTTATTTGTTGTAGTAATAAAAGCTAATAATTGCTTCTAATACTTGGTCTCGGCTATCCGTGAGTGCCCTGTTTATCCATTTTATAAGATCTGAATATAGTAAACTTTTTGAAAAGACATTTCAGGAAACTCAACAAGGTGAAAGGTTATTTAAATGTCCAGAATGTGAGAAATCATTTATTACAAAAGCATATTTTGTTGAACATCAGAGAATTCACACAGGAGTGAAGCCATATTCATGTTCGGAATGTGAGAAATGTTTTACTTCAAAATTACAACTGGTGAGACATCAGAGAATTCACACAGGAGAGAAGCCATATTCGTGTCCTGAATGTGAAAAGTGTTTTAGTCAGAAGTCAGATCTTGTCCGACATCAGAGAATTCACACAGGAGAGAAGCCATTTTCATGTCCTGAATGTGAGAAATGTTTTAGTCGAAAATCATATCTTGTTGTGCATCAGAGATTTCACACAGGAGAGAAGCCATTTTCATGTCCTAAATGTACGAAGTACTTTAGTCTGAAATCACATCTTGTTGGACATAAGAGAATTCACACAGTAGAAAAGCCATTTCCATGTCCTGAATGTGAGAAGTGTTTTAGTCAGAAATCATATCTTGTCCGACATCAGAGAATTCACACAGAAGAGAAACCATTTTCATGTCCTGAATGTGAGAAATGTTTTAGTCAGAAATATCATCTTATTCGACATCAGAGAATTCACACAGAAGAGAAACCATTTTCATGTCCTGAATGTGAGAAATGTTTTAGTCAGAAATATCATCTTATTCGACATCAGAGAATTCACACACAAGAGAAACCATTTTTATGACCTGAATGTGAAAAGTGTTTTAGTCAATAATCAGATCTTGTCCGACATCAGAGAATTCACACAGAAGAGAAGCCATTTTTATGTCCTGGATGTGAGAAGTGTTTTATTCAGAAGTCAGGTTTTGTGAGCCTTCACACAGGGGAAAAGACATTTAAATGTACTAAATGTGATAAGAGTTTCACTCAGAAAACAAATCTTGTAGAACATCAGAAAATTCACACAGGAGAGAAGCCATTTTCATGTCCAGAATGTAACAAATGTTTAATTCAAAAATAAATTCTTGTTAAACATCAGAAAACTCACACAGAAGAGAAACCATATTTATGTCCTGAATGTAAGAAGTGTTTTAGTCATAAAACAGATCTTGTCCGACATCAGAGAATTCACACAGTAGAAAAGCCATTTTCATGTCCTGAATGTGAATCTTATTCAACATCAGAGAATTCACACAGGAGAGAAACCGTTTGCATGAATAGAATGTAGGACATTTTTTACTCATAAATCACATCTTTTGAAACATTTAAAAATTCACATGAGGAAGGAACCATTTGTATGCATAGTATGAGGAAAAAGTGTCATAAAATTTGATATTGTAGTACATTAAAAATCTGACAAGTCAAAAGTCATTGTATTGTTCAGAATCTATGAATTATGAAATGTGTGGAGCTCCATTGTAGTATTTGTTACCTTATGATCTGTTCTTTCTTTTTTCTGTCAATCTTCCTTTATAATAAATTTTAAAATAAGTTAATACTGTCAGAGTAATGTCTCTTTGTGTCTGTTCACAAAAAACAATATAAACCAAAGATTGAATTTTAAGAGAGCTCTGCTGTAAAAGTCCTTTAATTTATTTAAACTAAAACAATAGTTGGGTGGTTACAGTACAATGTAATATGACAGTTCCATAGCAATTTTAACTCTTTCAGGACCAGGTGATTTTTGTTTTAAAATTTAAGTTTTTTGCTCCCAACTCCATGTTTATTTTCCCATTCACATAGCCTTTTGGGGACTTTTTATTTTTTTTAGGACAAGTTTTACTTTCTAATGGCATGATTTTTATTGCACACAAAATGGGAATCTGGAAGAAATTCTATTTTTTTTAATCAATAAATATTTTATTTTCTTCAATAATAATGACAAAACATTTAAACAAAGCGGGAAAAAAACACACAAAAAGGACTTATACACATAAAAGAGATATTACTATCGTTTTAACATCATCACAGACCGGGCATTAAATCCAGCTCTGTAAACTCAAGCCTAATACCTTTAATCCCAAATATTCCCCCCCTTCCCTTGGCTGCTGTCGCTGATAGCCCGAACCCCATATTCCCCCCTCGTACCCGTCCACGTACACCACCGAACAAAGCGAGTGAGTCAGTCTACCTCGTTTCTACAAGACAGAGGGATATTGCATACCTTGCCTTCTCCGCCTCTCAACCTCCTGATACAGCTTTATTTGGGACATAATCCGTCTCAACTCCTCAAATGCAGGAGATATGTGGGAATCCCATCTTTTGAACCAGAACCTTTTCTATGAAGCAGCCCTTCACCCAGATAAGTTGATGTATGGAAGAATTATGTTTTTTTGGTATATAGGAACCCAAAATCATGGAAATCATATCCGGTACACAAGATTCGGGGAAATCCCCCTGAAGTGCTGTAAATACCTGCTCCTAAAACCGCTTTATCACGCTACATTCCCATAAAAGATGGATATATCCAGCATTGGGGCTGCCACATTTTTGACAAAAAAATTCACGACCTCTGTTATTAGCAAACTTAGCCTGCATTTGCGTTGTATAATATAACCTATGCAAAATTTTAAACTGGATTAATCTATAACTGGTTGCAGATGCTACCTTTTTCGTATTTTGTAAAATCTGTGGCCAGGGTAGGGGGGGGAAGTTTTCAGTTCCTGCTCCCATTTAGGTATACTTTTAAAGGCAATCACTGTGGACAGTGAAACTCGCATTTTCAAATAAATCTGTGCCATTTTAATCTTTTTCCCTAAGTGAAAAAAAACAATCAAAAAATGAATGTTGTTGAGTAATCATATTTGTTTTATTAAGTGTAGTTTTGTATGCATGTTTTAAACGTGCGTACATAAATTGGTCTAAAAACAAGATATTTGTGAAATTGAAGTCCCCTAAGACTTTAAAACGATCTGCGACAAACAGATGTGCCACTCTAGTGATACCCCTACGACTCCAATAAGTGTGATCGGTTATTTTAAAAAATTCTGGTTAAGTTCTGATTCTCCCACAACGGGGTAAAATGAAGCACATGTGACACCTGCAAAGTCGTTTTTAATATATCCCATACCCTCTGCAGAGTTCTCTGAGTTAAACAACTAGTGTCCAAATCTCCAAACTGTGCTGTTTCTAAGTGCGTAAAAATATTATCAAGTGACCTACTAGTTACCCTAATTAAAAATTGCCCAAATGCATTCTCTATAAAATTACAGCATCTTTGTAGCTGCACAGAAAAAAAAAATACCCTTGAAAGAAAGGAAGTGATAATCCCCCTTCTGACTCGGCCAGCCACAAATACCTCTGCTTTATACGAACCCTCTTCCTCCCCCAAATTAGGTCGTTTACAGTTCGGGTTCGCTCAACCCTAAATATGATGTTATACTCATCAATTTCATAGCAATTTTAACCTCTTCAGGACCAGGTGATTTTTGATTTTTGTTTTTTGCTCCCTGCTCCATGTTTATTTTTTCATTAACATTTTTTGGGGAAGGACAAGTTGTACTTTCTAATGGCATCATTTTTATTGCACACAAAGTGGGAAGGTGGAAGAAATTCTAGTTTACCTACATGGTAAAACTGATCTGTTCATCTTATTCTATGGGATAGCACAATTACAGAAATATCACATTTGTATAGATCCACTTCATTTTCAGACACCTTCAAAAATCCATTGCATTGAGTAAGTTGACCAACCTTGAAAATATACAAAAGAAACAGATTATCCTGCGCTTGATAAAATAACTTCTTAATTACATTTTAAGGTGATCCTGACATTACAATTCACTTTTGAAACCAACTTAGACCTATCACCATGCCATTCCTGCCCACATTCCCCCAGCAACAGAGACATATCCAAATGCTAGGTGGAAATCAAAATGAGCAATGCTATAACATGATTTTGGTCATAAATCAGAAAATCATATAAGTAAGATCCCAAATAAAATGAATATAATGAATCAATTTCTTAATTGAAATCAGTCAAAAACCTTGTATCCAAGCACAGGATCTAATATACTTCTCGATTAAATACATTTTTGTATAATCCACTAATTGGTTTTTATATGTTCTGAATGTGAGAAGAGTTTTAGTCTGAAAACAATCTTGTAGAACATCAGAAAATTCACACAGGAGAGAAGCTATTTTCATGCTCAGAATGTGATAAGTGTTTTAGTCAGAAATCACATCCACTCGTTAGTTTTCTTCTCGTCTTTTCATCAATTTTGGAGGGACGTCCAGTTCTTGGTACTGTCACTGTTGTGCCATATTTTCTCCACTTGATGATTACTGTCTTCACTGTGTTCCATGGTATATCTAATGCCTTGGAAATTCTTTTGTACCCTTCTCCTGACTGATACCTTTTAACAATGAGATCCCTCTGATGCTTTGGAAGCTCTCTGTGGACCATGGCTTTTGCTGTGGGATGCGACAAAAAAATTTTCAGGAAAGACCAACTAGAGCAGCTGAACTTTATTTGGGGTAAATCAGAGGCACTGTAAATGATGGAAAGTGTATGCTGACTCCTATTTAACATGATTTTGAATGTGATTGCTTAATTCTGAACACAGATACATCCCCAGTTATAAGAGGGTGTGCACACCTATGCAACCACAATATTTTTGTTTTTGTTTTTTGTTTTCTTCTCTCCACCTGAAAGGTTTCAGTTTGTTTTTCAATTGAGTGGTACAGTTTATAGGTCTGCTTATAAAAATGTTGTGCTCCATAATGGCAATATTAAAATGTACAAATAATTTCCAGCCGACGTCCACTTAAATCTTTGCCTTTCATAAATAGGCAAAAAATCTAAAAAGGTTCAAACTGATCAATAGGATGCGATAATTCATATATTAAATCCAATACATATATAGAAGTGTCATTCATAGATAAATAAAAAGGAATATAATGAGTTCAAAACCAATCTATGTGGTGCGATAATTCATATATTAGGTCCAATATATACATATAAACTGTATAAAAAATGCTGTAGTATGCGGTACTATAAAATAAGATCTGTCCATTCATACACTTGGCGTATAAGAGAGAAGGATCCTTTTTCAATTGTAAGTGCCTTCCTTTTCTTGCAGATATACAGTACAGACCAAAAGTTTTGACACACCTTATTATTCAAAGAGTTTTCTTTATTTTCATGACTATGAAAATTGTAGATTCACACTGAAGGCATCAAAACTATGAATTAACAGATGTGGAATTATATACATAACAAAAAAGTGTGAAACAACTGAAAATGTAATATTCTAGGTTCTTCAAAGTAGCCACCTTTTGCTTTGATTACTGCTTTGCACACTCTTGGCATTCTCTTGATGAGCTTCAAGAGGTAGGCACCTGAAATGGTCTTCCAACAGTCTTGAAGGAGTTCCCAGAGATGCTTAGCACTTGTTGGCCCTTTTGCGGTCCAGCTCACCCCAAACCATCTCAATTGGGTTCAGGTCCGGTGACTGTGGAGGCCAAGTCATCTGGCACAGCACCCCATCACTCTCCTTCATGGTCAAATAGCCCTTACACAGCCTGGAGGTGTGTTTGGGGTCATTGTCCTGTTGAAAAATAAATGATGGTCCAACTAAACGCAAACTGGATGGAATAGCATGCCGCTGCAAGATGCTGTGGTAGCCATACTGGTTCAGTATGCCTTCAATTTTGAATAAATCCCCAACAGTGTCACCAGCAAAGCACCCCCACACCTCCTCCTCCATGCTTCACGCTGGGAACCAGGCATGTAGAGTCCATCCGTTCACCTTTTCTGCGTCGCACAAAGACACAGTGGTTGGAAAAAAATATCTCAAATTTGGACCCATCAGAACAAAGCACAGATTTCCACTGGTATAATGTCCATTCCTTGTGTTCTTTATCCCAAACAAGTCTCTTCTGCTTGTTGCCTGTCCTTAGCAGTGGTTTCCTAGCAGATATTCTACCATGAAGGCCTAATTCACACAGTCTCCTCTTAACAGTTGTTCTAGAGATGTGTCTGCTGCTAGAACTCTGTGTGGCATTGACCTGGTCTCTAATCTGAGCTGCTGTTAACCTGCGATTTCTTAGGCTGGTGACTCGGATGAACTTATCCTCCGCAGCAGAGGTGACTCTTGGTCTTCTATTCCTGGGCGGTCCGCATGTGAGCCAGTTTCTTTGTAGCGCTTGATGGTTTTTGTGATTGCACTTGGGGACACTTTCAAAGTTTTCCCAATTTTTCAGACTGACTGACCTTCATTTCTTAAAGTAATGATGGCTACTCGTTTTTCTTTACTTAGCTGCTTTTTTCTTGCCATAATACAAATTCTAACAGTCTATTCAGTAGGACTATCAGCTGTGTATCCACCTGACTTCTCCACAACGCAACTGATTGTCCCAACCCCATTTCTAAGGCAAAAAATGCCACTTATTAAACCTGACAGGGCACACCTGTGAAGTGAAAACCATTTCAGGTGACTACCTCTTGAAGCTCATCAAGAGAATGCCAAGAGAGTGCAAAGCAGTAATCAAAGCAAAAGGTGGCTACTTTGAAGAACCTAGAATATGACATATTTTCAGTTGTTTCACACCTTTTTGTTATGTATATAATTCCACATCTGTTAATTCATAGTTTTGATGCCTTCAGTGTGAATCTACAATTTTCATAGTCATGAAAATAAAGAAAACTCTTTGAATGAGAAGGTGTGTCCAAACTTTTGGTCTGTACTGTATATATATATATATATATATATATAATATTACCCATAGTATATAATGCTCCTCCATCCCCCCAGTTGTGCCAGATGCCCCCAGATCCCCCTTCCAGTTGACCCCACCAGCACTGCGGACATTTAGTATAAAAAAATAAATAAAAAAACCCCCACCTCACTCCCGTTCCCCTTGAGGACCTCGGCCGTACATGTACGGCGGAAGTCCAGTCTCTAAACATGGCCTCCGGGTTTCTGCTATTTTAAATTGCAGAGACCCACGGCACATGTATGCGATAAGCCATAAGGCTGATCGCATACATTTTCCGTTTCAGATGCCGTGGTCAAATGTGGACACAGCATCAGAGCAATAGGGCTGAGATCAGTGAACCTGATACATTTATCTAAAAGACCAAAGCCTTAAGAAGGCTTCAGAGTCTATTAGATGAATATACCAATACAGGCCACTAGGTGGCAGCACTGTATTGTTATATTGAAAGTTAAGTGTTCAATGTTGGCTATATAGGCATCAATGAATACAATGGGCAATCTAATGATTACCAGTTATAGTCACCCAGGGTGACTCAAGAAAAGTAAAAAAAAAAAGTAAAAAAAAGTTTTTACAAATATAAAAAAATTAAAATATATAAAAGTTCTAATCACTTTCCTTAAAATAAAAATACTCAACCAATAAAAAATAAACATCATGGGCATCACCGCCTGCCCATACAATGTCGATAAAATTAAAATATAACAATATTAATGGCATACGGCAAATGGCGTAACGGGAAAAAAAAAAAAACAGCCAATTTGCAATTTTTTGTCACTTCAACTCCCCAATAATTTTTTTTTAATAAAAAGTGATCAAAAAGTCTGGCACGTTTCAAATTGGAATCACTAAAAAGTACAGATCGCTCCGCAAAAAAATGAGCTCTCAAACAGCCCTGTACGCATAGCTACAAAAAAGTTATAGGGGTCAGAATATGGTGATGACATTTTTTTTTTCTCAAAGGTTTTAAAAAAAAATCAGTATTAAAACGCAAGAAAAATTATACAAGTGTTTTATAGTTGTAACTGTACTGACCTGGAGAATGAAGACAACAGGTCAATTTTACCGTATAATGTAAGGTGTAAATTTTTTTTTAATAAGAACCTTTGTCAGAATTGATTTTTTTCCAAATTATACCCCATTTGTAATTTTTCACTTTCCACTACATGGTATACAACTGTAAATGGCACCATTAAAAAGTACAACTTATCCCGCAAAAATTAAGCCCTCATAAGGCTATGTGAACAGAAAAATATAAATGTTAGGACTATGGGAAGACGGGGAAGAGAAAAACAAAAAAGCGCAAAAATTGAAAATCTCAGGGTCCTCTGAGGGTTAAAGGGCTGTGACATTACAGGGGATGGCTATCTGCTGATTGGCTGGCTGCATGGCATTATGGGTCATATCGCGTTCCCGGGCTTCTTACTTTCACTTTGTAACACATGATTTACCTAGTTTGTAGCTTCTATTTTAATACATTACATTTAAAAGCTATGTTGAAATTGTTTGCAAGGATATTGCCTATTTGTTATTTCTACAACATTTGAACTAACTAAGCCTTGGTCTGAGAATCCTTCATGCAATACTTTACCTTTTGAAAATTCTTTAACCCTGGACCATTAACAAATGTTTTTTTAATAGAGTTTTGTGAGTTTTTTTGAGTTTATTTGGAAAACATAAATACTTCTGGACAGTTGGGTTCCTCATCTTCTTTTTGTCTTTCCATCCTAATTCCCCTATGCATTTATCTAACCTCCTTGTCTTATATTCTTGTCTCGAGTGACATCTCCCTAGGATATCTGAGTTTTTTTGGGGGGTTCTGCATTTTCATTTTTCTTCCCTATCTTCTTGAGCTATAAGTTTTTTATTTTTAAGTTCACATATCCATGTTGTACTTTCTAATGCCACCATTTAATATGGCATACAATGTAATGGGAAGCGAGAAAAAAATTCCAAATGGGGTGGAATTGGAAAACAAATGCAATTCCTCCACTGTTTTACGGTTTTTGTCCTTACAGCGTTCCCTTTGCAGCAAAACTGACTTGTTTTCTTAATTATGTGGGTCAGTATGATTAAAAAGACACCACATATGTACAGGTCCTTCTAAAAAAATTTGCATATTGTGATAAAGTTCATTATTTTCTGTAATGCACTGATAAACATTAGACTTTCATAAATTTTAGATTCATTACACACAACTGAAGTAGTTCAAGCCTTTTATTGTTTTAGTATTGATGATTTTGGCATACAGCTCATGAAAACCCAAAATTCCTATCTAAAAAAATTAGCATATCATGAAAAGGTTCTCTGAACGAGCTATTAACCTAATCATCTGAATCAACTAATTAACTCTAAACACCTGCAAAAGATTCCTGAGGCTTTTAAAAACTTCCAGCCTGGTTCATTACTCAAAACAGCAATCATGGGTAAGACTGCCGACCTGACTGCTGTCCAGAAGGCCATCATTGACACCCTCAAGCAAGAGGGTAAGACACAGAAAGAAATTTCTGAACGAATAGGCTGTTCCCAGAGTGCTGTATCAAGGCACCTCAGTGGGAAGTCTGTGGGAAGGAAAAAGTGTGGCAGAAAACGCTGCACAACGAGAAGAGGTGACCGGACCCTGAGGAAGATTGTGGAGAAGGACCGATTCCAGACCTTGGGAAACCTGCGGAAGCAGTGGACTGAGTCTGGAGTTGAAACATCCAGAGCCACCGTGTACAGGCGTGTGCAGGAAATGGGCTACAGGTGCCGCATTCCCCATGTCAAGCCACTTTTGAACCAGAAACAGCGGTAGAAGCGCCTGACCTGGGCTACAGAGAAGCAGCACTGGACTGGTGCTCAGTGGTCCAAAGTACTTTTTTCGGATGAAAGCAAATTTGGCATGTCATTCTGAAATCAAGGTGCCAGAGTCTGGAGGAAGACTGGGGAGAGGGAAATGCCAAAATGCCTGAAGTCCGGTGTCAAGTACCCACAGTCAGTGATGGTCGGGGGTGCCATGTCAGCTGCTGGTGTTGGTCCACTGTGTTTTATCAAGGGCAGGGTCAATGCAGCTAGCTATCAGGAGATTTTGGAGCACTTCATGCTTCCATCTGCTGAAAAGCTTAATGGAGATGAAGATTTCATTTTTCAACACGACCTGGCACCTGCTCAGAGTGCCAAAACCACTGGTAAATGGTTCACTGACCATGGTATTACTGTGCTCAATTGGCCTGCCAACTCTCCTGACCAGAACCCCATAGAGAATCTGTGGGATATTGGGAAGAGAAAGTTGAGAGACGCAAGACCCAACACTCTGGATGAGCTTAAGGCCGCTATCGAAGCATCCTGGGCCTCCATAACACCTCAGCAGTGCCACAGGCTGATTGCCTCCATGCCACGCCGCATTAAAGCAGTCATTTCTGCAAAAGGATTCCCGACCAAGTATTGAGTGCATAACTGAACATAATTATTTGAAGGTTGACTTTTTTTGTATTAAAAAACACTTTTCTTTTATTGGTCGGATGAAATATGCTAATTTTTTTAGATAGGAATGTTGGGTTTTCATGAGCTGTATGCCAAAATCATCAATATTAAAACAATGAAAGGCTTGAACTACTTCAGTTGTGTGTAATGAATCTAAAATATATGAAAGTCTAATGTTTATCAGTACATTACAGAAAATAATGAACTTTATCACAATATGCAATTTTTTTTAGAAGGACCTGTATGTGTTTTTTTATGACTAAATGGTGTAAAAATAGTTTAAAAACTAAAAAAAATAACTTATTTTATAGTTATATCTACTGAGCTGTGTGGGGGTTCATTTTTGCAGGACAATCTGTTGTTTTTATTGATACCATTTTGAAGTGTGTTAGACTTTCTTATCTATTTTTATTACTTTTTTGGGGGTAAGAGAAGAGATGAAAAAATGGTGAATCAGCAATTTTGACCCTTTTTTCCATTACACCATTTGCCGTATTGGAAAAATATTTAAATATTTATAATGATATATACAGTGCATTGCAAAAGTATTCACCCCCTTGACTTTTTTGGGATTTTGTTACATTACAGCCTTAAGTGTTTTGTTAATGTGAATTTTATGTGACCACAATGAAACATGGTGGTGGCAGCATCATGCTGTAGGGAGGTTTTTTTTAGCAGCCGGGACTAGGAAACTGGTCAGAGTCAAGGGAAAGATGGATGGTGCTTCTTGAGCAAAACCTGTACCACTCTGTCGTGATCTGAAGCTAGGACGGAGATTCAAGCTTCCAGCAGGCAATGACCCAAAACACACTGCTAAAGCAACACTAGAGTGGTTAAGGGGAAACATGTAAATGTGTTGGATTGGCCTAGTCAAAGCCCAGATCTCAATCCAATAGAAAATATGTGGTCAGTCTTAAAGATTGAAGGAGCTGGAGCAGTTTTGCAAGGAGGAATGGAAAAACATTGCAGTGGTAAGATGTGGCAAGCTCATAGATAGGGATGAGCGAACCCGAACTGTATAGTTCGGGTTCGTACCGAATTTTGGGGTGTCCGTGACACGGACCCGAACCCGGACATTTTCGTAAAAGTCTGGGTTCGGTTTCGGTGTTCGTCGCTTTCTTGGCGCTTTTTGAAAGGCCGTCACAGCCTACTATTGGCATGGCTGTGATTGGCCAGAGCACCATGTGACCCAGCCTCTATTTAAGCTGGAGTGACGTAGCGCCGCACGTCACTCTGCTCTGATCAGCATAGGGAGAGGTTGCAGCCGCGACGTTAGGGCGAGATTAGGCAGTGATTAACTCCTCCAAAAGACTTCATTCAGAGATCGATCTGCAGCTGTGGATGATTGAAATGCTGCTATTGAATTGCTCACTGTTTTTAGGCTGCCCAGAGCGTTTTTCAGTCACTTTTTTCTGGGGTGATCGGCGGTTATTTTGTGTCTTGTGGTGTGCCAGCACAAGCTGCCACCAAGTGCATTTAACCCTCAATGGTGTGGTTGTTTTTTGGCTAAATCCTACATCAGGGTGAAGCTGTCACACAAAGTGCATTTAACCAGCAATAGTCTGGTTATTTTTTGGCCATATACTACATCAGGGGCAAGCTGAGCCTTTCACCAAGTGCATTTAACCCTCAATGGTGTGGTTGTTTTTTGGCTAAATCCTACATCAGGGTGAAGCTGTCACACAAAGTGCATTTAACCAGCAATAGTCTGTTTATTTTTTGGCCATATACTAAATCAGGGGCAAGCTGTCACCAAGTGCATTTAACCCTCAATGGTGTGGTTGTTTTTTGGCTAAATCCTACATCAGGGTCAAGCTGTCACACCAAGTGCATTTAACCAGCAATAGTCTGGTTATTTTTTGGCCATATACTACATCAGGGGCAAGCTGTCACCAAGTGCATTTAACCCTCAATGGTGTGGTTGTTTTTTGGCTAAATCCTACATCAGGGTCAAGCTGTCACACCAAGTGCATTTAACCAGCAATAGTCTGGTTATTTTTTGGCCATATACTACATCAGGGGCAAGCTGCGCCTGTCACCAAGTGCATTTAACCCTCAATATTGTGGTTGGTCAAGCTGTCACACCAAGTGCATTTAATCATCAATAGTGTGGTTATTTTTTGGCCATATCCCAGTCTAATTCTGTCAGTAAATGTATACCTGTCACCCAGCGCCTAAATACTAGGCCTCAAATTTATATCCAGCTAAATCTGTCGTTACTGGTGTGGCTGGTCAAGTTATTTAGTGTCCGTCAAAGCACAGTTTTTGTTCTGGGTTGAAATACAATTCCCAATTTAGCAATTTCCTAATTTAGTGGTTTCTGCTGTATCAGGCCTACTTTAAATTTATCCCTAAAAGGGTATATCAGATTCAAGGTGCACATAGGGTCATTCTGAAAAACTTCACACACACGCTACTGTGCATTTCCAAGTCTAATTCTGTCAGTAAACCTATACCTGTCACCCAGCGCCTAAATACTAGGCCTCAAATTTATATCCAGCTAAATCTGTCGTTACTGGTGTGGCTGGTCAAGTTATTTAGTGTCCGTCAAAGCACAGTTTTTGTTCTGGGTTGAAATACAATTCCCAATTTAGCAATTTCCTAATTTAGTGGTTTCTGCTGTATCAGGCCTACTTTAAATTTATCCCTAAAAGGGTATATCAGATTCAAGGTGCACATAGGGTCATTCTGAATAACTTCACACACACGCTACTGTGCATTTCCAAGTCTAATTCTGTCAGTAAACCTATACCTGTCACCCAGCGTCTAAATACTAGGCCTCAAATTTATATCCAGCTAAATCTGTCGTTACTGGTGTGGCTGGTCAAGTTATTTAGTGTCCGTCAAAGCACAGTTTTTGTTCTGGGTTGAAATACAATTCCCAACATTCTTTGCCTTCTGTTGCCACCTCCTCCTTCTCGGCTTCCTCCTCCTCTTCTTCCACCTGCTCATCCAGTCAGCCACACACCTTCACCACCAACTTCAGCACAGCCCGGCGTAAACGTCAGCAGGCCATTCTGAAACTCATATATTTGGGGGACAGGCCCCACACCGCACAGGAGTTGTGGCGGGGTATAGAACAACAGACCGACGAGTGGTTGCTGCCGGTGAGCCTCAAGCCCGGCCTGGTGGTGTGTGATAATGGGCGAAACCTCGTTGCAGCTCTGGGACTAGCCGGTTTGACGCACATCCCTTGCTTGGCGCATGTGCTGAATTTGGTGGTGCAGAAGTTCATTCACAACTACCCCGACATGTCAGAACTGCTGCATAAAGTGCGGGCCGTCTGTTCGCGCTTCCGGCGTTCACATCCTGCCGCTGCTCGCCTGTCTGCGCTACAGCGTAACTTCGGCCTTCCCGCTCACCGCCTCTTATGCGACGTGCCCACCAGGTGGAACTCCACCTTGCACATGCTGGACAGACTGTGCGAGCAGCAGCAGGCCATAGTGGAGTTTCAGCTGCAGCACGCACGGGTCAGTCGCACTACGGAACAGTACCACTACACCACCAATGACTGGGCCCTTCATGCGAGACCTGTGTGCCCTGTTGGGCTGTTTCGAGTACTCCACCAACATGGCCAGTGGCGATGACGCCGTTATCAGCGTTACAATACCACTTCTATGTCTCCTTGAGAAAACACTTAGGGCGATGATGGAAGAGGAGGTGGCCCAGGAGGAGGAGGAGGAGGAAGAGGGGTCATTTTTAGCACTTTCAGGCCAGTCTCTTCGAAGTGACTCAGAGGGAGGTTTTTTGCAACAGCAGAGGCCAGGTACAAATGTGGCCAGCCAGGGCCCACTACTGGAGGACGAGGATGAGGATGAGGTGGAGGAGGATGAGGATGAAGCACGGTCACAGCGGGGTGGCACCCAACGCAGCTCGGGCCCATCACTGGTGCGTGGCTGGGGGGAAATGCAGGACGATGACGATACGCCTCCCACAGAGGACAGCTTGTCCTTACCTCTGGGCAGCCTGGCACACATGAGCGACTACATGCTGCAGTGCCTGCGCAACGACAGCAGAGTTGCCCACATTTTAACGTGTGCGGACTACTGGGTTGCCACCCTGCTGGATCCACGCTACAAAGACAATGTGCCCACCTTACTTCCTTCACTGGAGCGTAATAGGAAGATGCGCGAGTACAAGCGCACGTTGGTAGACGCGCTACTGAGAGCATTCCCAAATGTCACAGGGGAACAAGTGGAAGCCCAAGGGCAAGGCAGAGGAGGAGCAAGAGGTCGCCAAGGCAGCTGTGTCACGGCCAGCTCCTCTGAGGGCAGGGTTAGCATGGCAGAGATGTGGAAAAGTTTTGTCAACACGCCACAGCTAACTGCACCACCACCTAATACGCAACGTGTTAGCAGGAGGCAACATTTCACTAACATGGTGGAACAGTACGTGTGCACACCCCTCCACGTACTGACTGATGGTTCGGCCCCATTCAACTTCTGGGTCTCCAAATTGTCCACGTGGCCAGAGCTAGCCTTTTATGCCTTGGAGGTGCTGGCCTGCCCGGCGGCCAGCGTTTTGTCTGAACGTGTATTCAGCACGGCAGGAGGCGTCATTACAGACAAACGCAGCCGCCTGTCTACAGCCAATGTGGACAAGCTGACGTTCATAAAAATGAACCAGGCATGGATCCCACAGGACCTGTCCATCCCTTGTGCAGATTAGACATTAACTACCTCCCCTTAACCATATACAGGGAGTGCAGAATTAGTAGGCAAATGAGTATTTTGACCACATCATCCTCTTTATGCATGTTGTCTTACTCCAAGCTGTATAGGCTCGAAAGCCTACTACCAATTAAGCATATTAGGTGATGTGCATCTCTGTAATGAGAAGGGGTGTGGTCTAATGACATCAACACCCTATATCAGGTGTGCATAATTATTAGGCAACTTCCTTTCCTTTGGCAAAATGGGTCAAAAGAAGGACTTGACAGGCTCAGAAAAGGCAAAAATAGTGAGATATCTTGCAGAGGGATGCAGCACTCTTAAAATTACAAAGCTTCTGAAGCGTGATCATCGAACAATCAAGCGTTTCATTCAAAATAGTCAACAGGGTCGCAAGAAGCGCGTGGAAAAACCAAGGCGCAAAATAACTGCCCATGAACTGAGAAAAGTCAAGCGTGCAGCTGCCAAGATGCCACTTGCCACCAGTTTGGCCATATTTCAGAGCTGCAACATCACTGGAGTGCCCAAAAGCACAAGGTGTGCAATACTCAGAGACATGGCCAAGGTAAGAAAGGCTGAAAGACGACCACCACTGAACAAGACACACAAGCTGAAACGTCAAGACTGGGCCAAGAAATATCTCAAGACTGATTTTTCTAAGGTTTTATGGACTGATGAAATGAGAGTGAGTCTTGATGGGCCAGATGGATGGGCCCGTGGCTGGATTGGTAAAGGGCAGAGAGCTCCAGTCCGACTCAGACGCCAGCAAGGTGGAGGTGGAGTACTGGTTTGGGCTGGTATCATCAAAGATGAGCTTGTGGGGCCTTTTTGGGTTGAGGATGGAGTCAAGCTCAACTCCCAGTCCTACTGGCAGTTTCTGGAAGACACCTTCTTCAAGCAGTGGTACAGGAAGAAGTCTGCATCCTTCAAGAAAAACATGATTTTCATGCAGGACAATGCTCCATCACACGCGTCCAAGTACTCCACAGCGTGGCTTGCAAGAAAGGGTATAAAAGAAGAAAATCTAATGACATGGCCTCCTTGTTCACCTGATCTGAACCCTATTGAAAACCTGTGGTCCATCATCAAATGTGAGATTTACAAGGAGGGAAAACAGTACACCTCTCTGAACAGTGTCTGGGAGGCTGTGGTTGCTGCTGCACGCAATGTTGATGGTGAACAGATCAAAACACTGACAGAATCCATGGATGGCAGGCTTTTGAGTGTCCTTGCAAAGAAAGGTGGCTATATTGGTCACTGATTTGTTTTTGTTTTGTTTTTGAATGTCAGAAATGTATATTTGTGAATGTTGAGATGTTATATTGGTTTCACTGGTAAAAATAAATAATTGAAATGGGTATATATTTGTTTTTTGTTAAGTTGCCTAATAATTATGCACAGTAATAGTCACCTGCACACACAGATATCCCCCTAAAATAGCTAAAACTAAAAACAAACTAAAAACTACTTCCAAAAATATTCAGCTTTGATATTAATGAGTTTTTTGGGTTCATTGAGAACATGGTTGTTGTTCAATAATAAAATTAATCCTCAAAAATACAACTTGCCTAATAATTCTGCACTCCCTGTATTATTGTACTCCAGGTCACTTCTTCATTCAATCCTCTTTTTATTTTCATTTTACCATTATATTGCGGGGCAACCCAAAGTTGAATGAACATCTCCTCTGTCTGGGTGCCGGGGCCTAAATATATGCTAATGGACTGTTCCAATGTTGGGTGACGTGAAGCCTGATTCTCTGCTATGACATGCAGACTGATTCTCTGCTGACATGAAGCCAGATTCTCTGTTACGGGACCTCTCTCCTCTGCCTGGGTGCTGGGCCTAAATATATGCCAATGGACTGTTCCAATGTTGGGTGACGTGAAGCCTGATTCTCTGCTATGACATGCAGACTGATTCTCTGCTGACATGAAGCCAGATTCTCTGTTACGGGACCTCTCTCCTCTGGCTGGGTGCCTGGGCCTAAATATATGACAATTGACTGTTACAGTGGTGGCTGACGTGAAGCCTGATTCTCTGCTATGACATGCAGACTGATTCTCTGCTGACATGAAGCCAGATTCTCTGTTACGGGACCTCTCTCCTCTGCCTGGGTGCTGGGCCTAAATATATGCCAATGGACTGTTCCAATGTTGGGTGACGTGAAGCCTGATTCTCTGCTATGACATGCAGACTGATTCTCTGCTGACATGAAGCCAGATTCTCTGTTACGGGACCTCTCTCCTCTGCCTGGGTGCTGGGCCTAAATATATGACAATGGACTGTTGCATTGGTGGCTGACGTGAAGCCTGATTCTCTGCTATGACATGCAGACTGATTCTCTGCTGACATGAAGCCAGATTCTCTGTTACGGGACCTCTCTCCTCTGCCTGGGTGCTGGGCCTAAATATATGCCAATGGACTGTCGCAGTGGTGGCTGACGTGAAGCCTGATTCTCTTCTATGACATGCAGACTGATTCTCTGCTGACATGAAGACAGATTCTCTGTTACAGGACCTCTCTCCTCTGGCTGGGTACCTGGGCCTAAATATATGCCAATGGACTGTTGCAGTGGTGGCTGACGTGAAGCCTGATTCTCTTCTATGACATGCAGACTGATTCTCTGCTGACATGAAGCCAGATTCTCTGTTACGGGACCTCTCTCCTCTGCCTGGGTGCCTGGGCCTAAATATATGCCAATGGACTGTTGCAGTGGTGGCTGACGTGAAGCCTGATTCTCTGCTATGGGACCTCTCTCCAATTGATATTGGTTAATTTTTATTTATTTTATTTTTATTTTTATTTATGTCCCTATCCACATTTGTTTGCAGGGGATTTACCTACATGTTGCTGCCTTTTGCAGCCTTCTAGCTCTTTCCTGGGCTGTTTTACAGCCTTTTTAGTGCCGAAAAGTTCGGGTCCCCATTGACTTCAATGGGGTTCGGGTTCGGGACGAAGTTCGGATCGGGTACGGATCCCGAACCCGAACATTTCCGGGAAGTTCGGCCGAAGTTCTCGAACCCGAACATCCAGGTGTCCGCTCAACTCTACTCATAGAGACTCCAAAGTGACTTGGAGCTTTAATTGCCGCAAAAGGTGGCTCTAAAAAGTATTGACTTTAGGGGGGTGAATAGTTCTGCACATTGACTTTTTTATGTTATTTTGTGCTATTTGTTTGCTTCACAATAAAAAAAAACATCTTTAACGTTTTGGGCATGTTCTGTAAATTAAATGATGCAAATCCTCAAACAATCCATGTTAATTCCAGTTTGTGAGGCACCAAAATACAAAAAAAGTCAAGGGAGCTAAATACTTTTGCAAGGCACTGTTTAATAGTACAGGCATTTTCGTATGCGGTGATGCCCATGATGTTTATATTTTTTGCATGCTGCAGTTTTATTCCGGCCTCTTCTCGGCATGTTTGCCGTGCTGCGGCCGAACCGTCGGCCTACCCCCATTATAGTGAATGGGGCCGGAGCAGACTTCCGGCAGCACGGTGGACTAGCGGTAGTACGGATCCGGCAAGCTGTTCCCCTGCCGGAACAGCCTGTCTGAAAAGGCTATCACAAGTGTGGAAGTAGCCTAAGAGAAGCAATAAAAAAAATGGGAAATTGGCCATTTTGACTCTCTTTTCCATTATGGCATTCGCCATATTGGAAAAATGTTTTAATATTTTATTCGTATGGGCCTTTTCGGTCGTGGTGATACCCATGATGTAAATGTTTTATTATGATTTAAAGCTTTATATTTTTATTTTTTTAAATATTTTTTTAAGTGTTTTACTCTTTATGTAATGATTTTGAAGTTTGTATTTGAGCGTACAAAATCTATTTTTTTTTATTTTTACCTTTCAACAATTATGGATTTTTTAAATGCATTTATTACTGACTATTGCTAATTTCTTATGCAAATGATGAGAGCAGAATTGTTAATTTCTTAAGCATACTTCTGGGTTTTCGAGCTTTTACATACTGTGATCACAGAGGATGTCTCTTGTATAAAGAATAAAATTGATCACTGCATTACTACAAACAGAATAGAACAGAAAAGAAGGGAATATAAAGAAAACAATCATGCTGCTCACTATCTTATAGTAAAGCAATTCAAGAAGGTATATATGAAGGTAAGTCTTATTATATTAATCTAACATAGAATCATTTTGACATACAGCTCATTCAGTACAAACCCAGTTGAATTTAGCCATATATAGTCACTCAATATAGTAATAATTGCTGTTGGCATTATAGCCAGTGCTGTCAACTTTCTTTGTGAAACAGCACCACACCTGTCCATGGTGCTGATTTTGGTGTAAAGAAGCCATTTATCTAATCCTGGAAAACACCTTATATATCAGAAGACATCCTTAGTCAAAAGGTCCTACAATGAAGTTCCACACCATTAATACTTGAGGTAATCTGAATATTTTATTGGAGTGTCACCTTAGTGAGTTACAAGTCCTGATATTTATCTATTTTTCCCTTAGACTTTACACCCATGTAGATTCTCCCTCGTGAACACTCAGATATTCCACAAGATGTGATTTATGCTTAAAACATTTTTTGTACTCTGTATATGGAATTTGAATTCTCTCTTGTGTGAATTCTCTGATGTTTCAAAAACGTAGGGGGTCATTTATGTCCAGATATATGTGACTTCTTCCCCTCTTACGCCAGGTCTAAAAATGTGGGCGGGAAAGGGAGCGGGACGGTAGACCTGTCTCATTCATCATTTTCTACACCTGGTTTAGGCATAGAAAACGGTCTAAATATAAGATAGCATGGAAGCTGTCTTACATTTAGAATTGGTGATACATGCGATTGGCGATCTACTGCCATCTATAGGTGCTATTAAGACCAGCATCTAAAATGTCGGTCTTAATAATTGTGCCCCTTAAAGTTTCAATAAAACACTTGTCATCTCTGCTTTGCCACAATACTTGATTTTTAGCTATAATGATTTCCCAGATTTTGTACATGATTTTTAATTCTCTCTATTGTGAGTTTTCATAGGTCCATAGGAATTGTGGTTAAAACACTTCTGCATTGTGCACTTAAATATGTTCTCTGGTGTCGCACAAGACTAGATTTCTCACTAAAGCATTTCCCACATTCAGGACATAAAAACCTCTTCTCACCTGTGTGAATTCTAAGATGTGCATCAAGGTTAGATTTTTTAGTAAAGCATTTCTCACATTCTGAACATGAATATGGCTTCTCCCCAGTGTGAATTCTCAGATGTATCTCAAGCTGTTCTTTAGACCTAAACCACTTCTCACATTCAGGACATGAAAATGGCTTCTCTCCTGTGTGTGTTCTTAGATGTTTCACTAGACCTGATTTATTTCTAAAACATTTTGCACATTCTGGACATGAATTTGGCTTCTCTCCTGTGTGAATTCTTAGATGTTTTACAAAACTGGAGTTATCACTAAACAATTTCTCACATTCAGGACACGAATATGGCTTCTCTCCTGTGTGAATTCTTTGATGTTTCACAAGACTTGATTTTTCAGCCAAACGCTTCCCACATTCCAGACATGAAAATTGCTTCTTTCCTGTGTGAATTGTCTGGTGTCTCACAAGATTTGATTTTTCAGTGAAACACTTCTTACATTCAGGACATGAAAATTTCTTCTCTCCTTTGTGAATTCTCAGATGTTTATTAAGGTTTGATTTGGTACTAAAACACTTCTTACAATCTGAACATAAATATGGCTTCACCCCTGTGTGAATTCTCAGATGGATCTCAAGATTATGTTTTTGCTTGAAACACTTTCCACATTCAGGACATGAAAATATATTCTCTCCTGTTTCCATTCCCTGATGCTTCTCAAGGTGATTTTTCTCAAGGCTTGATTTCACAGCAAAAGATCTCTTGCATTCTGACCTTGATATTAGACTTTTATCTTTGTGACTTTGCTTGTCCATAATAGGATTATACTTGTTTTCATAATCTTTTCCATATTCAGAACTTGCATGCATTTCAGACAGTCTATGTCCAGTTCTATTATTGACAAACTGTGGTTGATTATCTTCTACAGCAGAAGAAGTCTTTATCTGAAAAAAAATAATAATAATTATAACATAAAGGATTCTCAGTTAGGTTTTATTTGCACTTTATATGTAAAACTATATTTCAGTGACATAGGGTCAACCATACTTATTAAAATAAATCTGCAAAAGTAAGAAATACTAGTCAAAAAAAGTTAACTGCACTGATTAAAAGAACTGTCACCAGATTCTGTTTAACACATTAAACTATCAGGATAAAGTGCCAGTTAGGAGTCTCTAAGTGCATAGAAACCAGAATTTTTCTCTTTTAGGTCTCATGCACTCATCTATATTTTCCATCTGTGTGCAATATTGAGCATAAGACATGGACTGATTCATTTCTATGGGTTGGCAAAAAGATGGACAACACAAAGATTTCATCTGTGTTCTGTCCGCATCTGTGTCCCTGTTATGCAAATTATAGAGCATGTCCTTTTGTGGTCCGCATTGCAATAGCCTTTTCTATTGATGGGAGTTAGAAAATGATGGAATGCACATGAAAGGTACACATATTTTGGACATATGAGATTTGCAGATTGAAACAGACAATATAGTCATGTGCATGAGGTCTTCAGTACAGATGTAGCCATTATAATTTTAACTGGCTTAATGTGTTAATGCAGCAAAAACACATTACAGTGATACATCCAACTGTGTTCATCCTGGTGTGTCATGTGTAAAACTAACACTGGTTACATTTATATTTAAGGGGTTGTGTTATTTGAGACATCTTTATGTTACACCATCATGATATGTCTGCCAAGCACCATAGAAAACAGCAGAGTATGGTGGGGAAGGTTGTGACCATCCAGACATTTAGAAATTCAGTATACATGACAACCATTCAGATAAACTGGCACCAATGTAATATATGGATGGCTCAGGCCTTACAGAGTGAGAGCAGCATTGGCAGCAAATACCCAGCACTGGTTTACTATCCCCAAATATCCATAAACTCTTTTTAAAAGAGTAAATATTTAGTTAACACATAATTGTTGAAATTATTTTCTTGAGCCATGTTCATGACCTTTCATTTATCAACATTAAACTTAATTTGCAATTTCTATGCCTAAGGCTCCCATATCTCCAAGTTTGCCATCACTGAACCACTAGGAAAAAGTTATATCCATCGTAGCAATTTCCTCCCTCGTAGTGGGTCTGATTCTAAGGTTAAGTGCAAGAAATATAGAAAATGTGTATTGTAAAAGGTGGAAAATCAGTGTCCATTTATGATTGGACTTATATGGAGATATACACGGAGACATACGCAAGAAAAATTACAGACAGAGACACACTGTCCTTATACATAGCACAGATCACAATATCTTATAATTACTTCCACTTACAATCAGTTCAGTGACACTTACCAGACATGGACCCTCCACACACTCAGGACTTGATCTCCAGTCAGTGTCTTCTTCTCAGCAAGTCAGTGATTCAACTAAATTCCCTTGGGGAATTCCAGCTTTATAATCAATAAAACCTTTCATCATCAGATCTGTCTTCCCTCATTACAATATGTACTAAAAGAATAATGGTGCCACCTCCTCATAAACCAGTTTAGCATTTTCTGGCCTCCTGAGATGGTCCTTCATTTACACATTGTATTTGCAGGGTAGAGACCTATTGTTCACACTCCTATTTAGCATCTGTAAGAGATTCCTGGGATACTCCGAGACCTTTTCATGCGAGAATCAGTGTAAACAATGAGCATTTTACATCCTGATTAAATGCATTCCATCTAGACCTACAACCACATGACTCCCCATCTATTATTCACAAATATGAAATACTCCATATTACATCCAATGTAACAGATTATCATGCTGAAACCCTTAATTACTGGGTAGAGTGAATACACTTGAAGTGCTAGATCATTGACCACATAAGTACTCATGTATGAAATCATG
This sequence comes from Bufo gargarizans, assembly GCF_014858855.1. Lineage (NCBI taxonomy): Eukaryota > Metazoa > Chordata > Amphibia > Anura > Bufonidae > Bufo > Bufo gargarizans. Next base: position 547,387,758 of record NC_058082.1, on the reverse strand, counting down.
GCAGCATATCCATATGTAGTATAAAATATTTTTATTGAACAAAGAAGTGAAGGATAAAAAACACTTAAATTGTTCACATACAATTAAATAAAAAAATATGCCGAGGAGGAGCATCAGGAGCAATAGACGAAGGAAAGAAATGATAGCTTCCTTCTGCTTCAAATTCTGCCGACATATCCTGCATACTGTCAAGATTTGATTACCACTATTCAGGGTCTTAAAGACTTTACAGATGTTAGCTCCCAAACCCCCTGCATTTATTTATTTTCAAAATGACAGAGAACAATATAAATATACTAATATTGGTTTCACTCTTCATCCCTGATGACCAATCAATAATATTTATTATGAACCTATATGGATGTATTAATAGTATTGTTAATGATTGATTCTATTTCCAAATAATTTCATATTTTTTTCTTAACTGTGGGTAGGTGAATTCTCCTTCCTCACAATAGTCATTGATTGCTAATTAGTTCTTTATGTTAGGCAGAAGTTAAGGTTTGTGTGGGCAGATATTCATTTCCTTTGATAGTGAGATATGGAGTTACACAAGTATCTTATATCTATCTCTATTATGTCTTGTTACTATTGAGAATGGGCCTAAATTTACGGTATTTCCACACTTATCAAGTCCTTTACTGTTTCACACAGGAGCCATTTATTTTGCCCTCTTTTGACGGAATCTCATTCCTGATTTTTGATTGTGCATGCGTCATTCAGTTTCACTTTTTCTCTAACTCTTTTCTTTTTTTAACTTTGGCCATGAAATATGTTACTCATAGATTTACCTATATTTAGAGATATTTTATTTCTTTGCTCCTGCGCCACAGCACTTGGTATCTGTTTACTGCGCTTGTGGTAACTTTAACATTAACATTGTTTCATTACATTCCTCCTGTACCCCAGTGCATCATTTCTGCCAGGTGCGGAGGTTCCATTGAATCAAATGCAGCTTCTATTGTTTTTCCCTTAGCGCTTCAGCATTTGATATATGCTTAAAACTTGATCATCTATGGCGCATGTCCGTCTTTTCATCACTGGGATTTTCCCACGAGAACTCCTTTCTGCCTTTAGCGCATCATCCTGAACATGCATAGAGGTTTTTCCTACACGCCGAATACCGCCATTACAGACTTGTGCAGTAAGTGATCTCTCTACCTGTTTGTTAATTAGCTCTTTATTTTTGGGTTACATAATGGATGCCATTTCATCTTCCTTCTTTACCCCTGAGGAAGCTGTATGTGAGGGCTGTGATATGTATTGGCTCTTTTCACACAGAGCTTCTAATCATCATATGTTCTTGGAGGTTGTATGTATGCCTATTCATTTATCTATTCTTTATATATGTACATTATGCACTTTACTTCATGTGATGTCACAGTTATGAATTAGTGCTCATTTATTGCTTTTTAGGTGCACAGTCTTGCAAATCTTGACATATTCATGAATTGCGACCTCCTAAGATGTTTAATCTATTAAGGTCAGTGCGTCCAGTCACAGCCACAAGTGCATTACGGTGGACTAACATGAGGTGAGCATGAATGCGGGTGCACGCAGATGACGAGCGCACCTCCCTCCCGAATGGTGAACGCCCAATCCAGCATGTGAGACGCCGCCGCTGTGGATGACTGACCCGCGACTTTTGAATGTGAATCCTGCGGTGGATTGCTGTTGAAGTGGCCGTCTGCCTGTTCCATTTGCTAAGAGTGGAGTATCTGTGTAGCTGGACCCTAGCTAAATGGTTTATGTCCTAGATGGAGATTGGGGCTGGAACACAGGTGAAGCCTGGTGGTGTTTGGTGGAAGGCTGTTGCTCCGGTCTAAAGGTTTGCTGTCCTCCCCCTCCCTTATGAGATTGGGAGTCGGGTGATAAGTGCAGCGTATGGAGTGCGGCGGGATAGAGATCCGGACCTGGATACCCCCCTATACCGAGGTGTGACAAAGCTGGTGCAAGGGGGGGGGGGTGAGGGGAGTGGATGTCGTCATTTAACGGCTCTAAAGCTTTAACATGGCAGATGATTGTTGACCCCCCCTCCCCCCTGAAGTATATGCATAGAAGACAAGGCTGTACCTCGGAGTTGGAGGGAGAGGGGCTAATGCTACCGATGGTGATACAGTAAGTGGAAACCGGCAGAGTAACGTTATATTAACTGGATCAAGGATCCGCCTTTGTGAATCCTCCTTCCCCAAAACAGGTTGGACATCAGCCTGGTATTCTAAAAAACTGGGATATTTGTTGGAGTCCATGGGTATGAGGAATAATCTAAACACTAACTACCGATTTTATGTAATTCCCCTGCAAGTTCAGTTAAGGACATATTTACTTTTTTATGACTAGAAGATTACAATCCTTGGAGTTATCTCTCTCCCTGTCCCTTCAGGCCGGCCTTTGTTTGTTGGCATTGCTGCTTGCTGGTAACGGAACACGTAGTAGATAGGAAGGTTCTGGACTGGCCCCTAACTCCAAACTTTCCTTTATTCTACTCTCTATACATTATTGCAGTTCCTGACTTGCCTAATAATAGTACTGGGACAAGTTTGACCCCCTCAATTGTACGAGCTGAATTGATTGAAAATCAGGAATATTGCTTGGCGATTGTTAAGCTGGGAGTGGCTTGACTGCTTTTGGAGCAGGTATATAATCTGGTGCTAGGCGAAAGTCGAGTTGCCGTTGATGAACTACTGGAGAACTGCTTTATGAATTATTCATTATTTATGTACACTGAATTGTTCTCTCTTGCTCTTTACTAAATTCATTAATTGGTTGATTGTACTAGAAGAGGGGGGGAGGGAAAAAAGAGGAAAGGGAAAAAAAAGAAGAGATAGGAAGGGGAAAGAGAGAAAAAGAGGGGGAAAAAGGGAAAATGGAAAGAAAAAAAATGAAAAAAAAATGTAGAAATGTCTAGACAGGGGACAGGTAAAAAGTGGAGAACCCAACCAGACTGAAATACCTCGATATCTCCTATGTTTAGGAGAACAGAAATATCAAAACAACAATTATTGATTAACACAAGTGGACAGATCAGTCCCCCTAGGAGAAAGAAGGATGATATATCCCAAATTTCTGAGGGGGATCTGACTTGTTTTATAGAGAAATTTAATATGAGACCACCGGTTGGTGAATTCCAGTCTGGAGGGACCGGTAACAATCAGTTAAAAGAGGCGGAGAGAATTATCCCTGCCCAGGAGGAGCAGGGGCCAAGTCTGCAGGATATATTTCAAGAAATAAAAAAATGTAACCTGGCAATACAGGATCTCTCTCTCCAGACTGGAAATATCAAGGAAACAGTGGGACTCCTTAGGACAGACTAACAAAAATAAAAAGACAGGCTGGTAGAAGTAGAAAAGAGAACGCCTGATGCTGAGGACCTGCTACAGACAATAGTTAAAGAAAAAAGTGTATTAAAGAAGGAAAATAGAGAACTATTGGATTTGAAAAATAGGTCCAGGAGGTCCAACATGAGATGTTTGGGGTTTCCGGAGGGCGTGGAAGGACGTGACCCTTGTGGTTTTATACAAACCTGGTTAATGGAGCAATTGGGTCAGGATATTTCAGATTATAAAAATTTTATAGAGCGAGTTCATAGATTGTCGGCAAGGCTGCCCCCTCCGGGTACAAGACCACGACCAATCATAATTAACTTTTTATCGGTTAGAGGTAATAGGCAGGTCAAGAATTAAGTGCAAATTAGAATATGCAGGTACAGCAATAATGTTATTCTCTGATTATGCAAAAGAGAAAGTAAGAAAAAGAAGTCAATTTATTGACATAAAAAAATAATGCTGCGCTTAAAAAATGTAAAGTACTCAATGATGTTTCCATCATTAAAGAAATGATAAAAACTTGAGGAAATAGGGCTGGGGCCTAGTCGGGAGGGAGCAATGCAAGAGAGAGGGCCAGGTTCAGATGTTATCCTGGGCCATACAGAGTTAGGGAGGGGTCTGTAACCTGTTGCGGCGTTTAATCCTGGGTAGGAGGTAAAAGGGGGAAATGTATTAATTCATAAAAAAAAATTTGCTTTTGCTTCTCCTTTTCCCCCCTTCTCTGCTCCCCCTGGTGTCGTATATTCCCCCCCCCCCCGGGTTCTTATTGATAGATGGGAAATTATAGCCGCCATAATGAGTCTGGATGAGACTAATCTCATGGAATATTAGGGGATTCAGTAGGGGAATAAAGAGAGTCACGGTTTTTGATTCAATACATAGGATTCTTCCCGCCATAGTCTGCTTACAAGAAACACATCTGACAGGCGAGACGATAACAGGGCTTGATAGGCCATGGGTACAATATGCTTTTCACTAGTTTTTTTCATCATATGCGAGAGGAGTGAGTATATTGATCCATCAAAATATAGACAATAAAATAGTAAATACAGCTATAGATGAGGAAAGCCGATATGTCTTTATGGATCGTATATTGGAAGGTGGACCATGGATAATAGCTAATGTATATATACCCTCCCCCCCTTTTAGATCAGATGTTCTATTAAAAATAAATGAGTTTGTGCTCAAGGTGGGAGACAAGCCACTCCTAGTTATGGGATATTTTAATAATGCAATGGATGGTTAAATGGACAGATGTAGATTAAATAATCCCCAATTAATACTGGGTCAAAACTAAGAGATATTACAACAGAACTGGTCTGGATCGATATTTGGAGGGCGATGTACCAAAGCTAAAAATATATTCATGTTTTTCAAAACACATAGGAGTTTATCACAAATTGCTTTAGTTTTTACCGATAATAAAGTTGCACAGGATATCGAACAGGTTAAGTATGGAAGACTAGGGATTTCGAATCACAAATCAATTATTATAAATATAAAAACACACCAAAAAAATAGAGGGATAATTATAAGTATAGGATGGATTAATATAATGGGTATTCACAACAAGATATTAAAAGAGATTAGAGAATATTTTGAGATAAATGAGGGGTCAACTGAAAATAATATGGTATGGGATGCCGCAAAGGCTTTTATAAGAGGGATTATCAACAAATACACCATAATATATATGAAGAACATAAGGAAAAAAAATGATGGATTTAGAAAGTGAGGTGGAAAAATCTGAAAAAAATATATATTGACGACCCCATTGTCCAAAATTATAAGGAGTGGACAGATAAAGTGGCCAAATTGGAAACAGATTTGCTTCTAATGGTGGAACAACAGTAAGAGAACTATGTAAGGGACAATTTCATATATGCACATATACCCTATAACAAGTTGGCCGCTTTGGTAGTAACTCATACAAAAAATAATAAATACATTCATTGCCTAATAGTTAAATCTGGCCATAAAATTATGTAACAATCGGCTAAAATAGTTCTCCTCAGGGAATACTTTGAAGATATGTACAGTAGTGAGATAAATAAGAGTGAGGTGGAATTACAACAGTTTTTAGGTAAAATTACTATTACCATGTTAACTGCCGATCAAAGAGAAAGCCTAGAAGCCCCTATAGATTCGGTAAAAGTGGAGGCAATATTGTCAAGGATAACTAAGAACAAGACCCCAGGAATAGATGGGATTCCATTTGAAATCTATGCACAATATAAAGAGTTATTAATTCGAAACTCCTTACAATGTGGACCGCTTCGCGTGAATTAGGAAAACTCCCACATTCGGTGAGAGAAGCTTTAATAACACTTATTTTAAAACCAGGGAAAGATTCAAAACTTCCCGATACATACCGTCCTATTTCATTAATAAACACAGATAATAAAATATTAGCAAGGGTCCTAGGAAATAGACTTGGGAGTGTAGTTCCTGGGATTATTTATAAGGATCAGTCGGGTTTTATGTCAGGTAAAACTACAACTGATAATATAATGAGATACTTTATGGGCACCCAGTTGGAACCCACAAACCGTGGAGAACGTATGATTGTAACTATAGACGTATCTAAAGCCTTTGATACGATAGAATGGCCCTTCCTATTTGCTACATTGATGAGAATGGGATTTGGAGATAATTTTATAGATTGGGTCAAGTTAATATACACTGAAGCCTCTGCAAGGGTAATATTAAATGGTGAGTATTTGGATAAAATATATATTGGTAGGGGGGTTAGGCAGGGTGTCCCCTATCCCCTCTGCTATTTGCCATAGCTATGGAACCCTTAGCTGACTTGATTAGACAAAATAAAGAAATTGTGGGTGAAGGCAAATGTGACTCCATGTTGTCTTCTCTATGATGTACAGAATTGTTATAATATCTCACCTACGCACTTCACATCCCCCCCCCCCCCCCCCCGTGAGTTAGGTTCACTTATCTGTCTCAGGACAGATTCTGGGAATCTCCCAGAAATAGAACAAATGTTCTAATTCACTCGGGGTCATTCGGCCCAACTGCGCACATTGTTATATGTGACATATTACATACCCATGTTCCGGTAATATCTGTATGGGCGTCAATGTTTATCATTTTATGATTGGTTTAACGCTGTTGTTGTGCAAACTTTTCTGCTGCCTATATGAGGCCAAGCAATAGCATAATAAAATTTGAGTGTTTCTCAGTGACTGCCTGTGTGTGTGTCTGTTATTGCCAACTGAGAAACATCTCTCCTGACGTCAGTGTCTCAAACCAAGGTTGTCGTAGAGGTCCAGAAAGGTCCAAATCCTTTCAGTGGGTTTCAGGTTTAGGGCCCAAAGGGTGAAGGGTGGACTATCAGTTCCCGATTTGGATCTTTATTTTATTGCTGGACAGATTAAAAATATGATAATGTGGAGTAAGTCACACAGCTACAAGAGTAAGATAGCAGGGATTAATAAAAACTTGGAAAATTGCTGTATTTTTCAACAGGTTAATAAACTACACTTATTTGAGTTGTGGATTAAATCCTTGAATAGGGTAAAGGAACTGTGGTCCCAGAAGTGACTACACTCAGATATGCTCCTATGGGATAATATTCATCTAAAGGGAATTAAAATGAATAGAACAAAAAGTCTGATGGAAATATGGAATTTTTTAACTGGGCCAGATATGGAAAGAGGGAGATATAATTACTTATCAAGACCTTAAAATGAATATTTATTTGGAAATAAAGATTTATATATATTTTTTTTCAATTGAAACACGTTGTAGGAGCAGAGATTAAAAAAAAGGAACGCAAATTGTCCCCCTCCCACCACCCTTAGCTTATATCACTAAGCTAGTTGCAGGGAAGGAATTGGTTTCCTAGATATATGGAGGCTTACTTCATCAGAAGACAAAAAAAAGAACGGTTACTACTCTAAATCTTAGATGGCAAGAGGTATTAAATCTTCAACTGAAGAATTTTGGGAAAAGGCTATACGGTCAAAAAATAGTGTGTCAAAAAATTTATCTTATAGAATTATGCAATTTAACATACTATATTGTCTATACTACTCCCCCAAGATATTAATGAAATGTTATAAAACCAAATAATTTAGCTGTAAAAAATTGTCATGGTCTTACCTCCTTGCTGTTCTCCTTCGTTTGACATGTGCTGGCGGCCATCTTGGTTTCTGGGTTTCTTGTAGCCTCCCACCCTGCGGCTCCTCCTTCCCACTGGGAGGAGCTGGATGCCTAGCTCATATATATAGGAGGTCTGTGGCTTCAGTTCCCTGCTTGGTCCTCCTGTGCTCACATGCTTCTAAGACTGCTGCTGCTTCTGGTTCCTGATCCTGGCTTCGTCTGACTACCCTGCTGATTCCTGATCCTGGCTTCGTCTGACTACCCTGTTGGTTCCTGATCCTGGCTTCATCTGACTACCCTTCTGGTTCCTGATCTCTGGTTTTGCAAGACCCTGCTTCGGTTTAGCCATCCGTTTGGACTTTTGCCTTACAGCTTTATTTTCAATAAAGCCTTCTTATTTCCACTCATCTCTTGTTGTACGTCTGGTTCATGGTTCCATGACATTAGGACCAAGCCATGAATTCTGACGGTACAGGGCCATCCTCGCTACCTACGCTGGTTGCCAGACTTGATCAGCAGGATCACCTGTTGGGTCGGTTCGCTGTGGCGTTGCAAACCCTGCTTGAACGCACGGCTCATTTAGCTTCCGTTGCCGATGGGTCGGTTGTCGCTCCTGGGCCCGCTCCTACTGCCGCTCCGGTTGTTGCGCCAGAGTCTACCCCGACACCTGTTGCTGCGCCTGCGGTGTTTCGGGGTATGACCGGTTCTGCCCCCCTTCCACAGCGCTTTGGGGGAGAGCCAACTCAGTGCCGAGGTTTCCTTAACCAGGTGGGCATTTACTTCGAGTTGCTGCCACATGCCTTTCCTACTGAGAGATCAAAGGTGGGCTTCTTGATCTCGCTGCTCTCGGACAAGGTCTTGGCCTGGGCCAGCCCTTTATGGGAGAACAACAATCCGGTGGTTGCCGAGTTTTCCGGTTTTGTTGCTTCTCTTCGGAAGGTATTCGATGTGCCGGCTCGTGCTGCCTCTGCTGCGAAGCTCCTTATGTCCATCAGACAGGGTTCACGATCCGTAGCTGAATACGCCATTGAGTTTCGTACCCTGGCAGCAGAGGTGGGCTGGAATAATGAGGCTCTGGTCGCTGCTTTCTCTCATGGTCTCTCGGATGCCTTGAAGGATGAGGTTGCAGCTAAGGACCTACCAGTGGAGCTCGAGTCTCTTATTTCTTTCCTGATTTTGATTGACACCAGACTCAGGGAGAGACCTTCCTTTCAGGAGAGCCTGCGGAGGCCTTCTAACAGATTGGCGCCTACGTTTGCTGTCCCACCCGTGCCTCCCTCTCCTCCCACGCCTCCTGGGGATGACTTGTCTGGGGGTGAACCCATGCAGCTGGGGTTTGCTCGCCTGTCCGAGGGGGAGAGGGTACTCCGGAGACGCGAGGGCCGATGCATGTACTGTGGTCTCGGTGGGCATTTTCGGTTGGCATGCCCAAACCGTCCGGGAAACGCTCGCACCTGAGATCCTGTCGGGGGCAGATCTTGGGTGGAGTCTCCTCGTCCCCGGTTTCCCGTGTTGACAAACCACTGATTACTGTTGTCCTCTCCTGGGTCGGGGGCTCGGTGACGACCCAGGCGTTGGTGGACTCTGGTGCTGGTGGTTTGTTCATTGATAGTGTGTTCGCTGCCGCCAATTCCATTCCTCTGCAGCCTCGAGGTTCCCCACTGGCTCTTGAGGCGATAGACGGCAGACCCCTTCTGCCGCCACACGTGACTCATGAGACCCTTCCAGTGGGGATGGCCATTGGTGCCGTTCACAGAGAGTCGGTCTGTCTCCAGGTTATTTCGTCTCCACACTACTCGGTGGTCTTGGGGTACCCCTGGCTCCAGAAGCATAATCCGACTTTCGATTGGAAATCGGCCGAGATCCTCTCGTGGTCACCGCAGTGTGGGGCTAGTTGCATCCATGGGCCTGTCAAGTTGCTGTGTACTTCCTCGGACTCTCTGTTGCCTCCTGAATACGAGGAGTACCGGGATGTATTCGATAAGGTGCGTGCGGTTGCCCTACCTCCGCACCGCCCATACGATTGTGCCATAGAGTTACAATCTGGTGCCGTTCCTCCTCGTGGCAAAGTCTATCCACTGTCGGTAGCGGAGAATGAGGCCATGGAGGAGTACGTGAGGGAGGCGCTTTCACGCGGACACATTCGCAAATCCTCGTCCCCGGCAGGGGCTGGATTTTTCTTTGTGAAAAAGAAGGGCGGTGAGTTGAGGCCTTGCATCGATTACAGGGGTCTCAATCGCATCACGATCAAGAACGCTTACCCGATACCCTTGATTTCCGAGCTGTTCGATCGCCTCAAAGGGGCCACGGTCTTTACCAAACTCGACCTGAGGGCGGCATATAACCTGGTAAGGATCAAGGCGGGCGATGAGTGGAAGACCGCGTTTAACACCAGGACCGGTCATTATGAATCCTTGGTTATGCCCTTTGGGTTGTGCAATGCGCCCGCAGTCTTCCAGGAATTCATCAACGATGTTTTCCGTGACCTGTTGCAGCAGTGTGTGGTGGTCTATTTGGATGACATCTTGGTATATTCTGAATCCATGGAGGCCCACATTCTGGATGTCAGACGAGTGTTGCAACGGTTACGAGAGAACAAGCTGTTCGGTAAGCTTGAGAAATGCGAATTTCACCGATCCCAGGTAACCTTCTTAGGTTACATCATTTCCGCTGAGGGGTTCTCCATGGATCCTGAGAAGGTTTCGGCTGTCTTACAGTGGCCCCAGCCCAGTGGTCTTCGTGCCCTGCAGCGCTTTTTGGGCTTCGCCAATTATTATCGGAAGTTCATCAGGGACTTTTCCATGCTAGCCAAGCCTCTCACGGATCTGACCAGGAAGGGCAGTAATCCCCAGGTCTGGCCGCCCGAGGCCATCCGAGCTTTTGAGGCTCTAAAGTCCGCCTTTGTGTCGGCTCCGATTCTGTCGCATCCCAACCCTGGGTTGCCGTTTGTCCTCGAGGTGGACGCGTCTGAGACGGGAGTAGGCGCCCTCCTGTCTCAGCGTAGAACACCAGAGGGTCCTCTGCTTCCTTGTGGGTTTTACTCCCGGAAACTGTCTTCCGCGGAGTGCAACTATCAGATTGGTGACAGGGAGTTATTGGCCATCGTGCAGGCCCTTAAAGAATGGAGGCACTTGCTCGAGGGCTCGGTGGTTCCGGTTCTCATCCTGACGGACCACAAGAATCTGACCTACCTCTCTGAGGCCAAGAGATTGACACCACATCAGGCCAGATGGGCTCTGTTCTTGTCACGTTTTAATTACGTGGTCTCCTACCTACCCGGTTCCAAGAACATCAGAGCGGATGCCTTATCACGGCAGTACTCCGAGCTGTCCGGGGAGGAGTCGATTCCGACTTCGGTCATACCTCCGAATCAGATCCTGGCCGCCATTCGCACCAGCCTGACCTCTCCCCTGGGTGAGCAGATTTTGGCGGCTCAATCTGGTGCTCCCTCTGGGAGACCCAACGGCAGGTGTTTTGTGCCTGAGGAGTTGCGCACTCGGTTGTTGCGAACCTACCATAACTCCAAGGCCGCGGGGCATCCTGGAAAGAATCAGCTGTCCTGGGCTGTTTCACGTCTGTTCTGGTGGCCTTCTCTACGTTCCGACATCGCCGCATATGTAGCGGCATGCTCCGTTTGTGCCCAGAGTAAGTCCCCTCGGCACCTTCCGTTGGGCCTTTTGCAACCCATAGCCACCGGGGAGCGTCCATGGTCACACCTGGGGATGGATTTCATTGTGGACCTCCCTGCATCCCGAGGCCATACGGTCATTCTCATGATAGTGGATCGGTTTTCCAAAATGTGCCACTGTGTACCTCTCAAGAAGTTACTCTGCACAAGAGTTGGCCTCGATTTTTGCCAGGGAGGTCTTCCGGTTGCACGGTTTGCCCAAGGAGATTGTGTCGGATCGGGGGAGTCAGTTTGTGTCCAGGTTCTGGCGCGCCTTTTGCTCCCAGTTGGGGATTCATCTCTCTTTCTCATCAGCCTACCACCCTCAGTCCAATGGGGCCGCAGAACGATCCAATCAGGCCTTGGAGCAATTCCTTCGTTGCTATGTCTCCGATCACCAAGACAATTGGGTTGACCTCCTGCCTTGGGCTGAGTTTGCCAGGAACACGGCGGTGAACTCTTCCTCTGGGACGTCTCCCTTCATGGCCAATTATGGGTTCCAACCTGCCGTGTTACCGGAGGTATTCTCTCCCCAGGATATTCCGGCTGTGGAGGATCACCTTTCCGTCCTACGTGCTTCTTGGGTACAGATCCAGAGGTCCCTTGAGGTCTCTGCGCAGCGCCAGAGACTCCAGGCTGATCGCAGACGAGCGCCCGCTCCTTCCTACCAGGTCGGAGACCGCGTATGGTTGTCCACCCGCAACCTCAACCTTCGAGTGCCCACTCCCAAGCTGGCGCCTCGCTTTGTTGGTCCCTTCCGAGTGCTTCGCAGGGTAAACCCGGTAGCCTATGCCCTTGCGCTTCCTCCTGGCATGCGGATCTCCAACGTGTTTCATGTCTCCCTCTTGAAGCCACTGGTGTGTAATCGTTTCACTTCCTCGATTCCTCGGCCTCGTCCGGTCCAAGTGGGCAATCGTGAGGAGTATGAGGTGAGCAATATCCTGGACTCACGCCTGGTCCGCGGCCGGGTGCAGTTTTTGGTCCATTGGCGTGGTTATGGTCCAGAGGAGCGTTCCTGGGTTCCCTCCGCAGATGTCCATGCTCCTGCCTTGCTCCGAGCCTTCCACGCACGCTTCCCTCAGAAACCGTTCCTTACTCCGCGGAGGAGGGGCCCTTGAGGGGGAGGTACTGTCATGGTCTTACCTCCTTGCTGTTCTCCTTCGTTTGACATGTGCTGGCGGCCATCTTGGTTTCTGGGTTTCTTGTAGCCTCCCACCCTGCGGCTCCTCCTTCCCACTGGGAGGAGCTGGATGCCTAGCTCATATATATAGGAGGTCTGTGGCTTCAGTTCCCTGCTTGGTCCTCCTGTGCTCACATGCTTCTAAGACTGCTGCTGCTTCTGGTTCCTGATCCTGGCTTCGTCTGACTACCCTGCTGATTCCTGATCCTGGCTTCGTCTGACTACCCTGTTGGTTCCTGATCCTGGCTTCATCTGACTACCCTTCTGGTTCCTGATCTCTGGTTTCGCAAGACCCTGCTTCGGTTTAGCCATCCGTTTGGACTTTTGCCTTACAGCTTTATTTTCAATAAAGCCTTCTTATTTCCACTCATCTCTTGTTGTACGTCTGGTTCATGGTTCCATGACAAAAATGTGGGGAAGAGGAAGTAGATGATGTCCATATACTTTGGACATTTATAAAAATTCAGCAATTTTGGAGGATGGTGAATGAAAAAATAGAGAGGTACCATTTGGTTAAAGTTCCGACCCGCCTTGTGGTATGTGTTTTGGGAGTGATGGACAATATAGATATTGTTCTAGATCGAGAAGTAGCATCCAAACTTCTATTTTTTGCAAGAAAATGTATTGTAGCACATTGGGGAGCCATAACAACACCAACAGTTAATGAATAGGAGAATTTGACTAGACTCTCGCTTGTCAGAGAGGAATTTCACTTGGCATCAATCAAGAAAAAATATATATTTGCTAAAAAATGGCAGAAGTGGCTAAAATAGCGGGCTTGGCTGGTGGTGGACTCGGGGGGTGGGGGGGTTGGATATGCGGTGGGTGCGGGTGGGGGGAGGAGCGAGAGAGGCAAGGATGAAATAATAATTTTTTTATTTTTTGGGTTCACCTAAACAGGGAAGGCACAACGTGGTATGCAACTGTGTATTGATGTTTACTGTTTATATTGTAATGAATAAGAAAATGGGAAAAAGATAACGTTTGATATATCTGTATTAAATAAGTACTAATAAAGATTAATTAAAAATAAAAAAAATAAAAAGTCAGTGCATGCCGTGGTTTCCTTGTATTTTATTATGCTTAGGGACACCCCAGTATCTTATACTGTTTTAATTGTTTTAAATTATGTTGGTCCAATACAGCTTATACCGATTTAGAATTCTATTCATGGTGTGCAACTTACATAGCAGTGTTAGCACTCCTGCTGTTAACTCAAATTTCTTAACTCATCTTATTATCTTGAGACAAAAGCCATTGAAAAGCAATTGAAGGTGTTTGCTTAGATTAGATAACCAAACTCAGAAATCTCAGAAAAAAGGAGTGCTAACCATGTTACATCCGTACTTTGGTGCGAACTCTTTTTTTTTGTTTCATTACATTTGGCTATTATGTTTTTGTGGTGCCTATTTTAGTAAAATTGAATCCAAAAATTGTGAATTGGCCATTTTTTTTCTTCATTACGTCGTTCACCATGCAGGCATTTTGGGACGTGGTGAAACAAATGATCTTTATTATTTTTTGCTTATTTTTATTTGCAAAATGTGAAAATTGAGCTGGATTTACATTTTAATATGTTTTTTTTATATATAAAAAAAAAAAAGATTCAAAGGGGTGAATAAAGCCAGGAAATGAAACAATATGGACAATTACAATACATGACTAAGTGCCTTGTATTAAACTTGTCTACATGATAAATGTAATTTGCTTAAGTAAGACAACCCCTTTAACACTTATTTTGCACCACAAGTCACCATGGCATCCGAAGGGTTAAAAGTTCATGATCGATGTTACCACCATTCACACACTCTGCCACTGGGTGCCACTTGGTGGCTATAGTGCCCACTAAGTACCTCAGTGGCTGTCAATTTTTTAGACCCAAACTTCTCCTTACATAGATGATGTCTGTCGGGAAGTGGTTAAACCCAACAAACATTGATTGATTGAGGGTTTTAATTCCACTTTTGGAGCATTTTAGGTGCCTCAAAAAATCGAGACTCAAATTTGTATAACCAAAAAATATCAATAAAGACGATTATAAGCAAATTTCATACCCCCCAAAAAAAATACAACCAAAAGAATGTACAAAATGCAGTAGTGCACAGTCAGATGGGATTACTTGCACGTTTCATTTTTGTATTTTACCCCTATACCCTTGCAATGTTATGTGTGGGGGGGAGCACAATCACCATCTGAATGACTTGAGTAGTTGTCACTGTGAGGCTAATGTCCAGATGAGGATCTCTCACTATTGCTATGTGGACAATCACACGTCCCTGTGAATGTGGTAGACAATACACAAGGCGCGGCCTCATCTACACATTCTTGCTTGGATATGTTTTTATTATTTTTCTAATCTTTTATTTGCATTTGTTTTGTAGGCAGGGATGCAAAAAAAATGTATTACATACATTATTTTTTATTTTGTTACATAAATATATTTAAATCATAAGGATGGTTGATTGCTAATTGTTCCTGGGGGAGCCCTGTGGCGTTCCTTTCACGAGCGGATGCCGTGCGGGTAATCAGCTGTGTGAAATGAAATAGAGCCAAGCCCTATTCTGGACAGTAGAGACACGGAGCATTAACATGATTGATAATTCTCTGTGCCTCTCTGTGATCTTTTTACTACAAAATCACAGTGAGATAAAGTTGTCACTGTGATTTTGTAGCAAAAATGTCACAGAGAGGTACGGAGCATTATCAATCATGTTAGTGCTCTGTGTCTCTGCTGTCCGGAACAGGGTTTGGCTCGCTTTCACACAGCAGATTACCTGCATTGGCATCCGGTCGTGTGAAAGAGCCCTAAGGCCTCTTTAACACTAGCATGGCGGATTTGCTCCGGATGCTTTCAGGGTGCATTCAGTAAAAATTCATAATGACCTGATCTATAAAATGATCATGGTACTAATTCTGCGTTGTAAACACCGTACAAAATAAAAAGAGATTTTATTATATAAAAGTTATAGAACATGAAAAAAAAAAAATACATATTTGGTGTCGCCATAACCCTATCAACCCACAGAATAAAATTATCATATCAAATATACCACATGGAGAACCCCCCCAAAAAAAACACATTGACATAAATGCAATTTTTGCCACTGCACCTCCTAAAAAAATGGAATAAAAAGCGCTCAAAAAGTCATATAGACCCCAAAATTGTACAAGTAAAAATTACAGCTTGTCCTGCAAAAAAAAAAAAAGTCTCACAAAGCTACATTTATGGAAAAATCTAAAAGTTACGGGTCTTTGATTCGATGATGCAAAAAAAAGTTGAATGAAAGGTGATTTTATGATCTAAACGTGGTATACCATAAATAAAACAATATAAATTTGTTATCACCATAACCGTATTAACCCATAGAATAAAAGTATCTTATCGAATATACCACATGGAGAACCCCATAAAAAAATAAAATAAAAAAAACACTGGCAGAATTCCAATATTAGCCCACTTTACCTCATAAACATTTAATAAAAAGCAATCAAAAAGTCATATGCAGCCCAAAATGTTACTATTAGAAACTATAGCCAATCTAGCATAAAATGAGCCCCCACACAGCTCAATCAACAATAGAATAAAAATGTTATGGCCCTTAAAATCTATTTTAGCAAATTCCATGTTAGAAAATGCAGATGCCACTCCTTTCCTTTTGAATTCTGCCGTCTGCTCATAGAGCAATTAATGACCACATATGGGGTGTTGCCATATTCAGGAGAAAATGGGTAACAAATTATGGGGTGAATTTGCTCCTGTTATCCCTTGTTAAAGTGAAAAATTTGGCCTTAAGGGATTTTTTCTTGTAAAAAATAAAAATTTTCATATTCATAGCCAAGAGTTTCTAAATATTATGAAAAATGCCTCTGACGTAAAAGTGGTCAGTAAACCACTCAATGAGTTATTTTAGGGGTGTAGTTTCCAAAATGGGGTCACTTTTCGGGAGTTTCTACTGTAGGGTGCCCTAGTGTGCCTTCAAATATGATATGACACCCAAAACCATTCCAGCAAAATCTGCCCTCCAAAAACCATTTTGCTCCTTTCTTTCTGAACCCTGCCATGTTCCCATACAGCTGTTTATGAACATAAATGGGGTGTTTGTGTAAACTGCAGAATCAGGGTAATAAATATAAATATTGATGTATGTTTTGCTGTTATCCCTTCCTATGTGATAGGAAAAATTGGATTCAAATTAAAATCTGCACAAAACTAAAATTGTAAATTTCCTTTAATTTATGTGGAACACCTAAAGGATTAACATAGCTTATAAAACCAGTTTTGAATAATTTTCCTAAGATGAGGTAATTTATGGGTGGTTTCTATTATATAAGGACCTCAAAGTTAATCCAGAACTAAATTGGTCCTTAAAAAGGTCGGTTTTGAAAATTTTATAGCAAAATTGAAAATTGCTTCTTAAATTATAAGCCTTTTAACGTCCTAAAAAAATCTAATGTAATTTTCAAAATGATGCCAACATAAAGTAGACATATAGGGAATCTTAAGTAAAAACTGACTAATGAGCGATCACTATCTTCCTTTAAGGCGTAGAAATTAAAATTTTTAAAATTCAATTTGTTTCAAAATTTTCTGTAAATTTGGGATTTTTGTTATAATATAAAGGTAAAACATATCAACCCAAATTTACCACTAACATGAAGTACAATGTGTCACGAGAAAACATCTCAGAATGGCTTAGATAAGTAAAAGCGTTCCAAAGTTAATAGCACATAAAGTGACACAAAATTAGACATGGTCGCGAAGATTAAAATTAGCTTGGTCTTGACAGGGTTAAGACTGATATGTCATACCTATATTGATGTCCTTAATAACATGTATTTTGCTTTCTTTTTAAGTGCACACTCTGCAATATGTGTCTGCACTGGGCTTGGTATATTATTTTACTCTTTTATTAAGATGTTTCCATTCCAGATCCTATTCCATCTATAGATCACATAAGAGCAATGATCAGAAATTATTTACTTACTTAAGTTCGTCAATTGCTATGAAACATCAAACATTTTATAGACTTAAGACCGAGAAATTGACTCAGTTGTGTAAGTTTCAGCTAATGAAAGAATAATCACAGTTAGGAGAAAACCAAGCAGATGGCCATAGGTTTATGTTCTCAGAACAGGAGATGAAGACACAGATATGTGAGAATCCAGTGAGGACAACCTGAACTTGTATCATGGTGATGGCCACAAGTGAATTACAGAACATATAGTGTGGACCCGGTAGTGATGGTGTCATATATAAAAAAATATGACATGATATTTATAAATTGAACGATTGAGCAACAGGAAATATAGAAATGTCTGTGAATGTGATAATTAACACAATTATTTATTCACAGATCATGACAATATGCTAATGGTTGTCTGGTAATTGTATGATTTAAAGCCTAAAAAATATATATATATATATATATATATATATCAAAGAGGATTCATCCTGTGTCATTCAGCCTCCAGATAAAATCTGTAAGAAATAAGTACATTTGAATAACAGAAGTCTTATAATCTAACATACTGGATATAATATGGAGTATTTCATATATGTGAATTATAGATTGAGTGTCATTTAGTTGTAGGTCTCGGTGGAAAGTATCTCACCAGGCTGTAAAATGCTCATTGTTTACACTGATTCTCACATGAAAAGGTCTCGGAGTATCCCAGGAATCTCTTACAGATGCTAAATAGGAGTGTGAACAATAGGTCTCTATCCTGCAAATACAATGTGCAAATGAAGGACCATCTCAGGAGCCAGAAAATGCTAAACTGGTTGATGAGGAGATGGCACCATTATTCTTCCATTGTATATGGTAATGAGGGAAGCCAGATCTGATAATCAAAAGTTTCATTGTTTATGACGGTGGGACTGAGCATCTCCTGGGGGAAGAGGAGGAGCAGATAGCTATAGCCACCAAAGGGATATAAAATACCCAAACATGGCTCAGAAAGCTGGAATTTACCAAGTGAATTTACTTGAATCACTGACTTGCTAAGGAGAAGACACTGACTGGAGATAAAGTCCTGAGTGTGTGGAGGGTCCATGTCTGGTAAGTATCACTGAACTGACTGTAAATGGAAGGAATTATAATTATAAGATCTTGTAACCTGTGCTGTGTATAAGGGCAATGTGTCTCTGTCTGTAATGTCTCTTGTGTATGTCTCCATGTAGATCTCCATATAACTCCCATCATAACTGGACACTGATTTTCCACCTTTTACAATACAGATGTTCTACACTTCTTCTTGTATTTCATTTCTTGCCCTGAACCTTAGAACCAGACCCAGTAAGAGGGAGGGAATTCTTACAATGGGAATAACTCTTTCCTGGAGGTTCAGTGATGGCAGCAGTGACTGGTGATTGTCCGCACAGTAGCGTGTAACTAATTGTACACGCAGTGTCCAGACATGTACATACCTGTACGTACATACATAGTACATACCTGTAACTGTGCACGAAACATGGACAATCACCGATCCTGACTGCCATCGCTGGACAGAAACAAGATAATTTTGTGAAAGAGTTTTACTGACAGGGCTAAAAATCTCTAATTAACTCTCTCATATAATTTTCTCTATAGATATAGTTATCTGCTCCCTTAACTAGAGATATAATACAGGTCAGTACATATAACACATATTGTAGACAGTACATAGTGTAGATGATGGTGGAGCACAAAACATTGCCTTTTGATGTTATTTTGTGCTCTCATGACTTCTATAAATTACTTCTTGAAATCATGTCCTATTTGGGGCAGTCTTCTCATGTCTAATTATATAATATGGAGGTAAAAGGTATATAGTAGAAATAAACAGAAAAAAGGATGTTACTCACGTATATTACATTGCTGCTGTGTTTTTGCTGATTTTCATTTCTAGTAAATTGGATCAGTTTATGTCCATATGTTGACTTCTGTAAGATATTTGATATTTTTTATCATCTCAGCCTTTTCAGAGTAGACATACACTGATTGTACAATACTTTACTACTATTCGTTTTAACATTTCAATTAGTTTCCATCAGATCCTTTGGGATTTGTACAATATGATATAAAATGTGTAAAATGCTGTACAGATCTAATTACACCCAGGAATCAGCTTATTGTAAAAACACAAATTCAGAATGAAGGTTTATGTTATTAGGGAGAGTTCAGTCCTTAAGGCATAATGTGGTCCATGTTTCAGTCCCCAAGGGGTTATTGGGGTGTAAGTACCAGTTAGGGATTATTCAATACAGACAATACTGTTCTCTATAAGGTAATGAAAACAGTGGAGGGTAATATAGTATTACAGGGACATTTGGTCTCTTGTGAGGAGAAATTTCAAGTAAAGTTTCATGCATAGAAATGAAAGGATAAACAATTTGGTAAAGAATAAAATTCTCCCATTATATGTTATATAGCAAATATATTATAGGATTGTCACAAATCGACTTGGGTATGTGGGTGCATAGTAAATGTATCATTCATTAGTGATACATGTTTAGAGTAATCAGAAGTTTTAATTATCAATAGTGTTGCCAGTTTATGAACTTCCAGCACCTCCCTGATAGACAGAGAGACAGGATTCAGGGCCACATGGACCATCAATCAAAACAGATAAAAGTTGATAAAAATAAGACGCCAAACAATAAATTAAAATACTAAAAATCAGCGGCAATAAATATGATTAGGACCAATATGTATATAAAAAATCAATAAATACGAGTCAGCAACAATATTCAAGCAGCAATGAAAAATATATGAGTTAGCAGCAATATATCAGCAGCAATGGAATAGCAGCATAAATAGCAATAGATCAGCAGCGATCCTATGTGTAACAAGATAGAAGAACCAGCAGCATCAAAGTCATAGTATAAAAAATTATAGTATAAAAATCATAGTAAAAAAATGAATGTCCAGCAGTGGCTATGGTGCAATGTCCACCTATGTTTCAACCGTGCTCATCTGTTTAAATGATGAATAAATAAACAAATATAATTCTTCAATATGTATGTCTCTATTCCATACTTTCGTCCAGAGATATTATATATTGCACAATTTAAATGCACTTTACCACTCCACGCCGGATGTGGCTTCTCCGGGATATTTCTTCCTTTTCGGCCTGCTAGGACCTACGCGGCGTCCCACGTGATCCAGCCGTCCTCTCATGGAGTCCCACGTGTCGGCAGTAGGAAGCAGGGCGTGTTTTCTGGGTCCTAAAACTCATCCTTTATATCGGAAGTATATGGTTTTAAATTTTAATAATTCTTAATAGCTCCTATATTCGAGCCTCATTCGTGGAGTGTAAATTCGTTTGCTGTCTTTCTTTCCCAAACGTGTTTCGGGGCCAACAAAACACCCCTTCCTCAGTGGTAGACAGCAAATACGATAATGTTCTTTTTATAGGATCAGCATTCTTTCCCCTCAGATGATTTAGAAAATGGGTGATCCTCAAAATCTGGATTTGCAATCCAGCTACTGGCCGTCTGCTCACAATATCACCCCCATTTACTTCTGTCTTTCATTCATATATCTTTTATATTGTTACTTTTTTATTTTACATACAATATCCTGATTATATTAAAAAAACGTTTTTGGTGCGTTATACATGCGTTAGTCAGACAAATTCATGTGACACCTCTCTTTTTATCTTTCTGATTCTTATGCTGTAAAATTTTCTGTCTATATTCCCAAATCTCCATATTTCCATATCTCCCAGATCTCCATATAATCGTGTCGATTTTCTTATTATTTTATTTTCAAAATTCGATTCAAAACTATATAATATCTGGTCATTTTATGCATCATATATAAAAACTCGATCTAAAACTCTAATATTCGTATTTCTAAAATCCCTTAAAGCCATCATATTCTTTATTCCATTAAAATGTTGTTTTGCCACTAAAACTGCACCTGTTATTGGTATGTTATCCATGCGTTATTTAAAAAAAAACTGTATTCTAAAAGACTGTATAATCTGTATATCTCCTTTATTTAAATGGTATATCTATACAGATCATTGGATGAGACGTAAATGTGGGGAGCAGTCCACTGGAAAGGAGAAATCGGGGTGCTGATATACAGCCAGACTCCCGATGTCTCGTCACAAGTGGACTGCCACCCCACCTACAGGAACCCAAATATCTCAATTTGCATTTAATCCTCTTCACATAACACTATCAAATTTAAAGATCCTTTTAGACTCCACTCTTGACATATGTGCTATATAGTTGCCACCCCTCCAGGTTTTTTTTACCCCCCCCCACACATTACTTTAATTTTTTATATCTCCACGGGCTGTGGGTGAGCCAGAGGGGTGCGCACCTATTTCAACTTTACTTCGGTGGGTGAGCCGCTTGCAGCTTTTCTTGTTTGTAGAGAGACAGGATTGTCCAGTTTTAGATTTATTAAATAAGTAATCTCTTAAAAAATTGCTAAATAAACTCACAAGTGACTGATAAAATCGAATCAAGTTCTGTATCATGGTAATAGCCCGGGATAATGCTACATAGCATATGTGCCATATAATAAAGTTCATAAAAAAATAATATTACAGTGCAAGAAAAAAACCTTTATATAAACACAATGGTATAGACTGGTCTGCAGGATTAATAGCCAACCAAAGTGCTAAAGAGGTAAAGCGCAAAAAATAAATAGAGGAACATAAGTCCCTGAATTTGACATCAAAGGAGTCTCAATAGAAGACTATTCAAGAAGAGGTGTGTAATGACCTGGTGTAGCATGGAGCTCTTATCTATGTGTATGACTGATAAAATGCGGAGCTTTGTCGGGGTATGTCAGCACTGATAAGTGTGAGGAAGCAGGTTACCTATATTTATGTATTTGTAGCATTATTAATTAGTAGAAAGGAAAATAAGGACCTTTTATCTCATAAATATTTTCTTCTTTCTCCAGGTGAGGACAGGATAAGAGGCTACTAGAATTTTTTTTCTCTTCCTCTTATGAAGTAGAAGATAATCAAGTGCGACTTGTCAGTAATAGAACTAAAAACAGACTGGGTGAAATGTCTGCAAGATCTGAATATAGTAAACTTTTTGAAAAGACATTTAAAGAAACTCAACAATGTGAAAGGTTATTTAAATGTCCAGAATGTGAGAAATCATTTATTACAAAAGCATATTTTGTTGAACATCAGAGAATTCACACAGGAGTGAAGCCATATTCATGTTCGGAATGTGAGAAATGTTTTACTTCAAAATTACAACTGGTGAGACATCAGAGAATTCACACAGGAGAGAAGCCATATTCGTGTCCTGAATGTGAAAAGTGTTTTAGTCAAATGTCAGGTCTTGTTCAACATCTGAGACAACACACAGGGGAGAAGTCATTTTCATGTCCTGAATGTGAGAAGTGTTTTATTCAGAAATCCCATCTTATTCGACATCAGATAATTCACACAGGAGAGAAGCCATTTTCATGTACTGAATGTGAGAAGTGTTTTAGTCAGAAATCATATCTTGTTGAACATCAGAGAATTCACACTGGAGAGAAGCCATTTTCATGTTCTAAATGTAAGAAGTGCTTTTGTCAGAAATCAAATCTTGTTCAGCATCAGAGAATTCACACAGTAGAAAAGCTAATTTCATGTCCTAAATGTGAGAAGTGTTTTACTCAGAAATCAGATCTTGTCCAACATCAGAGAATTCACACAGAAGAGAAGCCATTTTCATGTCCTGAATGTGAAAGGTGTTTTAGTCAAATATCAAATCTTATTCGACATCAGAGAATTCACACAGAAGAGAAACCATTTTCATGTCCTGACTGTGAGAAGTGTTTTAGTCAGAAATCAGTTCTTGTCCGACATCAGAGAATTCACACAGAAGAGAAGCCATTTTCATGTCCTGAATGTAAGAAGTGCTTTAGTCAGAAATCGTATCTTGTTGGACATCAGAGAATTCACACAGGAGAGAAGCCATTTTCATGTCCTGAATGTGAGAAGTGTTTTATGCAGAAGTCAGGTTTTGTTAAACATCTAAGAGTTCACACAGGAGAGAAACCATATTTATGTCCTGAATGTGAGAAGTGTTTTAGAGTGAAATCACATCTTAAACAACATCAGAGAATTCACACAGGAGAGAAGCCATTTTCATGTCCTGAATGTGAGAAGTGTTTTAGTCGGAAATCTCATTTTATACGACATCTAAGAATTCACACAAAAGAGAAGCCATTTTCATGCCCTGAATCTAAAAAGTGTTTTAGTCAGAAATTAGATCTTGTTGGACATCAGAGAATTTTTTCTCATCAGGGATCCTTTTGAACCCGGGAAATTAATACTTATTAGATTCAATAGCTTAAGGCTAATAAATTCCCGTTTGTGGTCAGAATTAAAATGTAATATATATATATTTTTTTTAAAGGCTGGGCTCTGTGACTGGGTAACTTCACCAAGTCCTTCTCACTCTCCAATTGGAGTATTATATTTTAGAGTGTACCCATATGGGGATAACCATAGGGATATTGCAGCATATCCCCTAGGTTACAATGTAAATGCTGCCTAATTAGGATTCGCTATCGCAGCAACCGTTTACCCATATATATTGTCTGTCAATGTTAGGGGATAAATAAGATGTTATTTTAAGATTCCTCAGCATTCTGTCTGCATGCCCCTTTGCTAAGGTAGATCTTGACTAGATATCCCTATACTTTGTTGTTGAGAGGAGCTATTGTCTGGTTCCTGCGATTCTATCCTAGGATTGTACCTATCCGTTCTACTCTTCCCCTATGAGTGCGTTATCCTGTCGCCTGTGTCTGCATACTGTATGCCTGCAGAGCACACAGATGCTGACACATCACAGCACAGCTATACTATTTAAAAACTAAATTGCAGCTCCCCCGACATGTTTCGCCACAACTGTGGCATCCTCAGGAGAAATGGAGCTACTATCAACACGAGTGTGACTTGAGGCAGGATTTTTAACTACTATGGGTGGGAATTTTAGCTGTATAATTTTAGGTATATTGATTGATATGTACTTTAACAGCATACTTGAATAAATATATTGATTTATTTAACCCTCCATGTGCAACTAAGTGTAGGTGTGCCCTACTATTTTTTTACTTTTAACTGCACTAATTTTAGAAGATTGGGTGAATCTTCTCAGTAGGTGCACCCATACATTTCCTGATCAGTAGGTGAGCCCTCTCTAACACTTATAAAGGCAAAGAGTGTCCATGTCTCCTTGTCAACTGGGACAGAAAAAAATGCATTCTTTAAATCAATAAAAGAGAAACCCTGCATGGACAGGAATAGCCAATAGCAGAGATTGCACGTCTGGAACCACAGGGGCTATGGGTATGATCTGTGCAGATCCTGGACAAACCTAAAGGTATTATCAGCCTTTCTCACTAGGTTGATAGGTGTATTATAGGGGGTATTGCCTCTAGGAATTCCATAAACATAGACTCAATCCCCTTTTCTGGGGATAGTGGGTACTGTTTAATATAAACAGGTGCAGCGCCGGGCTTAAGCATTGCCTTACATGGTGTACAAGAGATAAGGCCAACATCTTGGTCAGTATTTGCCCAAACCTCAGGAGGAATCGGATTAAGTAGCGGATCCTGAGGTTGGCATTCCAAATATAAAAAACAATTACCGTTTGGTAAATGAATGGGCATAACTGAGGATGTGACATGTAGGTGACCCGTCTTGTTAATCCCCAACTGCAACCTTAACAGAACAAACAAATCTCTCCCTAATAAATTCACAGGACAATTTGGAATGATCCTAAAACTGTGTGAACATTGACTGGTGCTTGTATGGATGTTGGATTGAGAGGGGGGGAGTTTTATAAGGTCTGGTCAGTATCCCATTAATTTTCACAGAGGGCTCAGCATTCTCTCTTGCACCACTATAATAATCATCACATATAGTACTACTAGTAGCACCAGAATCCACAAGAAAAGGGAGAGGACATCCCTCTATGGTTAACACAATTAGTGGTGATTTCTTATAGTGGTTTGTGATTAGAGTGAATGCTGGGATACTGTCCCCCGGGTATCCTCATTGTGATGTCTGCTGCCCCCAGGCTACAGGAAAACAAGGGGTATTATTCTGGGGCTGGGGCTGAGGCTGTGGCAGTGGGGGGGGGGAGATCTCGGATCTGAGCTTGTGGATATGGTTGGGAGCCTTGAGCTTGGGTATTATTAGGGCATGTTGCCTGAGTGGGTAAGGGCATCGACTGATCCAGTGCTCAGTCTTACCACAATTAAAGCAACCTGCAGGGCGATTTCTATTATTCCCCCCTTTCCCAGAGCATGCCCCTCTACCTCTTCTTCTGCAACTTCCCCTGTTGGGCTGATTCAAGAGACAATTCCTATCCTGAGTTTGGTAATGGGCCTCTTTAGGTCTTACTATTTCAAAACAACCTGCCGCATCTTTCTCCATTAACTTATTTTGGAATTGATCTTTATTAAGACTAGGCCATTTGGAGATCATTTGTTTAACAGTAAGCTGGAGATGTGGTTGTAGATTGGTAAGGAAAGTCTGAATAAGCATAGAATGCATATTATCCTGAATACTCATTCCTGCCTCCAGAGTCCAAACTTCATTAAACCTCTTCCAAAAGTCTATAACAGACTCTCTTGATTTTTGTTTACAGGCTACAGCAGTCGGCAACAAGGACCTAGTCTGAAAACATCTCTCCATTTCACACTTAATTTCTTCCCACATTGTGTCTATGCCTGCCTCAGTATTAAATTTATAATTTCCAGCTGGCGTATTCGGGGCTCTACAGTGTCTACAGAGGGGACCTTACTCCAATCCCAGGGGGAATTGTGCCCAACTATCCTATCTATTATAAGGCGCAAATCCTCCTGAGTCAGACATCTCCCTTTACAAGCTCTCTTCAAATAGTGATATGTCCCAGATGAAGATAAGGAGGGTTTAGGGCAGTTTTTAACAATCTTATTGATATCATCTACTTCAATAGGTTTCTATAACAAGGTGTCCCCTACAGTCATAAAAGGGTACTGTTCCTCAAGGGCACTGTCCTCATCAGGATGAGGTATATGTTCAGGTTTGGGAAAAAAAATTGTGATCTAAGGCGCATGGGAGATATGACATCCCCATCACCAACAGCACCAGTCGCTGGATCCTGACCACTCTGATCAGGCATAGGTTGGGGCAACTGCAGAGGTGGCTGCAGGAGCTGGGGAGCTGTAGGTGGTTGGATGTTGGTAGCAGTATATCCAGCCAGTAAATCTAAGTCATCTTTTGAAAGGGATGGATATATCTGTGGGATATTTCCTAAATAGTGAGGAGGGGGCTTCTGAAGTGAACCCCTTGTCAATTATTTTTCTAACTCATATTTCTTTTTATATCCCTTCTGGTTCTCTACCTTCTGTTTCTTAACCTTTTTATTTAGTCTGTCATACCAATATGGTGCATGAGTAAGTAAATTTTCCCCTCCCAACTTCATATACTGCATGTCCCACTGGGGATCTGGACCATAATATGGGTAAGCTTCAGTGTCACCCAAACATAACCCTTTTACGATGTTTATATGGAAGGTGTCCTTAGCCCCTTCCCTAGGGAACAAATTTATACTCTTCATCCCCTCTGTCCATCCTGCCATATTATCCACCCAGGGAGTAACTAAATAATAATCAGTCCCACAGACTCGGGCTACATAATCCTTACATGTTTCTCCTAAATACGGAGGGGGTGGAGAGACCTTTTCTTGCTTTGCACCCATTTCTTATAACTTAATTGAGATGGAGGCAAGGTAGAACTCTCCCCAGGACTAGCTGTACTGAACCGTAAAGGCTCAGACAATTCCTGTCAACTGGGTAGAGAGGACTTATGTCTATGCTCAACTTCCTTCTCAACTGTATGTTAGTATTATCCCTTAAAATCGTCACTTGCATTCACCAGTTTCTGGGTTAGCGGGTTTCCCCTCGCCAGAGTGGTGGGACGTCTTATGGTTCTCCAGGACACACACAATAAAGTTAGTACAGTTTTCACGGTATCATAAAAAAAAAACATTTTGTGGTAGATACTACATTTGCGGCCTTTGCTGCATCTCCCTCCGGAGAACGTGCATGCACCCCATCAGCGGATGACGGTACATGCTGCACCCTCTTTCGAAGGTGTGCGCCATGCGAGGAGCCATTGTGGTCATACTGTCATGGCTGAGGATGGGGAAAACCCTCAGCCGTGCGATGCCAGAAGATGGATGGTCGATGCAAGGCCAGGACAGGGATTAGGTCACCTCCTATCAATCCCTAATTCTGACCCTGTCTCCTAGCCGTATGAGCCGACCCTGATGGTAGGTGGGCTCATACTCCGGAACCTGATATTCAGGGTGGCCCTGGACTAGGAGCTGGGTAAGACTACCTGTTCCTCCTAGATACGGACGAACAGGAGTCTCACTGGCCAAGCTATATAAAGAAAGGGGAAACATAAACAGACATATGGCAATAGCAGGTAAGTGAAACTAGTACTACACCTACCTGACACAGACACACAACCTGGAACCCATGTACAAGTGCTGCTGTCCACAACAGAAAGGACACACCACACATCACACGGGAACCCAGGAAACCATAAGCTGCAATAAATAAAGAGACCAAAACAACATCTTCACAACACCATACATGAACCTATGACCACAAGGGTGGCCGCCACTGGCAGATGGTATAACACAGGAGGCTGACTCCAGCTAGCCATGGCTGAAGTACCCCTCCGACTACTGATCTTAACTGAGGCTTTATAGCCCATGTAGCCACACCCACACACAGACACACTAGGACACACACTAGGAAGGAAGTTAACCCTTCCAACACAAGGCAAGGGAAGACGGCCACTTAAAGGGGAAGTACACACATAAACACACACCTCACCTGCTGCCGCGGGCAACGGAATGCGTGGCAACCATGTCCTGGGTATCAGCCAGAAGGCCGAGACACTGCCACCACATGCAAACAACACCAAACGTAGTCACGGGCAAGTGAAGGAAAATTTCACTACGCACACCATAGGCCGTGACGCCAATACAACCAGTCAATACTGCTGTTATATTGTTGGTTGACAAATTAAAACATTTTGTGACCATGATGTAATTGTAAAAAAATTGCCTGTCACACTGTTGTGTGACCTCAAGAAATTATTTCTCTTTATGACACCGGCACTGTCTTACTGTCAGTGAACTTAATTGTCACCTGACATAAACCATCTTTCAGTTTTGTGGGTGAACGCAAAGAATGAGGAGAGCATCAAATAAAGGATTTGGCCCTGGTTGTGGTGCTGCTGGTGTTGGTGGAGCTCCTGTTGCAGGGAGAGGATGTGGTCGATCTGTGCCAGCTACACACACAAATGAAACACCTTCCTCAGGTGCGAGTAGGCGACAGAACCTTCAGCGTTATTTGGTAGGGCCGAATGCGGCTCTATGAACGGTGAGGCCAGAACAAGTACAGGCGACAGTAGATTTGGTTGCTGACAGTGCCACCAGTTCCTTCACATTGTCTCCTTCCCAGTCCCTTGCTGAAAGATCAGAGTTGGCACCTGGAGCCCATGGCCATCAGTCTTTCACCTCACCCCCTTGCAAATCAGCCAAGCAGTCTGAGCCCCAAGTCATGCAGCAGTCTATTCTGCTTTTTGATGGCTCTGCTAGCAGGGTTTCCCAGGGCCATCCACATAGCCCTGCCCCAGAAGTGGAAGAGATGGCCAACCACTTATGTTTCAGGATGAGTACATGGGAGGACCACCACAGCACATCTTGGATTTTTATGAAACACAGGTGCCAACTGCTATGGCTTTCTGCAGTGTGCAGACCAACAAGGAGGGCAGGAGTGAAGACTGGGTGGAAGATGATGTTGAGGATGATGAGGTCCTCGACCCCACATGGAATCAAAGGTAAAGCGAGTGACCTGTGTAGTTCGGAGGAAGAGGCGTTGGTCACACAGAGCCTCCAGCACAGCAAAAGAGGGAGCAGGGTGCAAAAGCCATCCCCTAGACAGTACGCCTGCTACTGCCCACCGCACCAAGGGACCGAGCACACCAAAGCCAGCTCCAAGGAGGTCCCGTGGCAGTTCTGCAGACAATGTGCTGATGACAAGACATGAGTGGTTTGCACACTGTGCAATCAGAGCCTGAAGTGAGGCATAAACATTCTATACCTGAGCACAACCTGCATGACCAGGCATCTAAGTGCAAAGCACGAGCTAAAGTGGAGTAGACACCTGTAAAACAAAGAAAGTTCTCTGGCTCCTCCTGCTTCCTCTTCTGCTGCAGTCTCGGCTTCTTCAGCCCCCTCTGGAGTGACAGTGGCACCTGCCACCCCGCAAACAGAGGATGTGCCAGCAACGCCACCACCTGGGTCACCAAGCATCTCCACAATGTCCCATGGAAGCGTTCAGCTGTCTATCTCCCAAACACTAGAGTGAAAGAGGAAGTACCCCTGTACCCACCCATGATCCCTGCCCCTGAATGTCAGCATTTCTAAATTCCTGGCCTTTGAAATGCTGTCATTCCGTCTGGTGGAGACAGATATTTTTAAAAAACCTTATGGCGGTGACTGTCCCACAGTCGTTCCCAGCTGCCACTAATTTTCCTGACGAGCAATTCCTTCTCTGCACAACCAAGTGGGGAACAAAATCAGGTGTGCACTGCGCAACGCCATCTGTGGCAAGGTCCACCTAACTACGGATACGGTCAGGGACGTTATATCTCCCTAACTGCACACTGGGTAAATGCAGTGGCGGCTGGGCCTGAAGCAGATAGCAGTTTGGCGCATGTCCTTCCACCACCGAGGATTGCAGGGCTCTTCAGTTTGCCTCCTGTTGCTTCCTCCTCCTACTCTGCTTCCTCATCATCTACCAACTCCTCATCCTGTCAGCGTAACACCTTCACCACCAACTTCAGCACAGCCAGGGGTAAACGACAGCAGGCAGTATTGAAAATTATCTGTGTGGGGGACAAACTGCACACCGTGCAGGAGCTGTGGACGGGCATGGAACAACAGACCGATGAGTGGTTGGTGCCAGTGAGCCTCAAGCCCAGCATGGTAGTGTGCGATAATGGGCGAAATCCCGTAGCAGCTCTGGGCCTAGCTAGCTTGACGCACATCCCTTGCCTGGCGCATGTGCTGAATTTGGTGGTGCAGAGGTTCCTGAAATTTTACCCCGATATGTCAGAGCTGCTGCAGAAAGTGCAGGCCTTCATTGTTCTCACCTGCTGCTGTTCTCCTGTCAGCACTGCAGCATAACTTCGGCCTTCCCGCTCACTGCCTCATAGGCGACGTGCCCACAAGAAGGAACTCCACCTTTCACATGCTGACCAGACTGGTGTGAGCAGCAGCAGGCGATAGTGGAGTTTCAGCTGCAGCACGCATGGGTGAGTCGCTCTGCGGAACAGCACCACTTCACCACCAATGAGTGGGCCTCCATGCGAGACCTGTGTGCCTTGTTGCGCTGTTTCGAGTACTCCACCAACATGGCCAGTGCCGATGGTGCCGTTCTCAGCGTTACTATTCCACTTCTATGCCTCCTTGAAAAAAACGCTTTGGGCGATGATGGAAGAGCATGTGGCACAGGAGGAGGAGGAGGAAGAGGGGTCTTTTACAAGGGTTTCAAGCCAGTCATTCACAAGTGGCTCTGAGAGTGGGTTCCTGCACCAACATACGCCAGGTACACAATTGTCCAGCCAGAGCACAGTTCCGGAGGATGACGAGGAGGAGGAGGAACCATGTTCATAGCAGGGTGGCACCCAAGCCAGCTCATGGCCATCACTGGTGCGTGGATGGGGGATACAGAGGACACAGACAATACACCTCCCACAGAAGACAGCTTGTTGTTGCCTCTGGGCAGCCTGGCACACATGAGCGATTACATGCTGCAGTGTCTCCTTAATGACCGCCAAGTTGGCCACATTCTAATTTTTGCTGATTACTGGGTGGCCACGCTGCTGAATACCCGTTACAAGGACAATGTACCGTCCTTAATTCCGTCACTGGAACGTTATTGTAAGATGCACGAGTACAAGCACACGCTGGTAGATGCGCTGCTGATGGCATTCCAACCTGACAGCTGAGGCACCGCCAGCACCTCAGAAGGCAGGGTTAGCATGGCCGAAATGTGGAACAGCTTTGTCAGCACACCACAACAACCAGCACCACCAGCTGATATGGAACATCTTAGCAGGAGGCAGCATTTCAGCAACATGGTGGAGCAGTATGTGCGCACATGCCTACACGTACTGACTAATGGGTCTGCCCCCTTCAACTTCTGGGTCTCCAAATTGGGCACATGGCCTGAGCTTGCCCATTACACCTTGGAGGTGCTGGCCTGCCCTGCAGCCAGTGTATTGACTGAACGTGTGTTTGGCATGGCAGGTGCCATTATCACAGACAAGCGCAGCCGCCTGTCCAGAGCCAATGTGGACAAGCTCACGTTTATTAAAATTAACCACTCATGGATCCCACAGGACTTGTCCGTACCTTGTGCAGAATAGACATGTATACCGACACTAACCAGCCATTGTTATACTGCAGCGCACTTTTTTTTATATTATGTTTTGGGGTGTACCCTAATTTAAACAACAACAAAATAAAAAAAATACAAATAAAAACCAACAACCAGTGTTGGCTACCTCCTCCTCCTCCACCGCCACTTCCACCTACACCGCCACCTCCACCACCTCCTCAACCTCCTACTCCATATGGACCTCCACCTCCTAGATCAAGATTATTATTTTTTATTTTTATGTATTTTATGTTATTTTAAGTCATTTCACTAATTCTCGTCTGATACATTGTTGGGTGACATTCCCAAACTTTTGGCTGTGATATACCCCTGCTCTACATAGCGGACAGGGAAATACATTTCACTAATTCGTCTGTTACATTGTTGAGTGACATTCACCAATTTTTGGGTGTGATAAACCCCTGCTCTACATCATTGTGGACAAGGAAATACATTTCACTAATTCATCTGTTACATTGTTGGCTGACATTCATACATTTTTGTCTGTGATATACCCCTGCTCTACCTAGTGGACAGGGAAATACATTTCACTAATTCGTCTGTTACATTGTTGGGTGACATTTACCAATTTTTGGGTGTAAAATACCCCTGCTCTACATAGTGAACAGTAAAATACATTTCACAAATGCATCTGTTACATTGTTGGCTGACATTCACCAATTTTTGGCTGTGATATACCCCTGCTCTACATAGTGGACAGGGAAATAAATTTCACAAATGCGTCTGTTACATTGTTGGGTCACAAATTCTTATCTTTTGCGCTAGAAAGTACATTTGCGGACTACACTGCATTTAGGACAGTACGAATGGTGAGGTCATAACAAGTACAGGCAATAGTAGATTGGGTGGCTGACAGTGCCAGTTTCTTCACATTGTCTCCCACCCAGTCCCTTGCTGAAAGATCAGAGTTGGCACCTACAGCCCATGGCCATCTGTCTTTCCACTCACCCCCTTGCAAATCAGGCAAGCAGTCTGAGCGCCAAGTCTTGCAGCAGTCTCTTATGCTTTTTGATGACTCTACTGGCAGGGTTTCTGTGGGACATCCAAATAGCCCTGCCCCAGAAGTGGAAGAGATTGAGAGCACTGATGCCCAACCCCTTATGTTTCAGGATGAGGACATGGGAAGACCACTGCAGCACGTCTCTGATGATGACGAAATATAGGTGCCAACTGCTGCCGTTTTCTGCAGTGTGCAGACCGACAAGGAGGGCAGGGGTAAAGATTTGGTGGAAGATGATGTTGAGGATGATTAGGTACTAGACCCCACATGGAATCAAGGTCATGCGAGTGACGTGTGCAGTTTGGAGGAAGAGACGGTGGTCACACAGAGACCCCAGCACAGCAAAAGCGGGATCAGGGTGCAAAAGCGTCTGTTACATTCTTGGGTGACATTTTACCATTTTTGCCATGAATAAACCTCTGCTCTGCATAGGTGACAGGGACCTAAATTTCTAAAATTCATCTGTTACATTCTTAGGTGATATTTTACCATTTTTGCTGTATACAAACCCTTACTTTGCACATGTGACAAACAAGGACCTCATTTTTGTAAAATTGTATTTTTAATTGGTGGGTGACATGAACCCAGTTTTGCCGTGAATAAACCCCTGCTCTGCATAGTTGACAAGGACCAAAATTTTTTAAAATCGTCTGTTCCATTGGTGGGTGACATTAACCCATTTTTGCTGTTGAAATCCCCTGCTCTGCATAGGTGACAAGGACTTAAATTTCAAAAAATTGTCTTTAATTGATAACTTGTACTACATTTCCGTCCGATCACATTTCAGCCATTGACCTCCCTTGGATGTGGTATCCCTTTCTCACGCTCCCTCTCCGGCATAGAACCCTGATTTCCCTTTACACATGATCACCATTGTAGGCGCATAAAAGAACATCGAAAGTTGATAGAGAAGATATCAAATTGGATCGTGGATGTCACAGGGACGTGCGATTCGGCAGAAGTTATCTAGAGTCAACAAAGCGGCAGCACGGCCTCTCCTGTCTAACGTTTTCTAATCCAAAATACCGCAGTGACATTCCCTGTAATTTTTTATTAATCATTCCAGTAGAAGGGCATCTTAAAAGTCCTCTATTGTTATTTATCATCACTACCTTCCCGAGTCAGGAGTGGGTAATTGCCGAGCGCCCCCTCCTTTACTTGGATGCTTCCGCTTGAATAACTTGTCCCACATTTCTGCTCCATCACATTTCAGCCATTAAACTCCCTTGGATGTGGTATCCCTTTCTCAGGCTCTCACTCCAGCATGGAACCCTGGTTCCCCGTTACCCGTGATCACCATGGTAGGCACATAAAAGAACATCGAAAGTTGATAGGGAAGATATCCAATTGGATCGTGGACGTGACAGGGACGTGCGACATGGTCGAGCAGTATGTGTGCACATGTCTACAAGTACTGACTGAAGGGTCTGCGCCCTTCAACTTCTGGGTCTCCAAATTGGGCACATGGCCTGAGCTTGTCCCTTACGCCTTGGAGGTGCTGGCCTGCCCTGCAGCCAGTGAATTGTCTGAACATTTGTTTAGCATGGCAGGAGGGGTTATCACAAACAAGCGCAGTCGCCTGTCCACAGCCAATGTTCAAAATGAACCAGGCAGGGATCCCATTAGACTTGTCCGTACCTTGTGCAGAATAGACATGTATATCGGCTTCACCCAGCCATTGTTGTACTCCAGTGCACTTTCTCTTTGTTTTATTTTTTATATTTCCCAATGTTTTGGGGTCTACCCAAATTTGAACAAAAATAAATAAATAAATAATAAAATAAAAAAACAAAAACCACCGTCTCCTCAACCCCCTACTAGATATTTTTTATTTTTACATATTTTGTTATTTGAAGTCATTTCCCTATCCACATTTGTTTGCAGAGCACTTGCCGTGCTCTTAACCACATTTGGCTGCCTTTTGCAGCCCACTAGCCCCTTCTATGACTTTTTTAGAGCCATTTTGGTGCTCCAAAGTTCGGGTCTCCATTGACTTCAATGGGGTTTGGGTTCAGGTTCGGGGTAGAGTTCGGGTCCCGAACTCAAACTTTTTTGTGAAGTTCGGCCGAACCCATCGAACCCGAACCCCTCAACTCTACACGATACCCAAAAGTCTTACGAGCAAAATCTGCCCTCCAAAATTCATATGTTGCTCTTTTCCTTCTGAACCCTGCCGTGTTCCAATACTGCTGTTTATGAACATAATTGGGGTGTTTTTGTAAACTGCAGAATCAGGGTAATTAATATTAAAGTTCGTTTTGCTGTTAACAATTGCTGATTTATAGGAAAAATTGGACTAAAATAAAAAATCTGCACATTTCACCTCAATTTTCCTTTAATTTTTGTTAACATAGTCTGTAAAACCAGTGTTAAAAAATTGGAGGAATGTAGTTTCTAAAATGAGGTAATTTATGGGTGGTTTCTATTATATAAGGACCTCAAAGTGACTTCAGAACTGAATTGTTCTTTGAAAAAGTCAGTTTTGAATTTTTTTTAGAATATTAAAAAATTGCTTCTTAAATTCTAAGCCTTTTAATCTACAAAAAAAATCTATTGTAATTTTCAAAATAATGCCAACATAAACTAGAAATATATGGAATCTTAAGTAAATACTATCCAATGAGGTATCACTATCTGCCTTTAAGACGTAGAAATTTAAATTTAGACAATTAACATTTTTTCAAAATTTTCAGTAAATTTGGGATTTTTTATAATATAAAGTTAAAACATATTGATCCAAATCTACCACTAACATGACGTACAATGTGTCATAAGAAAACAGTCTCAGAATGGCTTGGATAAGTAAAAGCATTCCAAAGTTAATAGCACATAAAGTGACACATGTCAGATTATGTGTCCAATATGTCATACCTATATTGATGACCTTATCCACACTGTATTTTGCCTTATTATTAAGTGCACACTCTGCAATATGTATCTGTACTGGGCTTGGTATATTATATTACCGTATTTTTCGCCCAATAAGACGCACCGGCCCATAAGACGCACCTAGGTTTTTGAGGAGGAAAATCAGAAAAAATATATTTTGAACCAAATGGTGTGCTTTTGGTGGGTTTTGAACTAATTGTGGTCTGTGGATGACACTGTTATGGGGGATCTGTGGATGGTGCACTGTTATGGGGGATCTGTGGGTGACACACTGTTATGGGGATCTGTGGGTGACGCACTGTTATGGGGGGATCTGTGGATGACACTGTTATGGGGGATCTGTGGATGGTGCACTGTTATGGGGGATCTGTGGGTGACACACTGTTATGGGGATCTGTGGGTGACGCACTGTTATGGGGGATGTGTGGGTGACACTTATGGGGGGAACTGTGGGTGACACTTATGGGGTGATCTGTGGGTGACACTTATGGGGGGATCTGTGGGTGACACTTATGGGGGATCTGTGGGTGACACTTATGGGGGATCTGTGGGTGACACTTATGGGGGATCTGTGGGTGACACTTATGGGGGATCTGTGGGTGGCTCTTATTGGGGTCTCTGGATGGCACTGTTATGGGGATCTGTGTATGACAGTTATGGGGGGATCTGTGGATGACACATATATAGCATCTTATGCTATGTGTCATCCACAGATCCCCTCCATAAGTGTCACTGTAGTGAATGACCCTCAATACAGGGGGTGGGGGTCGCTTCTGCTTTTATAATGACAGCGGGGCCCGTGCACTGACTGTATTCTACTACACGGGCCCCGCTCACTGTATAATCATATCGCTAATAGTTAATTGTTATGTATATACCGCAATCGCATAATCAGCGCCTGTATACTTACAAGCGCTCGGTAGGTAGCAGAGAGGAGGGAGCAGGCAGGCTGGGAGGACGGTCGCTGGCAGCGTGAGTCCTACGTCATGCGCCCACGCCGCCTGCTTCATTCATAAAGTGGGCGGCGCAGGCGCATGACGTCCTCCCGGCCTGCCTCCTCCCTCCTCTCTCCTCTCTGCTACCTACCGAGCGCTTGTAAGTATACAGGCGCTGATTATGCGATTGCGGTATATACATAACAATTAACTATTAGAGATATGATTATACAGTGAGCGGGGCCCGTGTTGTAGAATACAGTTACTGCACGGGCCCCGCTGTCATTATAAAAGCAGACGCCGGCCCCCAGCCCCTCCTCCCTCACAGCTGATACACCCGCCGTGCGGCATCGCGGCGGGTGTATCATTGAAAATTCAGCAAAATCAGCAGCATTCGCCCCATAAGACGCACTGCTACTTTCCCCCCACTTTTGGGGGGGGGGGGAAAGTGCGTCTTATAGGGTGAAAAATACGGTACTCATTTATTAAGATGTTTCCAATCCAGCTCCTATTCCATCCACACCAGATTTTCGGTCTTACTGCTTTTCCAGCCTGCCAGTATATATATTTTTAGCATGTTCTATGTCTTGTATGCTGTGAGGAAGGGCTTGTATGCCTTAAACGCATAAGCGGCAGTGGTTTTAATATTTTTCTAGTATGTTCTGAGTTAATAAAGGAATTAGTATTTATTTAGTTGCCAGATCTATCCGCGTTTTCCCTGCAATAACAGAAACATCCTATAATAAAAGAATGATATAATAAGAAACTTATTGTCTGGATTTTTATTTTATATTTTTGGGCTCTGTTATGTTTTAT
Source organism: Bufo gargarizans (assembly GCF_014858855.1). NCBI lineage: Eukaryota > Metazoa > Chordata > Amphibia > Anura > Bufonidae > Bufo > Bufo gargarizans. The sequence goes on along the minus strand of NC_058082.1, from coordinate 547,350,336 downwards.
TTTCCCTTCTTTACGTGTTGATGAATGTCTATCTCAATAAATACATACACATTTGTCTGAATTTTTATAGATCACATAAGAGCAATGATCAGAAAATATGTACTTCATTAAGTTCATCAATTGTTATGAAGGATCAAACATTTTATAGACTTAAGACTGAGAAATGGACTGAATGGTGTAAGTATCAGATAATTAAGGAATAATCACAGTCAGGAGAAAACCAAGCAGATGACCAGAAATGGACATGAAGAAGACATCTAGAGGCAATCTAGATATTTGAGAGGCAAGTGAGGACAGGCGGCACTTGTATCATCGTGATGGCCACAAGTGAATTACAGAGCAGAAAGTGTGGACCTGGTAATGATGGTGTCATATATAATAAATATTATATGACATTTATAAATTGAATGGATGAGCAAGCAGAAAATATAGAAATATATGTGAATGTGATAATTAACACAAATATTACTTCATATATCTTGACAATATGCTAATGGTTGTCTGGTAATTGTATGAATTCATCAAAGAGGATTTATCCTGTGTCATTTACCCTCCAGATTAAATCTGTAAGAAATAAGGACATTTGATTAACAGAAGTCTTATAATCTTTTATACTGGATATAATAAGGAGTATATGAATTATAGATGGAGAGTCATGTGGTTGTAGGTCTGGATGGAATGTATCTCATCAGGATGTAAAATGCTTATTGTTTACACTGATTCTCACATGAAAAGGTCTCGGAGTATCCCAGGAATCCCTTACAGATGCTAAATAGGAGTGTGAACAATAGGTCTCTACCCTGCAAATACAATGTGTAAATGATGGACCATCTCAGGAGGCTAGAAAATGGTAAACTGGTTTATGAGGCGGTGGCACCATTATTCTTTTAGTACATATTGTAATGAGGGAAGCCAGATCTGATGATGAAAGGTTTTATTGATTATGAAGGTGGGACTGGGCGTCTCCTGGGGAAGAGGAGGAGCAGATAGCTATAGCCACCAAAGGGGTATAAAAGACCCAAGCATGGCTCAGAAAGCTGGAATTCACCAAGGTAATTTACTTGGATGACTGACTTACTGAGGAGAAGACACTTGCTGGAGATAAAGTCCTGAGAGTGTGGAGGGTCCCTGTCTGGTAAATATCACTGAACTGACTTTTAGTGGAAGGGATTATAAGATATTGTAATATGTGCTGTGTATAAGGACAATGTGTCTCTGTAATGTCTCCTGTGTATGTCTCCATGTAGATCTCCATATAACTCCCATCATAACTGGACCCTGATTTTCCACCTTTTACAATACACATTTTCTACACTTCTTCGTGTATTTCATTTCTTGCCCTGAACCTTAGAATCAGACCCAGTAAGAGGGAGGGGATTCTCACAACAGGAATAACTCTTTCCTGGAGGTCCAGTGATGGCAGCAGTGACTGGTGATTGTCCGCACAGTAGTGTGTAAGTGATTGTACACGCAGTGTCCATACATGTAATAGTACATACCTGTAACTAAGCAGGGAACACGGACAATCGCCGATCCCGACTGTTATCACTGGAACATACCAGCATATTTTAGACAGTGCATACTGTATAGGATGGAGAAACACTAAAGATTGCTTTTTATGTTATTTTGTGCCCTCATAACAGCCATAAATTATTTCTTAAGATCATGTTTTACTTGGGTGCAGTAATAATGTCTAATTATGTTATCAGGAGATAAAGGGTATACAGTAGTACTACAATAAAAAGTGTTGCTTCTGGCCATTATTATTACTACTATTATTTTTAAGAGTTTAATTAGTTTCCATCAGATCCCTTGGCACTTGTACAATGTGATACAAATTGTGTATAAAATGCTATACAGATCTAACTACACTCAGAAATCAGCTTGTAGTGAAAACACAAATTCAGAATGAAGGTTGATGGTATTAGGGAGAGTCCAGTCCTAAAAGTATAATGTGGCCAAGGTTTTAGTCCCCAGGAAATTATTGGGGTGTATGTACCAGTTTTAAAGGGTATTTGGATTACTAAAAACTGTAATAGGATTTGGGGTTGATATGCCAGTTTTTCCTGGATTTTTGCAGTGTACAGGATGTGAATCCATAACACACTTCAGCGTATCATCATAGCCTTGAAAGCATATGGTGACTGACTGTGTCTTAGATACATTTATGGTGCTATAGAGGTCAGCTTTAAGTTATATTTGTTAATACATTAAGTATTGACTTTATAGGGAGCTTATAGGGAAGTATTTTAAAATTTGCAGATGATACTGTTCTCTATAAAGTAATTAATATAGTGGAGGGTAATATAGTATTACAGGGGCATTTGGACTCTTGGGAGGAACATTTTCAAGTAAAATGTCATGCATATAGATAAAAGGATATAGAATTCGGTCAAAAAACAAATTCTACCATTGCATGTCATAAAGAAAATACATAACAAGATTGTCACCAAAATTGACTTGGTTATGTTGGTGTACAGTACATTTATTATTAGTGATCAATGCCAGGAGGCAGTTGACAGGACTGCTTATAAACTAGCGTACCCTTGTTGTTCATGTATTACCTATATGCCAGTTAATATCTGCTCTGCTCAGACCCCAATGTGAATGACCCTCAGACCTCAGATAAGAGCCCCATGCCTCCTCTAAGCCCCCATATGCCTCTCATCAGCCCCATGCCTCTTATCAGACCCCAGAGGCCTCTCATCAGCCCCCAGATGCCTCTCATTAGCCCCCCATACCTGTTATAAGTCCCCATATGCTTCTCATCAGCCGCCATATGCCTCTTATCAGCCATCATGCCTCTCATCAGCCCTCATGCCTACCATCACCCCATGCTTATTATCAACCACCATTGTCTCATATTAGCCCCCAGCCTCATGTATGAAGCCCCCAGTCTCATGTATGCAGCCCACATGTCAAAGAGCACATAAAATAAAATAAAAACACTTACCTCAACTGCTCCTCGCCTCCAGCGGTCCTCCTGCTATTCCTAACACCGGCTGTGCTGTGAACCGACGTGCACAGTGTGAGGTCACAGAGTTCCCTCACGCTGTGCACAGCCATAGCACAGCCAACAGCCGAGGACTAGGAAGCAGTCAGTACAGAGCCTTCACCTCTTCTCAGTCCTCCAGTACTAAAGAGCGCTCTTTGGAAGTGCTCATAATTCACCCCATAAGACAAATGGGCATTCCCCCCACCCCACTTTTGGGGGGAAAATGCATACTGTGGGGTAAAAAATATGATACATCTCCATGCTTTCTTAAAATCTTACTATATGAGCAATCAGAAGGCATGAAAAAGGTCTGTGGAGTTAGAATGTTTGCTGCTTATAATCTGATTTACCTCTTAAAACACGAGAAACCAATAGAAATGTATTGAAAATGAGTTTAGAAAGTGCAGAAGTTTCAATTATCAATATGTTACCAGCACCTCCCTGATAGACAGAGAGCAAAGATTGTCTGGTTTTAGATTTATTAAATAAGTAATCTCATTAAAAAACATTCAAATATAAATTTACATGGGACTAATAATTTCTAAACAAGGTTCATATCAAGGTACTAGCCCTGGATAGTGCTACATAGTATATGGGCCAAAGTGTAAAGTTCATAACAAAATAATATTACAGTGGGAAAAAAAAAACTTTATGTGAACGCAATGTTATAGATTTGTCTTCAGGATTAATAATCAACCAAAGTGCTAAAGAGGTAAAGTGCAAAAATAAGTAGAGGAACATAAGTCCATGAAAGTGACATTTAATGAGAGAAAATCTCCATACAAGACCATTCAAGAAAAGATGTGTAATGACCTGGTATAGTATTGAGCTCTTATATATGTGTATGACTGATAAAATGTGGAGCTTAGTCAGAGGATATCAGCAGTGATAAGTGTGGGGAAGCAGGTTACATATATTTATATATAGCATTAATGTAGCATTAATTAATTAGTAGCAAGGAAAATAAGGACCTTTGATCTTATAAATATGTTCTTCTTTCCCTAGATGAGGACTGGATAAGAGGCTGCCAGAGATATATTTTCTCTTCCTCTTATGAAGTAGAAAATAATCAAGTACAACAATAATTGAACTGCACTCAGACTGGGTGAAATGTCGACAAGGTCTCATTGTAGGAAACCTTTTGAAAATAAATCTAAGAAAACTCAACAAGGTGAAAGGTCATTTAAATGTCCAGAATTTGAGAAATCATTTATTCGAAAAGCATATCTTGTTGAACATCAGAGAATTCACACAGGAGAGAAGTCATATTCATGTCCTGAATGTGAAAAGTGTTTTATTCAGAAATCAGGTTTTGATAAACATCTGAGACTTCACACAGGGGAAGAGCCATTTATATATCCTGAATGTGAGAAGAATTTCAGTCTGAAAACAAATCTCGTAGAACATCTGAAAATTCACACAGGAGAGAAGCCATTTGCATGTCCTGAATGTAACAAATGTTTTAGTCAAAAATCAATTCTTGTTAAACATCAGAAAACTCACACAGAAGATAAATCATATTTATGTCCTGAATGTGAGAAGTGTTTTAGTCTGAAATCACATTTTATACGACATCAGAGAACTCATACAGGAGAGAAGCCATTTTCATGTCCTGAATGTGAAAAATGTTTTAGTCAGAAATCACATCTTATACGACATAAGAGAAGTCACACAGGAGAGAAGCCATTTTCATGTCCTGAATGTAAGAAGTGCTTTAGTCAAAAATCACATCTTGTTGAACATCAGAGAATTCACACAGTAGAAAAGCCATTTTCATGTCCTGAATGTGAGAAGTGTTTTAGTCAGAAATCAGATCTTGTCCGACATCAAAGAATTCACACAGAAGAGAAGCCATTTTCATGTCCTGAATGTGAGAAGTGTTTTAGTCAAATATCAAATCTTATTCGACATCAAAGAATTCACACAGAAGAGAAACCATTTCCATGTCCTGAATGTGAGAAGTGTTTTAGTCACAAATCATATCTTATACGACATCAGAGAATTCACACAGGAGAGAAGCCATTTTCATGTCCTGAATGTAACACCTGTTTTAGTCAGAAATCACATCTTGTTGGACATCAGAGAATTCACACAGTAGAAAAGCCATTTTCATGTCCTGAATGTGAGAAGTGTTTTAGTCAGAAATCAGATCTTGTCCGACATCAGAGAATTCACACAGAAGAGAAGCCATTTTCATGTCCTGAATGTGAGAAGTGTTTTAGTCAAATATCAAATCTTATTCGACATCAGAGAATTCACACAGGAGAGAAGCCGTTTGCATGTATAGAATGTGAGAAATGTTTTACTCATAAATCAGATCTTTTGAAACATTTAAAAATTCACATGAGGAAGGAAGAATTTGTATGCATAGTATGAGGAAACAGTAGCATAAAATTGGATATTGTAGCATGACAAGTCAGAAGTCATTGTAATGTTCAGATTCTATGAATTATGGAAGGCGTGTAGCTCCACTGTAGGATTTGTTACCTTATTATATGTTCTTTCTTTTTTCTGTCAATCTTCATTTGTAATAAATTTTTAAATAAGTGACTACTGTCAGAGTAATGTCTCTTTGTGTCTGTTCGCAAAAAAAAAACAATATAAACCAAATATTTGATTTTAAGAGAGCTCTGCTGGAAATTCCCTTTAATTTATTTGAACTAAAACAATAGTTGGATGGTTACAGTATAATGAAATATGACGTTATATATAGTTGAAATTTCTAATGACATCATTTTTTTTGCACACAAAGTGGGAAGGTGGAAGAAATTCTAGTTTACCTACATGGTAAAACTGATCTATTCATCTTATTCTATTGGACAGCACAATTACAGAGATATCACATATGTATAGTTCCACTTCATTTTTAGAAACCTTCAAAAATCCATTGCATAGAGTCATTTGACCAGCCTTGAAAATATTCAAAATAAACAGATTCTCCTGTGCTTGATAAAATAACTTATTAATTACATTTTTAATGCAGTCTATTCCACTTGCACATTTTAAGGTGATGCTGAGATTACAATTCACTTTTAAAACCAACTTAGACCTATCTCCGTACCATTCCTGCCCACATCCCCCCCCCCCCCCAGCAACAGAGACATATCCAAAAGCTTGGTGGAAATCAAAGTGAGCGATGCTACAACATGATTTTGGTCATAAATTAGAAAATCGTATAAGTAAGATTGCAAATAAAATGAATATAATGAATCAATTTCTTAATTGAAATCAGTCAAAAACCTTGTATCCAAGCACAGGACCTAATATGCTTCCCAATTAAATACATTTTTGTATAATCCACTTATTGGTTTTTATATATTCTGAATGTGAGAAGAGTTTTAGTCTGAAAACAAATCTTGTAGAACATCAGAAAATTCACAAAGGAGAGAAGCCATTTTCTTGCTCAGAATGGAATAAGTGTTTTAGTCAGAAATGACATCCACTCATTAGTTTTTTGAATAAAATAAATAAATGTCTGATATCTGTTCTGATATTCTTGTTTTTAGTTTCCTGGTTGTACATTGTACATATGATTTATTGCAAATAGTTCTATCAATTTTATAAACTACAGGATTGTTGTCACAATGAATAAAACCTTTAATGTCATAAACTACATAAAAAAAGCCTGTTGTTATGCCAGGTTTTTTGAGTGCTTGGCTACCTAAAGAAATGTGACTTTAATACATTTCTAAAGTCTTCTTGTCTAGCTACACATTTAACTCCCTTTTTAAAATTTTTTGCTAAGATGTCATCCTTAGTAGTGATGAGCGGGAGGTGCCATATTCGATTTAGACGAAATTCGCGAATATTCGCTAGAATATTCGTCTCATATTCGTTGAAATCGAATATTCGTCATTATTCTAGTTATCACGATTAATATGCGATTCAAATAATCGCGTATTGCGATTTTAACTTAAGGCAACTTTCCTATTGGTTTGATATCTAGAATTAGCGAAGTTGAGGAATATGACGAATGTATTCGTCATATTCCTCAAAACGAAGATAACAAACTATTCTCTATCTTCGTTTTAGCTCCATATTCGTCAACTTCGCTAATTCTAGCAATCAAATAGGAAGGTTGACTACAGAGACAGCTAAGTTTAATTCGCTATGCAATTATATTACTTTGCCTTTTTTTTATAAATAGAATAATTATAATAATTATCAAGTATTATATTTATTCTATTTATTTTAAATAAAGAAAAGTAATATAATCGCATAGAGAATTAAACTTAGCTGTCTCTATAGTCAACTTTCCTATTTGATTGCTAGAATTAGCGAAGTTGACAAATATGGAGCTAAAACGAAGATGGAGAATATTTTGTTATATTCGTTTTGAGGAATATGACGAATACATTTGTCATATTACTCATCTTCGCTAATTCTACCAAGCCAACCATAGTAAACAAGGTCTAAGTTGAAATCACAATGAGATTACTTCAAGTTATATTAATCGCATTACGATTTCAACTTAGAACTGTGTTTCTAATGGGTCAGCTTGCTAGAATTAACGAAGTTAATGAATATGGACTATAGCAGCTCTAAGTTGAAATCGCAATGCGATTACTTCAAGTTATAATAATCGCATTACGATTTCAACTTAATTCTCACATCCGACAGTACATTCTAGTATGGAGACGTTCCCAAGGTGATGGGGACGCTCCATGAGCTCTGAAGTTGGCAGAAGCGGCAACGGGCACTGACTGGAGCAGCCAGGAAGCCAGGAATCCTCAGAACAGGTAAGAACTACTTTTGGAAGCGGGAAAGAAATAACAATAACAACAACAATAAAAACATAAAAAAATAAATAAAAAAAATAGAAAATAACGAATTTATAGCGCTATATTCTAAATATTTGTGAATTAGCGAAGTGCCGATATTCGCGCTCAACACTAATCCTTAGTAGGGATGAGAGAACCCGAACTGCCACCTTGTGGTTCGTACCGAACATCGCAGGTTCGGGCATCTGAACCGAAACACAGACTTTGCTCCGGAAGTTCAAGTTTGGTGTTTGGATGCAGAAAAAAGCTTGTTGAAAGCCTGCAACACAGCCAATCAACAAGCTTCTAAGCTGTGGGAAGCCATCATAGTCATGCCTAGTATTGGCATGGCTGTGATTGGCTGGAATAGCATGTGACCTGGCTTGTATAAATGCCTGATCATGTGGTGTGTCGCCATTCTGCTCTAACTAGTGTAGGGAGGGGACGCTGCTGCAGTGAGCGACAATGTTAGGCTGTTAATCTGGATGTTAATTCTGTGGGTGACATAAACCCATTTTTTGGGGTGATATAAACCACTTTTGCATCATTGACACGGAAATACAATAGGTAATCTGTCTGTTAATTCTGTAGGTGAAATAAACGTATTTTTGGGGTGAGATACACGTCCTTTATATCTGTGACATGGAAATACAATAGTTTATCTGTCTAGTGATTTTCTCTGTCTAATTATTCTGTGGGCGACATAAATCCATAATTTGGGCTGAGATACACCTCCTTTGCATCCATGACACAGAAATACAGTTAATATAGCTAATCTGTCTGATAATTCTATAGGTGACAAAAATCAATTTTTCGGGAGAGATACACATCTTTTGCATCTGGGACAAGGAAATACAAAAGTAGATCTGTCTGTTAGTTCTGAGATTGATATGTACAGTGGATATGAATAGTCTACACACCCCTGTTAAAATGTCAGGTTTCTGTGATAAAAATGAGACCAAGATAAATAATTTCAGAACTTTTCCACCTTTAATGTGACCTATAAACTGTACAGCTCAATTGAAAAACAAACTGAAATCTATTAGGTAGAGGGAAGATAAAATATACAAAAATAAAATAATGTGGTTGCATAAGTGTGCACAGCCTTAAAATAATACTTTGTTGAAGCCCCTTTTGATTTTATTACGGCACTCAGTCTTTTTGGGTATGAGTCTATCAGCATGGCACATTTTGACTTGGCAAGATTTGCCCACTCTTCTTTGTAAAAACACTCCAAATCTGTCAGATTGTGAGGGCATCTCCTGTGCCCAGCCCTCTTCAGATCACTCCACAGATTTTCAATTGGATTCAGGTCTGGGCTCTGGCTGGGCCATTCCAAAACTTGAATCTTCTTCTGTTGAAGTCATTCCTTTGTTGATTTGGATGTATGCTTTGGGTTATTGTCATGCTGAAAGATGAAGTTCCTCTTCGTGTTCAGCTTTCTAGCAGAAGCCTGAAGGTTTTGTGCCAATATTGACTGGTATTTGGAACTGTACATAATTCCCTTTAGCTTAACTAAGGCCCCAGTTCCAGCTGAAGAAAAACAGCCCTAAAGCATGATGCTGCCACCACCATGCTTCACTGTGGGGATGGTGTTCTTTTGGTGATGGGCAGTGTTGTTTTTACGCTAAACATATCTTTTGGAATTATGGCCAAAAAGTTCACCCTTGGTTTCATCACACAATAACACCTTTTCCGACATGCTTTTGGGAGACTTCAGATCTGTTTTTGCAAAATGTAGCCTGGTTTGGATGTTTTTCTTCATAAGAAAAGGCTTCCGTCTTGTCACTCTACCCCATACATATGAAGAATACGGGAGATTGTTGTAACATGTACCACACAGCCTGTACTTGCCAGATATTCCTGCAGCTCCTTTAATGTTGCTGTAGGCCTCTTGGTTGCCTCCCAGACCAGTTTTCTTCTCATCTTTTTATAAATTTTGGAGGGACGACCAGTTCTTGGTAATGTCACTGTTGTGCCATATTTTCTCCACTTGATGATGACTGTCTTCACTGTGTTCCATGGTAGATCTAATGCCTTGGAAATTCTTTTGTACCTTTCTCCTGACTGATACCTTTTAACAATGAGATCCCTCTAATGCTTTGGAAGCTCTTTGTGGACCATGGCTTTTGCTGTGGGATGCGACTAAGAAAATTTCAGAAAAAAGCAACTAGAGCAGCTGCACTTTATTTGTGGTTAATCAGAGACACTTTAAATGATGGCAGGTGTATGCTGACTCCTATTTAACATGATTTTGAATGTGATTGCTTAATTCTGAATACAGCTCCATCCCCAGTTATATATGCAACCACATTATTTTTTATTTTATTTTTATTCCCTCCACCTAAAAATTTTCAGTTTGTTTTTCAATTGAGTGGAACAATTTATAGGTGACATTAAAGGTGGAAAAAGTTCTGAAATGATTTATCTTTGTCTAATTTTTTTACAGCACAGAAACCTCACATTTTAACAGGGGTGTGTAGACTTTGTATATCCACAGTATATATGTATCTCTATTATGTCCTATTTCTATTGACAATGGGCCTAAATTTACAGTATTTCTACACCTATCAAGTCATTTACTGTTTCACACAGGCACCATTTATTTTTCCCTTGATTGACGGAATTTCATATCTGATTTTTGATTGTGCATGCGTCATTCAGTTTCACTTTTTCTCTGACTCTTTTCTATTTTCAACTTTGGTCATGAAATATGTTACTTATATAGATTTACCTATATTTGGAGATATTTTATTTATTTCTTCCTGTGCACCAGCACTTGGTATCTGTTTACAGCGCATGTGGTAGCTTCAACATCAACATTGTTTGATTGCAATCCTTCTGTACCCTAACGCATCATTTCTGACGGTCTACATGATAAATGACATTTGCTGAATATAAAAAATAAAATGGCTGCACACCATTATACATACAAACAATAGAGCTAAGACATGGGGGTCATTCTAGGTAAAAGTGGTACAATACAGACTATAAGTGAGTCAATGGAAGCTCTTAGCGCACATATTTGATGAAACGTGTGTCAGGCCCATCTACCAGTCATCAAGGTGGCTTCTGCAGATGGGTCCTTAATAGAGTTGAGCGGACACCTGGATGTTCGGGTTCGAGAAGTTCGGCCGAACTTCCCGGAAATGTTCGGGTTCGGGATCCGAACCCGATCCGAACTTCGTCCCGAACCCGAACCCCATTGAAGTCAATGGGGACCCGAACTTTTAGGCACTAAAAAGGCTGTAAAACAGCCCAGGAAAGGGCTAGAGGGCTGCAAAAGGCAGCAACATTTAGGTAAATCCCATGCAAACAAATGTGGATAGGGAAATAAATAAAAATAAAAATAAAATAAATAAAAATTAACCAATATCAATTGTAGAGAGGTCCCATAGCAGAGAATCTGGCTTCACGTCACCCACCACTGGAACAGTCCATTCTCAGATATTTAGGCCCCGTCACCCAGGCAGAGGAGAGAGGTCCCGTAACAGAGAATCTGGCTTCATGTCAGCGGAGAATCAGTCTGCATGTCATAGCAGAGAATCAGGCTTCACGTCAGCCACCACTGAAACAGTCCATTGTCATATATTTAGGCCCAGCACCCAGGCAGAGGAGAGAGGTCCCGTAACAGAGGATCTGGCTTCATGTCAGCAGAGAATCAGTCTGCATGTCATAGCAGAGAATCAGGCTTCACGTCAGCCACCACTGCAACAGTCCATTGTCATATATTTAGGCCCAGCACACAGGCAGAGGAGAGAGGTCCCGTAACAGAGAATCTGTCTTCATGTCAGCAGAGAATCAGTCTGCATGTCATAGCAGAGAATCAGGCTTCACGTCAGCCACCAGTGCAACAGTCCATTGTCATATATTTAGGCCCAGCACCCAGGCAGAGGAGAGAGGTCCCGTAACAGAGGATCTGGCTTCATGTCAGCAGAGAATCAGTCTGCATGTCATAGCAGAGAATCAGGCTTCACGTCAGCCACCACTGCAACAGTCCATTGTCATATATTTAGGCCCAGCACCCAGGCAGAGGAGAGAGGTCCCGTAACAGAGAATCTGTCTTCATGTCAGCAGAGAATTAGTCTGCATGTCATAGCAGAGAATCAGGCTTCACGTCAGCCACCACTGCAACAGTCCATTGTCAGATATTTAGGCCCAGCACCCAGGCAGAGGAGAGAGGTCCCGTAACAGAGAATCTGTCTTCATGTCAGCAGAGAATCAGTCTGCATGTCATAGCAGAGAATCAGGCTTCACGTCACTCAACATTGGAACAGTCCATTGGCATATATTTAGGCCCAGGCACCCAGGCAGAGGAGAGAGGTCCCGTAACAGAGAATCTGTCTTCATGTCAGCAGAGAATCAGTCTGCATGTCATAGCAGAGAATCAGGCTTCACGTCACCCAACATTGGAACAGTCCATTGGCATATATTTAGGCCCAGGCACCCAGGCAGAGGAGAGAGGTCCCGTAACAGAGAATCTGTCTTCATGTCAGCAGAGAATCAGTCTGCATGTCATAGCAGAGAATGAGGCTTCACGTCACCCAACATTGGAACAGTCCATTGGCATATATTTAGGCCCAGGCACCCAGGCAGAGGAGAGAGGTCCCGTAAAAGAGAATCTGGCTTCATGTCAGCAGAGAATCAGTCTGCATGTCATAGCAGAGAATCAGGCTTCACGTCAGCCACCACTGCAACAGTCCATTGTCATATATTTAGGCCCAGCACCCAGGCAGAGGAGAGAGGTCCCGTAACAGAGAATCTGTCTTCATGTCAGCAGAGAATCAGTCTGCATGTCATAGCAGAGAATCAGGCTTCACGTCAGCCACCACTGCAACAGTCCATTGTCATATATTTAGGCCCAGCCCCCAGGCAGAGGAGAGAGGTCCCGTAACAGAGAATCTGTCTTCATGTCAGCAGAGAATCAGTCTGCATGTCATAGCAGAGAATCAGGCTTCATGTCAGCCACCACTGCAACAGTCTATTGGCATATATTTAGGCCCAGCACCCAGGCAGAGGAGAGAGGTCCCGTAACAGAGGATCTGGCTTCATGTCAGCAGAGAATCAGTCTGCATGTCATAGCAGAGAATCAGGCTACATGTCAGCCACCACTGCAACAGTCCATTGGCATATATTTAGGCCCAGCACCCAGGCAGAGGAGAGAGGTCCCGTAACAGAGGATCTGGCTTCATGTCAGCAGAGAATCAGTCTGCATGTCATAGCAGAGAATCAGGCTTCATGTCAGCCACCACTGCAACAGTCCATTGGCATATATTTAGGCCCAGCACCCAGGCAGAGGAGAGAGGTCCCGTAACAGAGGATCTGGCTTCATGTCAGCAGAGAATCAGTCTGCATGTCATAGCAGAGAATCAGGCTTCACGTCAGCCACCACTGCAACAGTCCATTGTCATATATTTAGGCCCAGCACCCAGGCAGAGGAGAGAGGACCCGTAACAGAGAATCTGTCTTCATGTCAGCAGAGAATTAGTCTGCATGTCATAGCAGAGAATCAGGCTTCACGTCAGCCACCACTGCAACAGTCCATTGTCAGATATTTAGGCCCAGCACCCAGGCAGAGGAGAGAGGTCCCGTAACAGAGAATCTGGCTTCATGTCAGCAGAGAATCAGTCTGCATGTCATAGCAGAGAATCAGGCTTCACATCACCCAACATTGGAACAGTCCATTGGCATATATTTAGGCCCCGGCACCCAGACAGAGGAGAGGTTCATTCAACTTTGGGTAGCCTCGCAATATAATAGTAAAATGAAAATAAAAATAGGATTGAATGAGGAAGTGCCCTGGAGTACAATAATATATGGTTAAGGGGAGGTAGTTAATGTCTAATCTGCACAAGGGATGGACAGGTCCTGTGGGATCCATGCCTGGTTCATTTTTATGAACGTCAGCTTGTCCACATTGGCTGTAGACAGGCGGCTGCGTTTGTCTGTAATGACGCCCCCTGCCATGCTGAATACAAGTTCAGAGAAAACGCTGGCCGCCGGGCAGGCAAGCACCTCCAAGGCATAAAAGGCTAGCTCTGGCCACGTGGACAATTTCGAGACCCAGAAGTTGAATGGGGCCGAACCATCAGTCAGTACGTGGAGGGGTGTGCACACGTACAGTTCCACCATGTTAGTGAAATGTTGCCTCCTTCTAACACGTTGTGTATCAGGTGGTGGTGCAGTTAGCTGTGGCGTGTTGATAAAACTTTTCCACATCTCTGCCATGCTAACCCTGCCCTCAGAGGAGCTGGCCGTGACACAGCTGCCTTGGCGAACTCTTGCTCCTCCTCTGCCTTGGCCTTGGGCTTCCACTTGTTCCCCTGTGACATTTGGGAATGCTCTCAGTAGCGCGTCTACCAACGTGCGCTTGTACTCGCGCATCTTCCTATCACGCTCCAGTGCAGGAAGTAAGGTGGGCACATTGTCTTTGTACCGTGGATCCAGCAGGGTGGCAACTCAGTAGTCCGCACACGTTAAAATGTGGGCAACTCTGCTGTCGTTGCGCAGGCACTGCAGCATGTAGTCGCTCATGTGTGCCAGGCTGCCCAGGGGTAAGGACAAGCTGTCCTCTGTGGGAGGCGTATCGCCATCGTCCTGCCTTTCCCCCCAGCCACGCACCAGTGATGGGCCCGAGCTGCGTTGGGTGCCACCCCGCTGTGACCATGCTTCATCCTCATCCTCCTCCACCTCCTCCTCATCCTCGTCCTCCTCGTCCTCCAGTTGTGTGCCCTGGCTGGCCACATTTGTACCTGGCCTCTGCTGTTGCAAAAAACCTCCCTCTGAGTCACTTCGAAGAGACTGGCCTGAAAGTGCTAAAAATGACCCCTCTTCCTTCTCCTCCTCCTCCTCCTGGGCCACCTCCTCTTCCATCATCGCCCTAAGTGTTTTCTCAAGGAGACATAGAAGTGGTATTGTAACGCTGATAACGGCGTCATCGCCACTGGCCATGTTGGTGGAGTACTCGAAACAGCGCAACAGGGCACACAGGTCTCGCATGGAGGCCCAGTCATTGGTGGTGAAGTGGTGCTGTTCCGCAGTGCGACTGACCCGTGCGTGCTGCAGCTGAAACTCCACTATGGCCTGCTGCTGCTCGCACAGTCTGTCCAGCATGTGCAAGGTGGAGTTCCACCTGGTGGGCACGTCGCATATGAGGCGGTGAGCGGGAAGGCCGAAGTTACGCTGTAGCTGAATGAACTTCTGCACCACCAAATTCAGCACATGCGCCAGGCAAGGGATGTGCGTCAAACCGGCTAGTCCCAGAGCTGCAACGAGATTTCGCCCATTATCGCACACCACCAGGCCGGGCTTCAGGCTCACCGGCAGCAAACACTCGTCGGTCTGTTGTTCTATACCACGCCACAACTCCTGTGCGGTGTGGGGCCTGTCCCCCAAACATATGAGTTTCAGAATGGCCTGCTGATGTTTACCACGGGCTGTGCTGAAGTTGGTGGTGAAGGTGTGTGGCTGACTGGATGAGCAGGTGGAAGAAGAGGAGGAGGAAGCCGAGAAGGAGGAGGTGGCAACAGGAGGCAAAGAATGTTGCCCTGCGATCCTTGGCGGCGGAAGGACGTGCGCCAAACAGCTCTCCGCCTGGGGCCCAGCTGCCACTACATTTACCCAGTGTGCAGTTAGGGAGATATAGCGTCCCTGGCCGTGCTTACTGGTCCACGTATCTGTGGTTAGGTGGATCTTGCTACAGATGGCGTTGCGCAGTGCACACTTGATTTTATCGGATACTTGGTTGTGCAGGGAAGGCATGGCTCTCTTGGAGAAGTAGAAGCGGCTGGGAACAACATACTGTGGGACAGCAAGCGACATGAGCTGTTTGAAGCTGTCTGTGTCCACCAGCCTAAATGACAGCATTTCATAGGCCAGTAGTTTAGAAATGCTGGCATTCAGGGCCAGGGATCGAGGGTGGCTAGGTGGGAATTTACGCTTTCTCTCAAATGTTTGTGAGATGGAGAGCTGAACGCTGCCGTGTGACATGGTTGAGATGCTTGGTGACGGAGGTGGTGGTGGTGTTGGTGGTACATCCCCTGTTTGCTGGGCGGCAGGTGCCAACGTTCCTCCAGAGGCGGAGGAAGAGGCCGAGGCGGCAGCAGCAGAAGAGGCCGAGGCGGCAGCAGCAGAAGAGGTAGCAGGGGGAGCCTGAGTGACTTCCTTGTTTTTAAGGTGTTTATTCCACTGCAGTTCATGCTTTGCATGCAGGTGCCTGGTCATGCAGGTTGTGCTAAGGTTCAGAACGTTAATGCCTCGCTTCAGGCTCTGATGGCACAGCGTGCAAACCACTCGGGTCTTGTCGTCAGCACATTGTTTGAAGAAGTGCCATGCCAGGAAACTCCTTGAAGCTGCCTTTGGGGTGCTCGGTCCCAGATGGCGGCGTTCAGTAGCAGGCGGAGTCTCTTGGCGGCGGGTGTTCTGCTTTTGCCCACTGCTCCCTCTTTTGCTACGCTGTTGGCTCGGTCTCACCACTGCCTCCTCCTCCGAACTGTGAAAGTCAGTGGCACGACCTTCATTCCATGTGGGGTCTAGGACCTCATCGTCCCCTGCATCGTCTTCCACCCAGTCTTGATCCCTGACCTCCTGTTCAGTCTGCACACTGCAGAAAGACGCAGCAGTTGGCACCTGTGTTTCGTCATCATCAGAGACTTGCTGAGGTGGTATTCCCATGTCCTCATCATCAGGAAACATAAGTGGTTGTGCGTCAGTGCATTCTATGTCTTCCACCGCTGGGGAAGGGCTAGGTGGATGTCCTTGGGAAACCCTGCCAGCAGAGTCTTCAAACAGCATAAGAGACTGCTGCATAACTTGAGGCTCAGACAGTTTCCCTGGTATGCATGGGGGTGATGTGACAGACTGATGGGGTTGGTTTTCAGGCACCATCTGTGCGATTTCTGCAGAAGACTGGGTGGGAGATAATGTGAACGTGCTGGATCCACTGTCGGCCACCTAATTGACTAATGCCTGTACCTGCTCAGGCCTTACCATCCTTAGAACGGCATTGGGCCCCACCATATATCTCTGTAAATTCTGGCTGCTACTGGGACCTGAGGTAGTTGGTACACTAGGACGTGTGGATGTGGCAGAATGGCCATGTCCTCTCCCAGCACCAGAGGGTCCACTAACACCACCACGACCATGTCCACGTCCGCGTCCCTTACTAGATGTTTTCCTCATTGTTATCGTTCACCACAACAACAAAAATATTATTTGGCCCAATGTATTGAATTCAAATTCAGGCCTTTTTTTACAGACACCTAACACTATCTGGCTATCTATTTAGGTACCGTATTACACTAATACAGGCACAGCAGTAAATCACAGATTTAGCTGACTATGAATTTGAGGCCTAGTATTTTGGCGCTGGGTGACAGGTATACGTTTTACTGACAGAATTAGACTGGGATATGCACAGTAGCGTGTGTGTGAAGTTATTGAGAATGACCCTATCAGCACCTTGATTCTGATATACCCTTTTAGGGATGTATTTAAAGTAGGCCTGATACAGCAGAAACCACTAAATTAGGAAATTGCTAAATTGGGAATTGTATTTCAACCCAGAACAAAAAATGTGCTTTGACGGACACTAAATAACTTGCCCAGCCACAACAGTACAGCAGTAACGACAGATTTAGCTGGATATAAATTTGAGGCCTAGTATTTAGGCGCTGGGTGACAGGTATAGGTTTACTGACAGAATTAGACTTGGAAATGCACAGTAGCGTGTGTGTGAAGTTATTCAGAATGACCCTATGTGCACCTCGAATCTGATATACCCTTTTAGGGATAGATTTAAAATAGCTCTGATACAGCAGAAACCACTAAATTAGGAAATTGCTAAATTGGGAATTGTATTTCAACTCAGAACAAAAAATGTGCTTTGACGGACACTAAATATCTTGACCAGCCACAACAGTACAGCAGTAACGACAGATTTAGCTGGATATAAATTTGAGGCCTAGTATTTAGGTGCTGGGTGACAGGTATAGATTTACTGACAGAATTAGACTTGGAAATGCACAGTAGCGTGTGTGTAAAGTTATTCAGAATGACCCTATGTGCACCTTGAATCTGATATACCCTTTTAGGGATAAATTTAAAGTAGGCCTGATACAGCAGAAACCACTAAATTAGAAAATTGCTAAATTGGGAATTGTATTTCAACCCAGAACAAAAAATGTGCTTTGACGGACACTAAATAACTTGCCCATCCACAACAGTACAGCGGTAACGACAGATTTAGCTGAATATAAATTTGAGGCCTAGTATTTAGGCGCTGGGTGACAGGTATAGGTTTACTGACAGAATTAGACTTGGAAATGCACAGTAGCGTGTGTGTGAAGTTATACAGAATGACCCTATGTGCACCTTGAATCTGATATACCCTTTTAGGGATAGATTTAAAATAGCTCTGATACAGCAGAAACCACTAAATTAGGAAATTGCTAAATTGGGAATTGTATTTCAACCCAGAACAAAAACTGTGCTTTGACGGACACTAAATAACTTGATCAGCCACACCAGTAACGACAGATTTAGCGGGATATAAACTTGAGGCCTAGTACTTAGGCGCTGGGTGACAGGTATACGTTTACTGACAGAATTAGACTGGGATATGGCCAAAAAATAACCACACTATTGATGGTTAAATGCACTTGGTGTGACAGCTTGACCAACCACACTACTGAGGGTTAAATGCACTTGGTGACAGGCGCAGCTTGCCCCTGATGTAGTATATTACCAAAAAATAAACAGACTATTGCTGGTTAAATGCACTTGGTGTGACAGCTTGACCAACCACACTACTGAGGGTTAAATGCACTTGGTGACAGGCGCAGCTTGCCCCTGATGTAGTATATGGCCAAAAAAAAAACAGACTATTGCTGGTTAAATGCACTTGGTGTGACAGCTTGACCAACCACACTACTGAGGGTTAAATGCACTTGGTGACAGGCGCAGCTTGCCCCTGATGTAGTATATGGCCAAAAAACAACCACACCATTGAGGGTTAAATGCACTTGGTGACAGCTTGCCCCTGATGTAGTATATGGCCAAAAAATAAACAGACTATTGCTGGTTAAATGCACTTGGTGTGACAGCTTCACCCTGATGTAGGATTTAGCCAAAAAACAACCACACCATTGAGGGTTAAATGCACTTGGTGACAGGCGCAGCTTGCCCCTGATGTAGTATATGGCCAAAAAATAAACAGACTATTGCTGGTTAAATGCACTTGGTGTGACAGCTTGACCCTGATGTAGGCTTTAGCCAAAAAACAACCACACCATTGAGGGTTAAATTCACTTGGTGACAGGCGCAGCTTGCCCCTGATGTAGTATATGGCCAAAAAAACTGTGGCAAGAAGGGGGGTGGGGGCCCTATATACTGGCACAATATGGACGGGTACTATGGAGAAAACGGGAAGCACTATGGGGGCAACTATGGAGAAGAGGGGAAGCACTATATGGGCCCTATATACTGCCACAATAAGGGGGGGCACTATAGAGAAGAGGGTAATCACTATGGGGGCCCTATATACTGCCAAAATATGAGGGGGGAACTATGGAGAAGAGCGGGAAGCACTATAGGGGCCCTATATACTGCCAAAATATGGGTGAGGGCCACTATGGAGAAGAGGGGAAAGCACTATGGGGGTCCTATATACTGCAAAAATATGGGTGGGGGCCACTATGGAGAAGAGGGGGGAGCACTATGGGGGGCCTAAATACTACCAAAATATGGATGGGGCCACTATGGAGAAGAGGGGAAGCACTATGGGGGCCCTATATACTGCCAAAATATGGGGGGGCACTATGGAGAAGAGAGGAAGCACATTGGGGCTCTATATACAGCCACAATATGGGGGGGGCACTATGGAGAAGAGGGGAAGCACTATGGGGGCCCTATATACTGAGAAAATATGGGGGGGCACTATGGAGAAGAGAGGAAGCACATTGGGGCTCTATATACAGCCACAATATGGGGGGGGCACTATTGAGAAGAGGGGAAGCACTATGGGGGCCCTATATACTGCCAAAATATGGGGGGAGGCACTATTAAGAAGAGAGGAAGCACTATGGGGGCCCTATATACTGCCACAATATAGGGGGCACTATGGAGAAGAGAGGAAGCACATTGGGGCTCTATATACTGCCACAATATGGGGGGGCACTATGGAGAAGAGGGGAAGCACTATGGGGGCCCTATATACTGAGAAAATATGGGGGGGCACTATTGAGAAGAGGGGAAGCACTATGGGGCCCTTTATACTGCTAAAATATGGGGGGCACTATGGAGAAGAAGGGAAAGCACTATGGGCGCCCTATATACTGCCAAAATATGGGTGGGGGCCACTATGGAGAAGAGGTGGAAGCACTATTGGGGGCCACTATGGAGAAGAGGGGAAGCACTATGGGGGCCCTATATACTGGCACTATATGGGGGGCACTATGGAGAAGAGAGGAAGCACTATGGGGGCCCTATATACTGCCAAAATATGGGGGGGCACTATGGAGAAGAGAGTAAGCACTATGGGGGCCCTATATACTGCCACAATATGGGGGGCACTATGGAGAAGAGAGGAAGCACATTGGGGCTCTATATACTGCCACAATATGGGGGGGGGCACTATGGAGAAGAGGGGAAGCACTATGGGGGCCCTATATACTGAGAAAATATGGGGGGGCACTATTGAGAAAAGGGGAAGCACTATGGGGGCCCTATATACTGCCAAAATATGGGGGGGCACTATGGAGAAGAAGGGGAAGCACTATGGGTGCCCTATATACTGCCAAAATATGGGTGGGGACCACTATGGAGAAAAGGGGGAAGCACTATGGGGGCCACTATGGAGGCCCTATATACTGGCACAATATGGGGGGCACTATGGAGAAGAGAGGAAGCACTATTGGGGCCCTATATACTGCCACAATATGGGAGGGCACTATGGAGAAGAGAGGAAGCACTATAGGGGCCCTATATACCGCCACAATATGGAGGGGCACTATGGAGAAGAGGGGAAGCATTATGGGGTCCTATATACTGCCAAAATATGGGGGGCACTATTGAGAAGAGGGGGAAGCACTATGTGGGCCCTATATACTGCCAAAATATGGGTGGGGGCCACTATGGAGAAGAGGGGGAAGCACTATGGGGGCCACTATGGAGAAGAGGGGAAGCACTATGGGGGCCCTATATACTGGCACTATATGGGGGGCACTATGGAGAAGAGAGGAAGCACTATGGGGGCCCTATATACTGCCAAAATATGGGGGGCACTATTGTGAAGAGGGGAAGCACTTTGGGGGCCCTATATACTGCCTAAATATTGGGGGGGGCACTATGGAGAAGAGGGGGAAGCACTATGGGGGTCCTATATAATGCCACAATTTGGGGGGCACTATGGAGAAGAGAGGAAGCACTATGGGGGCCATATATACTGCCACAATATGGGGGGCACTATGGAGACGAGGGGAAGTACTATGGGGGCCCTTTATACTGCCAAAATATGGGTGGGGACCACTATGGAGAAGAGGGGGAAGCACTATGGGGGCCACTATGGAGAAGAGGAGAAGCACTATGGGGGCCCTTTATACTGGCACAATATGGGGGCACTATGGAGAAGAGAGGAAGCACTATGGGGGCCCTATATACTGCCACAATATGGGAGGGCACTATGGAGAAGAGGGGAAGCATTATGGGGGCCCTATATACTGCCAAAATATGAAGGGGTACTATTGAGAAGAGGGGGAAGCACTATGGGGGCCCTATATACTGCCAAAATATGGGTAGGGGCCACTATGGAGAAGAGGGGGAAGCACTATGAGGGCCACTATGGAGAAGAGAGGAAGCACTATGGGGGCCCTATATACCGGCACAATATGGGTGGCACTATGGTAAAGAGAGGAAGCACTATGGGGGCCCTATATACTGCCACAATATGGGGGGCTCTATGGAGAAGAGAGGAAGCACTATGGGGGCCCTATATACTGCCACAATATGGGGGGGGACTATTGAGAAGAGGGGAAGCACTATGGGGGCCCTATATACTGCCACAATATGGGGGGGCACTATTGAGAAGAGGGGAAGCACTATGGGGGCCCTATATACTGCCAAAATATGGGGGGCATTATGGAGAAGAGGGGGAAGCACTATGGGGGCCCTTTATACTGGCACAATATGGAGGGCACTATGGAGAAGAGAGGAAGCACTATGGGGGCCCTTTATACTGCCATAATATGGGGGGCACTATGGAGAAGAGGGGAAGCACTATGGGGGCCCTATATACTGGCACATTATGAAGGGCACTATGGAGAAGAGGGGGAAGAGCACTATGCGGGCATCTACTGGGGGCCTTATGTACTGGCACAAATTATTGGGAGGGCTCTATGGAGAAGTGGGGGGGAGCACTATGGAGGCATCTTCTGGGGGCCCTATATACTGGCACTCATTATGGGGGGCTCTATGGAGAAGTGGGGGGTAAAGGAGCACTATGGGGGCATTTACTGGGGGCCCTATTTACTGGCACGCATTATGGGGGCACTATGGAGAAGTGGGGGAGAAGAGCACTATGGGGGCATTATATAGGGGCATTTAATACTGGCACCCTTTTTGGTGCCACTATGGGAAAGGGGGGAGAGAAGCATTATGGGGGCATCTATAGGGGCATTTTATACTGGCACATTATGGAGGACACTATGGGGACGGGGAGGAGCACTATGGGGCATCTTCTGGGTCCACTATATAGGACTGGCACAAATTATAGGGGCACTATGGGCACCTAAGCTCAACTGGGGGCACTAAGTGTTTTTTCTAGTGGCACACAGTACGGGTCATTGGAACACATGAGAGCATTCTGGGGACATTGGCTCTACTGGGGACACTAAGAGATTTAATTTATTTTTTTACTGACACACAACGGGGCATTTTTTGTACTGGCGCACATTATAAGGGGGCGTTTTTCTACTGTCACACATTATAAAGAAAATTATTACTACCAGGGGCATTATGATGGGCTTTATTACAACTGGGGGACTAGGGGAGCATTATTACCGTACTTCTGGGACACAATTACTGTTGGGGGCACTGTAGGAGCACTATTACTACAGTGCACTCTGGCACAGAATTATTGCTATTGTTGGGATTTTGGGGAGCACTATTACTGTAGGGGCACCCTGGCACAGTATCAGCTTAGCACAGATATTTTTGGGGGACATTATGGTTACACTATTAGTGTCAGGGACACTGTTTGCTGGGTGCAGTTCTTTTTAGGGCATTGTGTTCCAATAATTTTTGAAGAGGGCGCTACTAGTATTTTCAGGGGGTTTATCTGTTTCTGCAGTATAATTTTGGTAGTGCATGATGGGATGTTGAGAAGGTGGGAGGATGATGGAAAAGTAGCAAAATAAGATGTCTGTCAAACTCTGCAGATAGAAGAGATGGCTGAAAGAAATCATCATGGCGGTCTGGTCTGAATGATAAAGAAAGAGAACATCTACATCAAAGGAGACGTCACTGGATGTAAGAGGTATGTGGCCGTGTATTAAGCTACTTTCACAACTGCGTTAGTGATTCTGGCAGGCTGTTCCAGCAGAGAACAACCTGCTGGAATTCAATGGATCCAGCACTTCTGGATGTAGGCTGAATGCCCGCCGCCCCCATCAACTACAATGGGGTATGGCAGAGATTCGGCCACAATCTGTGGGGGGGGGAGAATTTTTGATGTTCGCCCTGTTGGTAAATTTCTTTAGAAACTGCCCTGGCTGGGAGCTGAGCGGTGAGTGACAGGACATCAACTCCCAGCGCTCTAGCAATCAGCTCCCTGCGCTCATTGCTTCTGGATTCTGTCACCCTGTAAGAGCCGGCACCTGGGGTGGACCCCCCTCCCTTAGCACGCCACTGCTAGGGTTGCCACCCATATGGGAATGACCTGTATAGTCCGGGTTTGTAATCCTGTGCCCGGGTACAAGCCTTTCTCCGACACTTGCCCGGGTATGCCGGGTGCTGACGCCAGCCTTGGCTACAAGTGAATTACAGAGCAGATAGTGTGGACCTTGCAGTGACTGTATACTATGTAGTCGGGAGCAGTAGAAGGGACATGGCCAGGCAGGGCCACATCTCAGGGTGGCCAGACGTCCGGTTTTAGGCCGGACAGTTTGGTCTTTAAACTCCTGGCCAGGACGGACTGCCAGAAGTCCTCCTTTTTTGTGGTTATAGGCGACTCTCGCCAAGACTATTACTTTAAGTATCACTCACAATGATCTGGATCACTCACAGCGCAGAGCGCACTGATGTCACAAGTCCGGCAGCGCTGCCTGCATCGCGCCAGTCAATTCTGTTTCGTGCAGGCGCGGGAAGTGGAAGGAACAGACTCCGAGGAGCGCAGCTGCGCTGAGGAGAGGTACTCGCACACTGGTCTGACTTGTGCTGTGGCCGCCAGCCGGAGATTGCTGAAAGGGGTTAATAATAACTACTGTGGGAACAGCTGAGGGGGGAATAAATAACTACTGTGAAGAGGGGACTGAGAGGGGTTAATAAATACTGTGAATGGGGGACTGCTGATATTGCTGAAAGGGGTGAAAACTACTGTGAAGGGCCTTCACAGTAGTTATTAACCCTTTCCAGCAGCCCCCCTTCACAGTAGTTATTAACCCTTTCCAGCAGCCCCCCTTCACAGTATTTATTAACCCCTTTCAGCAGTCCCCCCCTTCAGTGAAGGGGGGGGGGACTGCTGAGGGGCTAATAAATAGTGTGAATGTGGGACTGCTGAAAAGGGTTAATAAATACTGTGAAGGGGGGCTGCTGGAAAGGGTTAATAATTACTGTGCATGGGCCTGCCCCTATAATATCCATGGTAAAGAGAAGAAGAAGTTCTGCATCGGCGCAAATCCACCAGTGTGACCAGTCTTAATAGATTATTTTAGTTTTTAATTGGAAACAACGCGTTTCGGGGATGAAACACTCCCCTTCATCAGGTTACATATATACATAGCAAGTATTACATTATTTATAGGTGAATAACTCCAGAAAAACCGCCAAAAACGATGTACCTGGGTGACGCCCCTTGTGGGAGGAGTTATCACCAGGTGTCATCTGCATTTACAATATTTTCGAATACCATAAAATAAGTGTGACTGTGAACAGTTTATATATAAAGATCACATGGGTTTTATCTAAAAATTCTTTGTAGATCATATTTTCTTTCTGGTATTAGTGTCACATGACTCGGGAGTCCGGAAGTCTAATCTATTAAGACTGGTCACACTGGTGGATTTGCGCCGATGCAGAACTTCTTCTTCTCTTTACCTACGAATTCTTTTGGAGGGACTGGACATCCCAGCCAAAAGATCCCAAAAATCTGCGGCTGCAACCCTGGTTCAAATGGTCTTATTTCTATCAAGTATACAGTAGTGTTGTGCCTGCCGGAGCACAACCATATAAGGTGAGTTTGGATATTTCTCACCCTGATATCCCTATTTGGTGCTTTGAACATACTACCCTATTGTGCGCTCTTTTTTTTTTTTCTCTTTTTTCCCTTGTTTCCGAGGGAAATTTAGAGTTGTCCGTGCTTCATACTTCCTATAATATCCATGCCAGCCATTGGGTTCTGCTTGACATCCAGGTGCCTTACCATCTTTAGGCAAGTGAAGTGCCCAGAAAAAGCCAGAGACAGCCGGCCTGGGCCCCGACTCAGCCAGCCATCCATCCGAATTTGATGATCAGATCCATCCAGCCCACTGCTAGGTTTGATGAGTACAACATTTCTTACTGATTTCTTGTTTTATTTAGCTGATACTGTAATATAGATTAATGTTTACATTCTGTTCATGATAGTATCTGTATAATGTCGTATCTTGCATGGTGTAGTATTGAACTACGGTGCGCCACTGTTCCCAGTACGATGTCCTCCTTTTTGGGTTCTGCAAGTGGCCACCCTACACATCTACCATGAGACAAAGTAAGCTTCTGGCCTCAGGCACAGGGCCGTCTTTGCCGCAGGGCAAAAGGGGCAGCTGCCCCGGGTTCTGTTGCTCCTGGGGGCCTAAGGAAGCTCAGTTTCCCGAGTCCCGACTCACGACTCTCATCCATTCACTAATTTTATGCAGCAGGCAGCAGCGCAGCAGTCTTCAGAACAACTTACAACTGCGCTGCTTAGTTGGCAAGCACGTCGGCGCCCCGCCGTCACGTGGTAAAAGGGGGTGTGAGACGGCGGGGCAACTAAGCAGCGCAGTTGTAAGTTGTTCTGAAGACTGCTGCGCTGCTGCCTGCTGCATAAAATTAGTGAATGGATGGGAGTCGCGAGTCGGGACTCTGGACACGGAGCTCCCTTGGGCCCCCAGGAGCAGCCAGCAGCAGGGACTAAGTCTCCGCCTCCGGTCCGGAGCTAAAGGTATTGGGTGGTGAGTCACGGCCTCATGTGACCAGACCACCAGTGACTCACTCACCTTACCTTACACAGCCAGACCAGACCTGCCACTGCCGCGCCAGGAGGGGAGGACTGGGTAGGTAAAGCATTTTATTTTATATTAGAAATTTAGACCGGTCAGGTCACCGAATTAATAATTAACCCCAGGTCCGTTCATAAATTAGTGGGGGATTATTATAGAGACAGACGGCCCCAGGAGACATAAGGGGTTGGGTTCTCTCTGTCTGCTGTTGAACTGTGCCCTGGGGGCTGGGGCCATCACCGGCCACATTTACTAATCTTTGCTCAGGGGGGCCCTCATGGTGTGGACTGGACTGGTCATTTTCACTAAGGAATATAGTTTAACCATTTATGTGCGAAAGAGAAAATAGGAAGTCAGCTCCAATCAGATATCTGCACATAGACCAAGACTCTGGGTCTATGTGCAAATATCTGATTGGAGCTGACTTAGTGACCTCTCTTTTTTCTCTTTTGCACATAAACGGTTAAACTATATTTCTTAGTAAAAATGACCATTCCACACCACACCATGAGGGCCCCACTGAGCAAAGGGTGACACCAGCCATAGCAATGCCACTGCCTCTATCTGTAAGTCGCTGGAGTGCACGGCAGGCTAGCTTTTCTGAAGGAAGCGGAACTGTGAACTGTGAACGGCTGCACAGTCAGTAGTGGCATGTGGCACGTGTGGCAATAATAATGTGTCTGCTGGCCTGCAGCCTGGTAAAGACCTGTGTCATGTGTGATGTGCATCCCAATTATGCCATACATACGTGTGCAGATACTGGTCCTGTACTCCTGTGAGGCTGCAAGGCAGGGGTGTGGACCACTCCTGAGACTGCATGTGCGTAGGCCTCATGCACATGGCCGTTGTTTGGGTCCGCATCCGAGCCGCCGTTTTGGCGGCTCGGATGCGGACCCATTCACTGTGTGTTGTGGTGGAGGGCGTGATTGCATGCTAGGGTGTGTGAAGGCTGGATCCAGGGGGCCCAAGTAAATTCTTGCCCAGGGATCAATATTATAGACGGCCCTGCTCAGGCATCATATCAGACTTGATCTGCAGGGGAATCGAGGAACCAGTCGCTGGGAGCAGCTCATTAGGCCATCTTGTATCTGCACAGACAGATCCGCACCAATAACGCAAACACTTGTATCCGTTAATAACGGATCCGTGCGCACTATTCATAAAAAAATAAAAGTCCATAGGGGACGGATCCGTTTTCAATTGCACCATATTGTGTCAGTGAAAACGGATCCGTCCCCATTGACTTACAAGTCAGGACGGATCCGTTTGGCTCCACATTGTCAGACGGTCAACAAAACGCTGCAGGCTGTGTTTTAGTGACCGTCTAAAAAACGCTGCAGAGACCAAACGCAGCCAAATGGATGCATTCTGAACGGATCCGTTTTGGGCCGCTTGGGAGAGATCCCTGAAACAGATCTCATAACTGGACCCAGAAACGCCAGTGTGAAAGAGGCCTTACTTGCAGCATGTGCTGCTACCTTAAGAAATCTGCCTGGAGCTTCTTTAAGAATATCCCTCAGTTTGCTGCTCCTCAGTCCTGCTCGCTGTAACTTGACACCAACAGAGTCCAGACAAGAGGGAGGCGGAGGCAGAGGCGGAGGAGGAGGCAGGGGAGGCGGAGGAGGAGGCAGGGGAGGCGGAGGAGGAGGCAGGGGAGGCGGAGGAGGAGGCAGGGGAGGCGGAGGAGGAGGCAGGGGAGGATCAGGAGGAGGAGGAGGCAGAGGCCTGCACTGTGAGGAGAAACCCGGCCATATGCTCAGAGTCTCCACTCCTTGGATCCTGCATGCACTGCCTGAAAAATCCACCTAGTCTGCATGAAAGGCAAGTGTATGTCTGTGTAATAGTGTATCTATGGTGTTTAGATGTGTGTGTAATACTGTATGTATGGTGTTTAGATGTGTGTCTAATACTGTATGGATGGTGTTTAGATGTGTTTGTGTGTAATATTGTATGTATGGTGTTTAGATGTCTGTGTAAGGCCTCATGCACACAACAGGTTTTTTTTGCGGTCCGCAAAAACGGGTTCCGTAGTTCCGTGTCCGTTTTTCCTTCCGTGGGTCTTCCTTGATTTTTGGAGGATCCACGGACATGAAGGAAAAAGTTGTTTTGGTGTCCGCCTGGCCGTGCGGAGTCAAACGGATCCGTCCTGACTTACAATGCAAGTCAATGGGGACGGATCCGTTTGACGTTGACACAATATGGTGCGATTGCAAACGGATCCGTCCCCATTGACTTTCAATGTAAAGTTAGGAGTCCCTATTATACCATCGGATCGGAGTTTTCTCCAATCCGATGGTATATTTTAACTTGAAGCGTCCCGATCACCATGGGAACGCCTCTATGTTAGAATATACCGGATTTGGATTTGAGTTACATCGTGAAAACTCATATCTGACAGTATATTCTAACACAGAGGCGTTCCCATGGTGATGGGGATGCTTCAAGTTAGAATATACTACGAACTGTGTACATGACTGCCCCCTGCTGCCTGGCAGCACCCGATCTCTTACAGGGGGCTGTGAGATCCGCACAATTAACCCCTCAGGTGCCGATTTTTATCCACCCTGATGTATAGTGTTTAGATGTGTGTGTGTAATACTGTATGTATGGTGTTTAGATGTGTGTGTAATACTGTATGTATGGTGTTTAGATGTGTGTGTAATACTGTATGTATGGTGTTTAGATGTGTGTGTAATGCTGTATGTATGGTGTTTAGATGTGTGTGTAATGCTGTATGTATAGTGTTTAGATGTGTGTGTAATGCTGTATGTATAGTGTTTAGATGTGTGTGTAATACGGTATGTATAGTGTTTAGATGTGTGTGTAATGCTGTATGTATAGTGTTTAGATGTGTGTGTAATACTGTATGTATGGTGTTTAGATGTGTGTGTAATACGGTATGTATAGTGTTTAGATGTGTGTGTAATGCTGTATGTATAGTGTTTAGATGTGTGTGTAATACTGTATGTATGGTGTTTAGATGTGTGTGTAATGCTGTATGTATAGTGTTTAGATGTGTGTGTAATGCTGTATGTATAGTGTTTAGATGTGTGTGTAATACGGTATGTATAGTGTTTAGATGTGTGTGTAATGCTGTATGTATAGTGTTTAGATGTGTGTGTAATGCTGTATGTATAGTGTTTAGATGTGTGTGTAATACTGTATGTATAGTGTTTAGATGTGTGTGTGTAATACTGTATGTATAGTGTTTAGATGTGTGTGTGTAATACTGTATGTATAGTGTTTAGATGTGTGTGTGTAATACTGTATGTATAGTGTTTAGATGTGTGTGTGTGTGTGTAATACTGTATGTATAGTGTTTAGATGTGTGTGTGTGTGTAATACTGTATGTATAGTGTTTAGATGTGTGTGTGTGTGTGTGTGTAATACTGTATGTATAGTGTTTAGATGTGTGTGTGTGTGTGTAATACTGTATGTATAGTGTTTAGATGTGTGTGTGTGTAATACTGTATGTATAGTGTTTAGATGTGTGTGTGTGTAATGCTGTATGTATAGTGTTTAGATGTGTGTGTAATGCTGTATGTATAGTGTTTAGATGTGTGTGTGTGTAATACTGTATGTATAGTGTTTAGATGTGTGTGTCTATACAGAACCTGCAATAGAGGCTCCTGTTGGATGTAAAATGGGCCTAAGACTTTCTAGTGATTGTATATGTGTATTCATACGTTCCGCCCCATGCATAGCTGAACCCGCTACCTAGCGGACGTCATTCCTGTCATTGTTTCAAAATGGTTCTGCTATTTTAGGGCTCGATCACACGACCGTGTGAAGCCCGTGCTGTGGACCGCAAATTGCAGTGCATGGGCACTGTCCGTGGGGCAGCCGCATGGGGATCCGTCCGTTGCTCTATCTATTGCTGTGAGGAGGCACGGAACGGAACCCCAGAAAGCACTCCGTAGTGTTCCGTTCCGCATCCCTGGATTTGCGGACCCATTGAATAGGTCAGCATCCGTGATGCGGAATGCACACTGAACAATGCCCGTGTATTGCGGATCCGCAAATGCGGTCCGCCATACGGCAACGGGCAGCACACGTTCGGGTGAATGAGCCCTTATTCTGTGTATTCATATAATTATAGGTTTATTGTAGAAGACCTTTCATTGGTATTGTGTGTGTGTGTGTAGGTGTCATATTGTAAAAAGGGATGTGCCAGCATCGGTGAATAAGGTAAACTTCACTTTTAGGCCTCATGCGCACGACCGTATGGCTTTTTTGTGATGTGTGCGCCATGACATCATTAAGAATTATTATGTATAAATAAATGTGACGTTTTTCCCTATTCATGAAGATCACGGTTGGGATATCGCCACTATTGCCTGCTTAAAGGGTTTATCCAAGAGACTACTAAATTCCCCCATATGGCCGAGCCCCTCACAATGGAGCAGCCAATGGCAGGCGGTGTCGAGCCTCCCTAGAATCGTGGGTGGTACTAGATAGGTTCATCCCCATCTGCCATTGGCTGCTCTGAGCCCCCCCTCCCCCGGATGTCTTCATCGGCGTGCGGGGACCAGGAGTGGCGCGGGGAGAGAGGTAAGTATATTCATTGTGAGGGGCCTGGCATATGGGGGGAATTTAATAGTCTTGGATAACCCCTTTCATGCTCGGGCTCAGCTTCTCCCATTCCTAGCTACAAAATGGCCTTATGACAGTAATGGCCATCACACCGGCATTTTTAGCACCAATTAAAGGTAATGGCGCTATTCCCAAGCCCATTTTTTAATGGCTGGTGGATAGCAGGCGTCAAAAAATAGGATAGGTCCTATTTTTGTCATTTTTTATTTTTTTTTTTATGGCCAGACCGACCCCATTGAAATCAATGGAACCATTTTTAATAGCCGCTTAGACAGGAGTGCACCCATCTAATGGCCGTCAAAACCGGTTACACTTGAACCACATGGCCTTTTAAAGGGTTTCTACCACTTCAGTTTCACCAAATTAGCTGTCAGACACTAGCGATCTGCTAGTGTCCGATCTCCATAACCATGCAATTCTTAGACCGGTGTGTGGAGCCGTTTCATAAAAAAACAAACTTTTATTCCTATGCGAATGAGCCTCTAGGTGCTATGGGGGCATCTTTTCAGCACCTAGAGGCTCGGTCTACTCACACTGTATGCCCGCCCATCTCGTCTTGAATGCCTGCCTCCATCACAGCCATCGGACGAATTCACGCGCCTGCGCCGTTCACTTCTGTCTTCGGCACAGGCGCAGTGAGTGAAGGCTGCTCTCCTGGTGCCGGCTTCCTCACTGTGACGTAGTCGGCACAGGTGCAGTGAGGAATCCGGCACCAGGAGCGTATCATTTACTCACTGCGCCTGCGCCGATGACAGAAGTAAACAGCGCAGGCGTGAGAATTCGTCCGATGGCTGTGATGGAGGCAGGCATTCAAGACGAGATGGGCGGCATACAGTGTGAGTAGACCGAGCCTCTAGGTGCTGAAAAGACTCTCCCATAGCACCTAGAGGCTCATTCGCATAGGAATAAAAGTTTGTTTTTTTATGAAACGGCTCCACACAAAGGTCTAAGTATTGCATGGTTATGGAGATCAGACACTAGCAGATCGCTAGTGTCTGAAAGCTAATTTGGTCAAACTGAAGTGGTAGAAACCCTTTAAGGGTAAAAAATAAATAAAAATGACTCGCCTCATCCACTTGCACAAGCAGAGGCAGTTGCTTCTCTATATTGATTGAAAAGGACCTGCCAAGGGACCTGAGTTGAGTGTGATGACGTCACCACATTATTACTTTACCTGGGTTTTTCTACATGTGTCCCTGCTTGTAATATCATCATCATTCTCTTTACTGTGTGTTTGACATGTTAGCTGTATGAGGGCTTGGTTTTTTGTTTGTTGCAGGACTACTTAGGCTCCTTTCACACCTGCGTTCAGGTGTCCGCTCGTGAACTCCGTTTAAAGGGGCTCACGAGCGGCCCTGAACGCAGCCGTCTGGCCCTAATGCATTCTCAGTGGAGGCGGATCCACTGAGAATGCATCCGCCTGCCAGCGCTCAGCCTCCGCTCCGCTCAGTGAGCGGACACCTGAACGCTGCAAGCAGCGTTCGGGTGTCCGCCTGGCCGTGCGGAGGCGAGCGAATCCGTTCCGACTTACAATGTAAGTCAATGGGGACGGATCCGCTTGAAGATGACACCATATGGCTCAATCTTCAAGCGGATCCGTCCCCCATTGACTTTCAATGTAAAGTCGGAAGGGATCCGCTCAGGCTACTTTCAAACTTAGAAAATTTTTCTAAGTTCTAATGCAGACGGATCCGTTCTGAACGGAGCCACCGTCTGCATTAATATGAGCGGATCCGTTCAGAACGGATCCGATCGAACGCAGGTGTGAAAGTTGCCTTATATTGTTCATTCTGGAAACCCACTGGATCCCTGTTGGAACCCTTTCTAGTGGATGGGGATTCTTCAAATTATGCTGGATCCAGTAACTCCAGTAATCTGCTCCTCTGCTGGAATGGACTACAGCACTTAGGCTACTTTCACACTAGCGTTTTTCTTTTCCGGCATAGAGTTCTGTCCTAGGGGCTTAATAACAGAAAAGAACTGATCAGTTTTTTCCCGATGGATTCTGAATGGAGAGCATTCTGTTCAGGATGTCTTCTGATCAGGCAAAAGATAAAACCGCAACATGCTACGGTTTTATCTCCGGCCAAAAAAACTGAAGACTTGCCTGAAGGACGGATCCGGCGTTTTTTTCCCATAAGAAGTTATTCGTGACGGATAAGGCATTCAAAATACCAGAATGCTGGATCCGTCCTTCCAGTTTTGCGCATGCGCAGACTGAAAAAAGGTGAAGAAAGTAAATGCCGGATCCGTTTTGCCGGATGACACCGGAAAGACAAATCCGGCATTTCAATGCATTTTCTGACTGATCAGTCTTACAAATGCCATCAGTTGGCATACGTTTTGCCGGATCCGGCAGGCAGTTCCATCACTCTGCCGCAAGTGTGAACGTAGCCTTACTGGATTTGGATGTGAACGTAGCCTAAGGACTGTTTCAGACAAGCGTGTCCTGTGCGGGAATCATGCTCCATGTGGGAGCATGGTCCTCTGTTCTGGACACAGGAGCGCAGGGTGTTATACTGATTTATAATGCTGTGTGCCTCTGCAGGACCTTATTGCCACAGGATCATATTGACAGCTTTATGTCAGGATGATCCTGTAGCAGTAAAGTGAAGCAGAGACACACAGCATAAATGGGTGTATTGCTATGCGCTGCTGCAAGACGAGCAGTGTCCAGAACGGGGAATCGCGCTCACACACCCATGTGAAACAGCCCTGGGGTCCTTCATAGGTTCTCAGGAATAACTGTGGATCTCTCCCCAGCTACAGTCAGGTCACTGAAAAACCTGGTGACCAGATAGCAGGGGAAAGTCCCCTTTCATCGTGCTGAAGTATGGAGAACAAGCGGTGCCAGCTTTGGGGGGACCAAACTGGGCAATTGGCCAGAGATTCCATCATCTAAGGGGCCCTCTGCTTCAGTGCTGCTATTCAGCTGAACTTCCAGGGCAGTGAGCGGGTGGATGGCTGAAAAGATGCACTTTACAATGCAGTGTAAGGCCCCCTCCCTCACATATAAGAGAAATTATTAAGTCAGTGCTGCTCTGGGAACTGACGGCGCCTTCTACTGGAGCTGGAGGACCTGCGATGAAATCACATGCAGAAGGCAGAGCTCAGCAGAGAAGAGTGGATGAAGGACCTGCAATGACTTCACCATCATGTGACCAAAACAGGAGGCGGAGCTTAGCAGAGAAGAGTGGATGAAGGACCTGCGATGACTTCACCATCATGTGACCAGAACAGGAGGTGGAACTCAGCAGAGAAGAGGGGGATGAAGGAGTTGTGATGACATCACCATCATGTGATCAGAACAGGAGGCGGAGCTCAGCAGAGTAGAGGGGGATGAAGGACCTGCGATGACCTCACCATCATGTGACCAGAACAGGAGGCGGAGCTCAGCAGTGCAGTAAAGTAATGAAAAAGACCAATGATGCAAAGGAAGAAGTATGGATTCAATGTAAGCGCAAGGGAAATGCTGGAAGTTGTAGTCCTCTCCGCTTATACCTCCTGTTAGGTAATATCAGAGTACTTACAAGAGGAGGTATGAGAAGAGGACAACAACTCTCAGCATGTACAACACCCTGGATATTCTAGGAGTGATAGTCCTCTCCTCTTATACCTTCTCTTATAATGTACTCTGATATTACTTAACTTCTTGGACATGCTGGGCGTTGTAGCACATTACAGGGGGACGTATAATAGGATGTCTTATACGTCCCTCTGTAATGTGCTCTGGTATTAAATCATAATGGCCTAGACATGCTGGGAGTTATAGTCCTCTCCTATTATACCTCCTGTGGTAATGTGCTCTGAATTTGGGTCGGGACGATGGATAGGGGAGGGTAGTTATCTGCCCAGGGCGCCACTTCGCCACCCATAAAAGAGGGGGAGGAGCACACATGGCCGTCCAACTTCACAAGTCTCAGGCCGCTAGGCCTCATGCCTGTGAAGCATTAGAACAGCGCAGGAAGCCGCAATGACATCACTGCAACCTCCTGCACTGGGTCTCGCATGATGACGTCATCACGTGAGACTCAGAGCAGGAGTGGTGATGTCGTGGGAACCGCATGCATCGGGGCACAGCAACACAAGCCACAGTGGCAGGGGGACGAGAGGGGGGCGGTTTGTTTTTTATACTAAATGTCTGCAGTGCTGGTGGCACCAGGGAAAGGAGGTCATTATATATACCTGGCACTACTGGAGGGGAATGGAGGAGCATCACATACTGGCACTACGGGGTACATATTATATACTAGTAGAAGGACCCGGCTTCGCTCGGGTATATTTCATCTGTTTCATTTAATGTTTGTGTGTGTCGTTAAAAGATATCGACAGTGTCCCCCATAACAGTGAACTCCACAGTCCCCCACCACTTTAAAATGGGACCTCCACAGCAGCCCATCCCCTTAACTTTGTCCTTCATAGCAGCCCGCCCCTTTAACAGTGAGTTTCACAGCACCCCACTCCCTTTACAGTGACCTCCTCAGGGGCCCAGCCCCTTAACAGTGACCTCACAGTACCCCCGTGCCTCTTTCACATGAGTGTGACGGATTAGGTCCGGGTGCGTTCAGGGAAACTCGCCCCATTTTGCAAGCAAGTTCAGTCAGTTTTGTCTGCGATTGCGTTCAGTTTTTTCTGCGCGGGTGCAATGCGTTTTGGTGCGTTTTTCACGCGCGTGACAAAAACTTAAGGTTTACAAACAACATCTCTTAGCAACCATCAGGGAACTGAAGCCCCATTCACTTCTATAAGGCCAGGGCTGCTTAAAAAAACACAGAATATAAATCATGCTGCTTTTTTCACGCAGAACTGAAGCGTGAAAAAAAAACTGTCATGTAAACAGACCCATTGAAATGAATGGGTCAGGATTCAGTGCGGGTGCTATGCGTTCCACGCTGAAAACTTGCTCATGTGAAAGGGTTTTAACAGTGACCTCTACAGCGCCCTGCCCCTTTAATGCTAGGGCTACACGACGACATGTGTCACACGACATTTTGTATCAACAATTTTTATAATAATAGGCTATGGTGTTGCACTGCGACATGTGACATGCTGCCATGTGAAACACCATAGGCTATCGTTATAAAAATTGTTGATATAAAATGCCGTGTGACGCATGTCGTCGTTAGAGTTGAGCGGACACCTGGATGTTCGGGTTCGGCCAAACATTTGGCGACTAAAATGGTTCTAAAATAGCCCTGGAAAGAGCAAGAGAACTGCAAAATGTGCTTAAGAGCATGGCAAATGCACTGCAAACAAATGTGGATAGGGAAATGAATTAAAAAAACATAAAATACCTTAAAAATATAAAAATTAGGAATGATGTAGGAGGAAGAGTTTGAGGAGGCGGTGAATGGGTGGATGTGGCGGTGTAGGCTCACGTGGCGGTCTAGGTGGAAGCGGCGGCGAAGTAGGAATAGGTAGCCATCACAGATGTGTGTTATTTTGCATTTTTACATAGGGGTATCCCCCAAAATATTAGGACATATAAAAAAAAGGGATAAGTGCGCTTGAGTACAAGGATGGATGGTTAAGGCTGTTAGAACTGTCTATTCTGCACAAGGTACAGACAAGTCCTGTGGGATCCATGCCTGGTTCATTTTAATGAACGTGAGCTTGTCCACGTTGGCTGTAGACAGGCGGCTGCGTCTGTCTGTAATGACACCTCCTGCCGTGCTAAACACGCGTTCAGAGAGTACACTGGCTGCAGGGCAGGCCAGCACCTCCAAGGCATACAGGGCAAACTCTGGCCATGTGGACAATTTGGAGACCCAGAAGTTGAATCGGGCAGAACCATCAGTCAGTACGTGTAGTCGTGTGCACAGGTACTGTTCCACCATGTTGTTCAAATGCTGCCTCCTGCTAACACGCTCCATATCAGCAGTTGGGGTCGGTTGTTGCGGCGAGGTGACAGCTTTTCCACATGTCGGACATGCTAACCCTGCCTTCTGAGGTGCTGGCGCTGACAAAGCTCTGTTGGCGACCTCTTCCTCCTCCTCTGCCTTCACCTTGTGCTTCCACTTGTCCACCGGCGTCAGTTGGGAATGCTACCAGCGTGCGCCTGTAGTCGCGCATCTTCCAATCACGCTCTAGTGAGGGAATTAAGGACGGCACATTGTCTTTGTAACGGGGATCCAGCAGGGTGGCCACCCAGTAGTCAGCACACGTTAAAATGAGGGCAACTCTGCTGTCGTTGCGCAGGCACTGCAGCATGTAGTCGCTCATGTGTGCCAGGCTGCCCAGAGGTAAGGACAAGCTGTCCTCTGTGGGAGGCGTATCGTCTGCGCCCTGCGTATCCACCCAGCCACGCACCAGTAATGGGCCCAAGCTGCGTTGGATGCCACCCCGCTGTGAACATGCTTCATTCCCATCCTCCTCCTCGTCCTCCAGTAGTGGGCCCTGGCTGGCCAAATTTGTACCTGGACTCGGCTGTTGCAAAAAACCTCCCTCTGAGCCACTTCTAAAAAACTGGCCTGAAAGTGTTAGAGATGACCCCTCTTCCTCCTCCTCGTCCTGGGACACATCCTCTTCCATCATCGCCCTAAGTGTTTTCTCAAGGAGACATAGAAGTGGTATTGTAACGCTGATAACGGCATCATCACCACTGGCCATGTTGGTGGAGTACTCGAAACAGCGCAACAGGGCACACAGGTCTCGCATGGAGGCCCAGTCATTGGTGGTGAAGTGGTGCTATTCCGCAGTGCAACTCACCCGTGTGTGCTGCAGCTGAAACTCCACTATGGCCTGCTGCTGCTCGCACAGTCTCTCCAGCATGTGCAAGGTGGAGTTCCAACTGGTGGGCACGTCACATATGAGGCGGTGAGCGGGAAGGCCGAGGTTGAGCTGTAGAGCAGACAGCCGAGCGGTGGCAGGATGAGAACGCCAGAAGTGCGCACAGACGGCCCGCACTTTATGCAGCAGCTCTGACATGTCGGGGTAGTTGTGAATGAATTTCTGCACCACCAAATTCAGCACATGCGCCAGGCAAGGGATGTGAGTCAAACCGGCTAGTCCCAGAGCAGCAACGAGATTTCAACCATTATCGCACACCACCAGGCCGGGCTTGAGGCTCACCAGCAGCAAACACTCGTCGGTCTGTTGTTCTATACCCCGCCACAACTCCTGCGCGGTGTGGGGCCTGTCCCCCAAACACATCAGTTTCAGAATGGCCTGCTGACGTTTACCCCTGGCTGTGCTGAAGTTGGTGGTGAAGGTCTGTCGCTGACCGGATGAGGAGGTGGTAGAAGGGAAGGAGGAAGCCGAGTAGGAAGAGGAGGCAACAGGAGGCAAAGAATGATGCCCTGTGATCCTTGGCGGCGGAAGGACGTGCGCCAAATAGCTCTCCGCCTGGGGCCCAGCCGCCACTACATTTACCCAGTGTGCAGTTAGGGAGATATAGCGTCCCTGGCCATGCTTACTGGTCCACGTATCTGTGGTTAGGTGCGCAGTGCACATTTTATTTTATCCGATACTTGGTTGTGCAGGGAGGGCACAGCTCTCCTGGAGAAGCAGTGGCGGCTGGGAACGACATACTGTGGGACAGCAAGCGACATAAGCTGTTTGAAGCTGTCCGTCTCCACCAGCCTGACAGCATTTCAAAGGCCAGTAGTTTAGAAATGCTGGCATTCAGGGCCAGGGATCGAGGGTGGCTAGATGTGAATTTTCGCTTTCTCTCAAAGGTTTGTGAGATGGAGAGCTAAACGCTTCCGTTTGACATGGTGGAAATGCTTGGTGACGGAGGTGGTGTTGTTGGTGGCACATCCTCTGTTTGCTGGGCGGCAGGTGCCAACAGTCCTCCATAGGCGGAGGAAGAGGCCGAGGCAGCAGCAGAAGAGGGAGCAAGAGGGGCCTGAGCCCTTTCTTGGTTTTGAAGGTGCTTACTCCACTGCAGCCCGTGTCTTGCATGTAGATGCCTGGTCATGCAGGTTATGCTAAGGTTCAGAACGTTAATGCCTCGCTTCAGGCTCTGATGGCACAGCGTGCAAACCACTCGGGTCTTGTCGTCAGCACATTGTGTGAAGAAGTGCCATGCCAGGGAACTACTTGATGCTGCCTTTGGGGTGCTCGGTCCCTGGTGACGGTGGCCAGTAGCAGGCGAAATGTTTTGGCAACGGCTGCTCTGCTTTTGCACCCTGCTCCCTCTTTTGCTACGCTGTTGGCTCGGTCTCGCCACTGCCTCTTCCTCCGAACTCTGAAAGTCAGTGGCACGACCTTCATTCCATGTGGGGTCTAGGACCTCATCGTCCCCTGCATCGTCTTCCCTGACCTCCTTTTTGGTCTGCACACTGCAGAAAGACACAGCAGTTGGCACCTGTGTTTCGTCATCATCAGAGACGTGCTGAGGTGGTATTTCCATGTCCTCATCAGGAAACATGGGGAAGGGCTAGGTGGATGCCCTTGTGAAACCCTGCCAGCAGAGTCTTCAAACAGTATAAGAGACTGCTGCATAACTTGAGGCTCAGACAGGTTCCCCGATATGCACGGGGGTGATGTGACAGACTGATGGGCATGGGTTTCAGGCACCACCTGTGCGCTTTCTGCAGAAGACTGGGTGGGAGATAATGTGAACGTGCTGGATCCACTGTCGGCCACCCAATCGACTAGCGCCTGTACTTGCTCAGGCCTTACCATCCTTAGAACGGCATTAGGCCCGACCAAATATCGCTGTAGATCCTTAGACGCATTTCCGTATGTGTTCCATTTTTTTTGCGGACCCATTGACTTGAATGGAGTCACGGAACGTGATTTGCGGGCAATAATAGGACATGTTCTATCTTTTAACGGAACAGAAATACGGAAACTGAATGCATACAGAGTACATTCAGTTTTTTTTTTTGCAGAACCATTGAAATGAATGGTTCCGTATACGGAACGCAAAAAAAACGGCCCGCAAAACAGAAAAACAAACCTGTAGTGTGAAAGAGGCCTTAGGCTCCATTCACACGTCCGTGGCGTGTTGCGGATCCGCAACACACCCGCCCGGCAGCCCTATCGAAATGCCTATTCTTGTCCGCAGCTGCGGACAAGAATAGGACATGTTCTATCTTTTGCGGAGCTGCGGACCCAAAGATCGTGTGAATGGAGCCTTAGGAGTGACTTCAAGAGGTTCTCCGGGTTTTTTAATATTGATGACCTATTCTCAGGATTCACGTAGCTTCAGACTAGAGCAAGGGAGCATCTTCTGGTGGGCCCTCTGATCATGTCACATGAAAGCTTTTTTCAGCAGCATGCCGAGGCCGGCTGCTGCTGTCCCCCTTACAAGCTCCTGTGCTGCGGAGCTTCAGACACTGAGAACCAAGGGGGCCTCTCATGAAGGCAGGACAAACACAGGAACAGAAGCAGTAAGGCACTGCAGGACAGACAAGGAACAGACTAGATCAGAAGCAGTTTAGCACTGCCAGGCTGGACATAGGACAGGATCAGAAGCAGTTTAGCACTGCCAGGCTGGACATAGGACAGGATCAGAAGCAGTTTAGCACTGCCAGGCTATCTGACGCAGTTAGAGCACTGCTAGGCTAGACATGGACAGAGTGGATCCAGACAGAGAACAGGTACAGAAGAATAAGCAAGGCATGGACAAGAATAACCACATCAACATCATCACAGGACAGGTACAGATGATCAGACAAGGCGGCAACAACCACGCATTACCAGGCGACACCCATAAACAAGGACAGATGGCAAAACCCTCTGGGTCAGCAGCAATGGGCTACACCCAGTAAGGCACAGGACAGAAGATAGACTGACCCCCTGAGTGAGCAGCAAGGTGCAACACCTAGCAAGGCCCAAGACAGACTGACCTCAAGCCCCACAGCTCACAGATATACCGTAGCTGGATAAACGAGGGCACCTGATAAGCTACACCCAGGCTGCATACAGTACAGGACATTGCCCCTGGCAACCAGCATACACTGAGTCCATCACAGCCAGTACGCCAGAGCACAAATAACACGTGACACAAACAGAAATGCATCCATACTAAGGCCAAGCCCGCAGCCAGCACGCAGCACAGAACCAGCATACATGGGATACCCACAGCCAGTACACAAAGCGCTTGCAGACAGCCGCATGGCAGCTGAGACAAGAACTGGACAGAGACACATTCACGGGCATAGTTTACACAAGACGCCAGCAGGCAGCCCCAAGCAACCAGCATACACAGGTGACAGCCTGCAGCCAGCATGTGAAAGGGCATGCAGCCAGCCTACACGGTCAAAAAAACTATCACAGTGAACTGCATGGTGACACTCCCTCTACACAAGCTGTGCCGCCTGAGGAGCAGAGAGACCCCAGTGTCTGGAGCAGCAGTGTGAAGGTGAGTGAGTCTGCACAGTGACTGTCTCTTCTCTGTGGGACGGGGGGGGGGGGGGCGCATCACAGAACTCTTAAAGCTGCTGCTGGATGCTCTAGTAGACCAGAAACTTCAGGCCTCCATGGCACCTGCCCCTCATATCCTGTCCTATCTCCTCCTCATGGATCCCCTGCTGTCTCCTTTCCTCCCTCATGTATCCAGACCTCCTGTTCCACCCTCCTATCTCTTATTGCTGCCCTGCAGAGACCTCCTGCCCCTACTTCTTGTATGAATCCCCCTCAGAGCCCCTTCCACCTACTTACTGTGTCCACCCCTCTTGTCCATCCAGGGCCCCAGGCCCCTGTCTCACTCATCTGTCTCTCATTATGGTGGTGTCTAAACTGCATTCACCATAGCAGGTGACATAGCAGAGCTGGAGAAGGTCCAGAGGAGGGCAACTAAAGTAATAACTGGAATGGGGCAACTACAGTACCCTGAAAGATTCTCAAAATTAGGGTTATTCACTTTAGAAAAAAGACGACTGAGGGGAGATCTGATTACTATGTATAAATATATCAGGGGTCAGTACAGAGATCACTCCCATCATCTCCTTATCCCCAGGACGGTGACTGTGACGAGGGGACATCCTCTGCGTCTGGAGGAAAGAAGGTTTGTACACAAACATAGAAGAGGATTCTTTACGGTAAGAGCAGTGAGACTATGGAGCTCTCTGCCTGAGGAGGTGGTGATGGTGAGTACAATAAAGAAATTCATGAGGGGCCTGGATGTATTTCTGGAGTGTAATAATATTACAGGCTATAGCTACTAGAGAGGGGTTGTTGATCCAGGGAGTTATTCTGATTGCCTGATTGGAGTCGGGAAGGAATTTTTAATTCCCCTAAAGTGGGGAAAATTGGCTTCTACCTCACAGGTTGTATTTTTTTTTGCCTTCCTCTGGATCAACTTGCAGGATATCAGGCCGAACTGGATGGATGGAGGGCTTTTTTCGGCCTTATGTACTATGTTACTATGTTACCATAAGGACCTTCTAACGTCTCAGAGTCATGTGACTGTGCCCCTCACCCCGTACTGTGCCCCCTTATACCCTGCATTGCTCCCTCTTACCATACCCTGTACAGTGCCGCTAATCATTCCCTGTACTGTGCCCTCTTTATATCCTTTTATCCGGCCACTGTATGGTGGTGCTATCCGGTGACTGTATGGCTGTGGTATCCAATAACTGTATCCCTTTCCCTGCCCACGCCACCTTTTTTAGACCTGGCATGAGTGGGGAAGTTGCAGATTGTGGTGCAAAGGTCCTTTGCACCGCAATCTGTCAGAAATGCGCCTAATATATGTGTTTTTCTGTTTAATAAATGACCCCCTAATTGTATTATTATTCGGGGCTAGGGCTAATATATTTATATTATATAGATTCTAGAGTATTATACTGTGTCCTGTATTTCCCAATAGATAAATGAAAACACAGTCCTTACCCCTGACCACCAGGACCAGGTTGTGCACTTTGTTAGTACATGGCCGCCGCTCCGCTCCGCTCCGCTGTGTACTATTGCTTATTCTGACACTAAGGCTGGGTTCACATCACATCTTTGCCATCCGTTTAATGTATACCAAAAACGTATACATTAACAGATGCCTCAGACTGATGCTATACAGTGGCGTCCGTTCACCATAGAGTTCCATTGTAAAAAAACATATACGTAAGGGTCCATTCACACGTCCGTTAGTGTTTTGCGGTCCGCAAATTGCAAACCACGGACACCGGCCATTTGCGTTCAGCATTTTGCAGACCGCACATAACCGGCACTTTAAATAGAAATGCCTTTTCTTGTCCGTGTCTGCGGTCAAGAATAGGACATGTTCTATTTTTTTTTATTTTTTTTTGCGGAACGGAAATGCGGATGCGGACAGCACACTGTGTGCTGTCCGCATCTTTTGCAGTCACATTAAAAAAAATGTATGGGTCTGGATCCATTCCACAACATTGCGGAACAGATCCAAACCCATTTTGCAGACATGAGAATGACCCCTTTCAACATATGTATTTTTTTTTTTTACTGGACTCTGCAACATACAAAAATGTGGTGGCTGCACATTTGTATACAGTACTTTTTTTTTAATCAATATATACATCAAATGTATAGGAAAAACGTGATGTGAACCCGGTGGGGGGGGGGGGGGGGGGCTACAGAAATTTGCTGTGGGGCCCAGTCAGTTCTAGCTACATCACTGCACAGCTCCTTCTCTCCTCCAAGCCCGCCCCAGCGGTGACATCATGATGTGTGTCTCACTGCTGCAGCGGGCCGAAGAAGAGAAGGAGCGCAGGGGGCTGCGGTTAGTGAATGACAGGACCACCGACTCCCCTGCGCTCCAGCAATGATAGGTATGTGAGGGGCCACTGGTGGGTCTTTACACTGTGTGAGGGCCACTTACACAGTATAATGGCCCACAGTTCCCTCCATACAGTATATTAACCCCCAGTGCCCCCTCCATACAGTATAACCCCCAGTAAGGGGGGGCATTTTTCTGAATGTGGGGCGACTGGGGGTTATTATTCTGAATGGAGGGCCACTATGGGGTCATTATCAGTGGCGGATTATAATAGGGTCATTCGGGTCGGTAGCCTGGGGGGCCCAACACCGACTCGAACGCCCACATACTGCGGTAGGGCACAGGAGCGAATAGTTCCCTGCCCCGCTGCCAATCACCACCATAGTAGGCCTGAGGCCTATGCAGTAGTGAAATCCTGGCGCAGGCATGCGTGATGACGTCATCGCATGCCTGTGCCGGGAGGGACGCAGGACAATGAAGAATGTGCGCCTGCCTCACTATGCCGGACACAGGTAAGTATATAGCTTTTAAATTTGCTAATTCAGTTCTGGGGGGGCAAATCTCTTCATGTGGGGCAGATTATTACTTGGGGTCAAATTACTTCATGGGGTGGTGGGGTGGCAGTGTGGGGGCAAATTGCTTCATGGGGGTGCAGGGTGGGGGCAAATTGCTTCATGGGGGTGCAGGGTGGGAGCAAATTACTTCATGGGGGTGCAGGGTGGGGGCAAATTGCTTCATGGGGGTGCAGCGTGGGGGAAAATTGCTTCATGGGGGTGCAGCGTGGGGGAAAATTGCTTCATGGGGGTGCAGGGTGGGGGCAAATTGCTTCATGGGGGTGCAGGGTGGGGGCAAATTGCTTCATGGGGGTGCAGGGTGGGGGCAAATTGCTTCATGGGGGTGCAGCGTGGGGGAAAATTGCTTCATGGGGGTGCAGCGTGGGGGCAAATCACTTCAGGGGGCAGTGTGGGGGAAATTACTATATGGGGGTGTTTCTATTAGGGGACATTATTTTTGGGGACACTATACAGGAATTATTACCTGGAGCACAATATAGGCTGTTATTATTACTGGGGGTCTCTAGGGGACATTATAATTGCTGTAGA
This sequence comes from Bufo gargarizans, assembly GCF_014858855.1. NCBI lineage: Eukaryota > Metazoa > Chordata > Amphibia > Anura > Bufonidae > Bufo > Bufo gargarizans. The sequence goes on along the minus strand of NC_058082.1, from coordinate 547,305,796 downwards.
CACTATAGGGAATTTGGGGTAATTTATCAAACTGGTGTAAAGTAGAACTGGCTTAGTTTCCCATTGCAACAGATTTCACCTTTCATTTTTCACAGCTCCTTTGGAAAATGAAAGGTGGAATCTGATTGGTTGCTGTAGGCACCTAAGCCAGTTCTACTTTACATCCGTTTGATAAATGACCCCAATTATGAGAAATCTAACGTTTCTGTGTAACAAACTCTGCAGTGACGAGATGTGGGTGAAATAATTAGTCAAGGCGGTCGGGATCAAACAGAGGAGAAGAGGAAGGAGAAGGTCTACATGACAGGAGATGTCACTGGATGTAACAGGCATGTGGTGCTGTATTCCCCTATATGTAGAGCCGGCTCACTGCTGTGACCTGCGTCTCATCTCCTCCTCCAAGTCTTTTTTTTTATTATTATCATAATCATATATACTTTAAATTTGGCAACTAAAATTTTAATTTGTCCCCTGCAGTCCTATGCAACAGCCCAGATAACAGTGATAACTTTCTGTGTGCAGATAATGTAGTAGATGTTCCCTGCAGTCCTATGTAACACCCCACATAACACAATAGTTCACTGTGTTATGTGGGGTGTTACATAGGACTGCAGGTAACATCTATGAAATCTGTACTCGGAGAGGAGACTGCGATGTCCCAGTGAGCGTCGCAGCCTCTTTGTCCTTACCAAGCACATTGCTGTCCATTTGATAGCCCTGTGCTCGGTATTACAGATCAGACCCAATCACTCAGATGATTCCGAGCTGCACCTAGACCATGTGAACGGTTGGGTAGACAGCCCCGGGCCTATCATGCTCTTAATCCGCCCCTGGTCATTATACTGTGTGGGGGACCACTGGGGGTCATTATACTGTGTGAAGGGGCACTGGGGGTCATTATATTGTGTGGGAGCCACAGGGAGACATGTAAAAAAAAAAATGACACAAGTGGGCCCACTTAGATTTATCATCCAATGGCCCACATGAACATGGAGCCGTCCCTGGTCATCAATATTAGATCAGCGGAGGTCCGACACCCGGCACCCCTGCTGATCAGCTGTATGAGGAGAACGTGTGTGCTCTGCGCATGTGCCGTCTACCTTCTCTCTTCATGTTCTGCTTCTATATGTCTATGGGACAGCAGCAGTGAACAGCATGTGCCGTCTCCTCAAACAGCTAGTCGGCGGGGGTGCTGAGTGTCGAATTTTAGCACATTATTACAAAATTTGGGGCCCCACTTTTGATTTTGCCCAGGGCCACATTTTGTCTAAAACCGGCCCTGACCACAACACGATCGAAGGGCTAACAGCCAGGATCGGCGCACCCTTCGACCCCAGCAGCAGCCTGCGCTAAGAACCCAGGCTGTTACTAAGAACCCCCCCTCAACTGCAGTGACGCCAAAAGAAGTTGCTTTGTAATTCAAATATGAAAGCTTGTTTTTTTCCAGGGCGAGCTGTAGTTTCTATTGGTAACATTTAGGGAGTACAAAATATTAGATGGATACCTATAAAACATAACTTTTAATCTAATTACAAGATAAAATCCCTAGATGCAGCAGATGAACCCCACTCGCTGTGCCACTGGTAACCAGGAGCTAGGGATAATGGGGAGACTGATACGGGGTCTCTTACAACTAGTCTGACCCTACAATGGATGTACCCTGAGGTGGCGGTCACACGCCAGAATACAGCCGCATCCTTGTGGACTAAGATATGGGGGGCTAATTCAATGGATCAGCATATTGGGACCCACTCTCTCCCTTTTCTTCTGATCTGTGTTTCTTTTTTGACCCAGCGGGAAGAGGCTGTTTTGGGTCTGTGTGGTTATCAGCACAGCCCATCAACTTGACTGTAGCCTCAGAAACTGGGATCATAATTAGTTGGTCCCCTGATGAGTTGGACTAATGTCCAACGAAATGCGTCAGGACATTAACCAGGGACTTAATGTATTACTTGAATTGGTAACAGGGCCCTCCAACACAGTGTGACGGAGCTGGGCAGTCTCCATTGCTGCACAGGGACAAAGGGGGCCTGTTAGGTGTCCATGGGTAGCTGTGGGATTTTATTGGGGATATTCTGACCGCCACCTCAGGGTGCATCCATTGTAGGGTTAGACTATTTGTAAGAGACCCAGTATTAGTCTCCCCATTATCCCTAGCCAGTGATGGCTAGTTTGCATTGTTCGCCTGCGAACAAATACGGGCTGACATCTTTTCTCACAAGTCCGCGAGGTGCAGGTAAGTTCTTGCCTGTGCGCGAGCCGGACTGAAATCAAATGCGGTCAGCGGGAGCAGGCAGTTCCAAGAACAGCCACAGGGGGCCTTCATCGGGCTGTTCTCGGAACTGCCTGCTCCCGCTGACCGCATTTGATTTCAGACCGGCTCGCGCACAGGCACAGTCTGGCTTTGTTCACATTGCGCTAGTTGTCCTGCTAGGCGGTTGTGTGGAAGCTTGGCTGTGAGCCGGATTACATCACCTTCAGACCATGTTCACACCATAGGTAGCGTAGTGATAGGACCCCTTGCTATGCTGAGAGCCGTGACGTGGTGCATGTGGGCTCCGATATCTTCCTGACAGGAATATATTGGCGAAAGTCTCAGCTTTTAATATCTGCATTTATGACTAGCCAGTATAGTCAGTGGCATATCCGTTTGGTGCATTTCTTCTGTGATTTATGATTATATTTTCATCCGCACAATGCTCCATTTTTGTGTAGGATGCCTCTGTGGTGCATCTGGACCGCGCCGACATCCTCCACCGTATGCAAAATATTTTTTGCTGGGGATAGTCGTTTGCTGCGGTCCACATGCGGTGGGATTGCTCCCCCAATGAAAAACACGCTACAGTGTTAGGGGTTGAGCAGCTCCCCCAGATTTGCCACTATATTTCTGTGTTTTTGTCTTGTTTTATATGTAGTGTATGTGCCTTTACCTGGCATTTAAACACTCTCCTTTGCACCTGGTAGCCTCCATCACATGGTCTGGTATGGGTGTGGCTTACAGTCTGGCTTTGTTCACATTGCGCTAGTTGTCCTGCTAGGCGGTTGTGTGGAAGCTTGGCTGTGAGCCGGATTACATCACCTTCAGACCATGTTCACACCATAGGTAGCGTAGTGATAGGACCCCTTGCTATGCTGAGAGCCGTGACGTGGTGCATGTGGGCTCCGATATCTTCCTGACAGGAATATATTGGCAAAAGTCTCAGCTTTTAATATCTGCATTTATGACTAGCCAGTATAGTCAGTGGCATATCCGTTTGGTGCATTTCTTCTGTGATTTATGATTATATTTTCATCCGCACAATGCTCCATTTTTGTGTAGGATGCCTCTGTGGTGCATGTGGACCGCGCCGACATCCTCCACCGTATGCAAAATATTTTTTGCTGGGGATAGTCGTTTGCTGCGGTCCACATGCGGTGGGACTGCTCCCCCAATGAAAAACACGCTACAGTGTTAGGGGTTGAGCAGCTCCCCCAGATTTGCCACTATATTTCTGTGTTTTTGACAGGTAAGGACTTGCCTGCGCCTCACCGGACTTGTGAGAAAAGATGGCAGCCCGCATGTGTTCGCAGGCGAACAATGCGAACTAGCCATCACTGTTCCTATCTCCTGGTTACCAGTGGCACATCTGATGCATCTAGGGATTTTATCTTGTAATTAGATTAAAAGCCTCGTTTTAAGCTATCCATCTACAGTTGTATATTTTGTGCGATTTTCTGGCTATTTCTCTATCTGGCAATGACCAATGCTTAGTTTTGGTTGTGTTTGTAACCATTTAGGGCAGGCATCCTCAAACTGCGGCCCTCCAGCTGTTGCAAAACTTCAACTCCCAGCATGCCCGAACAGCCTACAGGTATCAGCCTACAGCAGAGCATTGTGGGAGTTGTAGTTTTACAACTGCTGGAGGGCCGCAGTTTGAGGATGTCTGATTTAGGGGGTACATATGACTTTTCATATATTCTTATTTAATAATTTTTTTTTATGTATTTTGCATTTTTTATGCCATTCACCATTAGGATAATTAGGATAAATAATTAGTTATTTTCAAATTTTCTGACATTTTCAGATGCGGTAATGCTTTGGTGCTTTATAGCTCTGTATGAGTAGTAGAGCTGAATGGAATGTCCATCCAGCAAGTAAAATATGTTTTTACTGCTATGGTGTGTGTGTGTGTGTGTGGGGGATTGTGGTTGTGCAAGGCGGATAGTTCCACAATATGGCACAGGAGACTGGAGGAGGAATTGGTTCTGGCTCTGTCTCTTCACTGCAGGTCCCGGGTTTCCACGTGACCACTGAAGTCACTTTTTTTATATATATAATTTTGTTTTACATTGTAAAATGTTTTTGTAGCCAGTGTTTTGAGGCTACAAGCCTCATTTGTATTTTTTTAAAATCCTATATTACCATGTTTCATAGAGAAGCATGATAATAGCTGAATTGCTATTTTTTTTATGTTTGCCTACCACCTGCTGGCCAACATAATTACAGCTCCAATACCCTGGGTCTCTTTAGAGAGACCCAGCGTATTGAAATCAATTACCGGCATCCTCATTGGCCGCAAAGGGATGCCGGTAAGACACCTGGAACAGTGCGCTTCCTTGTTTTTCTAGCTTTATTGCCGGCCGTAGTCATTAGCTGTGGATCTCTGCTTTTTGAAACAGCGGAGACCTGCTGGCCAAGGTGCCTGCTCACATGTGCCATGTTTACCCATCGCTCCAGTGGTGTATGGGGTTTGCATGAGAGGAGGGGGTTGCGAAGAAGTGTGTGTGTGTGTGTGTGTGTGTGTGGGCCCATACAAAAATTTGCTGTGGGGCCCAGTCAGTTCTAGCTACGCCCCTGGAACAATGTAAATTTGTCGTATAGGGTTCATTCTTTTAAAGTAATTAAAATTATGTAGTAAATGATGGGCACTCACTATCTGGAATCACCTCAAGCTCGCAATATTACAACATATGATAAAAAGTACATAGACAAAACCTAAAATATAAAAGTACCTAAAAAGTGAAAATAGTAAGTGATCTCCAAATAAGCAGATACTTATAGGAAAGTTGTCATCATAGATTGTACTGTATTATGTCATATATACCACATATCTTATGGCGCTGGAGTATCACAGAATAGTTCATCAGGTGCAGTCTATTGTATGCAGTTAATTGTGATACTCATACAGTCCTTGATTTCAAATGGACGACTGCTTATCTATACTAATAAAATCCCTGTGTACGTGCGCGTGTGCCGATTTGTTAAGTGCGCATACGCGGCGCGCTGGCCAATCGGCATGGACGTACGGACACCGCCTGCAGCGCCCATACATGTGCGTCCGGCGGCAGTCTCTGTGAGTGGAGGTGAGAGGCCATATCCATCCTAGGGGTGGGCGGATTTTGTGCATATCGTCTATATCGCCGGACCGCGATATGACCACGGAGCGGTAGTGAAGATCGGTTACCATGGCAGCCAGGAGTCATGCTACTGAAGCCCTGGCTGCCATGGTATGTTAGTGAGCAGCATTATACTCACGTGCGCCGTGGCCATCGGTCGCTCCTTCTTCTGTCTGTGCGGCGCATTGCTAATGCTTATAGCATTAGCAATGCGCCGCACAGACCTATGAGAAGAAGGAGCGCCCGGCGGCCACGGTGCACGTGAGTATAATGCTCCTCACTTACATGCCATGGCAGCCAGGGCTTCAGTAGCGTCCTGGCTGCCAATCGGAGCCCCAGCATTACACTGCTGGGACTCCGATCGGAACTGCCCACTGCCTCCAATGATGGGGGGGGGGAGGAGGGGGACCCTGTGGCTACTGCCACCAATGATTAATACTGGGGAAGGGGGGGGGGGGTGGGTTTGAGTTACCAGAGGGGGCTGCTGATGGGTCCCTGCACCTCGCATGCCCACTATAACAAACGGCACACAGATGCAGGGCACTCACACAGGTATTTTATGTGATGGGGCTGGAGTGTAATCCTACATAATAAAATCCCTGTATCCGTGTGTGTGTGTGTGTGTGTGTGTGCGCGCGCGCCATTTGTTATTCTGGGCATGCGTGGTGCGGGGACCTATCAGCACACAGCGCTCCACACGCCACCTGCGCCCAGCTCCGCCGTGACTCCTCCTCCCCCTCCAGCTTCATCTGCAGACGCCTTACACCCCAGGATCCCCAATGTTATACACATAGTACACTCCAACCCCCATCATTACACTCCAATGAGGGTTGTAGTGTAATGATGGGGGTTGAAGTGTAATACATGTGTAATGCTCTCTGCCTGTGATAGCTTCCCTCACTTGCTACTGTGCGGCCATTTCCTGACTTTGGTGGGCGGGTTAGGGTGAGATAGGAGCGAGTAGGATGCGGCCGCTGCGGGGACTAACATGTGCCCCCTGTGCTGACAGATTCCCCGTGTCCAGAATAGGAGGTCCCCATCCACAGTGCTCCCAGCTTTGTCCTCCCAGGCTCTTTGGGAGTTCTATGAAATCTAGTAGGCAATGCTGCAGCAGGTACGGGCCACTCTCTGCCCGGTGTGCAGGTGTGGGCAGTGCTTAAGGGTGTCGGTGAAGGATACGTTGTGGCAGGCAGCGGTTGCCAGGCCCAGATCTCGGGGTGTCAGTCAGCTGCAGAGGAAGCCGGAGGGGGAGGAGGAGGCACGGTGGAGCTGGGCACAGCAGCGGGGCGGTGCGTGCAGAGCGCCGTGTGTTGATTGGCCGCCGCGCATGCGTACTTAACTAATCGTCACACACGCACGGTCGCACATGCACACAGGGACTTTATTATAGAGGATATATATCTATACTAATAAAAGCCCTGTGTACGTGCTCAGGGCTGGTGTCCATGCGTGTGTGCCGATTTATAGAAGTGTGTAGCGGACGGACACACACACACACAGGCCAATCCAGGTCGCAGAGCCGGCCTCGGGGGCACATCAGCGGGACAGCAGCCCTCAGGGAGGAGGACACCGGGAGCCGGGCACAGCGGCTTTCAGAGTTACTCTGCCCGGAGCACATGGGACAGCGCAGCCGTCACAGATCCCGGGGAGCCGTCCACACTGAGAGCCGGCTATCTTACTCATTATGCCGCACTGCGCATGCGCCCGCTTCCCCACACGCGCAGTGCGGCCAGACGCCGCTCCATCGGCACACACTCCACCGAGACTACATGTGCAGCATGCTATTGTAATGGCAGCGGGGGGCAGTCACTGTATTGCACCGGCCCCGCTCACTTACTACATAGTGAGGCAGGAGGCCGGGTGGGCGGCCAGGCACTGGTGGGTGTTGAGTTTGATCCTTGATCTTAGCAATAGCCAGTGATGAGTGGCAGGGACAATATTCAAATTTGCTATATTTTGCGAATATTTGGGCGAATATTCGTCATATATTCTCGAATTCGAGTATTTATAATCTCCAGTCATTATTTTCTTGATTGCGATAAAAATTTGCAATATGAAAATCCACGATCAACACTACTCCTAAAGTCAAAGATATTACAGCCTTCTCATTGGCCCACAAGCAAGAAGCAGTGAGGAATCATGGGTACTGATGAGAAAAAAGATCCTAGAATATTTGCGATTACGAAGATATAGCACTATATTCTAGCTATTCGTGAATTCCCGAAGTGCAAATATTCGCGATACGAAAATTTGCGATCAACACTAGTAATAGCACTAGGCAATGATGCAAGATAGTAAGAATATATCAAATAGTGTCAAAGCGTATCTGATTTATTACGTCTGTTACATTAAGTTTGTATATTTGTCTTTCATTTTACAGTGTTTTTAGACCCCAATCTTCTTGCGTGTAAAGTTCATTCTTACTTGAATGTCCGTGATAAGCAATGAATTCCACAGTTGCGGAATTTAAATGTTTGTTACTCATTGCTTAGTGCAGGAGCGGAGTCGAGTGCCGTCCGCGACGTCCCACGTGGCACAAACTGATCTTGCCTCCGTGTCTTCTGTTATAGTGAGTGTTACAATTGCGCTGCTTCCCTGTGTAAACTGGAGGATCGGTCGGCGTCCCACGTGTTCAATGGATCCGGAGTTTAACAGCCGGCTGCATATACGTACGCTTGATAGACAATCCTTCAGATCATAAACATATAGGTGTTGGAGCGCTCCATGTGTTACTTGAATCTTGAATGTCCTTATGAGGGTACTTGCAACCAAACGCGTTTCGGAGCTTTACACTTGCTCCTTCTTCAGTGGTAAACCCCCTATGTAACGTGTACCCTTAAGTACCCTCTCATACGTATGTCATGAAGGTTACATCGGAAAGGTTACTTGCATCATTGTCCAGTGCTATTACTAAGATCAAGGATCAAACTCAACACCCACAGTATTATGATAATACCTCTACAATATTATGGACAATAAGAAGTCCTCCATTTGAACATCAAGGACTGTATGAGTATCACAATTAACTGCATACCATAGACTGCACCCGATTAACTATTCTGTGATACTCCAGCACCATAATATATGTGGTATATATGACATAATGCAGTACAATCTATGATGGCAACTCTCCTATAAGTATCTGCTTATTTGGAGATCACTGTCTATTTTCACTTTTTAGGTACTTTTTATATTTTAGGTTTTTAAGGTTGTTTTTTTAATGGAAATAAATATTGCGAGCTTGAGGCGATTCCAGATAGTGAGTGCCCATAATTTACCACATAATTTTAATTAACCTATCGGTGACTGGGTGAGTCACAATTGATTGGTGCACCTGTTCCACATCAGTAGACAGGGCTGCCATCTCCATACCTATACATTCTTTTAAAGCAATTCACCTTAATTGGTGGAATATGTTAGAAATAAGAGAATTTGAATAATAAAAATCTTAAAATCTGTTGTACTGGATATAATGAGTATGTCATATATGTGAATTATAGATGGAGAGTCATGTGGTTATATGTCTGGATGGAATGTATCTCATCAGGATGTAAAATGCTCATTGTTTACACTGTTTCTCATATGAAAAGGTCTCGGAGTATCCCAGGAATCTCTTACAGATGCTAAATAGGAGTGTGAACAATAGGTCTCTACCCTGCAAATACAATGTGTAAATGAAGAACCTGCTGCCTGGCAGCACCGGATCAGGGGGCTGAGATCCGCACAAATAACCCCTCAGGTGCGGCACCTGAAGGGTTAATTGTGCGGATCTCAGCCCCCTGTAAGAGATCGGGTGGTGCCAGGCAGCAGGGGGCAGTTATGTACACAGTTCTTAGTATATTCTAACTTGAAGCGTCCCCATCTCTATGGGAACGACTCTGTGTTAGAATATACAGTTGGATCTGAGTTTTCACGATCTAACTCAAATCCGATGGTATATTCTAACATAGAGGCGTTCCCATGGTGATGGGGACGCTTCAAGTTAAAATATACCATCGGATTGAAGAAAACTCTGATCCGATGGTATATTAATAGGGAGTCCTGACTTTACATTGAAAGTCAATGGGGGACGGATCCGTTTGCAATTGCACCATATTGTGTCAACGTCAAACGGATCCGTCCCCATTGACTTGCATTGTAAGTCAGGACGGATCCGTTTGGCTCCGCACGGCCAGGCGGACATCAAAACGCTGCAAGCAGCGTTTTGGTGTCCGCCTCCGAGGCGGAACGGAGCCAAACTGATGCATTTTGAACGGATCGTTATCCATTCAGAATGCATTGGGGATGAACGGATCCATTCGGGGCCGCTTGTGAGAGCCCTCATCGCGTTATCTTCAGACAAAAGCCATTGAAAAGCAATTGAAGGTGTTTGTGTAACGTATTTAGTTTAGATAACACATCTCATAAATCATGAGTGTTAACTTTACTACATCTGTAAATACATTTAGTTACACGTTACTGACAGATATTTTATTTGTACTTTTTGTGTGTAATTAGAAAAAATAGAGCCTCTTATCTAATAAAAATATTTTCTTTTCCAGGTGAAGACTGAATAAGAAGCTTTCATAGACGTCTGATTTTATTTCCTTTTTATGAAGTAGAAGATCAGATTATCAATAACAGAGCTTGACATAGACTGCTTAAGATGTCTGCAAGTTCGGAATATGGAAAAGATTTTGAAAATAAATCAAATCTTTTCATTCACAAAGAAATCCACAACGATGACCATCCAGAGCACAAAGGAAAAAAGTCATACTCATGTTCAGAATGTAAGAAAACGTTTACTGTGAAATCACGTTTTTTTAAACATCTTGAAATTCACACAGTGAAGAAGCCATATTCATGTTCAGAATGTGCAAAGTGGTTTAATCGTAAAGATAATCTTGAGAAACATATGAGAATTCACACAGGAGAGAAGCCATATTCATGTAGAGAATGTGAGAAAAAATTTACTTTGAAGGCAAATCTTGTTGAACATATAAGAGTTCACACAGGGGAGAAGCTATTTTCATGTCTTGAATGTAGTAAATGTTTTAGTCTAAAATCAACTCTTGAGGTACATCAGAGAATTCACACAGGAGAGAAACCATTTTCATGTCACGAATGTGAAAAATGTTTTACTGATAAACCAGGTCTTGTAAAACATCAGAGAATTCACACAGGAGAGAAGCCATTTTCTTGTCCTGAATGTGAGAAGTGTTTTACTCGTAAATCAAATCTTGAGAAACACCAAAGAATTCACACAGGAGAGAAGCCATTTTCATGTACTGAATGTGGGCAATGTTTTATTATTAAATCCAAACTTCTGATGCATCGGAGAACTCATACAGGGGAGAACCAATTTTCATGTCCTGAATGTGCAAAATGTTTTAGTCAGAAATCAAGTCTCGAGATACATCAGAGAATTCACACAGGAGAGAAACCACTTTTATGTCTTGAATGTGGCAAAAGTTTTAGAGAAAAATCAAGTTTTGTGAAACATCAGAGAATTCACACTGGAGAGAAGCCATTTTCATGCCGTGTGTGTGAGAAGAGTTTCGGTCAAAAATCAAGTCTGGTGAGACACCAGAGAATTCACACAGGAGAAGAGCCATATTCGTGTACTGAATGTGGGAAGCATTTTACTACGAAATCAAGGCTCATGAATCATCAAAGAATTCACACAGGAGAGAAACCATATTCATGTACCGAATGTGGGAAATGTTTTACTGAAAAATCACATCTGGTGAAACATCTGAGAGTTCACACAGGAGAGAAGCCAAATGCATGTACAGAATGTGGGAAATGTTTTAGCCATAAATCAAGTCTTTTGAAACATCAGAGAATTCACGAGGTAGAAGATTTGTGTGTGTAAAGTCTACAGAATAACTACCAGATCTCAAGACTTGTGGCACATCAGAGGGCTCAGTAAGGTGGCAGTCCACTGAAATGTTGAAATTGTTGGAATTTGGCAGGTAGGGAGCTCCATTGCAGGACCTGCTGCTTAGGACGATTTCTGATATAGAATGTAACGTGAAGGTGTTTTTTAGAATTAACAAAGTAGCTCCTTTACTTTCACTGTACTTTCCTTGTAAAGTATTGGTATTCTGCCACATTTACTGTAATAAAGCAAAACTGTAATACCAGACATAACCAATGGACAGGTGTAGCGCTGTCTCTCAAAGAAATCGGCCACAATTTTCCGATGTTTCCATCTGTTCGCTGTACATGGGCTTAATTATAGAAAAGCAGATTATTTGTAAAAATGACAAGTTTTATAATATCTTTCCAGAAAACTATATATCAATCTGCTCAGCTCCTCCTGCTGTATAACTTGCTGCCTATAGATTGCATTACATTTTGTGGTGACCAGTTCTCTATAAATATCTGGCTATAGTACAGAAAACTATTACAGCTACAACACAATTCAACTGGGTTTGGACTAAATCGACTGCATCCCAAAATCCCTACTATATGAGATTAAAGTAAGAAGATTTGTCTTCATCTATAGCTCCATGAATTGCGTTCCTATTGTTGTTTTTTCTTTATTTTCTTTCTTTGCTTTGTTCTATTCTGTTTATAGCGGTAAGACTTTATTCTTTATGCAAGAGAAATCCTCTAATGCATAAATGGATTTGACAAATATGTTTAATTGGAAATCTCTCCTTCTTCTCTATATCCATCTGATCATTAATTTAAATAAATAAAATTTGTATTGAATGAAAAATGTTTGGTTTTGGCATTAAGATATTTTAAAAATATATAATATATTACACAAGATAGAACTTGGTAAATAAGTATAAGGAGTCACGGGGGGGAAGGGGGGGGGGCTATATAAATAGATAGGGAACTTAATGTGGAAAGATAAGTGGAGGATGAGAAGCCTAACTCTCCGGAAGTATTAATATTTTCTATACCAATACACTAGAGAGTTAGCACAGGTTAATGCTCAAGGGTTGGGTTACAATACTGCATGAAGGGTATCTCTGAGCATGAGCCTCTGTTGCTTGAAAGGTTACAGAATCATTTGTTGAAAAACAGGTTTTTCATTTCAAACAAAATGCACCAAAATGCATACCATTCTGTTTAGTTGCGTTCCCATACCGGAGAGCAAACCGCAACTTTCCGTCCTAGGATGCGGAGCAAGACGAATCCAGCATGACCCTCCAATGCATATCAATGAGGACGGATCCGTTTTCTCTGCCACAATGGAAAACGAATCCGTCCTCCATTGACTTTTAATAGAGTTCATGACTAGAGTTGAGCGAACCCGAACTGTAAAGTTTGGATTCGTACCGAACTTTAGGTGTTTTGGCACCCAAACCCGAACATTTACGTAAAAAATCGGCGTTCAGCGCTTTTTGAAAGGCTGCACAGCAGCCAATCAACAAGCGTCATACTACTTGCCCCAAAAGGCCATCACGGCCATGCCTATTATTGGCATGGCTGTGATTGGCCAACTGCAGCATGTGACCCAGCCTCTATTTAAGCTGGAGTCACGTAGTGCCACCCATCACTCTACTCGGATTAGTGTAGGGATAGGCTGCAGCTGCTGTGAGAGAGAGATCAGGGAGAAATCTTATGAAGAACTGCTTTTTTTCTCAGCGATCTACAGCAAATGTGTTTTGTGGCTGCAGTGCACAATTGTTTTAAGCCTGCCCTGAGCCAACTACTGCTAAAAAAAAAATAATTTTCCTTCAGTTATTCAATATCAATACATAATCGGCAGCCATTTTATGCAACGATAGTGCACCAGCACAGGATATCTGCATGTCTGCAAGTCCAGAAATACTGCTTTGAGACACTGGGGTTAAAAAAAACACTTTTTTTCATATAGTGCACATCTAGGATTAGACGTGCATAAGTGAGTGTCACATTTAGGCCACAAATACGGCTTTTTGGTTACTGGGGTTATAAAAACCCTCTGATATACTGCACATCTGGGATTAGACGTGCATAAGTGACTGTGAAATTTAGGCCACAAATACCGCTCTCATATAGAGTAAAAAATATAAAAATCTAGTGCAATACCCTATATCAGGGTTTTTATTGGTGGTTAATTATTATTAACAGACTTAACCACTTTTTACTTTTCATGGTGAACGCTAACTATGAGGCAAACATCTAATAAGAGACGCGGTCATGGTTGTGGTGGTGGTGTTGGTGGAGCCTCTGGTGCAGGGAGAGGACATGGACGTTCTGCCACAGCTACACGTCCTACTGAACCTACTACCTCAGGTCCCAGTAGCTGCCAGAATCTTCAGCCCGTGGCATTTAAACGATGGCCAATTGGCACTAAGGGGCCTAAAGTGTGCCCAGAAAACATCCCCCACACTATTACACCACCACTACCACCAGCCTGCACACTGGTAACAAGGCATGATGGATACATGTTCTCATTCTGTTTACGCCAAATTCGGACTCTACCATTTTAATGTCTCAATAGAAATCGAGACTTATCAGACCAGGCAACATTTTTCCAGTCTTCAACAGTCCAATTTTGGTGAGCTTGTGCAAATTGTAGCCTCTTTTTCCTATTTGTAGTGGAGATGAGTGGTACCCGGTGGGGTCTTCTGCTGTTGTAGCCCATCCGCCTTAAGGTTGTGCATGTTGTGGCTTCACAAATGCTTTGCTGCATACATCGGTAGTAACGAGTGGTTATTTCAGTCAACGTTGCTCTTCTATCAGCTTGAATTAGTCGGCCCATTCTCCTCTGACCTCTAGCATCAACAAGGCATTTTTGCCCACAAGACTGCCGCATACTGGATGTTTTTCCCTTTTCACACCATTCTTTGTAAACCCTAGAAATGGTTGTGCGTGAAAATCCCAGTAACTGAGCAGAAATACTCAGACTTGCCCGTCTGGCACCAACAACCATGCCACGCTCAAAATTGCTTAAATCACCTTTCTTTGCCATTCTGACATTTAGTTTGGAGTTCAGGAGATTGTCTTGACCAGGACCACAACCCTACATGCATTGAGGCCACTGCCATGTTATTGGTTGACTAGATAATCCCCTCCTGCCATGCTAAACAAACGTTTGGACATTACACTGGCTGCAGGGCAGGCCAGCACCTCCAAGGCATAAAGGGCAAGCTCAGGCCATGTGCCCAATTTGGAGACTTAAAAGTTGAAGTGTGCAGACACATCAGTCGGTACATGTAGGCATGTACATATATACTGCTCCACTATGTTGCACGTCCCCGTGTTGTCCACGATCCAATTAGATATTTTCTCTATCAACTTTCGATGTTCTTTTATGCACCTACCATGGTGATCATGGGTAATGGGGAATCAGGGTTCCTTGCCGGAGAGGGAGCTTGAGAAAAGGATACCACATCCAAGGGAGGTCAATGGCTGAAATCTGATTGGGTGGAAATGTGGGACAAGTTATTAAAGCGGAAGAATCGAAGGAAAGGAGAGGGCGAGTGGCAATTACCCACTCCCGACTCGGGGAGGTAGTGATGATAAATAACAATACAGGACTCTTAAGATGCCCTGTTATTGGAATCAGTAATAAAAAATTACAGGGAATGTCACTGCGGTATTTTGGATGAGGAGATGGTATACAGGAGAGGCCCTGCTGCCCCTTTGTTGACTCTAGATAACTGCCTGATTCCACGTCCCCGTGATTTCCATGCCTGCTGTTGTTTCCCCCTTGCTGTGCTGAAGTTGGTGGTGAAGGTGTTGCGCTGACCGGATGAGTAAGCGGAGTAGGAGGAGGAAGCAACAGGAGGCAAAGAGAAACGCCCTGATTGCACAGCGTGCAAACCACTTGTGTCTTGTCGTCAGTACATTGTCTGAAGAACTGCCATGACAGGGAACTCCTTGGAGCTGGCTTTCGTGTGCTTGGTGCAGTGGGCAGTAGCAGGCGTACTGTCGAGGTGACGGCCGCTCCGCTTTTGCACCCTGCTCCCTCTTTTGCTGTGCTGGTGGCTCTGTGCAACTACCGCCTCTTCCTCCGAGCTACACAGGTCACTCGCATAACCTTGATTCCATGTGGGGTCAGGGACCTCATAGTCCTCCACATCATCTTCCACCCAGTCTTCCCCCCTGCCCTCCTTGTCAGTCTGCACACTGCAGAAAGCCACAGCATGTGTTTCGTCATCATCTGAGACTTGCTGCGGTGGTCCTCCCATGTACTCATCCTGAGACATAAGTGTTTGGGCATCGGTGCACTCAATCTCTTCCACTTCTGGGGCAGGGCTATGTGGATGGCCCTGGGAAACCCTGCTAGCAGAGTCATCATCAAAAAGCAGAAGAGAGTGCTGCATGACTTGGGGCTCAGACTGCTTGGCTGATTTGCAAGGGGATAAGTTGAAAAACTGATGGCCATGGGCTGCAGGTGCTAACTCTGATCTTTCAGCACGGAACTGGGTGGGAGACAATGTAAAGGGCCTGTAGGCACTGTCAGCCACCCAATCTACTATCGCCTGTACTTGTTCTGGCCTCACCATTCGTAGAGCGGCATTCAGGCCTACCAAATAACGCTGAAGGTTCTGTCGCCTACTTGCACCTGAGGAAGGTGTTTCACTTGTGCATGTAGCTGGCACATATTGACCACGTCCTCTCCCTGCAACAGGAGCTCCACCAACACCAGCAGCACCACGACCAGGGCTATGTCCCTTATTTGATGCTCTCCTCATTCTTTGCGTTCACCCACCAAACTTACAGATGGTTTATGTCAGGCGACAATGTAACCGCCAATAGTCAACAATTAAGTTCACTGACCGTAAGGCTGTGCCGGTGTCATGAAGAGAAATTTCTTGAGGTTCACACAACAGTGTGATAGGTGAATTTTATACAATTACTTCACGGTCACATAAAATGTGAATTTGTCAACCAACAATGTAACAGCAGTATTGACTGGTTTTATTGGACTGTCAGAAATGCAGCGCAGGCCGCAAAGGTACTTTATGGAGAAACCTGCTGCTTCCTCCGATAGGTGGGCAAGTAGCGACAATGAGATTTGCGTGGAAGCTGGTCTTGTGAATGGGTAGGTATGCAGCCCTTAGACTGGTGAGGGTGACATCAGTAACATGCAGACAGTGGGAGCCGAGTGAAGAGGGGTTCATCAACATCAGGGGATGAGGGTGGCAGATTGCTTGTGAGGCAATGTCTTATCCAGCAGGGTGGTAGCATGGTCATGAGTCAGCAGGGTAGCAGTAGTGTGAGGTCTGGAGCCAAACGTGCCCAGGGTAGACCGTCTGCTACTCAAGAGCCTACCTGTCCGGGAAAGGACTAGTGGTGCACAGGTTCACAGAGGCAGCAGGAAGTCAGCAGAGTGGTGGGGCAAAAATGCTATACTTGCCAGTGTGGGAATTTTTCATCAAGCCGCTGGAGGACTTCAGCATGTCCAGAATCTGTGGGCAGAAGGTGAAGCATGGCGACCCTGTGGCAATGTTGGCACAATGGCCCTGCGTCAACACATGCAGCATCACCATAAAGTCGCCTGGAAAAACCATGGCACTAATGTAGTGGTACAGCCTGACGCAGCAACCGTTGCATTACCCAGTTGCCTGCACCCCTTCTGTGAATTTGGATGTGCTAGTCTAAAGTTTCTTGTAGTATGTTTGGAGGGTCTCTCCCTCCTTTAGATTGAGCACTCCCCGCCAATCTGCCGTGGGCTTCTGAGCAGAGTATAAATATAGCTGGTTCCTACACTGCCCTGAACATTGTAGATATAGGTTAGGCCCAGGAGAGGCAGTTCTTTCAGTGTTGGGTGCCCATCTGCAGAAGCCACCTTGACACTGGTAGATGTGCCCGACCACATATTTGATCAAAAATTTACTCAAAGAGCTCCCATTTTTCATGTATAGTAGGTATAGTACCATTTTAATCCCAGAATAAACCCTAATCCCTAGTTCTATTGTTTGCATGTGTAATGGTGTGCTGTCATATGTTTTTTGTTTGCTGTCTGCATGCTAGCTTTATGGATTTGCACCTGTAACTTTGGTTGTGCTAGTCAAAATTTTGTTGTAGTGTTTGGTAAAGTTCGCAGCAGCATCGACATGTGAAGCTGTAACAATATATGTCATTTACGGTCCTGCACAGCCACACCAGCAACTTGGCCAGGTAACAGCACTGCCGATTCTGCCTTCTCAAGCTGTGTGTTATGCAAACGGGTGTGGACCCACTGCGTGACTGATTGGCTATACTCTGGGGGGGGGGTGACTAAGCAACTACCTGGTCTTCAATAGAGCCTCTGATGGTGAGGATAGGCTTCAGCCATTGGGATAGTTGCCCGGTGCCACTCCAGAGCAGTCCCCGAATCAGTGGCAGCTGATCAGGGGGTCAGAGATACTGGTGCAAGCACCGAGGGGAAGTGCGTGGTCAGGAAGTCCGGGGTCAGGGCAGGCAGCGATCAAACAAAGTACGTAAACGAAGTCCAAGGTCAGAGGAAGGCGGCAAACGAGCAAAATCCAAAAGCGGGGTCCGGTATACAGAAAAGCAGAACTCCAAAAACACCTTCACACAAGGACCTAGACAAGCTAGTGACCATGAGTTGCTCAGGCATCTTCCTGAGGCAGAAAGCGCCTTTAAATACTGCAATCCAGCCATAGGGTGGGGAGACAGGGCATGTACATTCTGCCTCACAAGGGAGGAGAGACACACCCATGCAAGCCCTGACAACCAGTACAGGACTCGAGCAGAAAGTAAACCCTGGCATGGATCACAGATACAAGAGTTAAGCTATCTGCTGCCCACGCTTGTCATTACGGTGCATGGCAGCAGGAGGGAAAGAGGGAGCCTAGCACCCGAGTCCACGGGTAGGGGCAGCAGCACTGGCACCGACCGCTGAGCTAACAGTACCCCACCCTTACACCGCCTCTCCTCAGGCCTGGCCCTAGACAAAAAGATTTTCAGAAGAGGGGCATTGATGTTCTCTCTAGGTTCCCAAGATCTTTTCTCAGGGCCAAACCTCTTCAAATCCACAAGAAACAGAGTTTTACCTCTACTCTTCTTCATTCCCAGAATATCTTTTACCTCATAGACGTTTTCATCACTGACTGCAACAGATGCAGATTTCAGCAGTGAGACGTGGAAGGAATTCAAAACATCATTAATTTGCTCGAGAATCTCAAATGGATCAATAACGCGTAGACCCAATTTGTAAGAGGGTATTTTGAGCCTGATCTATTTGGAGGCAAGCCACACTTTATTACCAGGACGGAAGTTAGGAGAATCTCTACGTCTTATATCAGCAGCCTCCTTCATGTGCACAGATGCCTCTTTCAGAGCTCCCCTGGTCTCCTCCCAGATTTTAGAGAATTCTCTTGAAGTTCCATCTGCAGCAGGGATACCAGAAGAAGAAGACATCGGGGGTGGGATGTTAGGTTGTTGACGATAAACAACAAAAAATGGTGATTACTTGGAATACTCGCTGACATAATTGTTGTATGAAAATTCAGCCCAAGATAATAGTAGAACCCAGTTCTCGTGATGAATATTAGTGAAGTGGTGCAAAAAGTTGGTAAGAATTTGGTTGACATGCTCCACTTGACTGTCGGACTGTGGATGATATGCTGAAAAGAAGTCCAGGGATACATTCAGTAGCTTGCAGAGAGCTCTCCAGAATTTTGACGTGAACTGTACACCTCTATCAGACACAATATGGAGAAGGAAGCCATGGAAATGGAAAATTTGCTCTATACATTTCTTGGCTAGTTTGTGAGCAGAAGGGAGTCCAGGAAGAGGAACAAATGTGCCATTTAAGAGAAGCAGTCTACCACTATCCAAATCACACAACAACCAGAGGAAATGGGCAGATCTATAATAAAGTCCATGGCTATTTGTTGCCAGGGAACCTCAGGAAGAGGAAGCAGAAGGCCAGCTGGATGTTGTTTGGAAGTCTACTTTTGCGCACAGGATGGACAAGCAGTGGCATTCTTGTTGCATGAAAGGCCACCAGTACCGCTGTGCGATGAATCTGAAGGTCTATCGCTGACTGGCATGACCCACCACTTTAGATAAATAGCCCCATAGTAAGGCCTGCTTTCTGAGAGACTCTGCACCAAAAGAGTCTTTCCAGAAGGCATCTCGGATAGCTTGACAGGGCAGGCAGAGATTTTAGTTGGATCAATAATATATTTGGGCTCCTCCTCCTGGTCGGTAGATTCAAAAGATCTCGAGAGAGCATCTGCTTTGATGTTACTGCAGCATGAAAGTAAAGAACAATATCAAAACGGGCAAAGAGCAGGGACCATTTAGCTTGTCTAGAATTAGGTGAGGTTTTTGTGCTTGGTATAGATCACTACAGGATGACTGTCTCCCTCCAGAAGGTATTCCCATTCCTCCAATGCTATCTTGAAGGCCAACAACTCTCTGTCCTCGATTGAGTAGTTGTGCTCAGGAGCGTAGAAAACCCTGGATAAGAAGCCACAGGTTGTCATCTTACCTGGAGGAGACTTTTGTGAAAGCACTGCCCCAGCTCCAATAGACAACGCATCCACCTCTAGAAGAAATTGCTTACTTGCATCAGAAAGATGGAGTACTGGAGCCATAGAGAAGACCTACTTCAAGGCTTGAAAGGCTGATTCAGCCTCAGCAGTCAACTATTGGGATTCGCCCCTTTGCGGGTCAAGGCTGAGATGGCAGCTGTCAAAGAAGAGAAGTGAGGCACAAACTGGCGGTAGTAGTTGGCGAACCCCAGGAAACATTGAATTGCCTTTAAACCAGAAGGCCACTTAAAAAATAGCTGTTTCTCAGGATCCATCTGCAGGCCAGTATCAGATTTTATGTACCCCAGTAATGGAAGTGAAGATTGTTCAAAGATACATTTTTCAAATTTGGCATACAGATTATTCTCTCTAAGCCTTTTTAGAACCAGGCGGACCTGTTTCCGCTGGGAGACCAAATCTGAGGAGAAGATTAGAATGTCGTCAAGATGGACAACAACACAAGAATACAGTAAGTCTCTGAATATATCATTGACAAATTCTTGAAATACCGCCGAGGCATTGCTTAGCCCAAAGGGCATCACCAGATACTCATAGTGACCATCATGGGTGTTAAAGTTGGTCTTCCACTCGTCCCCTTTCCGAATTCAGATCAAGTTGTAGGCCCCACACAGATCTAATTTGGAGAAGATCTTAGCTCCTCTGAGATGGTCAAACAACTTTGGAATAAGGGGAAGAGGTTATTTGTTCTCGACTGTGATCTTATTTAGACCCTATAATCGATGCATGGGCGGAGAGAACCCCCTTTTTTTTTTTTTTACAAAGAAGAAGCCAGCGCCAGCCGGAGAAGATGATTTCCAGATAAATCCTCTATCAAGAATTTCTTTCATATATTCCGACATGGCTTGTGTCTCTGCTGGCGACAAGGGGATAAACATGACCACGGCGAGGTAAAAACCAGGAACCAGGTCAATAGAACAATCATAGCGCCTGTGTGGAGGTAACGTCTCAGCCTCCTCCTTATCGAAGACGTTGGCATAAGCGTTATATGCTGCAGGCAGATCTTCAAGATTTGGTGGTACCCAGGGTAACCGAGTAGGTTGAACAGAAGAAAGACATTTTCCAAGGCAGAACTGCCCCCAACGTAGCACCTCTCCGGACTTCCAATCAAAAACAGGTTCATGGATACAGAGCCATGGTAGTCCCAAAAGGAGAGGATGAGACAGACTTGGAATAATCAAGAACAAAATCTCTTCAGTATGGAGAGCTCCCACCTGTAGTTTCAAAGTTTCAGTAATAAATTGTACGGACTTGGATAGAGCCCTATCGACAGATGACACCATCAATGGTCTCTGCAGGCGTCGGACTGGAATACGATATCGATCCATTATGGCTTGCTGCAGGAAGTTTCCTACCGATCCAGAATCCAGAAGAGCCATTTCCGTGAATCAATTATCTCCAAACAACAAAGTTTCCGACAGAGTCAGGGGTAGAGGGATTATCTTCACCTAGGGCCTCCTCTCCAACAGACCCTAGGTTCAGGAGTTTCCCAGCTTCAGGGAACAAGCACAGAGAAAATGATCAGAACCACCACAATAGAAACAAAGTCCTTTGTGATCAAGCTCCTGTTCAGACAGCTTGACTTGGTCGACCTGCATGGGCTCTGGAGCAGCAGACAACATGGAAGGCTGAGGGGTAGGAGCTTCCTGAAGGAAAGACGCTAGGCGAAAATGCCTCCTCTCACGTGCCACCTCTCTGGCATGTTCCTGGAACCGCAAATCAATTCGAGTAGCCAGGGAGATGAGGTCCTCCAAGGTAGAAGGAACATCTCGTCTGGCCAGCTCGTCCTTAATTTTCCCACAAAGACCTTCCCAAAAGGTAGCCACGAGTGCCTCATTATTCCAACCTAGTTCAGAGTCTAGCATGCTGAACTGGACTGCATATTGGCTCCCTTGACGCAACCGCAGTATAGAGGATGCGGCTGAGGTGGTGCGTCCTGGCTTGTCGAGCCTGCGAAAGGCTTCTAAGAAGGCCCATCGATCCCTTATGACTGGGTCATTCCTTTCCCAGAAGGGGGGTGATCGAGGCCAGTCCCTCTCCAGTAAGGTGTGACATAAGAAAAGCCATTTTGGCATGGTCACACGGTTCGAGAAAATAGCCCAGTCAGTGAAAAAAGGCGATAAGACATTCTTCAGATACATAAATGAAAAAAGGAAACTAAAACAAGGAATTACCAAATTAAAAACAAAAGAAGGAAGGTATATGGAAGAAGTTAAAGAACTAGCTGACTGCCTCAATGAATACTTCTGTTCAGTTTTTAAAAATGAAAATGAAGGAAAGGGACCTCAGTTAGGAAGGAAAACTAATGAATATTTTGATGCATGTGTTTTTTATAGAGGAAGAGGTTCCAAGTCAGCTGTCTAAAATTAATACAAATAAGTCACAGGGGCCTGATGGGATAAACCCAAAGCTATTAAAAGAGCTTAGCGGTAAACTAGCAAAACTATTAACAGATTTATTCAACCAATCACAGGTAACAGGAGTCATCCCAAAAGATTGGAAATGAGCAAATGTTGTGCCCATTTACAAGAAAGGTAGTAGGGAGGAATCTGGCAACTATAGGCCAGTAAGCCTGACACCAATAGAGGGGAAATTAATGGAGAGGATTGTGGAACATCTAAAATCCCATGGATTGAAAGATGAAAAACAGCATGGGTTTACTTCAGGGAGATCATGTCAAACTAATCTTTCAGATTTTTTTGATTGGGTGACTAAAATAATAGAAGGCGGAGGTGCAGTAGACATTGCTTATCTAGACTTTAGTAAGGCTTTTGATACTGTCCCACATAGAAGGCTTAGCAATAAATTACAGTCTTTGTGCTTTGACTCCCATATTGTTGAATGAATTAGGCAGTGGCTGAGGGACAGACAACAGAGGGTTGTAGTCAATGGATTATATTCAGACCATGGTCTTCTTACCAGTGGGGTACCTCTGGGATCTGTTCTGGGACTCATATTGTTTAATATCTTTATTAGCGAAATTGCAGAAGGCCTTGATGGTAAGGTGTGTCTTTTTGCTGATGACACACAGATTTGCAACAGGGTTGATGTTCCTGGAGGGATACACCAAATGTAAAAGGATTTAGGAAAACTAGAGGAATGGTCAAAAATCTGGCAACTAAAATTTAATGTTGATAAGTGCAAGATAATGCACCTGGGGCGTAAAAACCCAAGAGCGGAATATAAAATCTGTGATACAGTCCTAACCTCAGTATCTGAGGAAAGGGATTTAGGTCTCTATAATCAGAAGACTTAAAGGTAGGCAGACAATGTCATAGAGCAGCAGGAAATGCTAGCAGAATGCTTGGGTGTATAGGGAGAGGTATTACTAGTAGAAAGAGGGAGGTGCTCATGCCGCTCTACAGAGCACTAGTGAGACCTCATTTGGAGTATTGTGCTCAGTACTGGAGACCATATCTCCAGAATGATATTGATACTTTGGAGAGAGTTCAGAGAAGAGCTACTAAACTATTATATGGATTGCAGGACAAAACTTACCAGGAAAGATTAAAGGACCTTTAACATGTATAGCTTGGAAGAAAGACGAGACAGAGGGGATATGATAGAAACTTAAATACATAAAGGGAATCAACAAGGTAAAAGAGGAGAGAATATTTAAAACAAGACAAACTGCTACAAGAGGACATAGTTTTAAATTAGAGGGGCAAAGGTTTAAAAGAAATATCAGGAAGTATTACTTTACTGAGAGAGTAGTGGATGCATGGAATAGCCTTCCTGCAGAAGTGGTAGCTGCAAATACAGTGAAGGAGTTTAAGCATGCATGGGATAGGCATAAGGCCATCCTTCATATAAGATAGGGCCAGGGGCTATCCATAGTATTCAGTATATTGGGCAGACTAGATGGGCCAAATGGTTCTTATCTGCCGACACATTCTATGTTTCTATGTACGGATGGAGTAGAGTTAGCACTACTGTTTTCTGAGATTTCTGAGTTGTGTTATCTAATTTAAGCAAACACCTTCAATTGCTTTTCAATGGCTTTTGTCTCAAAATAACTCGATGAGTTAAGAAATTTGAGTTAAGAGCTGGACTGCTAACCCTGCTACATCTGTAACATCATTCTACTCCTTTTCTTCCTAGAGCAGATGCTGATATATCTGGCGGGGCAGGAGACATGCCGCCTACATCTCACAGATACCTGAGCCCTGTGGAGGCTGAACTGGCGGAGGAGAAGGACATTCGTGCACAAGCAATGCAATTTTTTCTGCACAAGTGACAGGAGAGAAGCAGGAGGAGCTAGAGGTCGATGAAGAAGACCAGGCAGATGATACCAACACACTGTGGCAGTATGCAGTGGAGATGGAGACAGGGACTCACTCTAAAGTCCCTGGCGCTAATGGCCAGATGCATGCTTAGTTGCTTGCATAGTGACAGCCGTATTATGAAAATTAGGCAGAGGGATGACTACTGGCTCTCCACCATGTTAGGCTCTCACTACCACTCTAAAATTAGGGCCTTTTTTTCCACCCGCTGAGAGGGAGGATGAACTCAACAAATTTTGAGACATCCTATGTAGTCACATCAAGGTGTGGAGAGTAGAGACAGAGGCGGCACTGCCAGACGTCACATTAATATTGATACCCAGACTTCAACTACCTGTCCCTTTGCACGTCTCGTTGGTGCACAGCCTTGACAGTATGCACACAAAATAGGAAGACGAAGCGCAAGTTAGCGCGAAACGCCGCTGACTTTAGCTGTGTCGCACCATACGCTCCAGCCTGAAGATTGTACCTTTTTGTACGAATAAAAGACTTTTAACCACGCCGGCGAGTGCTGCGTTTTCTATTTCTCTTCCTATTTCCTATGTAGTTAGTTGGCCACTGTCTACTTGCACCATCGCTCATCCTCACGAAGGACTGACCTAGGGGGCTCTCTGCACTCACGTTCCACTGCCATGACTGTTGGAGGGGGTAGGAGACCAGGAGCAGCACCAGCTGGATCAGCAGAAAGTTAAATCTGGAGTCTCTAATGACCCGCCTAGTGAAAAAAACACCCACCAGCAGCAAGATATGGAGCAGAACCTGATCCAGCAGGTGGTGGCATACTTGGACTGCACCCTGCCATCCCACATGGAAGATCACCTGGACTACTGGGCAGCCAAACTTGATTTGTGGCCGCAACTGGCCGAGTTTGCACTGGACAAGCTTTCCTGCCCGGTCAGTAGTGTGGCATCCACCCAAAATGTTCTAAGACCGACCTTTGTAAAGATGAATCAGGTCTAGATCAGCCAGGATTTTCACACACCAGTGCCTGATGCATCAGACTAGATCATTCTGGGTGCCACACCCAAACTTTGTGAAAAAAGACCAGTTTCTTTGGGTCACCTGCTTCAGTCACTATTTTGATGCCATGCTGTTACTTGTGCATTATGTTGACTCTTCATGCTTACCACACCGTGATTGGGCCACTATGTTGACTCCTCACACGGTTGCCTCCTCCCCACTCTGTGACTGTCCACGATGTTGCATCTTCATGAGGTTTCCGCCCTCTCCACACTGTAACTGGGCCCCTGTTTAGACCTCTCATGCGGTTGCCAACTCACTACTCTGTGACTGGGCCACTATGTTGACACCTCATGCAATTGCCATCCTCCCCACACGTTAACTGGGCCACTATGTTGACTTGTCATATGATTGTTACCTCACCACTCTGTGACTGGGCCAATTTGTTGACTCCTCATTCAGTTACCGCCCTCCCCACTAATTGACTGGGCAATTATGTTGTGTTAACTCCTCATATGGTTGCTACCTCAGCATTCTACTGCTGGGCCATTGTGTTGACTTCTCATGTGGTTGCCACCTCCTCACTGAGTGACTGACTGACCACTAGGTTGATTCCTCAGGCGGTTGCTACCTCATCACTCTGTGACTGGACCATTGTGTTGATTCCTCATGCGGTTTCCACCTACGCACTTTTTTGACTGGTTCAATATATTGAGTCCTCATGTGGTTGCCACCCTCGCCACACTGTAACTGGGCCACTGTGTTGACTCATCATGCAGTTGCCACCTCACCACTCTGTGACTGGGCCATTACATTGACTTCTCATGCTGTTGCCACCTCACCACTTTGTTACTTGGCCACTATATTGACTCCTCTCGCTTTATCCATCCTCCCCACTCTGAGATGGGGCCACTAGTCTTTCTGTTTGGCCTTGTTGACATTATTTTAATCTTCTTCTAATCTGTCAGAAGGATGGAAAAATAAAAAACATAACCGATCTTGTCTTTGGAGCATCCGTAAGTCCTTTGTCACACTGTCAGTATTTTGCACCAGAATTTGCTCATGATTTGGAAGCCAAAAGCAGGAGTGGGTACAAAACACAGAAGACATGAAAATATTCCAATCACGTGTCATCTATGTTTTGTATCCACTCCTGTTTGTTTTTGGTCTTAGCAATACTGATGGATTACTGACCAAATTTTGATTGTGTGAGGGCAGATGCTCAAAAGACAGAATATGTTTTTTGGGGGTTATTCTTATGACGGATGAGAAGAAGGGATAAGTAACCAGTGACACCAACACAAACTTACTGCTGACACCCTCTCCACTCTGCCGGGGGGCTCTATTCGTATAAGCATTTAATCGAACACATTCTGTAGACATCTACAGTTGCAAGAAAAAGTATGTGAACCCTTTGGAATGATATGGATTTCTGCACAAATGGGTTATAAAATGTGATCTGATCTTCATCTAAGTCACAACAATAGACAATCACAGTCTGTTTAAACTAATAACACACAAAGAATTAAATGTTACCTTGTTTTTATTGAACACCCCATGTAAACATTCACAGTGCAGGTGGAAAAAGTATGTGAACGCTTGGATTTAATAACCGGTTGAACCTCCTTTGTCAGCAATAACTTTAACCAAACAGTGTACCTGAAATGAAGGCTTCAGTTTGTGTGCCTTTGTCCGTATCCCCGTACTTGATGTCAAAGTTTTTTCTTTTTTCTTTTTCTTTACTTTTGTTTCTGTATTCGGCTTTTACTTGTGCTGGTAGTCAGGAACAGTCCAGATGTACTGTGGATTGGCGTGCTTCCTCGTGCCCCGGCCGGTGGCACGCTGCTGCCGCAAGTGGAGGTGTGTGTGTGTCACGAGGGTGTCAAGAGCCACGTCTGACTCCGTTATACCCGGGGTCAGGAAGTCGCAGCGGGTGGCTGCGCGCTCTATGTCTAAAGATCACGTTGTTTCTTAGTGATTGTTTTCTGTGTTTGCCTTGCAATCCTTTTTGTCTCACTCAGGGATCCGTAGCTTCTCCTCCTCAGCTGTTTCTTGTCTGCCACTCCCAACCTCCTTATATTCTCCTCTCACACTTCTCTAGTTGCCAGTTATAGAGCTTCCTGCCTGGACATCTATACTGACCCACTGGAGCTGTGAATCCTGGTTGTTGTTCCAGAGTGCTACCCTCCGGATCCCTGTTGGGCTTTTTGTTGTCTCCTGTTGTCGCCCACCTGGGATTATATGTTTAGTCTGTATTGTCTGTCCTCCCCTTGGTGTTTTCCTTTAGAGCTAGTGGTGCGGACTAGTGTTCCCACCGCCCTGTTCACTATCTAGGGCTCATCTTAGGGAAAGCCAGGGTTTTAGGCACGTGATCGGCGTACGGGTGAGGAACCCGTCTAGGGACGTCAGGGCAGCCAGGTGCCAGCCGCAAGGTGAGTCAGGGGTCACCACCTTCCCTCTCACTTGGGCAGGGCCTTCCTCTTTCCCTCCCTCTGTGTCACGTATGTGATAGTCACGCCGATCGGGATATTATAACTGGCCCTTATTTTTTGAGAAAAAATAAATAAAAAAATAATATTTTTTTTTTCTCTCTCTCTCTCTACTTAGAATCCAATATGGATCCTATTGCTACTTTGGCAAAACAGCTTCAAGGCCTGTCTTTGGAGGTGGCAGGATTGAAGGCGTCTGTCCTCCAACAACAGCAGCAAATGCAGCAGACCGCAAGCCCAGCGGTTGCTATGGGTAACCAGGTTGTTACATTACCCAAGGTTGTTCTTCCTGACAGATTTTCTGGGGGAAGGGACAAATTTGTGACGTTCCGTGAGGCCTGCAAATTATATTTTAAGCTGCGCCCTTACTCCTCAGGTAATGAAGAACAGCGGGTGGGGATTGTTATTTCCCTGCTTCAAAAGGAACCCGCAATCCTGGGCGTTCTCGTTACCCCCTGGTTCCCAGGCTCTCCGGTCAGTGGAGGGATTTTTTGGGGCTTTGGATCTCATATATGATGACCCTGACCGAGTCGCCCTGGCTGAGTCGAAGTTACGGAGACTCCTACAGGGAGATCGGCCAGCAGAGGAATATTGCTCAGAGTTCCGTAGGTGGGCTACGGATACTCAGTGGAACGACCCGGCTCTCAGGAGTCAGTTCTGCTCTGGGTTATCTGAAAGGGTTAAGGATGCGCTGGCGCTGTATGAGACCCCCCTTTCCCTTGATGCTGCTATGTCCCTCTCTATCAGAATAGATAGACGTCTTAGGGAGAGATTGAAAATTCCTGAGCAATCGGTAACCTCTCCCAAGCAGCAGTTAGTCTGTACTGACTTAGATGAGCCTATGCAGCTACGAGGAACTTCTCGTCAGATCCGTCCTCCTGAGGTTCGCCGTAGGTGGGGGGCTTGTTTTTTCTGTGGGGGGAGGGGTCATTTCATTAATGTCTGTCCCTCCTTTCTCAAAAACAAAAGACCGTCGGAAAACTACTAACCCCAGGCTGTGCGGAGGATGTCAGCCGGGGGGTATACGTTTCCTCCATACGAACATCTCAATTTGTGTTGCCAGCGGTTATTGTTTTTGGTGTTAAGACGGAGTCTATTTCTTTTTTTCTAGACAGTGGAGCAGGGGTAAATTTGATAGATGCCCATTTTGCCCGCACTATGGGTTTGTCTCTCTGTACGCTGCAGAGACCTATTCCCATATTCGCTATTGATTCTGCTCCTCTGTCTCAGAGAAACCTCACTCACATTGTCCATAACTTACACCTTCGGGTAGGGGACCACCATAATGAGTATCTTTCATGTTACGTTCTGGAGGGCCTTCCCTCTCCTGTGGTATTGGGTCTTCCCTGGTTGGTAGCGCACAATCCAGTGGTGGATTGGCAGGCCAGGGAGATATTGGAGTGGAGTGAGCATTGCAGAGAGAATTGCTTAAATAACAATTGCTTAATCGCCTCCATAGCTTCCCTACCTACATTTATTTCGGACTTTGAGGACGTTTTTTCTGAAAAGGGTTGTCAGAAGCTACCACCTCATCGTCCTTATGATTGCCCGGTTAACCTGATTCCCGGTGCAAAATTACCCAAGTCCAGTTATAATATCACGATCGGCGTGACTATCACATACGTGACACAGAGGGAGGGAAAGAGGAAGGCCCTGCCCAAGTGAGAGGTGGCAGGATTGAAGGCGTCTGTCCTCCAACAACAGCAGCAAATGCAGCAGACCGCAAGCCCAGCGGTTGCTATGGGTAACCAGGTTGTTACAGAACCCAAGGTTGTTCTTCCTGACAGATTTTCCGGGGGAAGGGACAAATTTGTGACGTTCCGTGAGGCCTGCAAATTGAACTATTAAAGGAACATCATAATTCGGCACTTGCTGGGAACCCGGGTAGTAAAGCAACCTTGGAGCTATTGTCTTGTCGTTTTTGGTGGCCAAGGTTGCGTCAGGATGTAATGGATTTCGTGTCTACTTGTTCTACTTGTGCACGCGCGAAAGTCTCTCATACACGTCCAGCAGGGTCTTTATTGCCACTTTTCATCCCCAATAGGCCATGGACACATCTATCAATGGATTTCATCACTGACTTACCTTTGTCTGCGGGTAAAACAGTTATCTTGGTGGTAGTAGTAGACAGGTTTAGCAAAATGGTACACTTTATTGCGCTACCCGCACTTCCTAATGCTAAGACTCTTGCTCAGGTGTTTATCAGTGAAATCGTGAAGCTTCACGGGGTCCCTTCCGATGTGGTTTCGGATCGGGGAACCCAGTTTATTTCTAAGTTTTGGAAAGCTTTTTGTTCCCGTTTGGGGGTACACTTGTCCTTTTCCTCAGCTTTCCATCCTCAGTCGAATGGACAGACTGAGCGTACCAACCAAAACCTAGAAACATATTTAAGGTGTTTTGTGTCTGAAAACCAAGAGGTGTGGTCATCATATTTACCGTTAGCCGAGTTTGCCATAAATAATCGCTGTCAGGAATCCACTGGCAAGTCACCATTTCTTGGTGCATACGGTTTTCATCCCCAATTTTGTACTTTCAAAGAGGGGGGGGTCTTCTGGGGTTCCCGAAGAGGAACGGTTTTCTTCATCTCTTTCATCGGTATGGCAGAAGGTGCAAGCTAACTTGAAAAATATGAGTGGTAAATATAAATGCATGGCCGATAAGAAACGGTCGCCAGGTCCGGACCTAGGAGTGAATGACTATGTGTGGTTGTCTACTAGGAATATTAAGTTGAAGGTTCCCTCTTGGAAACTGGGTCCTAGGTTCATTGGTCCTTATAAAATAGTAGCCGTCATTAACCCTGTGGCTTTTCGCCTGGAGCTACCTCAGACTTTTAAGATCCATAACGTCTTCCATAAGTCGTTACTCAAGAAGTATGTTCCACCTCTAGAACCATCACCGCTGCCACCTCCTCCTGTTATTGTGGATGGTAATCTGGAGTTTCAAATATCCAGAATTGTTGATTCTCGTCGGGTCCGCCGCTCTCTTCAGTATCTGGTGCATTGGAGGGGTTACGGTCCCGAGGAAAGAATGTGGGTTCCAGCGTTAGAGGTAAACGCCAACAGGTTAATTCAGGCTTTCCATGCCTCTCATCCTGAGAGACCTGGTCCTGAGTGTCCGGAGGCCCCTCGTGAAAGGGGGGGTACTGTCACGAGGGTGTCAAGAGCCACGTCTGACTACGTTATACCCGGGGTCAGGAAGTCGCAGCGGGTGGCTGCGCGCTCTATGTCTAAAGATCACGTTGTTTCTTAGTGATTGTTTTCTGTGTTTGCCTTGCAATCCTTTTTGTCTCACTCAGGTATCCGTAGCTTCTCCTCCTCAGCTGTTTCTTGTCTGCCACTCCCAACCTCCTTATATTCTCCTCTCACACTTCTCTAGTTGCCAGTTATAGAGCTTCCTGCCTGGACATCTATACTGACCCACTGGAGCTGTGAATCCTGGTTGTTGTTCCAGAGTGCTTCCCTCCGGATCCCTGTTGGGCTTTTTTGTTGTCTCCTGTGGTCGCCCACCTGGGATTATATGTTTAGTCTGTATTGTCTGTCCTCCCCTTGGTGTTTTCCTTTAGAGCTAGTGGTGCGGACTAGTGTTCCCACCGCCCTGTTCACTATCTAGGGCTCATCTTAGGGAAAGCCAGGGTTTTAGGCACGTGATCGGCGTACGGGTGAGGAACCCGTCTAGGGACGTCAGGGCAGCCAGGTGCCAGCCGCAAGGTGAGTCAGGGGTCACCACCTTCCCTCTCACTTGGGCAGGGCCTTCCTCTTTCCCTCCCTCTGTGTCACGTATGTGATAGTCACGCCGATCGTGATAGTGTGGAGGAGTGGTTAGCGCTCACTTGGAGCTTGTGAGTGACGTCACTTACAGCGGTCATACATTGACCACCAGTACCAGGTATCTCTATCTCCAACGTGTTTCGAACAGACGCTGTTCTTCCTCAGGGAGTGTTACCTGGCTGCTCACGCTCCCTTCTATGGGCGCTTCTCCAGAATTTTAACCCCTTCCCTGCTGATCCTGCATGGAGTCATCACCAGTCATTTATTCAAACGCGAACAGCTCTATCTCCGCATTTAAACCACTGGGTATTAGGGTGTCCATATTGAATATCCATTTTGATTCTCTTTTGGACATTTCTTTAATGTAGTCCCCTCCCCTATTATTTGGTTGTATTATTTCAACCCCACAAAAATGGGACACAGCAAATTTGCCCCCATGCTTTATGGGAGACAAAGAAATCATCACTGAATGGAACCACATGTTCCATGACTTCTCAAGAAAAGCTATCAGCTTCATTATCCACAAAAGGAAACAGAGACTAACAATCATGAGTAAGGAAATCTGCAAAGCCTTTGAAAAAATAAGACCGTGGAAAGATGACCCAAGCATACAACCTTTAGTCAACAATATAAGAACGCGATTACACAATAAAGAACTAGAAATAAAAGAGAAGAAATTGTGGAAATTCAACAGAGATTCACTACCAACACATATATTTAATTATGAGAAACCAGAGGAATTTAGCGCCCTGGAAACCATAGATGAACTATCTGTAGAAACATCAATTATTGAAGACACATCATTCTCTGTGTATAACAATACAGAGGACAATGATACAGACACTCTAATAGCCACAACTGATCATATGACAACAGAGGCACAAATACACAACACCAATATCTTGGAACAAAATAGATATAGCCCACTCAGCCAAATAATAGATGAAGATATAGATCAAAACGATGATATAGAACAAATAAAGGATCCAAAAAAGAAAACAAAAACTGCCAACATATACAATGAGGAAAAAGGTGAAAGATTCTCTTTGAGGAGACACACTGCGAAAACTTCACATAGCGTAGCATTACCACAGAGAAAAAAACATGGAGAAATAAGAGAAGATGCAATAGACACCCAGCCAGCGACAGACGAGGAAATAAATCAAGAAAATTAGGACAATTTTGAAACAATAAGAAAAAAGAAAGGGATCACTAAAAAAACTGTAAAAAATGATTTTTTTCAGGTCCGAAAAAACACAAACAAAAAAGGGGATGCAGAGGGGGGAAATTCTCCAAAAAAGAGAAAAAACTAATTGGTGAAACAGAAATGGATGAAAAATGGGGGCAAAAAATAAATAACCTAAGTAACCATGTTTTAAAATCAGGAGAGGAAAAAATCCTTAAAAAGGGACTCAAATTTGCCCCTACGGTGTATCTCAATAAATTTCAGGCCTTCATTGGGGTCAGAAAATTTATGAGACACCTAGCTTTGAAAAAATACTTAATAAAAAAATCTGCAAATAGCCAATTGCCTCAAAAAAATCTATATTAGGAAAAACAAGAAAAAGAGGAGGAGCCAACAAACGCTTTTAAACATACTGATTTAAAACCAAAATCAAAATATAACCCTTTACAGGAATACTCCTCGGCACTAAACAGCTTTATGAATCAGGTGACAAGGGACATAAGAAAAATTCATTATCCAAAAAACCTCCAATACATGTGTAATATTTCGGAGGAAGAAAAGAGGGCTATCTCCACCATGCAGAAAAATCACAACATCATTATACGCCCAGCGGATAAGGGGGGGGGGGGGGCATAGTCCTAATGAATATTGAGAACTACAAGGGGGAAGTAGAAAACATTCTAAGTGACACAAGAACATACAAAAAATAAAAAAATAACCCCACTGATTTTTTTTTAAAAAACAACTTAAAGGGCTGGTTCAAAAAGGGAGAGACATAGGGATCCTAAATAAAAAAGAAGCGGCGTTTATAAATAATGATCATCCAAAAATTGCTGTACTATACCACAATCCCAAAATACACAAAAATATGGAAAAACCACCAGGGAGACCGATAGTGTCCGGCATAGACTGTCTCACTAGCCCGCTGTCTAGATATATTGACCAACAATTACAACCATATGTACAGATACTCCCTACTTACCTCAAAGACACCCAACACACTTTACAGATCTTAAACAATATAGAATGGAAAAACAATTACATAATTGGCACACTGGATGTAAAATCTTTATACACCGTGATAGAAAATAAAAAAGGAGTAGACGCCGTTCAACATTTCCTAAAAACAAAAGGAGAAATGCCGGAAGCACAAATAAATTTCCTGGGAGAATGTATTATGTTCATTGTAACAAAAAACTATTTTTTATACAATGGGAATTTTTACCTCCGGACGTGGGGGACCGCGATGGGGACGAGATTCGCACCGGGGTTCGCAAACCTGTATGTTGGGTGGTGGGAGCAGCAATTTATCCACCCAGGTGGCGCCCCCCGTGCGGGTCTCGTCCTCTGGCGGCGTTTTATCGACGATATCATTTTTATATGGGATGGGGGAGAAACAAAGCTGCTGGAATTTTTAAATGACCTCAATAAAAACGATTTTTATTTAGAATTTAGTTCAGTATACAGCAGAAAAGAGATTAACTTTTTAGATTTATCTATTTATGTAGAAGGGGAAAAACTACTCACCAAAACCTACAGTAAACCAACAGATGGCAATAGCTTTATTTCCATGAACAGCTGCCACCTCCCCAAATGGCTGGAAAATATCCTGCGTAGTCAATTTATGAGACTAAGAAGAAATTGTACAGAAATAGGGGAATATGAGAGGGAGGCAGAGATCCTACAGAAAAAATTGGAACATAAGGGATATGACACAATAAAATTGGTAGCGCAAAAATCTGAAATAAACCAACTAAATAGGCAGATTTTACTAACAGCGAATAAAAACAACTTGATAACTCCAGAGACTGAAACTAATGCGAAAATACCGCCCATCATTACACCATACAGTAATCAGGTACCATTATTCAAAAAAATAAATAAAAAAACACTGGGACATCCTCAAGGAGGACAAAATAATAGGAGAAATTATCCCCAAAGACCCCAAATTTGTTTTCCGAAGGGCACAATATGTGGGCAATATAATTGCATCTACAGCTAGATGCACAGAAACAAACAGAGGTAAAAAATCAAAAACAACAAGAATGGAATAAAGGCGGTTTCCATCCGTGCAAAATGTGCAGAGGATGCAAAATATCAAAATATCAAATATCAAAATATCAAGAAACACGAAAACAATAACACAAATAAATAATACGGAGGGAACCTATAAACAAACTATTAAACACTTCATCACCTGTAACAGTAAAGGAGTTATCTACACTTTAACATGCCCCTGCAACAAAATCTACGTGGGCCGCACCAAGAGAACCCTAAAGAAAAGAATAGGTGAACATATATACAACATAAATAGAAAATATGAAGGTCATCCATTATCGCGCCACTACAGTGTAAAGCATGGGGGCAAATTTGCTGGGTCCCATTTTTGTGGGGTTGAAATAATACAACCAAATAATAGGGGAGGGGACTACATTAAAGAAATGTCCAAAAGAGAATCAAAATGGATATTCAATATGGACACCCTAATACCCAATGGTTTAAATGCAGGAGATAGAGCTGTTCGCGTTTGAATAAATGACTAGTGATGACTCCATGCAGGATCAGCAGGGAAGGGGTTAAAATTCTGGAGAAGCGCCCATAAAAAGGGAGCGTGAGCAGCCAGGTAACACTCCCTGAGGAAGAACAGCGTCTGTTCGAAACGCGTTGGAGATAGAGATACTTGGTACTGGTGGTCAATGTATGACCGCTGTAAGTGACGTCACTCACAAGCTCCAAGTGAGCGCTAACCACTCCTCCACACACACCTCCACTTGCGGCAGCAGCGTGCCACCGGCCGGGCACGAGGAAGCACGCCAATCCACAGTACATCTGGACTGTTCCTGACTACCAGCACAAGTAAAAACCGAATACAGAAACAAAAGTAAAGAAAAAGAAAAAAGAAAAAACTTTGACATCAAGTACGGGGATACGGACAAAGGCACACAAACTGAAGCCTTCATTTCAGGTACACTGTTTAAAACCAGCTAAGCGCCTGTATATTGATATACCTTCGTGTGCCAGTCACCATATATTTGCAATACCTGTACACCAACTTGCATTACTATATGTCCTTTAGCGCAGTATCTTAATATATCACATTGCCTTCCCTTTTGCGGCAGATTTTTGTGGTTCTGTCGCGATACCGCTGCTCCTTCATATAGCATTCACTGAGCGCCACTTTAGCAATCCTTCTTTAACTTTAACCAAACGTTTCCTGTAGTTGCAGATCAGACGGGCACAACGGTCAGAAGTAATTCTTGTCCATTCCTCTTTACAGAACTGTTTCAGTTCAGCAATATTCTTGGGATGTCTGGTGTGAATCGCTTTCTTGAGGTCATGCCACAGCATCTCAATCGGGTTGAGGTCAGGACTCTGACTGGGCCACTCCAGAAGGCTTATTTTCTTCTGTTTAAGCCATTTTGATTTACTTCTATGCTTTGGGTCGTTGTCCTGTTGCAACACCCATCTTCTGTTGAGCTTCAGCTGGTGGACAGATGGCCTTAAGTTCTCCTGCAAAATGTCTTGATAAACTTGGGAATTCATTTTTCCTTCGATGATAGCAATCCGTCCAGGCCCTGATGCAGCAAAGCAGCCCCAAACCATGATGCCCCCAGCACCATACTTCACAGTTGGGATGAGGTGTTGATGTTGGTGTGCTGTGCCTCTTTTTCTCCACACATAGTGTTGTGTGTTTCTTCCAAAAAACTCAACTTTGGTTTCATCTGTCCACAGAGTATTTTGCCAGTACTGCTGTGGAACATCCTGACATGAAATCCATTCTTGTTTAGTGTTTTACGTATTGTAGATTCGCTAACAGGGATGTTAGCATATGCCAGAGACTTTTGTAAGTCTTTAGCTGACACTCTAGGATTCTACTTCACCTCATTGAACAGTCTGCGCTGTGCTCTTGCCGTCATCTTTACAGGACGGCCACTCCTAGGGAGAGTAGCAGCAGTGCTGAACTTTCTCCATTTATAGACAATTTGTCTTACCGTGGACTGATGAACAGCAAGGCTTTTGGAGATACTTTTATAACCCTTTCCAGCTTCATGCAAGTCAACAATTCTAAATTGTAGGTCTTCTGAGAGCTCTTTTGTGCGAGGCATCATTCACATCAGGCAATGCTTCTTGTGAAAAGCAAACCCAGAACTGATGTGTGTCTTTTATAGGGCAGCTGTAACCAACACCTCCAATCTCATCTCATTGATTGGACTCCAGTTGGCTGACATCTCACTCCAATTAGCTCTTGGAGATGTCATTAGTCTAGGGGTTCACATACTTTTTCCACCTGCACTGTGAATGTTTACATGGTGTGTTCAAAAAAAAACCATGGTAACATTTAATTCTTTGTGTGTTATTAGTTTAAGCAGACTGCGATTGTGATTGTGACTTAGATGAAGATCAGATCACATTTTATGACCAATTTGTGCAGAAATCCATATCATTCCAAAGGGTTCACATACTTTTTCTTGCAACTGTATGTGGAATCATAAACAACCAACACTTGTTTCCCTCTACTTGCTACGTAAGCAATCCAGTATCACCATTAGCGAAACCAATATTTAGATGCATAGATAAATTAAAATCACAAATTATTACTCCATCAACAATTGCATTTTAAATACTCATCCATTTTATTGGTACTCACAGAGTTACAACCATTTCTGGCCTCACGGAAATTAAGAACATTTAAAATTCTATACAGACTTCAGATGTATGGCAATTACAATTGATACATATAAAGTGCAAGTGCAACAGTATATATGGGAAAGTGCAATCAGTGCATACAAAGAGTGTTATCCTGTCCACAGTATATGGTCACAGAGTCAGACTTCCGACCCTGGATCCCACGGACATTATCACACACACTGCCATAGCAAAAGACCATAAAAATAGCAGAAGATCTAGCATACTGACCCAAGTATCTGCCACAACACCGTCAGACTGTGCCCCGACGTGCGTTTTGCCGTCAACTTTTTCAAGGGGTAATGATAATAGTTAACTATCCGGGTATATATGGTCATATGAGTGGGCGGAGTTTTGTACACTAAACCAATGAATGATGGTCAGACCAGTAGTGGGCCAGGTGATATAAATCCTCACCTGTACGAGTTATGGTTGTCGGCTTCGTTTGGTGTTGGCGCGCGAACCACCGCGCGCCGCTGGTGCCTGAGTGCGCGGTCGCAGCGATGACGCAGGACGGCCGCGCTCCTTGAAGCACAGAGCGCCCAACGTCAGAGCCCCGACCACGCCCACACGCCCGTGGCTGCGCAGAAGGACGCGCGCACTACGAACCCCATCTTGGATAAGGGAATAGATATCATACGGCCCTATAATGTGTCTATCCATCTTCCTCATATGTCATATTTCACAATAATTCAGGATACATTTTATTTCTCCATAGATTCAGCATGCAGGCATATATGTACAATACAGTACAATATACTCCTCACAAAAGGGCCAGTAGATATGGACCGTGATGTGATAATGATGTAACAAATCCAGACCTTCCCTCCCATCACAAGATCTAAGTGGCTACAATCTTACTGATAAACACGACCATAATAAATATACAGTGTTTGCTGAAACCCAAACTGTCCACTGTACGTATGATAACTAACTACAACACACAGTGGCACAATATGAGAAGTATTTTTAAGAAATTTTGGCCAATTTTAAAATCGGATGTTGACCTGGGGAGAACATTAACATCTACCCCTATGTTTGTGACGAAACGCAGTAGGAATCTTAAGGATATCCTAGTGAGGAGCCACTATATACCACCAAAATCTGGATTCATATTTGAGTCTAAGGGTCCATGTGTACCATGTGGATATTGCACAACATGTAGGGCCATTGTGAAGACTAAGACCTTAGAGGACTCCTCTGGTAGAGTGAGTTACAATATCGTGCACTTCATTAATTGCAGTGTTACAGGTGTCATATATCAGGCCACATGTCCATGTGGCCTGATATATATTGGTATGACGACCCGTGAACTACGGATCCTGTATACGGATACAGGAACATCAAAAGGACATTCGGGCGGCAGCCAAGATAGGCGATGAAGACAAGGACAAACTTCTAAAGTTAAAACCGATTGCGAAACACTTTCGCCAAAAACATAACAACTGTTGGCAAGATCTAAAATTTAGGGGGATAGATAGGGTCTCTCTAGGTGCGCGAGGTGGTAACCTATTCAGACGGCTGGAGCAGGTTAAAAGCAAGTGGATTGTGAAATTGAATACGCAAGTGCCATATGGTCTAAATGATAAGATCCCATTTGCTTGGTTCTTGTAGGGTGCAGCATCGTCCTTGAATTGTGGTGTTTTAAGTAGTTTAGTCAATAATAAAAATGTATTATTTTAGTATTCCTCTAGCCAAAATATTGTGGTCGTGGTTTGTGATGGCTACTAATGTGTCTTCTTCTTTACCTCTATATGTAGGATATATGTGTAATATACTATCTGCTTCCAGTGGGTCTTGTGATGAACACAACAGGATTAATATGTTTATATTTTGCAATTGGATATAATTGATCTGTGTCTTTATATGGTGGTTAGTGTGGGGACTGGGCTTTGGGGTTGAGTGTTCCGGTTTATCCGGGGCACGCACCCCCGGACCCCTTGGATCCCCTATATTCACGTTCATATATGTATACTTTCTATATATATATTGTAAGGGATCGCCTCTTATTTGGGGGTCATTCTCACAGATACGCCTTTAGGACACCAAGTTTCAGGTCCAAACAGTGTATTTATTGTTCAACACCAGCAACAATAAAATGACAAAATAATAAACACTCGCCCGTCCAGGCTCTAACTAAACATAAAGTTTCCTGACTCACCTAGGTCCCAGTTCACACCCTGTGAACTCGTGCGGCTTTGTCAGCCAATGTCCCACAGCCTCCTGGCTGTACAGAGCACAGTACGCCCACTGTCTCCAGTTCAGTATTTCTTGTGGGGGATTGGGGCTCAGTAGTCTGCCTGACTATGGCCCTGCGACCCTCCCAGGCGTCGCTGCGTCCCCCAACTCCAGGCTATCGCCCAGCTTTGTGGTCCCTCAGCCTTGCCCAGCTGAGACCACACAGACAGATCCTCCAGGCCTCTGTCCACAGGTACCACACCCCCCCCTTTCTGACACTCTGGGAGGTGCTTTGTGCCAGGCTGATTACCTCCAGCTTCTCTCACCTGTGGTGGAACAGGGGTGTGGACCGAACTATCCACCCCTTCCTTGCCTCTAACCTGAGTGAGACCTGTCACTGTCTCACATATCCCATCCCTTTGTTCAAGCCCGTGAGGGTGAACACCTGCATAACCACGGGAGGCTGGTGAGAGGGTATCGACCTGGCCTGGACGTGGGGAACAGCCACCCACCCTGCTCTTTGGCTGCTCCCAATAAGAACCGGCCCAGATTGGCTTTACAGCCACAATAAGTAACCCAGTGTCAGCGAGCACTAGCTGCCGCTGACACAGAAAATTACCGGTTCTTATTTCACCGAGGCCAGGAACCTCGGTGACACGTACCTTCCCTTTGTTCTGCCAGACCCACGCCATCAGAGCTTGGTTTATCACCAAAACCAACATCTTGCCTAACCGAAAGTGCCTAAAGGCCTCATGTGCCCATCTCATGGCCAGATACTCTTTTCTTACTCTTTCCCGAGTGATGATGCGCTGTCGTATATTTTGATCTCTCTCTCTTTTTAGATCCTCTGGCTCCTGTACATGCGCCTCACGTCCTTTCTGGGACTGCTGCAGCTCTTGCCTGAACTGTTCCCAGTCATGGTCATATCCCGAGACTTTCTCCTTTGCTTTGCAGGGCTCCTTCAGCAGAGCATGCTTGCCCCTACTCGCTTCTTTTAAGTGCATCTGGGTCACTTCTTCCTTCTTTCCAACAGTAGTTACCCCAGCTACTATGGCAGTTTTAGAGACCTCTGCTTCTTTAGCGGCTTTTCCACTTCGGCCGCGGCTCCCTTTGGCTTAACTTTGGTCCCTGTAGAACCTGGGGACTTCATGTCAACCAACATATCGGCCTTAACTTTTTCAGTCTCTTTGACCGCCTTCTCATCCTTCTCGGACATGGCACCATACACTTGCCCTGTTAACCCCTCCCCCTCTTTCTCATTAAGGCAGGAGGCACCAGGGTCTTCAGCAGACTCCTTGTCTTCTTTTATTTTCTCCAGAGGCTCACCCAGGACCCTGTTCTCATTTTTTGGAGGAGTCAGGAGATACAGGCCATTGTAATAGCCCGGATCCGAAAAACTGATCGTTCACCTCCTTGTACTTCTTACCCAGCAGCCTGCTGGCTATTTGGAAGGCCTTGTATGCAGAGGGGACATCTTCCAGGCCTAGGCTACACGCTACCACGGGTCTGTGGTCTTCGGCATCCACATCAGCCCCATCAACTGGTTTAGCAGAAGCATCTTTCATCTTCTCTGCCACAGCCAGCACCACAGTGCCACCCTCTCCAGTCCCATTTTTAACAGGCTCTGGCTTCTTGACGTCTTCCAGAGAACTCTCCTCTTCAGGTTTCTCACCTTCTACCTGCTGCTCGAGAGCACACTTAGATTTCTCCAACTCATCTTTTAAGCTCATGAGATTTTCAGTCTCTGCTCTGAGTTGCTTGTTCAGCCTCTCCAATTCAGCATGCTCCACAAGCACTTCTTCCAGGGCTTTAGCCAAGGAGAGGGCCTTGGTCTCATTTTCCCAAGCATCAGTCTCTGTTTGGTCACTTTTTTCACCATATCGAGCAGAGATGCATTTCTCTTCAGCTAGGAGCCAGTCACACTTCTCCTGTTTCTTCGCTGGATTAGACATAACTTGCTTCTGGTGGTCCAGGTCCACCATCAGATCATCCAATCCTCGCTGAAGTTTGTTCTTTGTTTTCTCCACCTTTTTGTAAGTCACACCCTGTTTCTCCAGGCGCTGAACCACCAACTCCATGTTTTTCAGCAGTTTCTTTTCAGCTTTTTGCACAAGCTTGTGGGA
Organism: Bufo gargarizans; assembly: GCF_014858855.1. Lineage (NCBI taxonomy): Eukaryota > Metazoa > Chordata > Amphibia > Anura > Bufonidae > Bufo > Bufo gargarizans. The sequence continues at coordinate 547,264,310 of NC_058082.1, read as the reverse complement.
AGTGCCCTGCTTTTTGGCCTCCGGTTCCAGCTGCTCCTTGCTCGGCTCTGCTGCAGCAGATGTAGGAGTATCACCATTCTCTTTCTTTGCCCTTTCTGAAATTTTCTTCAGTTGCTCTGTGAAGACAGCTAGTCCCGTCTCTAACGTTTCTAGGGAGCGTGGGGAGAGAGAGAGATCATCCTCCTGTTTGCAGCTGTACTGTCGTGTCAGGTCACCTACAACTGTCTGGATATGGGCTTCAGAACCTAGGCTGATGTCACCCGACTTAATTCCCATCTCGTCAGATATAACTGTCTGGTCGCTACTAGTAACCACCTTTGTTTCGCAGGACCTTGACATGGTAGCTATACTCTCTGAGTCGGTCACAGCACATACGTCACCTATACCGCTCGTGTCATTATTAATTCTGACCTCTAGGGGCACCGATGAGCTAATCCCCACCTGGGACACTTCCTTAGTAACCGACCAACATTGTGGAGACTGCATTTCCACCTCTGGTACGTGCGGTACACCCTCTAACCCGATCATATTTTCCTGCACCTTCAAACACTGAGCTGGAGCTGGGCTTTGCTCCACACTACTTATATGCAGGTCTTCAAACCTTTTGATTACGTCATATCACGCTTCATGAAACATAGCAGATGCAGAAAATAAAGTTTCATCATCATTTACATTTTTACCACCAGGGGGCGCTTCTCCCCTGACCACAACCTGCAACGGAAAAGTTATATCACTGTCACCACATGTTTCATATGACATCATATTTTCCTTATGCATTTCCGCACTTTTGTCACCATCACCTTGCACTTGACCAGCACCATTGTTTCCAATGGTCAATATTCTTTCCCCATGCAGGTCAAAGTGCAGCTCCCTTAGATCCTCACTTAAAGGGACAGGTACAGGTTCTGCAGGAGTTTCGTCACTATCTGCAGAAGTGTCTACCTTACCCCACAGCAACAAACCGATATCACGGCCCAACACTCCCTCATGCATGAGCGTATCTGTAACATCAAGTTCATCAGTCTCTGTTCTCATTGGAGTCTCACGCTCAGTGAAAATCAGTGGATAGTCCATATCCGCACGACTGTCCAGCACCTTTATTATTTTACCAGTCTCAGGTTTCAATATTGTGCTACCTCTTACCCGGGCTAGCATGGGATCCCGGATCCTTGTCACCCCAAAACTAGCTTTGGTCATGGGCAACTGAGGAAACCCAGAAACCTTCTCCCCTGCGGGTTTCTGCGAGGGAGCCATCACAGCCGGCTTATCCGCCTGTCCAGACACAGTTTTTTCTCTGTGTGACTTATCCCCTACCGGCCCAGCAGATATCCCCTGCCGCCGGCTCACTGTCACTGGCTCTGCCACATGGTTAATAACAGGAACAGTCTTACCCTTTGTAATCAACCATTTTGGTAAAGCAGTGACATTCTCTCCCGCGGACTCATCAAGGTTGTGGTTGCTCCTAGCAACAGCTTTACTGCACCTCCGCACTTCCTCTCTAGGACTCCGGGCACAGTCGCAGGGAAGATATGCACTCCTGAGAACCGTACCGCTCTCCACCTCTTTATCTTCCCGACGGTTGCCCTTGGCAACGGCATATCTTTGCTTTTCCCCTGATAGTCCCGGCACACCACCAACCTCTTGGAACTTTGTACAGGGTCCATACAGTGTTGAGAACCCATTTCTCAAGGCCAGCTGCAACTGCGCCTCCAAAGCCTCTCGCTCTGCATCAAATTTCGCCAATTCATTTTTAGTGTAGCCAATTGCTATGGCCATGTCTTCTGCCTGCTGTATGCGCCAGCGCTGCCGGACATACTCTTCCCCGAGACCCATGGTAGCAGGAAAAGCTTTCAGCCACAAGTCCACTTTTGCTGGGCTACTGGCCCTTTAATTCACTGCAGTTTTACTTGCACCACAGCAAAATAGTTCACACTCTTATGAGCAGCACCTGCTCCACTGGACAAAAAAAAGCTTCCGTTCCTTTAACGCCACACACGGCAAAAAACAGCTTTTAGCAGCACCTGCAGTCTCAGCGTTGCCCCTAGCAACCGACCGTTGCCCTTCTCTCATGGACAACTGCCCGCAACCTCCACCAATTGTAAGGGATCGCCTCTTATTTGGGGGTCATTCTCACAGATACGCCTTTAGGACACCAAGTTTCAGGTCCAAACAGTGTATTTATTGTTCAACACCAGCAACAATAAAATGACAAAATAATAAACACTCGCCCGTCCAGGCTCTAACTAAACATAAAGTTTCCTGACTCACCTAGGTCCCAGTTCACACCCTGTGAACTCGTGCGGCTTTGTCAGCCAATGTCCCACAGCCTCCTGGCTGTACAGAGCACAGTACGCCCACTGTCTCCAGTTCAGTATTTCTTGTGGGGGATTGGGGCTCAGTAGTCTGCCTGACTATGGCCCTGCGACCCTCCCAGGCGTCGCTGCGTCCCCCAACTCCAGGCTATCGCCCAGCTTTGTGGTCCCTCAGCCTTGCCCAGCTGAGACCACACAGACAGATCCTCCAGGCCTCTGTCCACAGGTACCACAATATATATATATATATATATATATATATATATATATATATAAATGATAAAACAGGACTGCACTCCAAGTTGTGATGAAAAAATCAAAGTAGTTTTATTCACCCATGTTATGGCATATCTTGCAAGATATGCCATAACATGGGTGAATAAAACTACTTTGATTTTTTCATCACAACTTGGAGTGCAGTCCTGTTTTCTCGTTTATATCATTGGGGATTGCCGTTGCCCCCTTTTGGATTTTGCACCCACTCTTCAGGCTGGTGCTCCCGCTGGACTTTCTTTTTCTATATATATATATTTTTTTACTTTTGTCTTCTGTCATTTTTGACACAATCATTTTATGTCATGGACTGGAATGATATTTGGTTGTGGAGCACATATACACATTAGGGCTCTTTCACACTTGCGTTGTTCTTTTCCGGCATAGAGTTCCGTCGTCGGGGCTCTATGCCGGAAGAATCCTGATCAGTTTTATCCTAATGCATTCTGAATGGAGAGAAGTCCGTTCAGGATGCATCAGGATGTCTTCAGTTCAGGACCGGAACGTTTTTTGGCCGGAGAAAATACCGCAGCATGCTGCGCGTTTTGCTCCGGCCAAAAATCCTGAACACTTGCCGCAAGGCCGGATCCGGAATTAGTGCCCATTGAAAGGCATTAATCCGGATCCGGCCTTAAGCTAAACGTCGTTTCAGCGCATTGCCGGATCCGAAGTTTAGCTTTTTCTGAATGGTTACCATGGCTGCCGGGACGCTAAAGTCCTGGCAGCCATGGTAAAGTGTAGTGGGGAGCGGGGAGCAGTATACTTACCGTCCGTGCGGCTCCCGGGGCGCTCCAGAGTGACGTCAGGGCGCCCCACGCGCATGGATGACGTGATCGCATGGACACGTCATCCATGTGCATGGGGCGCTCTGACGTCACTCTGAAGCAGCCCGGGAGCCGCACGGACTGTAAGTATACCACTCCCCCGCTCCCCGCTCCTACTATGGCAACCAGGACTTTAATAGCCTCCTGGCTGCCATAGTAACACTGAAAGCATTTTGAAGACGGCGTGTAATTCCGGCAAGTGGAGTACACGCGGGATCCGGACAACGCAAGTGTGAAAGAGGCCTTACCTGTATTTATATATATATATATATATATATATATATATATATATATTTATTTTTTTGTATCTTTCTATTATCTTCACTCTTTTTCTTCTTTTTGGTTCTGCTCTATGATATAGATTGTAGTGATACAGGTCCATAGATTTAGCACAATGGGTCATTATGTGATGGATTTGTTTAAATTCTTTATTAATATATGCACTGTCACTTTAAATGTATTGAAAAAAAGCAGGACTATATAATTAGCACAATCAGTTATTATGCGATGAATTTGTTAAAACTCTGCATTAAAGTATGTATTGTCACTTTAAATGAATTGATAAAGAATTTTTAATGTAATTTTATATCACAATATATGCTGTCAGATTTGTTGTGTCAACAGAATGGAATATTGATAGATTTGCATTCACTTAAAGGGAGTCTGTCACCACATTTTAGCATGTTAGACCGTTAAAATAGGGTTATGTGATCCAGCCAGAACATAAAAACGGTACCTTTGTGGTAGAAAATTGACTTTTCAATTTGCCGAAAACGAAGTTATAAGATTATCTTCTGAGCCCTCTCAAGTGCCCAGGGCGGTCTCTCAATCCTCGGAGCCCCAGGCAGGCACCTCCTAAACGGCTGATAACTCCGCCCTCCGTGCGCCTCTGCCCGCCCGTTTACTCCCCTCCCCTGTCCTTTTCCACTGCGGCTGTGCGGTCCAAATCGTAGCGGGCGCATGCGCAGTAGGTATTGCGATGCCCTGCCAGGAGCGGGCATCGCATTGCGCACGCGCCCGCTACGATTTGGACCGCACAGCAGCAGTAGAAAAGGACAGGGGAGGGGAGTAAACGGGCGGGCAGAGGCGCATATCTACTGGCACTTTTGTGAGGAGTATATTGTACTGTATTGTACATATATGCCTGCATGATGAATCTATGGAGAAATAAAATGTATCCTGAATTATTGTGAAATATGACATATGAGGAAGATGGATAGACACATTATAGGGCCGTATGATATCTATTCCCTTATCCAAGATGGGGTTCGTAGTGCGCGCGTCCTTCTGCGCAGCCACGGGCGTGTGGGCGTGGTCGGGGCTCTGACGTGGGACGCTCTGTGCTCCAAGGAGCGCGGCCGTCCTGCGTCATCGCTGCGACCGCGCACTCAGGCACCAGCGCCGGTTTGCGCGCCAACACCAAACGAAGCCGACAACCATAACTCGTACAGGTGAGGATTTATATCACCCGGCCCACTACTGGTCTGACCATCATTCATTGGTTTAGGCCCCATGCACACGGCCGTTGTTCACAGCCGTGTGCGGGCCGTGGAACTGCGGCCTGGATCCCCCCTGAGAGCAGGAGCGCACGGCGTCACTGGTTGCTATGACGCCGTGCGCTCCCTGCTGCCGCCGCAATACAGTAATACACTGGTATGGTCTATACCAGTGTATTACTGTACTGTGCCGGCAGCAGGGAGCGCACGGCGTCATAGCAACCAGTGACGCCGTGTGCTCCTGCTCTCAGGAGGGATCCAGGCCGCGGTTCCACGGCCCGCACACGGCTGTGAACAACGGCCGTGTGCATGGGGCCTTAGTGTACAAAACTCCGCCCACTCTTATGACCATATATACCCGGCTAGTTAACTATTATCATTACCCCTTGAAAAAGCTGACGGCGAAACGCGCGTCGGGGCACAGTCTGACGGTGTTGTGGCAGATACTTGGGTCAGTATGCTAGATCTTCTGCTATTTTTATGGTATTTTGCTAAGGCAGTGTGTGTGATAATGTCCGTGGGATCCAGGGTCGGAAGTCTGACTCTGTGACCATATACTGTGGACCGGATAACACTCTTTGTATGCACTGATTGCACTTTCCCATATATACTGTTGCACTTGCACTTTATATGTATGAATTGTAATTGCCGTACACCTGAAGTCTGTATAGAATTTTAAATGTTCTTAATTTCTGTGAGGCCAGAAATGGTTGTTACTCTGTGAGTACCAATAAAATGGATGAGTATTTAAAATGCAACTGTCTGTGGAATCAGGTGGCGACGGTGTAAGGCTACTTTCACACTTGCGTTCAGAACGGATCCGTCTGCATTATATTGTAAAAAAAATTCTAAGTGTGAAAGTAGCCTGAACGGATCCGTCCATACTTTACATTGAAAGTCAATGGGGGACGGATCCGCCTGAAGATTGAGCCATATTGTGTCATCTTCAAACGGATCCGTCCCCATTGACTTACATTGTAAGTCTGGACGGATCCGTTTGCCTCCGCACGGCCAGGCGGACACCCGAACGCTGCAAGCAGCGTTCAGGTGTCCGCCTGCTGAGCGGAGCGGAGGCTGAACGCCGCCAGACTGATGCATTCTGAGCGGATCTGCATCCACTCAGAATGCATTAGGGCTGGACGGATCCGTTCGGGGCCGCTTGTGAGAGCCTTCAAACGGAGCTCACAAGCAGAACCCCGAACGCTAGTGTGAAAGTAGCCTAAAAGCAGTGCGCTCTTTCACTCTATAGTAGGGTCTTGGGCCTCTGCATGGTTCTTCATACCTGGCGCTGACATTGACCTGTAAGGCTGAGTTCACACTTGCGGTTTTCTTTTCTGGCATAGATTTCCATCCTAGGGGCTCAATACCGGAAAAGAACTGATCAGGTATATCCCGATGCATTCTGAATGGAGAGTAATCAGTTCAGGATGCATCAGGATGTCTTCAGTTCAGTCTTTTTGACTGATCAGGACAAAGATAAAACCGCAGCATGCTACGGTTTTATATTTAGCCCAAAAAACTTAACACTCGCCTGAATGCCGAATCCGGAATTTTTTTTCCATACGAATGTATTAGTGCCGGATCTGGAATTCAAAATACCGGAATGCTGGATCCGTCCTTCCGATCTGTGCATGCGCAGACTGAAAAAAATGTGAAAAATATAAACGCCGGATCCGTTTTTACGGATGACACCCGAAAGACGGATCCAGCATTTCAATGCATTTGTAAGATGGATCAGGCATTTGGCATACGTTTTGCCGGATCATTCTGCCGCAAGTGTGAAAGTAGCCTAATTTGGTCAGTTTTGGCCCCGTCACTGCCCTAATAAGTGAAGTGTGCAGTGATTCTAAGCGCGACGCCTGTCATCTGCATGTCATAAGGACTCACAGTATTATTTCACTACCACAGCAGACTCCCTATGTGTGTTACTGCAAGGCACAGTGTTCTACACCGCTATACAGGCACAGTGTCCTACACCGCTATACAGGCACAGTGTTCTACACCGCTATACAGGCACAGTGTTCTACACCGCTATACAGGCACAGTGTCCTACACCGCTATACAGGCACAGTGTTCTACACCGCTATACAGGCACAGTGTTCTACACCGCTATACAGGCACAGTGTACTACACCGCTATACAGGCACAGTGTTCTACACCACTATACAGGCACAGTGTTCTACACCGCTATACAGGCACAGTGTACTTCACCGCTATACAGGCACAGTGTTCTACACCGCTATACAGGCACGGTCTTCTACACCGCTATACATGCACAGTGTTCTACACCCCTATACAGGCACAGTGTTCTACACCGCTATACAGGCACGGTCTTCTACACCGCTATACAGGCACAGTGTTCTACACCGCTATACAGGCACAGTGTTCTACACCGCTATACAGGCACAGTGTTCTACACCGCTATACAGGCACAGTGTACTACACCGCTATACAGGCACAGTGTTCTACACCACTATACAGGCACAGTGTTCTACACCGCTATACAGGCACAGTGTTCTACACCGCTATACAGGCACAGTGTCCTACACCACTATACGGGCACAGTGTTCTACACCGCTATACGGGCACAGTGTTCTACACTGCTATACAGGCACAGTGTACTACACCGCTATACAGGCACAGTGTTCTACACCACTATACAGGCACAGTGTCCTACACCGCTATACAGGCACAGTGTTCTACACCGCTATACAGGCACAGTGTCCTACACCGCTATACAGGCACAGTGTTCTACACCGCTATACAGGCACAGTGTCCTACACCGCTATACAGACACAGTGTTCTACACTGCTATACAGGCACAGTGTTCTACACCGCTATACAGGCACAGTGTTCTACACCGCTATACAGGCACAGTGTTCTACACCGCTATACAGGCACAGTGTTCTACACCGCTATACAGGCACAGTGTTCTACACCGCTATACAGGCACAGTGTCCTACACCGCTATACAGGCACAGTGTCCTACACCACTATACGGGCACAGTGTTCTACACCACTATAAAGGCACAGTGTTCTACACCGCTATACAGGCACAGTGTCCTACACCGCTATACAGGCACAGTGTTCTACACCGCTATACAGGCTCTCTGCAGCCAGGAAATAGCAGTTTTTTAATGCGCTTTGTTAAGAATAAATTCGGATCTAAACTAATTTTTGAAAACTTCACTAATTTCTAATTAAATGTTATATAACTTACATAACCAATAATAAAATTATGTATAATTTATATTACTACGCGCATCGGGCATGTGATCTGGAAGAAAAATAATAATATAATACTCAGAGATTAGATACAAATAGATGTTGCGGGCATTTGTCTAATTATGGAACAAGCCTATGTATTAATAAAAGGAAGATTATAAACAATATAGTGGCTCACCCCTCTGTATTATAGGATCAAGGTGCACTAATTATTAGTCAACCCACTTGGGGGGGGGGGGGGGGCATGTGGTATTATAAAGTGTGTGTATATGTATATATATATATAATGTTCAAAAGATGAGGCAGCACTCCATAGGTAAAGTGGAAAACGATGGACCCTTTATTGGCCCCTAGCAGAGAGTGCTGCCTCATCTTTTGAACATATATCTATCTATTAGCCGTTAAACCTGCGGCTGGGAGGATTTTGCACCCGTGCTATTGGACTAGTGCTGCGGTGTAATTTTTTGTTTGCTACATATATATATATATATATATATATATATAAATCTATTTTTGGTTATGTAATTTATATAACATATAATCATTTATACGTGTGATATGTGTTACTAACACTCACCAAGTGGATTGTGTTCATGTTATCATTTTTCTGCGCATGCTGTCATAACAAATGTATGTTTTTTCCCCTCTCTCTCTTTGCATTTTCTCTTATTTTTTCATCTGCCCTTTTTATATTAATTCATTATTCCAATTCTCTACATCTATACCCCCCCTTTGTGTACACTTACACACATACACCCACACACTGCTGACCACTATTATATACACACACATCCACATCCTAATAATAAGTACATAACGCTCACTATTTCAGCATTATATACAGGTCACACCTCCATTTTATTCTCCCTTTAATCTATAGACATTTCCTTTCTTTCTCCCCTACATATAATATTAGTGGTGCATTTCCCCCCTTCACCACAAGATGGCAGTGTGTGACCATAACATTGTGTATTCTCCTCCTACTGGAGGACGCACATGACGTGCCCCTACTGCCGGAACTACGCTGGATTCCGAGTGAAACAACACGCATGCGCTCCGCACGTGTGACCTCATCACGCTGTGCACTGCAGCGCCGCCCACATGCTGCACGTCCTTCCCTCCCTCACAGATCAGTGCAGGTAAGCGCCTCATGGATGCCTGCCCTCCTCCTATAGATGCTACTTGTGGTTTCTGCCCCATGTCCTGTCTATACAGACTGTCACCTCTATGTCACCAACTACCCCCCAGTAATTATCCGCTGCCCCCCTTTCAGGATGGCCGCGCGGCAGTGTGTTAGCGGTAATGTCCAGATAACACTCTGCTTGAAACTGCTGACATTGGTGCTGGCCCCGATGTCGGCCGTTTAACCCCTTCCATGCCGTAGTCCTTAGGGACAGCTGTATGGAGGGGCTAAGCATTGGGCCGCTGCTCCGCTGTGGCAGCAGCCCGATGCTTGAAGGGTAAACTGAAGGAGGGAGCTCTGCGCTGCGCTGCGGCAACGTCCCGATGGTTACCATGACAACCGGGCGCTTTCACCGGCTTGCCGTGGTATCTCTAAGGCTACTTTCACACTTGCGTTGTTGGATCCCGGCAGGCAATTCTCCGTCGCCGGAACTGCCTGTCGGATCCGACAATCTGTATGCAAACGGATACCATTTGTAGACTGATGCGGATCCGTATCACAACTGCATTGCATTACCGGATCCGTCTCTCCGGTTTTCATCCAGACAAAAACAGGTATTTATCTTTTTCACATTTTTAAAAGTCTGCGCAGACCACAAAACCGGATCCGTTTTTCCGGAACACTTGGGGCTGGATCTGGCATTAATGCATTTCAATGGAAAATAATGCCGGATCCGGCATTTCGGCAAGTGTTCCGGAATTTTGGGCGAAATAAATACTGCAGCATGCTGCCGTATTTTCTCCGTCCAAAAACCGTACAGTGACTGAACTGAAGACATCCGGAACGGATCGCTCTCCATTCAGAATGCACGGGGATAAAACTGATCCGTTTTCTTCCGGTATAGAGCCCCTAGGACGGAACTCAGGGCCGGAAAAGTGTAACGCAAGTGTGAAAGTACCCTAAACCTGATTAGGACTAGGGCTCGTTCACACAAACGTGTGCTGCCCGTTGCCGTATTGCGGACTGCATTTGCGGATCCGCAATACACGGGCACCGTTCCATGTGCATTCCGCATCATGGATGCGGACCCATTCATTTAAATAGGTCAGGAGATACGGAATACTAAGGAGCGCTTCCTGGGGCTCCGTGCCTCCGCACCGCAAAAAGATAGAACTTGCTCTATCTGTTTGCGGAACGGACGGATCGCGATTCCAATTCAGCTGGGCCACGGTCGGTGCCCATGCACTGCGGACCTCAATTTGCGGTCCACAGCACAGGCTTCACACAGTCGTGTGAACGAGCCCTTAATGTGAGTTCAATACACTGCAGCACACTATATAGTGTATTGTAAGCTATCAGACCCACTGGATCTTCAAGAACCAAGTGCGTCTGGGTCCCAAAAATGTAAGAAAAAAGTAAAACAAAAAAAACTTTCCTATATCCATGCATAATGGTTTAAAAATGTAAAAAAAAAAAACACTAAACATGTTTGGTATAGCCGCGTCCGTAAGGACCTGATCTATAAAAGGATCATGTTACCTTTACCGCGTGGTGAACACCATTAAAAAAATTGCAATTTTGCCCACCGCACTTCCAAAAAAATGCTATAAAAAGTGATCAAAAAAGTCATGTATCCAAAATTAGCACCAATCGGTGACCTTATCCCACAAAAATGAGGTCCTACATAAGGCAAAAAAAAGATACGGCTTTCAGAAAATGGAGACACAAAAACATGACTTTTTTAAACATGCTTTTATTTATTAAAAAAAAAGTTGAAAAAATGCACATATTAGATATCATCATATCCGTAACAACCAGCTCTATAAAAATAGCATGTGATCCAACCCATCTGGTGAACACCATAAAAAAAAAAGTAAAAAAAAAATCAATTTTTTATCACTTTACGTCACAAAGTGTAATACCAAGCAATCAAAAAGTCATATGTGCCCCATAATGGTACCAATCAAACCGTCATCTGTTCCAGCATAAAAGAGATCCTACCTAAGACAATCGCCCCCCAAAAAATATAAATAAAATATGGCTTTCAGAAAATAGAAACACAAAAAAATATTTTTTTAACTTATTAGGTATCGCTCCATCGTTACGACCTGATCTATAAAAATATCACATTATCTGTCAGGTGAACATTGTAAAAAAAACTAATAATAAAAACTGTGCCAGAACAGCCTCATAAAAAGAGTAATATATATACAGCGCTGCCCATAATTATTCATACCCCTGGCAAATTTTGACTTAGTTACTTTTATTCAACCAGCAAGTAATTTTTTGGATGGGAAATGACACGGGTGTCTCCCAAAAGACAATAAGACGATGTACAAGAGGCATTATTGTGGAAAAAACAGTTGGTGCCTCTCTCGGGCAGCAGTTCTAGGTTGGTGCCCCTCTGTTCTGCTCATTGTCGGCTGGTACTTGTGGTACTACCACATAAATCACTGCTCTTTACTTAGAAGAAAAGAAGAAGATCTGGAACCGCTGCAGTAGTTTCAGATCCCCATTCCCTCAAAAGCCACCACAACCCTCCTCCCTCTGGTTGGTTCCAGTCTGTCAGTTTTTTTCTTATTTTTTATTTTTTGCCCTGGGGGGGGGGGGGGGGGTTCAACCTTTTTAATACTCTTGTCTTTCCCAGCTCTGTGCCACTTTTTCTGTGTGCAAGCTGTGACTGGCAAGCGCTGATCAGTGTGTACATGCCTGATCAGCACCTGTGTTCCTGTTCCAATTTGTTTTAGCGCAGGAGTTTTTTTTTTTTTTTTTTCCTCGCATAAAACATCTGATTGCATGTTTCCTGTGCCCACCGACCAATTTTTTTTTCTTTTTTTTTTTTTTTACCCCCTTTAGTTAATGCTAGCGTTTTATATATAATATATACTAGACATTAAGCCTGTTACAATAACGGGCACTAGAACAGTTGTGCTGGCACTGTTATGGGGAGATCTGTGGAGGACACTGTGATGGGGGATCTGTGGAGGACACTGTGATGGGGGGGGATCTGTGGATGGCACTGTTATGGGGGGGATCTGTGGATGGCACTGTTATGGGGGGGATCTGTGGATAGCACTGTTATGGGGGGGATCTGTGGATGGCACTGTTATTGGGGGGGGGATCTGTGGATGGCACTGTTATTGGGGGGGGGATCTGTGGATGGCACTGTTATTGGGGGGGGATCTGTGGATGGCACTGTCATGGGGGGGGGATCTGTGGATGACGCACTGTCATGGGGGGGGATCTGTGGATGACGCACTGTCATGGGGGGATCTCTGGATGACGCACTGTCATGGGGGGGGATCTGTGGATGACGCACTGTCATGGGGGGGGATCTGTGGATGACGCACTGTCATGGGGGGGGATCTGTGGATGACGCACTGTCATGGGGGGGGATCTGTGGATGACGCACTGTCATGGGGGGGGATCTGTGGATGACGCACTGTCATGGGGGGGGATCTGTGGATGACGCACTGTCATGGGGGGGGATCTGTGGATGACGCACTGTCATGGGGGGGGATCTGTGGATGACGCACTGTCATGGGGGGGGATCTGTGGATGACGCACTGTCATGGGGGGGGATCTGTGGATGACGCACTGTCATGGGGGGGGATCTGTGGATGACGCACTGTCATGGGGGGGGATCTGTGGATGACGCACTGTCATGGGGGGGGATCTGTGGATGACGCACTGTCATGGGGGGGATCTGTGGATGACGCACTGTCATGGGGGGGGATCTGTGGATGACGCACTGTCATGGGGGGGGATCTGTGGATGACGCACTGTCATGGGGGGGATCTGTGGATGACGCACTGTCATGGGGGGGGATCTGTGGATGACGCACTGTCATGGGGGGGGATCTGTGGATGACGCACTGTCATGGGGGGGATCTGTGGATGACGCACTGTCATGGGGGGGGATCTGTGGATGACGCACTGTCATGGGGGGGGATCTGTGGATGACGCACTGTCATGGGGGGGGATCTGTGGATGACGCACTGTCATGGGGGGGATCTGTGGATGACGCACTGTCATGGGGGGGGATCTGTGGATGACGCACTGTCATGGGGGGGGGATCTGTGGATGACGCACTGTCATGGGGGGGGATCTGTGGATGACGCACTGTCATGGGGGGGGATCTGTGGATGACGCACTGTCATGGGGGGGGGATCTGTGGATGACGCACTGTCATGGGGGGGGGGGATCTGTGGATGAGGCACTGTCATGGGGGGGGGGATCTGTGGATGAGGCACTGTCATGGGGGGGGGATCTGTGGATGAGGCACTGTCATGGGGGGGGATCTGTGGATGACGCACTGTCATGGGGGGGGATCTGTGGATGACGCACTGTCATGGGGGGGGATCTGTGGATGAGGCACTGTCATGGGGGGGGATCTGTGGATGACGCACTGTCATGGGGGGGGATCTGTGGATGACGCACTGTCATGGGGGGGGATCTGTGGATGACGCACTGTCATGGGGGGGGATCTGTGGATGACGCACTGTCATGGGGGGGGATCTGTGGATGACGCACTGTCATGGGGGGGGATCTGTGGATGACGCACTGTCATGGGGGGGGATCTGTGGATGACGCACTGTCATGGGGGGGGATCTGTGGATGACGCACTGTCATGGGGGGGGATCTGTGGATGACGCACTGTCATGGGGGGGGATCTGTGGATGACGCACTGTCATGGGGGGGGGATCTGTGGATGACGCACTGTCATGGGGGGGATCTGTGGATGACGCACTGTCATGGGGGGGATCTGTGGATGACGCACTGTCATGGGGGGGATCTGTGGATGACGCACTGTCATGGGGGGGATCTGTGGATGACGCACTGTCATGGGGGGGGATCTGTGGATGACGCACTGTCATGGGGGGGGATCTGTGGATGACGCACTGTCATGGGGGGGATCTGTGGATGACGCACTGTCATGGGGGGGGGATCTGTGGATGACGCACTGTCATGGGGGGGGATCTGTGGATGACGCACTGTCATGGGGGGGGGATCTGTGGATGACGCACTGTCATGGGGGGGGGGGATCTGTGGATGAGGCACTGTCATGGGGGGGGGGGATCTGTGGATGAGGCACTGTCATGGGGGGGGGGATCTGTGGATGAGGCACTGTCATGGGGGGGGGGATCTGTGGATGAGGCACTGTCATGGGGGGGGGATCTGTGGATGAGGCACTGTCATGGGGGGGGGGTCTGTGGATGACGCACTGTCATGGAATTGTCAACGGATCCGTCCCCCATTGACTTTCAATGTAAAGTCAGGAGTCCCTATTTTAGGCTACTTTCACACCTGTGCTAGGTGCGGATCCGTCTGGTATCTGCACAGACGGATCCGCACTTATAAATGCAAACAATGGTATCCGTTCAGTGCGGATCCGTCTACATAACATCTTTTTCAGATCTGAGTTTTCACTATCGTCTCAGTTTTCACGATCCAACAGTATATTCTAACACAGAGGCGTTCCCATGGTGATGGTGACGCTTCAAGTTAGAATATACTAAGAACTGTGTACATAACTGCCCCCTGCTGCCTGGCAGCACCCGATCTCTTACAGAGGGCTGTGATCTGTACAATTAACCCCTCAGGGCCAGACCCCCCTCCCTCCCCAGTATTAAAAGAATTGGTGGCCAGTGCTGCCCCCCTCTCCCTCCCTCCCCAGTATTAAAAGCATTGGTGGCCAGTGTGCCCCCCCTCCCCAGTATTAAAAGCATTGGTGGCCAGTGCGGCCCCCCCTCCCTCCCCAGTATTAAAAGCATTGGTGGAAGTGGCCACAGGCTAACAACCCCCCTCCCCCCCCCCCATCATTGGTGGCAGCGGAGCGGCATTTCCGATCGGAGTCCCAGTTTAATCGCTGGGGCTCCGATCGGTTACCATGGCAGCCAGGACGCTATTGCAGTCCTGGCTGCCATGGTTACTTAGCTTATACTTATCTGCGCTGTCTGTGGCCGGCCGGCCGGTCGCTCCTCCTACTGGTAAGTGAAAGGTCTGTGCGGCGCATTGCTTATAGCACAGACCTGTCACTTACCAGTAGGAGGAGCGCCAGCCGGCCACAAACAGCGCAGGTAAGTATAATGCTTCTAAAATTGCTAAGTAACCATGGAAGCCAGGACTGCAGTAGCGTCCTGGCTGCCATGGTAACCGATCAGAGCCCCAGCGATTAAACTGGGACTCCGATTGGAACTCTCCGCTGCCACCAATGATGGGTGGGGGTGATTTTAATTAGGGGGGAGGAGAGGGGAGGCCGCACTGGCCACCAATGAATTTAATACTGGGGAGGGAGGGAGGCCGCACTGGCCACCAATGAATTTAAAACTGGGGAGGGAGGGAGGTCTTCCCCCTGCTTCCTGACAGCACTTGATCTCTTACAGGGCGCTACGATACGCACAATTAACCCCTCAGGTACAGCACCTGAGGGGTTAATTGTGCGGATCACAGCCCCCTGTAAGAGATCGGGTGCTGCCAGGCAGCAGGGGGCAGTCATGTACACAGTTCTTAGTATATTCTAACTTGAAGCGTCCCCATCACTATGGGAACGCCTCTGTGTTAGAATATACTGTCGGATCTGAGTTTTCACGATCTAACTCAAATCCGATGGTATATTCTAACATAGAGGCGTTCCCATGGTGATGGGGACGCTTCAAGTTTAAATATACCATTGGATTGGAGAAAACTCCGATCTGATGGTATATAATCGGCACACACGCACCCTGCTGAGTGTGTGTGGAGTGTGTGCTGATTGGTTTGTGCGCTGCGCATGCGCACTTCAGTAATCGGCACACAAGCACGGACAACAGCCCTGAGCACGTACACAGGGCTTTTATTAGTATAGATATTACCAAAAAAAGGGCAGCACTCCAAAAATTGAAAAATAAAAAATATAAAAATTATTCACCCATGCGGTACAGCAATATTTCGGCTTAACTTAAGAGCCTTTCTCAAGCAAAGACCAAGGACCAAATGACCAGTATATATACATACAAGTGATGAAACAACCAAATTAACAAGTGATTAATAAATAATTGATAAATCACGCCACAGAATATCAACTATAAGGTAATGGTGCACATTTGAAATAAAGTGCATAATGAAAAAGACAACTCCTGTCCACATTGGTGATAAATACATATCTCACAAAATTCATAGTGTTCATAATTTAGATAATTAATTAAATTCATAACACAAGTGTAAAGGGACTGTGCCTAATAAAGTGTCAGGTGCTATAATATTGATGGGCTCAATTAGGGAGGGGAAACGTACACACAAACCAGATACATGGCGACTTCAGAGATGATACACGCCGAACTCGGCGTACCGCCATCTCCACCATGCATGCCCGAGCCGCGCTTACTTCCCGCACAGCGTGATGCCGCTCTCTACGGCCTATGGAGCATGCGCACTGGTCTCTCGAGCTCACAGTGGCCATATTGGAAAGGTAAAGAGGCCACATTGACCAGCGCATGCGCGCTGGTCTTTCGACCTTACAGTGGCCATATTAGAAAAGGCAAAAAGACCACATTGACCAGCGCGTACGTGAAATAACCCTAACAACATATAGAAAACTGAATACATTTTTAACAAACGAGCCCACATATAAGGGTTCTTCTTCCTTTTTGCATCTTTAGAGTACAATATTCGGGCATACGGCGGCTTAGCGGACTATGCAAGTGGATGGACCTACACTAATCGGGACACATCCCCCACCGCAACAGGGAAATGCCTAACTGCTGCAATACCTATGGGCAGCCTGCCACACATGAGCGAGTACATGCTGCAGTGCCTGCACAATAACCTCATTGTTACCAGTGCTGACTGTGCTGGAACCTTTGTCAGCACACCACAACATCCAGCAACACCATCTGATATGGACTGTCTTAGCAGGAGGCAGCGTTTTAGCAACCTGGTGGAACAGTATGTATTCACACGTCTGCACGTACTGAGTGATGGGTTTCCTCTTGTATAACTTCTGGGTCTCCAAATTGGACACATGGCCTGAGCTTGCTCTTTATGACTTGGAGGTGCTCGACAAGCTCACGTTCATCAAAATGAACCAGGCATGTATCCCACAGGACTTGTCTGTAGCTTGGGCAGAGTACAGAAGTATACTGGCTGCACCCAGCCATTGTTATACTCGAGCACAGTTTGTGCATTCTCTTTGCCATTTCCCAATGTTTTGGGGCCTCCACAAATAAAAAAATAAATAAAAAAAAGGCTACCTCCTCCGCCTCTTCCACTTACATGGCAATGTCTACCTCGTCCTCCACCTCCTGGCTCAGGATTATTATTTTTTTATATTGGCAGAGTAGAGAAGTTTGCCGGCTGCACCCAAAAAAATGGCTTTAGGTCTACACAGAATTAATAAAAAATAAATAAAAAAATACAAACATTGTTGGCTTCTTACTCTACCTCTTCCACCTATACCGTCACTTCGGCAGCCTCCTGAACTTCCTACTGCACTTGGACCTCCGCCTCCTGGTTCAAGATTTATTTTTATTTAATGTTTTTTATGTTAAGACATTTCTCTAGCCACATTTGTTTGCAAGGCAATTGTACTGCTCTTGCCTCCATTTTTGTATCCTTTTACAGCCCTAAAGTTCGGGTTCCCATTGACTTCAATGGGGCTCGGGGTCAAGTTCGGGACCCGAACCGAACTTTGAAACAAAGTTTAGTCAAATCCGAACATCCACTGGTCCGCTCATGCCTATTTTTAACAGTTCTTGCAGTTACAGTAAGTGGGAGACTTGAGAAACAGGTAGAGCAGGGCGCGTGGGTCGGCCCTCCCTGACGCAGAACAGACAAAATGTTCTTCCTGTCATCAGTAACCATTGTTTCTTTGGAGGGCCCAGGAAACAGTTTGTTGGCCACAGTGGTGTGCCTAAGGTGTTTGGCACCCGAGGTGGGTCTTTTCTCTGATACCCACCAATGCGTTAAAAAAGTGTGCCCCTTTACAGTAGTATTGCCCTCATTGCACAAACCTTACAGTAGTTATGTTCAGATATTTGCCCCCTAATTCTAACCTCATGTCCCCTCACTGGAGTTATGCCCACATTTGTGTCCCCTCTCGGTAGTTATGTC
This sequence comes from Bufo gargarizans, assembly GCF_014858855.1. Classification (NCBI taxonomy): domain Eukaryota; kingdom Metazoa; phylum Chordata; class Amphibia; order Anura; family Bufonidae; genus Bufo; species Bufo gargarizans. The sequence goes on along the minus strand of NC_058082.1, from coordinate 547,245,968 downwards.
CACAATATGCCCCCTTCACAGTAGTAATGCACATTGTGCCTCCTTCATAGCTGTAATTCCCTCTGTGTTAATAAAACAAAAAACTAGAACTACTCATCTTGTCCTGTTCTTGATGCTCACATCCAGCGTTTTCCTGCAGACACAGATCACTGTGCAGCACTGTGTGAGAAGCGCACCGTCAGATTCCCCTGCTGCAATTAGGGTTTCCTCTAAGCTGCGCGGGTGATGGCTGCACAGCAATTATTGTGCCCCCGCTCACAAGTTTAATAAGTCCGCTCAGTGGCCGCTCACACTGCTTGCAAAAAATGCCCACACTTGCCCGCACTAAGTCTGACTTCTTTAAAACTTCCTCCTGTGCGGCTCAGCGGGGTACCGCCTACCACATATTCCCACACTATTGTTGCCTCCACCTTCTTTTTCTGACCAAAGAGGAGGAACAGCAGCAGTAGTGCACAGGGAGAGGTAATGTGGAGGTGGCATTGGCGGCGCCATCTTTAGAAGCTAGACTCCGTCCTAAGACTGACCCTAAGTTCACACCTGAGCGTTTAACAGCGCGTTCCTACGCGCTGTAAAACGCTCAACAAGGAGAAACCAATGCTTCCCTATGGGAATGGTTCTCACCTGGGCGTTTTACAGCGCGTACGATCGCGCTGTAAAACGCCCGACGCTCAAAGTTATTGAGCTTCCTTGGGGCATTTTGTCGCGCGTTCCCGTACATAGGAAACGTACGTATTTCGGGAACACGCGACAATGGGAGTTTGCTTGTCTCTGTATGCGCGATGGTAAACGCCGGTACAATCGTGCATACAGAGCGCTCCATCGCGAACGCTCAGGTGTGAACCCAGGGTGAGAGCTGCCTGCCTGCTACATAAGTATGCTGGGGACAGATCTGGAGGGCATGCTGCTGCAGAACACAAGGGGTGAAACCACTGGCAGGAACACACCATCCCATCCCAGTGATTAGTCCACCTATGTACAGTATAAACATTTTTATAATATATATATACATAATATTTTGTTTTTATTTATTTATTTCATTCAGTATGTGTTAATGAAAATAATCCAGGAGCACTGATCATAAATGATTATTATTTTTATTTTTTCCCTTAAGTTCTATCAATTTGCATAATATATTTTATGAACAAGCAGAATTTAATCTGGGTTTTTGCTTTACACTTTTGTCTTCTATTTCTAATTTTTTGTGTGCCAGAAAATCCATAGATCGGCCAAGAGCAAATGTTTTGTCCTAAAAATATATCAATTGGAATAAAGTATCATGTATTTTTAAAATCTATAAAATTGAGTCAATGGTGTACATGGCCCCTAATGAAGGATTAATCACAGCCAGGAGAAATCCAATCAGATACCCAAAAGAGGTCTTCATTTTCAGACCAGTGATGAAGCCACAGATATCTGAGAGCATTGCACCCGTGCGATTAAAAACTGACCAACTGAACGCAATCGCAGGCAAAAATGAATGACTTTGTCTGCGAAATCGCGCAATTTTCACTGAACGCATCCGGACCTAATCCGGACACGCTCGTCTGCAAGGGGCCTTACAGATGCTAAATAGGAGTGTGAACAATAGGTATCTACCCTGTAAATACAATGTGTAAATGAAGGACCATCTCAAGAGGCCAGAAAATGCTAAACTTGTTGATGAGGAGGTGGCACCATTATTCTTCCATTGTATATGGTAATGATGGAAGCCAGATCTGATGAAAGGTTTTATTGATTGTGAAGGTGGGACTGGGCGTCTTCTGGGGGAAGAGGAGGAGCAGATAGCTATAGACACCAAAGGGGTAAAAAAGAACCAAGCATGGCTCAGAAAGCTGGAATTTAACAATGGCTTTTACTCAGTTAACTGACTTGCTGAGGAGAAGACACTGACTTGAGATAAAGTCCTGAGTGTGTGGAGGGTCCATGTCTGGTAAGTGTCACTGGACTGACTGTAAGTGGAAAGAATTATAAGATATTGCAATCTGTGCTGTGTATAGGTACTATGGGGACACACAAAGTACAACAATGTAATATTCATAGAAAACATTCTAGTGCTAATGCTACGCTTATTTTGCAAATGAGATGCTTAGCAAATACATTTTGTGAGACAAGGGTAAACGAGAAAAACAATCCAGCACTCCTATAATTTTTGAGCCGTCTGTTCTTTTATTGCGGTGATAAAAATGAGTACAGTGGTACAACCTCCATTAGTGTCATTCGCAGTCTACGCGTTTCAAACTAAGCAGTTCATGGAGTCATGAATAAGAACTGCTTAGTTTGAAACGCGTAGACTGCGAATGACACAAATGGAGGTTGTACCGCAATAAAAGAACAGATGGCTCAAAAATTATTGGAGTGCTGGATTATTTTTCTCTTTTTTTTTTACCCTTGTCTCAAAAGGTCTCACTATGGTTTCCTGTGCACCCAAGGACTGCAATACATGTGGCAGGTGAGCTGGTTTACCCTACAAGTCAAATACATTTTGTACAAAATTATTTGGGCCCGCCTGCCACACGTCAAGGCGATCTCTTATCAGACGGGGACCTAACACTAAATCCTACCTGTTATGTGACAGGGCGGCCACCATAAAATAAAATACAAAATGTATTTGCTAAGCATCTCATTTGCAAAATAAGCGTAGCATTAGCACTAGTGTTTTCTATGATTATGACATTGTTGTACTTTATATGTGTTTTCAGAGTGCTGCTGCATTACACTTTTTTCCTGTGTTTTCTAGCCATTGCAGAGTGCACCTGTGGAATGGGATGTGCTGAATGACCCCCTTTTTCTTTGCAGTAGGTACTATGGGGGTCCTTTATGATTAGATATACACCACTTTTTGGCATATATCTGTTGCAGATTCGGTCGCAAAGGGGATTTACGGTCAAATATGCAACTTCTTCCCCTTCCATGCCACGTACGCCAGCTCTAAAAAAGTGGGCGTGGCGTGGTCGGGTAAAGGGGGTTTGAGTTATCATTTTCTTTGCCAAGTTTTAGAATATTAAAAGATCTAAATCTATACCAGCAAGGATGCTGATGTACATTGAAGGCTGTTAGGAGCATCAAACGCCAGTGCAGGGGCTATTAAGATTAAGATCAGCATCTAAAAAGACAGTCTTAATAAATAACCCTATATGTCATATCTGTCTGTAATGTCTCTTGTGTATGTCTCCATGTATATCGAAATATAACTCCCTTCATAACTGGAAACTGATTTTTTACCTTTTACATACATTAGGAGGCAGGGAATAAAAAATGAAAATGCAAAAACAGAAAATCCCTAGTACTTTATGGGTTATCCAATGCATTTAATGTCTTATTGGCAGCTAATATTTATAACTTTGGCACATTTCTTTTATAAATATAGTTACTTTCATGGTACTGACACATATTTTATTTGTGCTTTTTATGTGTATTTAAAAAATAAAAGATCCTCTTTATCTAATAAAAAATAATTACCTTTTCTAGGTGAAGGCTGAATGAGAAGCTTTCATAGACGTCTAATTTCATTTTCTTTTTATGAAGTAGAAGATCACAGATTACCAGTAACAGAAACTGAGATGTCTGCAAGCTCGGAATATGGGAAAGATTTTGAAAATAAATCAAACCTTTTTATTCACAAGAAAATTAACAACAATGACAGTCCATTTTCATATTTACAAAGTGAAAAAACATTGATATCCTGTTTTGTTGAGCATCAGAGAAAACACAAAGGAGAAAAGCCATACTCATGTTCAGAATGTGGGAAGTGGTTTAGTCGTAAAAATAATCTTGAGACTCATAAAAGAATTCACACAGGAAAGAAGCCATATTCTTGTACAGAATGTGGGAAGTTGTTTATTCATAAAGAACATCTTGAGACCCATATGAGAATTCACACAGGAGAGAAGCCATATTCATGTACAGAATGTGATAAAAAATTTACTTTGAAAGCACATCATGTTAGACATCTCCGAACTCACACAGGGGAGAAACTCTTTTCTTGTCCTGAATGTGATAAGTGTTTTAGTCATAAACACAGTCTTCAGATACATCAGAAAATTCACACAGGAGAAATACCACTTTTATGTCTTGAATGTGGCAAAGGTTTTAGAGAGAAATCAAGTCTTGTGAAACATCAGAGATTTCACACAGGAGAGAGGCCCTATTCTTGTCCTAAATGTGAGAAGTGTTTTAGTTGTAAATCGAGTCTTGAGAAACACCAGAGAATTCACACAGGAGAGAAGCCATTTTCATGTACAGAATGTGGGAAATGTTTTACTGAAAAATCAAGTCTGGTGAATCATCTGAGAGTTCACACAGGAGAGAAGCCAAATGCATGTACAGAATGTGGGAAATGTTTTAGCCATAAATCAAGTCTTTTGAACCATCAGAGAATTCACAAGGGTGAAGATGTATGTGTGTAAATTCCTGAGCAAAAAATACCAGATATCAGGACTTGTGGCACATCAGAGGGCTCAGTGAGGTGGCAGTCCACTGAAATGTTGAAATTGTTGGAATTTAGCAGGTGTGGAGCTCCATTGCAGGACCTGCTGCCTAAGGATGATTTCTCATATAGAATGTAACGTAAAGGTGTTTTCTAGGACTAGATAAATGGCTACTTTCACTGTCCTTGAGTTGAGTAAAGTATTGGAATCCTGCCACATTTACTATAATAAAGCAAAACAACAATATCAGACATAACCTATGGACAGGTGTTTTTCTGTTTCTCAAAGAAAGCAGCCACAATTTTCCGGTCGTCTGTTAGCTGTACATGGTCTTAATGATTTAAAAAAAACTGATAAAAAAGCATATAAATGACAAGTTTTATGGAATATTTTTCCACAAAATTAAGAGAATTTCAATTTGCTCAGCTCCTTCTGCTGTATAACTTGCTGTCTATAGATTGCATCACATTTTGTGGTGACAGGTTCTCTATAAATATCTGGCTATAGTACAGAAACTATTACAGCTACAACCAAATTCAACTGGGTTTGGACTAAATAGGGCTGCATCCCAAAATCCTATTATGAGATTAAAGTAAGGCGACTTTCACACTCGCATTTGACAGACGGATACGTTTAGATAAAACAACCGTCTGCATCCATTCAGAACGGATCCGTTTGTATTATCTTTAACATAGCCATGACGGATCTGTCTTGAACACCATTGAAAGTCAATGGAGGACGGATCCATTTTCTAGTGTGCCAGATTGTCATAGAAAATTGATTCGTTTGGCTCGGTTTCGTCAGATGGACACCAAAATGCTGCAAGCGGCATTTTGGTGTCCACCTCCAAAGCGGAATGCAGATGAAACGGAGCCAAACTGATGCATTCTGAGCGGATCCTTTTCCATTCAGAATGCATTAGGGCAAAAATGATCTGTTTTGGACCGCTTGTGAGAGCCCTTAATAAATCTCGCAAACGGAAAGCCAAAACGCCAGTGTGAAAGTAGCCTAAGAAGATTTGTCTTCAGCTAGAGCTCCTTGAATTGCTTTCCTATCTGTTTTCTCTTTTATTTTCTTACTTTGTTCTATTCTGTTTGTAGAAGTTCAGCGGTCAGACTTTATTAAAGAGACATCCCAAATGCATGAATGGATTTGACAAATATGTTTCATTTTAAATCTCCTCTATATTCACCTGATCGTTAATTTGAATTAATAAAATTTGTATTGGATAAAAAGTGTTTGGATTTGATAAGATATTTAAAAAATACACAAGATAGATGGCACTTGGTAAATGAGTATAAGGAGGGGGGTAGATAAATGGAAAAGGAACTTAATGTGGAAAGATAAGTGGAGGATGAGACGCCCAACTGCCCGGAAGTATTCCTATTTTCCATCCCAATACTCGAGAGTTAGCACAGGTTAATGCTCAAGAGTCAGAGGGTCAATACTGCATGTTGGATATCTGAGTATGAGCCTCTGCCAGTTGAAAGGTTACAGAATAATTTGTTGAAAAACATAGGCAGGCAAAGGGCCAAAAATCAGGATCAAAGTATATTTTGTGGAGACGGTCTCCATGCTTAATATATTGTGCACTGGTCAATGCAGTAAGATAGAGCAAATGTCATAGATCCCATGCACCCCATGGATGGGAACTGCCCCCATTACACATGGGAGGAGAGTCTAGGACACATGTTCATGTCCTATATCTCCCACTCCACCATATTAAGGGGAACACGGATCATAGATGTCCTCCCAACATGCTGTATGTCACAGTTCACACCTTATAAATAAAGTTCTTCTGAGGAACCTAACAAAGTACGGTAGGTACAAATAGGTGGTAGATATGTGGCAGATACCGGATTAACCATGTCCCATGCTCGTCTGGATTATACATCGCATTACTTAAAATACAAACTACTACTTCAAATCAAAAATAAGCAGAAGAGCCCTAATGCAGGCATAGCCTTGTTGATTGATTGGCTGCGTCAAATTGTTTGACAAAGTAGGGAGGGGGAGCAAAGGCTGTGTTAACATCACTGTTTACAGAGGTAGTAAACTTGGCACACATGCTTAACTAGACTTGTTAACTAAACTACGTTAGTTGTGTTAGGCTGACGCCTTCAATTGCTTTTTAACCCCTTCAACCCCAGGCCTGTTTTCACCTTCCTGCCCAGGCCATTTTTTGCAAATCTGACATGTCACTATATGTGGTAATAACTTTAAAACACTTTTACTTATCCAGGCCATTCTGAGATTTTCTCGTCACATATCGTACTTCATGACACTGGTAAAAATGATTAAAAAAAAAAAAACTTTTATTCCTAAATTTTTTTTTTTTTAAATACCAAATTTACCAAAATTGGGAAAAATTTGCAAATTTCCAAATTTCAATTACTCTACTTTTATAAGAGATAATAATACCTCCAAAAATAGTAATTATTTTACATTACCCATATGTCTACTTCATGTTTGGATCATTTTGAAAATTACATTTTATTTTTTGAGGACGTTACAAGGCTTAGAAGTTTGGAAGCAAACCCACTTTTTAAAGACCAGTTCAGGTCTGAAGTCCCTTTGTGAGGCTTACATAATAGAAACCACCAAAAAATGACCCAATTTTAGAAACTTCATCCCTCAAGGTACTCAAAACTGATTTTACAACTTTAACCCTTTTAGGTGTTCCACAAGAATTAATGGAAAATGGAGATAAAATTTTAGAATTTCACTTTTTTGGCAGATTTACATTTTAATTCCATTTTTTCCAGTAGCAAAGCAAGGGTTAACAGCCAAATCAAACTCAATATTTATTACCCTGATTCAGCGGTTTACAGAAACACCCCACATGTGATCGTAAACGGCTGTACGGGCACACGGCAGGGCGCAGTAGGAAAGGAATGCCATATGGTTTTTGGAAAGCAGATTTACCTGAACTGGTTTTTAGATGCCATGTCCCATTTGAAGCCCCCCCTGATGCACCCCTACAGTAGTAACTCAAAAAAGTGACCACATTTTGGAAACTACAGGATAAGGTGCCAGTTTTATTGGTACTATTTTGGGGTACATATGATTTTAATTGCTTTATATAATGTTTTTTGTGAGGCAAGGTTTTGGCACCATTTTTATTTTTAACAACCTTCATCTGACAGGTTAGATCATGCGCTATTTTTATAGAGCAGGTTGTTTTACGGACACAATGATATCAAATATGTCTACTTTCTATGATGTTTGTTTCAAGTTTTACATAAAGCATTTTTGTAAAAAATAATAAGGTTTTTGTATCTCCATTTTATGAACGCCCTATTTTTTCATTTTTCTGCCGATCGTCTTGTGCAGGCACTCGTTTTTTTGCAGGAAGAGTTGGCGTTTTTATTGGTACCATTTTTGAGTACATATGATTTTTTGATCATTCATTATTTCACTTTTTATAGGGCAAGGGGACCAAAAAATTTTTTGCCATGGTTTTTATTTATTTTGACAGCGTTTACCTGAGGGATTAGGTCATGTGACTTTTTTAAAGAGCAGATCGTTACGGACGTGGCAATACCTAATATGTCAACTTTTTCTTATTTAAGTTTTACACAGCATTTTTTAAACCGAAATAATGATATTTTAGTGTCTCCATTGTCAGAGTGACAGTGTTTAAAGTTTTGACCGATTCTCTTAGGGTCTAATTTTTTGCGGGATGAGTTGACAATCTGATTGGTACTATTCTGGGGGGCATACACCCCCTATTTGATTACTTGCTGTTGCAATTTTTGTGATGTAATGTGACAAATGTTTTTTTTTTTTTATGGTGTTTATCGGAGAGGGTGGATCATGTGATATATTTATAGAGCCGGTCATTACGGACGCGGCAATACCTAATATGGGGCTTTTATTTATTTATTTTAACTTTATTACTTTATTTTATTAAAAAACACCTTTTTTAACTTTATTTCTGATGTTCACTTTTGGGGGTCTGATCCCCTCTGCACTACATCTGTATTGTAATGCATTGCCTGTTAGTGTATGACACTGAGTCATACACTAACAGGTTGCCTAGGAGACCCAACCTGAGGCTGGATCTCCTTGGCACCCGTAGAAGGCAGTTCCCGATGCCGTGCAAGGCATTGGGCAGCCTTGTCACGCATCGGGTCCCCCACCACAGCAGCGCGGGGACTCAATGCGATCACTCACCCGACATAACCCCTTCTATGTTGCGGACCGCGATGTCCGCGGATACAGCAGGAGCCCGGCTACCAGGGACTGCTGGCCCCTGCAGTGATCGCGCGCACCGCTCCGCGATCACCATGACATACTATTACATCAAATTGCGGAACGCAGTGGTTCCCATGACCTAGCAGTACGTCATAGGTCATGAAGGGGTTAATAGCTTATGTTTTGAGATATCACGATGAGTTAAGAAATTTGAGTTAAGACTTTGAGTAACTTTGCTATATCCATATGTTTCCATTCCTCTGATCCATCAGAAGTACATAAAAAAATAAAAATACTGTATTTTGAGCATCCATAAAGCCTCTTTCGGGCAGTCAGTATTTTGTCAGTGTTCTGCATCAGTCTTTGATTAGTAATTGTAAGCCAAAAATGGGTGTTGGGGTAGACCTGTCCATCTACTGCATTAAGAAATTGTTTTCCCCCCTTCTCTGCTCATACAGGCGATCTAACCTATGGAGGATATCAGTCAATGTTGGGGAAGAGTATTTTAACTTTGCTGCTTTAGGAGGGTGTGTTTTTGAATATTAAAAGTTGCTGAAGTGGATGCACTGTTTCCTGCACATTTTTAACAGCTCTTGCAGTTAAGTGGAAGACTTGAGGAACAGGTAGACAATGAGAGCAGGGCCCATTGGGTCAGCCCTCCCATAGCACAGACAAAATATCTTCCTGCTATCAGGTACCATGGTTAGAAGACAGTTTTCACTTTCTTTATTGATGGTGCTGAGCAGTTCCTCCCCGGTGTGGCTCAGTTTGCCACGGCATAGGTAATATACATTTGGTTTTGCACAGGTAATATAATTGAGAACCACTGTGAACTGTGCCTACAGGTGAGAGTGAGGACAAGGTAGAGGATGAGGAGGCGGAGTTGCTGGTGTGCCTGTCCCGGAACGATATTTACCAAGTAAGCTGTGAATAAAATATACAGTCCTTGACCATAGTTATTACTCCATATGTCAGCTCTGGCATAAACTCTACCAAACACAGATAGACCAAAGGACTGGACCCCCTTATATGTGCAGGGCTAGTATATCTTGTTTGGAAAAGTAATGTTGGCTTGGGGCTCTCATCTTGGGTAGGAACAAGCCTTCAGTTCTCTGAATTAACAAAGCCCTCTACATGAGAAGGGAGGGACTGTAGTACCAGCACCTTGGCCAGGTGCACATTCAGCTTCTGAGTCGTTGGATGAGTGCACGTATACTGTTGTCTTGCAATAGTCTTGGTGATCGATTGCTGTCGAAACACCTCATGAGCAGTAGAAGGAGGAGCAACAGACAACATTTGAAGTCGATGGGAAGGAATGACTGGTTCCTTCTGTTGAGCCCTGACTGCGAGAGTTAGAGTGCAGGCCGGTGGGAGATTCAGTGGCTGCTGTTAGAGAGGAGCTAATCGACTTTGGATGAACCATCCGAAGTCGATTCGCATAAAACTTAGTTCTAATACTGAATGGAGCAGGAGCGCCATACAGTATTAGAATGCATTGGCTCAGATGAGCTGAAGTTATTGCTTCGTGAAGTCTCACGAGACTTAGCGTAATAACTTCATCAATAAATTTGTACTGTAAAAAAACATTTTCCGAACTCTGGTTCGGTTCCAAGGTGCCACTTGGAACCGAACCCGAGTCGATTCGCTCATCCTAGTTAGTGCATCAGGATATAAACCTAAATCAGTGGCACATTTTTCCCACAACACTTTATAATGATTCTCCATGTTTTGATGCAGGGCTGTTGTCCCAACATTAGAACCCTGGCCGCGCTTCACCTTCTGCCCACATATTCTGCATACCTCCATGCTAACATCCCTCAGCAACTTGGTGAAAAATTCCCACACTACAGAGTATGGCATGATGCCTGCCTGCCACTGCTTTTGTGAATATGTGCACTACTAATGTGTTCCTCACAGATAGTCTCCCAGGTAGCAGATGGTGTACCTCCTTCTGCGTTTGGCTGCAGATCTCAGATTTGCTTTCACTCTGCTGTCTCACTGGGCACATTGCCATCCTCGCCCCCGATGATGACAATGCCCCCTCTTCACCTGGCTCCCACATGTAATCAGCTACATCATCATCTAGATTTGTTTGCGAGTAAGTTATGTCACCCTCACCTGTCTCTTGCGCACATCCCTGACCTCTTGCAACATGTGCTCCCACCAAACTGTCATCATCGCTAGAGTCCACAGTGGACTGCCCCTCCAAGTCTGGGATGGCCTGTAACTGCTGAATGTCCTGGCCATCTGCGCTGAAAAGCAGAGCCAGCAGCATAAATTACTTGGCTAGCAGGAGGAGTAGCGAAAACAAGAGGCCGGCTCAGGATAGGTGCGGGCATGCCTTCTGAGTGTGGTAGTAGTAAAGGTGCCAGTCACGATTTTGGTAATCTGGCGATCTTGTAGACGTGAGGCGCAAATCACAATCTGATTTGGGATATACAAGTTTATTAAGAGACCACGCTTTTCTGGGTCCGAATGACCCCTTTATCAAGTCTGCAAGAAACATAAATCATAACAAAAAGGTATGTATATGTACAGTTTGCACTTAAATGTGGGGGGAAAAATCGTTGGTATAAAAAGCGAGGGTTTAATAAAACTCACAATAATAGTAGTAATAAGAGTGGAAATGTCATCCAATAGACAGTAGTATGCAATAAAAATTGTTATATTCAGAAAAGAATAGTGTAATATATAATATCATTTGTGGGAGGGGCGCAGGGCTTCTTAAATCCCTGCTGCCTGTCCCAGGGCACGCACGGACTTCCTGTGCCTCACTTCCGGTCCGAAGTTAGTGGCACCCTGGTCTTTCGCCGGACAGGTCAGGCTCCGGCGTCCTACCTTCCTCCCAGCGATCGCTCCTCATACGTCCGGATAAGTAAGAAGGTCGCTGCTGCGCGCGGCTGCCTCTCATCTTTCCATTCCGGCAGGACACTGATTGCCTGCACGTGTCCCGCCGGGCTATCTTCCTCTCTGGCAGCAGCGGCACTCGGCGTAGCGTCAGGAGAAGGTTCCCCTGTCAACGGCGTCTGTTGTCATTGTTACGCCTGTGGCTGCCAGCCATGCCGATGATCGCGCTGCCGCGGCGTACCAGCAGTTCCAGTTGGGGCGGTCATATTTCATTAGTGCAGCATAATGCCCCTCTGGTATTTTTTCCCTCGTTTATCGCCTGGCTCCTCGAGAAGCGCATGGCAGGGCTTCCCCGGGAGACTGCTACTTTGTGTTTATGGTAGCATATATTATAGAATGCAAAGTATTTTATTGGACATACACTTGTATAAACATAGAAATCCGTATACACAAGCAGCATTACATCCCACAGGATGATCTCCAACGGTCTGTTTTACAATAAAAAATCCCTGGCTGTGCAATACAATGATCAGTCACATTCCTCAATCAGCATTTATAAAGTGCATAGTGCCTCAACTAGAACATGACAAAGGGAAAATACATGCAATAGAAATAAATACAGACCAAGTAATTCTGGATCCCAACACGTGTTTCGCGGTCGCTTTCTCAAGCGACCGCGAAACACGTGTTGGGATCCAGGATTGAGGCACTATGCAATTTATATATGCTGATTGAGGACTGTGACGGATCATTGTATTGCACAGCCAGGGATTTTTTATTGCAAATTTATATTTATTATAATGGAACAGACGGTTGGAGATCATCCTGTGGTGATGTAATGCTGCTTGTGTATACGGATTTCTATGTTTTATACAAGTGTATGTCCAATAAAAGACTTTGTATTTCTATAATATATGCTGTTCTGTTTAGTTTTGGGTTTATACGTGATTGGTTTAGGACAGCAACTATACCGGGCATTTTTTCGCTTGCGATTTTGGATGTGTTTGTGTTTATGGTGTGGCAATGAAAGTTAAAAATAAAAGATTTTTTAAAAAAAATGTCATTTTGTCAGACGCGAGCCGGGCCGCAGCCAGAGGGCCATGCTTCTCCGCCATTCTATACTGGGTGTATATGTATATTCAGGTGTTTGGCTTTCCTTGCCTCTCACGCACCTCAATTTTTTTTTTACTCCACTGGTCTTGTTTCTCATGTCTGGTGTATTTTTCCGTGAGTTATGTATGTTTCCAGTCTCTCGTTATCATTCACGTTTGTTGGGTTGATATGCTCAGACAAGGTTATTCTCGTAGGCCAACAATGCCCGCCAGGTTCGCCCAGGTCCCGCCTACCAACACGTAAACATATTGTCTTACCTGTCACGTATGTCCTCACGTCTTCTCTCTCCACGTCCAGGGCCTGATGCGCTCAGACCACGTCCTAGCACCTGATACGCTCAGGCTGCATGAAATGCTTGGAGGGGTATTCCCATCACTCTTTCTTTCATACTTACCTGCTCCTTGCGCGCCGTCCACTTCCTGTTTCGGCAGGGGGCCGGCTCCATCCTGAAAGGGGTGGGAATTAGTCAATAAATATTTAGAAAATGATCACTGTTAAATCATTAACAGATTTAGCAGTGATCATTAAGATGGAAATACCCCTTTAATTAGTTCTTCTCGTTATGTCAGGCCACGGTACCCGCCAGGTACGCCCTGGCGCCTGCCAGCCAACACGTAACATATTGTCTTACCTTCATGTACGTCCTCACGTCTCCTCTCTCCACGTCCAGGGTCTGATGCGCTCAGGCCTCGTTCTAGCACCCTGATATGCTCGGCTGCTGTCTGCTTAACTAATTCTTCTCGTTATGTCATGCCACGGTACCCGCCAGGTAAGCCCTGGCACCCGTCAACCAATCTGTACATGTGCTGTTTGCCGTGTATCTCCGTTACCCGCCCTTGCTTGTCTGCTGTCATGTTTCGTTCCTATGTCTTCCTATAACATTTCTTCGTTGGTCTGATACACTCGGGCCACGTTTGTTGCTCACCTGATACGCTCAGGTCGCATGTCTCTTTCATCTAACTTTGTTCTCGTATATCATGTGCTCTCTCGTCTTCTCCGTCTTCTATGTCCTTCTTACCATCTTAGCCTGTCAGGTCACAGGTCCGTCTGGGCCTGGCCGAAAAATTCGCTCTGATCTTTCTGATGTGTTATTGGTCACCTTGTTCTCTTAGTTCTTCCAACTCACTTTCACGTTTCGGGTTGGTTTTTCAGGTACCCCATGCGGTGCCCCATCTCCATTGGTATGCCCAGGCTCAATCCTAGCACGTGTCCTCGTATTGTCCCCGCCAACACATTCTGGCCGGGATCTTACGTACCCAAAGGATGGTTCGTCTCGTCCAGGCATCCCCTCCTATCAATGGTTCATGTCGCTCGTCGTTGACATCGATTCTTTATGCTAGTCAGCCAACAATCACAGTCACTATGCTTGGTTCTGCATTTGTCCAGTTAGTGATCTACAACCCAGCCAGGACCCGTTGTAATGCTGTCCTTCCATTCCATAGCTGGAGGTCTACGGCCTTGTTTTATAGGTGTGAAAATTCCTCGGAACTTGTTTTTCGAAAGATTTAATTGCCATTGTTCTGGTAAGTAAAGGTTCCTTCAGCAAATTTCTTGACGGTTGGTTATCCAATTGCGGCAATATCTCCCATTTATTTCAGGTGATACTCTTTTAGGCTCAATCAGTTAAGCTCTTCCAACTCCAGCCAACATGTCTCATGGCTCCGATATCAAGGACGCAGTTTCGACCATTGAATCCGAGGTATCCGGAAGAGACAGCAACACCTCTTATCGAAGCTGGACAATCCCAAAGTTAATTTCAGAACTTAACAAACGGAGGATAAGTCATTCAGCTTCAGCACGCAAGGCCGAACTATATCACCTACTGTTCCCCGAGCCATCCAGGGCACCACCAGAATATGTGTCCATGTCCACCATTCAGTTATCCTTAACTCAACTCCACGCCACCATCAATTGGAAAGTAGGGATGCCTCATCCACCTCACCAGTAGCATCCGGCTCTGGCCCAGCTTCCTCCCGACCACCCTCCCCAGGTAGGGTTCCCGGGGCACCGCAAATTGCACCGTCCTTCTTCCTCCCTGAGAACATAAGGAAGGACAGCTTAGCAGGCAAAGACTCCAATCTGGCGACTATCCTCATCTCCACTCCTGATACGGTGGAGAATAGAACCATCGCATGCGGTGACGTGTCAGTGGTTCTGAAATCCAGAGATACACGTCTAAACAAAAAGCTCACTGTTCCAGAGTTCGTGCTAGCTTTTAGCCTTTACAGGGACATAATCTGGCACAACCAGCAGGAGGGAGAATTGACTTGAATGGGTCCGTAACCCGTTGTCTGTCAAAAAAATAGGACAGGTCATATTTTTTTGACGGACAGGAAACCAGATTACGGACGCGGATGAACAACGGTGCATTTTCAGAGTTTTCAACGGACCCATTGAAAGTCGATGGGTCCGCAGAAAATCACTGAAAAACGGAACAACGGCCACGGATGCACACAACTGTCGTGTGCATGAGGCCTTATTCACAGAGACGTGTGATTGTCCACACAACAATAGTGACAGATCCTCACCTGGACATTAGCCTCACAATGACTACGACTCTAGTCATTCAGATGGTGAATCCCCTCTCCCCCTGAATAACAGTCCAGGAGTTTGGGGCAAAAATAAATCTAATTCAAAACAGAGATTTGAATTGGGGAGGGAAAAATTTTGAACACTCTACCCTTTGATAAGGGTGGGGTGGAATTACCAATGTTTAAAATGTATTAATAAAGATGTTGTATTTATTTATTAATTATCACAGATTATAGAAAGTGATTTGGGATTCATAGACTGAATAAACTAAGTTGGTCAATTGAATAAGAACACGGGTAATGTAATTATAAATGCCCTGATATCACAGCTTGTTCGTTTTCACAGGTGAATTTGGGTTGGATGATAAGTGTTTTTTAAGGCATCTACCGGTACAACATGTGTGTAAATTGCATTCGGATGTGGAACTCTTTGAACTGGAACCACAGGGGTTATGTGATACATTGATTAATAATAATCCTAGAAAATATTATTAACATAGTTTATTGTTTGGTTGGGCAAAATAAATGTGGACTACATAGTGGAAAATAATATAGATAACGGGAAAACTGTCAGTTCCGATCTCCCAGGATATAAGGTTAAATTTAGAGATGAGCAAATTTATTTGTGGCAAATCGCGTTAAAAACTTATATTTCCGGGCTGCAGAGAGCCTTTATATGGATGTAGAACACTGTGCCTTACAGTAACACGCATATGGAGTGTGCTGTGGCAGTGAAATAATACTGTGAGTCCGTATGACATGCAGATGACAGGCGTCGCTCTTAGAATCACTGCACACTTCACTTATTTGGGCAGTCACGGGGCCAAAACTGACCAAAAAACTGAAGTATGAACTCAGCCTTACAGGTTGATGTCAGTGCCAAGAGAAGCGCACTCCTTTTACACCCTCGTCAGCTGATTCCACATGGATGCCTAAAGAACTGGTTCTATTAAAGGGCTTCTGTCAGCCCACTAAACCGTTTCTTTTTTTTTGTTTACTAATAATAATAGCAGCCACATTCTCCGATCCTAATGACGCCCCCTCCGCATTGTGATTGACAGCGCCAGGGAACGGAATCGTTCTCTGCTGGCCCTGCCTGTTTGCAATCAAAATCCGGCGCCTGCGCCGCGGCCGTACCCATCTTCAATCTGCGCAAGCGCACTGAGAGGCGGCCGCTCCATCCCCAATGCGCCTGCGCCGATGACGTCACATCTACACCCGGCGCAGGCGCATTGAGGACGTCACATCTACACCCGGCGCAGGCGCATTGAGGATGGAGCGGCCGCCTCTG